>NC_092434.1:8464424-9064424 GCF_036169615.1 Heliangelus exortis
ATTGTGATGGGTTTTTGTCTTCTGGGTTTTGCTTTGTGTGTTCTGAAAGGGTGCTTAATGGGATACTTACTTGATGCACTATTAAGATAATTTTACTTAGATCACGTAATGGACTTAGAGACTGGGATAGTGACAGTAGGCAATTAGTTGAACAGCAGAAAAAAGGGAATCCTATTAATACAAGAATATGAGAAAAAGATTTGCTATTATAACTGAAATGGTCACTTCTAGATACATTAACTGTGATTCTAGGAGTAGGGTGAATAGTGGCTGCTTCTCATCTCTGAAGCTGGGCCAAGCATGCAGTTCTTTGCATCAAAGCACTTAGAGAGACAAAAGGCCTTCAAACACACAGTGTTAAGTTTTCCTGTCTTTCAAGTGTCCACTCTCTGCTTTACCCCTGACTTCCAGATCAGGCTTATCATGATATCTACAGAAGAAAAAAGGATTTATAAACATTATTAATATTTACCAGTGAAACTAACTATTTTTTGTAGCTGTTTTACAAATGCAGGCACTGTACTGGAAGAGAAGATATTAGAAGTCAAATTATTCCGTAGCTCTCAGCACTTCTTGGAAATAGGAAATGCAAATTAATCCCAAGTATTATGCCCCAAATCCTCAAACTTCTTTAGCACAGAAAGAAGTAGGAAACTATTATTCCTGTGGCTGCTTCCATTCACCCGATGTTCATCTTTGGATGCTCAATTTTCTGTCACAATATTCTTGCTCATGTATCAATAGAACAAAACCTTTGATTTTCTTTGAGATTTGGAAAGGAAAAATTTGTTTCTCTCTGATATTTAAGATCAAAACATTTTGACTGGTTTACTTCATCTTACTATGTAATTATGTTCTTCTTTGTATAGTGACAAGTGATTTTGAACAAAGGTGAAATAAGGCATTTAAAGTCGAATCTGCTAAAAATGCCCTGCCCCTGAAATCTCCCCAGAATTGTTCCCTGAAAAAATCTGTACTCATATTTTTCCTTAACACAGAGAGAGGAATTAAACTTGCTTCAATTAAATCACCAGTGAAGTCACAGCCTCTTCTGACTCTGGCGAGTCCTTGGAAATCAGAAGTGAAATAGTTGTGTGGAGAGAGCTCAGCCTTCCCACCTCTCTGTACCAGCTGATGTCTGAAGGATGCTGGTGAATGCTGGTCCCCAGGTAGCTCAAATGGACATGCCCCGAGCCACCTCTCAGCACTGCCAGGTGCACAAACAAGTTTGTCAAAGAAGAGAAAGTGTACCTGCCCTGTGTGATTTTATGCAGCAGTACACTGGGTGCTCAGTTTTCTTAAGAACCACGTGTAGAGGCAGGAATTGTTGCTCAGGTGAATTGGACCTACTGACCTGCCCAGTGAACTGGCACCTCTTCCTCCCTGCAATTTGATTAGTCTCTTATGTGTCCTGATGACCCTGAAGGGACACGCTGAGCTGGCCACCCATGCTACTTGCCACCTACTGCACACCATCAGTGCTGTTAAAAATCAGGCAGACCTTACTGCCTTTTAACAGGTTTGATCTCCAGTCACTGGTGTCATTGTGTCGGTTCTCAGCATCTCCTTCGATTATGCAAAATGTGGATTTCTCAACATAAAAAGATTCATGAAATGTATAGGATCCTCTTTAGCTCACATATACACAAGTCCCTGCAAAGAGGAGAAAACGGGGGTTAGAGGTTAACTCTATGTCAGATTATGCCTGAATTTTGGCATAACTGCAAAAAGCAATGATATTGCAGCTGAAGTCGTAGTGATAACATCTGACCCCTTTTTCCCATTCCAAAACCTTTGGTAAAGCTGCTAAAGCTGCTCTTGTCATTTCTGACATGTGTTGCAATAGAAAGTGGGCCCTTCTGGTTTCCAATTTCATCTACAATTTAAGACCAAAAGGGACAGCACTCAGTAAACAACCAAAATAATCCTTTCAAAGTCAGGATGATTTTTTCCCTATCTTTCTGGGTGCAAACTGTAGCAGGAGGCATGTGTTACTAATCTTCTCAAGACTGCAGCAGGTCCTTAGGATGTTAATACACACACCTCTCCAAGATCCTTGAGGGATTATAATACTATTCCTAAACTAAAATATAATCTCTAAAGTAGTTTTCATTTGAAATGAAAAAAGTTTTCTTTGTTTCAAATTAACATCTCACCAAAGCTGTACAATGACTGTGTAAATAGTGAGTGTCAATAATGAATTTGTCCAGCTTTCTTCCACACTTGTGTGGAAGGCACTCAATTTGCATGGCAGATCTCATGCGTAGGCAGTTCAGTCCTCCCAGGCTTTGCCTGGCAGCAAGTTTTTTAGAGATATAGTCCCACTTACAATATTTCATATATAAAACTGTGCTGAAAGTAACAAGCTGATTTGTAAAATTCTGCAGAAAGGTTCCTGGTATTTGAGCTCCCCACTTGGTTCTAGTTAGCTCAGTTTAAATGCTTCCCTCTCCCTATGCTTTCCTCTGTCTCTTTTCTATTTATAGTAAATATCAGATTTTCAAATATTTTTTTTTTAGATGATTGCACCATCATGTGATAGTGATGGTTGCACATCCCTGAAATACTCTTTTTCAGCTGTTCTAAAGGTGCTATATTTGTCCTTTCTATACCTTTCCTGGCTATTCCATAAAAAGAAGAAGCCTTTTCAGAAGATATGACACACCTGGAGTAAGATGGACTTCAGAGGTAATGAACAAGTAGTTACCCCAGACACGTTCCCTTCTTTATCTCAATGTGAAGCAAATGTGCATTGGAGTTTGCTTTTATAAACTAAATTTTCTGTGCAGTTTTAGATGTGTTATGCTAAGGTGAAAAAGATGACAGAACTTAAAGATTTTATAAGCTGCTTTGATATATACTTGTTTATATCCATATGCATAAATATATGTGTATGTATGTAAATAAACTTACTAGCCACTGGGTAACAGCAATTTTGAGTAGCTTTCTGTATATGTCTCTGCAGGGTCCTGTGCTCCAGCATTATGGCTTAACTTTCTTAGTAACATATAACATGGCTCATTTAATCTGGTGTGGAGATTCATGATTCCTGATTGTTATTCCCTGTTCCAAAAAGATAAAAGAATCTGAAGTGGAAATCCTCTGTTGTGAGTTGAAAGCAAGCAAGAAACACAGAAAAACAGGGAAGTGGTCCATGTAAGCTAGGAATCAAAAACCTTTGTCACAAGTGAGGGTGGTTTAATTCTGCACTTGAGAAAACAAAACACACCAAAATTTCTGCAAAAGCAGAAAGAAAATAACCTCCTGGATCACACTGTCTAGTTCATTGTGATGCTACCACGGTTACTTCAGGAAGATGCAAATAGTTCTTGGAACTATGAAATGGAACATTTTGTTTTGTGGAGTGGGTTCCTTGATTAACTCTAGCAACTTTTGTAACTGTGTACATCTGACTCTTTTCACTTAATACAGGCTCTTAATCCTCCATGGTGACTTATTTGCTTCTTATTGAAATGTTAAAAATGCTTTCTTCCATAGTGAAAGATGACCACATATCTAGTCAAGGTACTGTTTCACTTAGACTTTGCCTTTATGTTACAGATCTGTTATTCACTGTTCTTGATTTGGGCAGTTGAAACCTAGCAGCTTATTGAATGGAGATATTATATAATTAGATATAGCTGGAAAGCTTTTTTTTTTTTTCTTCTGTAAAGTGAACCTTACATTTTCTTTTCAGCTGGGAGTTTTTCCCCAGGATATACAATATATTGCAAAGCAAACCAAAACAAATATTTGCATTTTATTTTGAAGTGCAATTTCTAAACAAAATGAAACAGCATTTTTGGTTTGAGTTTAGTTGTTACATTACTGCAGCCTAGAAAGGGAAGGTACACTGAGGACTGAAGGAGTGGTTGGCTGGGTGTGCTGAGGTGTAGCTGTGACTTGCTGCTGTCTGGATGGACTGGCAAATCTGAGGCATGGACCCCTCCAGGGAGCTTCCCCAAAGGGAAGAAGCCCTTGTGCAAGCTGAGAGACCTCTCAGGTGTGTATTAGGGAAAAGAAATACCCAGGGAGCTTTTCCATTGCCTAAGAAGGAGTGAGATGGTTGTGAAATGTTGGGTGAGGGAAAGTACATGTGGATGCTGCTGGAGCTGCCAAGAGGCAGAGCTGTGGCATGGTCAGGACTTTCCTGGGGATGCAAGCTAAGCATTTGTGGTGGATAGTGACTGTTCAAAGGCAGCATGAGGGTGTGTTTATTGGTATTATATTGGAACATCACTTGCATAGGGTTGTGAGCATGTGCATCTTTGCAATCCTTGGCTTCTAAACATTTTGCATTTTGGCAAGGTCATCTTTTGGGAAGGGGTGCAATACCAGCTGCAGCTTCACAGTCATACTTGGAAAGACAGGAGTGTAGAGCTGCCAACAGAGCCACTGAGGAAACAGAAATGGTCTGTGCTCAGAAATGAGGCTGTTCCATTGTGGTTGTACAAACTGTAAGACTAGGTAAGATCAGAGGTACAAGGTTGACTGGTGAAGGACTATAGGTCCCCATTTACACAGGGGAGCAGAGGCACCAGTATGATTGTCACTGGATAAGGGACTGGGATGCCTGTGTGCCACACACTTCTAATCTTCGTTATCTGTGTGCTATCATGCACCAGAATTTCAGACAATCCAAATTTCAGATCAGCCAGAGGAAACATGGATTTCAGAGCAACTACTCAGCCTTTTAAAGGGAATTTTCAGTACTGAGCTATAATGAAAATTGTGAATAGACATGAACTGTCTTTAAAATAATTTCTGTAATTCAGGTAGAGTGGGAGAATATTACTATTTGGTTTTCTTTTATTCAATTATTTTTAAGCACCTTTTGTCAGATTTGTAATAAGAACAGATAAGGCAACTAGCTGCTAGGCATACTTGTGTGCAGTAAATATTGGAGATCATTAAATGTCTCTGGGAAGTTCCTGTTGTTACACTGATACTCTATAGGAATGGATATACTCTTATTGACTCGATGCATTTACCACCAGGTTCAGTTTGTAACTCCATCCCTTCTCAGCTTCTCTGTACAGTGAGGCAGAAGGTAGATGCAGCCTCAAGATTTCTGTCCTTTTCTCTCTCTTTTTGCTATAATGTAGACAGACATAATGATGTCTGCTCCAGAAGATAGAATTGTCAAAGTATTTGTGACTCAGAGGAGTCCTCCTGGGGAAGAAATATGTTATTCTGGTATTCCTCTCCCCAGCACCAATGCTCTAGCTGTACTGGTGAGGCACTTCCTAGTGAATTAGGCTCAGATGACTGAACAACAAAGGTAATATAAAATGGGGATCTTTTCCTGCTTGGTCTGTTTAGCCCTGTACCATTCAGGGTTATGCAAATGCTGGGGGATGCTTCTCAGGGCTGCTGTTACCATCTCATCACTGTGCCTGTGCCTCCCTCCTGTGGGTTGTCACTGATCTAGTTCTGGCTGAGGGCTTGGGGGATGTTAATGCAAACACGAGTATTTGCACTTGTTATTGAAACTGAGGTGTTCACATTCAAAGAACCTGACTAAAGCACAGAGATTATTGTTAGTTTTCCAAAATCACTCATGTTTAGTGGTTCTGTAAAGAATTGGATTCTGACTGTAGATACCGTGTTATATGTCACAAGCAGCAAAGCAAGGCTGAGACTTACAAAGTGCAAAGATGACTTGCTTGAAAAAGACTTGGTAAGACAAATTTCAAACACATTCTGCACATACAGAAGCATCAGTATTTTTCCTGACACCAAAAATAAACACAAAATTTTATCTAGGTTTTTTTGTTTGGTTGGTTTTATGGTTCACAGCAATGTAATTATCTGTGCCTCACAATCTTCAGTGTTTTCCCTGGTAACACCTGTCTGAAAGAAGAAGTAATTGCCTTGATTTTTTAATGTATATATGCACCATTGCACAGGGAGGAGTTATGTGATTTGCATGAAGTTATTTGGAATATTTCTTATGAAAGCAATAGCTGATGCTGATTTCCTCATGCCACAGATAAAGACTAATTCATTCAAACCAGGACAATCTGGACAAAGTTTTAAGACCTGGACATGTCCAGAAAACTATCTTTGACCTGGTCTGGTGCTTGACAGCTTCTTAAATCTTTTCCTTTCACAAAGAATTCCTAAAAAAACACAGGTATGCCCATTTGCAAACTGATTATCCCCCCCTAGCACCAACTCTGGCACCAATCCTCTGAAGCTTAATTCTGATTATTTGCATTTCCTGCATTATCCTCTAGTGCTTCATGGTCTCACTTCATACCCTTTCAAGAAGCATTTCACAGATATGTTATTCTCTAGTGAAGCAGATGGGAACATTTATGTTTGCAGCACAGAGCTCTCCTTTGCTCCAGAGCCTGAGAATTAACCTCACCTAATCCCTCTGTGCACTTTCCCCTGTGAGCTGCCCCAGCACTGAAAGAAATTGCTAAGCCCCCAGTGCGTAAATATTTGTATTAAGCTATCCAAATTTGAAATCAAGACCTTAAAAATAATATAGTTAGTGACCTTTTAGATCATTTATAATTAAAACCCATTCTAATGTTGTTCATATAAATAATAGATAGCTATCTTCACAGATCAATGTCTTCTCCTACTTTATAAGAAACATTTTTAAGTAAAATTACTATGACTTTAAATTTAATAGGAAAATTTGATGTGTTAGCAACTATGGGTTGATCTGTGTACATTTTTCAACTGTAAATTGCACTTTAAAAATGCAAACAATTATTAATATTGATTTGGACTAAAACAATATTGAATTTCAATATATTACTGGCTCTTTTATAAATTACCCTGCACAGCCAGTTTGATTATGATGAAAGAGTGTTTGCACGCTCAATTTCTTTTCAGCAAGAAACCTTGAAGAGTGCTAGTTGTGTTCAGGCTGATAATGATAAACCCATGCACTCAAGGAAAATAAAACTACCTTAAAATCTCAACTGAAGCATAGTAAATTAATATTTCATCCTATATGTGCAGTTCTTATATCACGGTAGCTGAACTTTTGTTATTAACAAATATTGAGAATTTAGTTAGAATGCAGCTCACTGCCTGAGCCCTCTGTTTTGTTTGTGCATCGCATACAATTATAAAATGATGTCAATCCATCACTGCAATTTCCTGCAACTAAGCAAAGAGACAAATATATTCATGTCCTAGAATGCTGTAAGACACCAATTTATTTAAGTGCCATTAAAACCACGTTTCTGTGCTGCAGCTGGAACAAACATTTAATAATTCTGTTGGTAGAGGGTTTTGAGCTTTTCTTCTGATCTCAAGTATAATCTCAAGGCCAGTTTGCTAATTGCTAACCCAGATACCCCCAGCCTCTCCCTAGAGGCCTCATCTCAGGGACACCCCTTCCCTGTGTGATGCAGCAGTGGCCGTGGCCAGCAAGGTCACACCAGCAGAGTGCTCTGGCTGCAACACACAGGAGGGGGTGGCAAGGGGGTCTCTCAAGAGCCCTGTGGTTTGTGGACAGTATTTTCTGGAAAAGGAAAAGCATTTTTTCCTGAGGAAAAGAGGTGTATAGAATCAGGACAAAATGTCAAAACAAGATTTTTGTAGAAACGGATTTCTGAAAAATTTAATTTATTGGGTCCCTAAGTGGTGTTTTCATTGTACTTGGCTGCTAACCTTCTGGACTGGAAAGAATACTTTTGAACTGCCAAGGGTTTCTAGGCACACAGAGGGCTCTAACTCTCCCCACATCATCCTCTTCTTCCTTTGCAGCCATTGACATGACAGGAGGGCAGAGAGATGGGGATTGTTAACCTCCAGCAGCCTGCCTGGAAAGCAGCTGTTAAGCTCACTTTTTGCTGAAAGTGGAACTGGGGAGGTGTAGCAGGCAGCAGCTGGGCAAACCTTCATTTTGATTCTCCCAGGGAAAAAATGTATTTTTCCGAACTTTGTTTTTCCACATCAAAAATTTTGGTTCTGTGAAAAGGATATTTCCTTACTGAGAAGAATTCTGCAGGTGAATTCCCCAACCAGCTCTTTTTCAGGAGCTGACTCCCACGTAGACTGAAAATAACCCAAACTTGGTGACTTTCCAGTCATGTTACAAAAGCTAATGTTTTGCTAGAGTCCCTGGAGGTGGCCGAGTTGTGCTACTTATATTAAGAAAAAGGTAGTAGCCAGCTAGCAACTGTCTGCAGAACTCATGTGAATGCTGCTTCCCCTTAAATTCAGTAATATGTAATGAATGATTAATAATATTAACACACTTAACCTTGAATGGTGGTGTAATTATTTTGATTCTGGAATTAAAACTAGAAAGCATTTATGACACTATTTTTAAAACCTCATTATTTTGGAGAGTGTCATTCAAGAATTCTGAAAGCTTGAACTCAGTAAAACAGAAAAATGAAATGATGCTTGATTGCTTTGTGCCTGCCACAGGTGCTCTCAAGTGTGATTTCTGCCTTGTCAGGTCTGGCTAGTAGGTAGTAGGCTATGGAGTAGTATGTAGGTGATGGTAATTGCTCTTCTGTTCCTTTATTTCACAGATAATCTTGTTGTGCTGCTTTATGCTCACATTCCCAAAGAACAGTCACCTCTTTCTGTTATTTGCATTGCAGTAGGTTTGTGGGTTTGATTAGAGTCAGTATACTTTCTTTGCCAAAATTGATTTTTAACAAAATTTTACCTTTCAGAAAATGTGTTCTTTGGTCATGGCTTTGTGATGTAAAAGGTGCTTTCCTTGACAAAATTCTGCTCTGTGTCCTGTATTGCCAAAATTAATACTGCGAATACTGCTGTGGTTTTATAATACATACATGTTGCATGATATATAGCATATTGATAGAAAATAATCTCAAAGATTCCAGCCTCCAGGAAAAACCCGGAGCAGTATCAGTTTGATGCAGTAAATGCAAGCTGTAATACCTCTCAGCAGGGGGAAGTCCACTTTTTAAGAAGGAAGGGAATTTGAATTCTTCCTGTTAACTCCTCCTTAGGTTGATCCATGTCCTGCCCCATCTCTATGTACTCTTTAACTAGATTAATTTTGAATACTCAACAGATTTTGTGCCTTCCAGTCTCAGAGCTAATTCTGTGTTGCCTGAGAACAGTTGCCAGGTAAGGGCTCCTCAGTCTGGAGGAACTGTGTCAGGTGCCAGGGCTCACTTACACCAGAAGGATGTGGTGCTAGTAACAATACATCCCAGCACTGCTGTGTCGTATTTCTCAAGTTGTATTTTGTGTTGGAGATGTTTCCTGACATCCTAAGCTGGTATCAAAATTCTCACTTAAGTTCACTGAAAGCAGCGACTGGCTTGTTAGTACCTTTCTCTCAGACTGGTCCCTCTACTCATCCTAGCAAGAGGGAAATATCCAGAGCTTGAAATCTACCTTTTAATAATTACTGTATGTTCTGCTGTCTCATCAGATGATGGCTCATGGTCATGTGACTCCAATAGAAGAAAAACAGTGCAGCATTTCAGGAAAAATATTTTTTAAGTCGAACCAGGCTGCACATTATTTCTGTCCCATTTGCAATTAGCAGTGTGTGGGGTGATCACTGGCAGTGAGCTCTGGTTAGAACTGAAACTTTGCTGTGCCACTCGGGGTGTCATGTGTTGCTGTAAATTTAATCTAAGAAACCAGAGAAGACATTGGAGGAACTGTGGTTCCAGAGAGTGGTGTTTCAGCTCTGTAGCCCTTTTCAAGGCTAACAATGACAAGAATTTATGTACATTCTGAGGTAAAAGTTACAGCTTTGCCCATATATTGGCTTGCTGTGCGTGCATAACACTGGCTGGGCCAGAGTATTACATCCCCCAAAATACCCAGGTATAACAGTGGGGTTAAGTGCATAATTTTAGACTTCATTCTGGACTTTTGTATCTTCCATCCAGCCCATTCCATTCCTTTTATTTAAATTGTTACTTTTTATTATTATTTGCTTTTACAGATGAATTTCACATTTTCAGTGGCATCATGAGTGTACTATTAAACATTACATTGCAATGCGGGGTGGATCTCAGGCCTCTCCAGACCATTAGCTCTGGTTTAAACATGTTTCCAGAACAAATTGTGAAGAAAACACTAAAGAGCTTCTTTCCCACATAAGTATACTGTAACTGCAATATCATCATTGTGTGCAAAAGTATGACTGAGATCAGGAAAGCAATGAATTGAGAGCATCAAGGTTAACATAAGTAAACTGTGCACCTGATGGGTAATGGTTGTTATGTATTTGTGTGTTAGACCTACTGAAACATTTTTTAAAATCTATTTTGCCCTGAATCATTAGTACTGGCTTCTTTGTTGCCCCCTTTTTCTCCTTCTTCCCTCACCCTTATTCTACTGTTCTGCCTATGTATAATTTTCCTGTTAAAATTTTAACACAAGGGACTTGGGAGACAACATGGACAAGAAGCAGCTGAAGGCAGAGAGCTGCAACTATGTGGTGGAGGAATTTTCCAGCCGAGTGTACATGGGCTATTTCTAAACTATTCTGAAAATAAAAGCAGCCTCATTGTCATAGACTTATTTATCTTCAAAGAGATTGAGGCAGAAAAAAAAAATTAGGAGTTTATCAATCAGGAAAATAAAGAAACCCCTGAGATGAAGACCTGTTTGAGGTGGTGAAATGATGCTGATTGTGTCAGCAGTATCACCCAACCCTCAGTTCCACAGCTCTTCCCAGTTAAGCTTCAGGAAAGGGTGAAGTTGGGCAAACAAAATCCTTAGTGTTAAATGAGGCTTGTATGAAATATTTGACCAACTGCTTACCCCTGACTAAGAGAGCAAGCTCTAATGATCAACACTATCCTTCCCTTCACACTGACAACAACCATAAAACACAGTCTTATCAGAGAATAAATACACAAGGTTACAAATGAGATGCTAAAGCATAGAGCATAGTTCAGCGTGTACGTAGAGCATGGTTCTCTCTGAACCAACTTCTGGTTGCTTACTGAGGTGCCCGAGAGTAAATGGAGGCTGCATCTTACAAATAAGAAAGAAAAAGAATTAGCAACTGTTTTTTTGTCCTGCCTTGTGTTCTATTTTGAATCTGCTGCCCCTCAAAATGCTATGACTAATGCATAAAGTGGTGTTCCTCTCCCAGCACTCAACTTTTCACTAGCATGAGACTTAAAAAAAAAAAAGCCATGAATCTGTCTTTAGCTGTAGGCCTCCAGGCATGTAACCTTTACTGTATATGCCGTGCTGGCATTCGTTCTCTAGTCTGAGCTGTGTTTATCAGCCTCACTTACTTTCTCTGTGTATTGCAGTCTCTTAGATCCTTCTGTATTTACTCTTTACCACCCTCCTTCATAACTACAAAAGTAAGTGGAGAAACAGCCCAAAAGGGCTTAGGCAATATTTTGTGCTGAATTTCTCTCTTTGGACCTTTATATATCATTGGTGTATTTTTCAAGATACCTTTGGGGTTTTGGGACTAATTTTCCATCATCATTAGTGAGAAAGTTATCCTCATGCTTCCTTTCATTAATGTCTAATACAAGAATGAGAAGAAGTGCTGTATATGCACACTCTTTTTAACTTGATGATGCCATATGCAAATAATTAAGGCACAGAAGCAATGGTTAAAAATTCTGCAAAAAATTCCTCATTAAACTAAGCAATTATCTGCAAGAAGAGAGACATCTGAACCCTCTCCCTCCACACCCAGGAAAACAACTCCACATCTTGCAGATGTTTAATTTTAGCCCAGGAGAAGAGAATTCACATTTAATTACCATCAAGGCTGAGGACAACAATAGTGGGTGCATAGATGGTGACATTCAGTTTATATCCATCAGTGAAGTGGCTGTGACTTTGCATGTGATCTGTTTGGATACTGTATGCAAGGTCACAGCTCTATGCAAAATCAGTGGAAACATTAATTGAGTTCCAGCTATGTCATGTGCTACTGTGCAAAAAAATGATTCATGAAACTCTAGGGCCATGATTTGCTGCTTTTGTGGCAGTGCAGCTCAAGCAGTTAATACTTCTAGCTGTCTCATCCTGCCTGCTGCATTACATTGGCAAAATGTCTTTGAGCTGGGTAGTGAAGTGAAGTGAGGAAACAGATTCAGCTGAGAAACAGTCGATCGAAAGCGAGTGGCACCAAAAGCAAATCATATTCGTGGAGATAAATATATTTTCAAAGCACTGAATCAGATTAAACCCCCCCGTATTCTGTTGTTGCAGTACAGTATATCTATTTAGTCACTTGCACTGTCCCTGTCTTTGTAAGAGCTGAGTTTTTCCACAATCTATAGCTGTGAATTCAACATTGTTCCCCTTTTACAAATGAGAAGCCAAGGCAGAGAAACCTGAACAACCTGCCTAAAGAAGTGG
Organism: Heliangelus exortis; assembly: GCF_036169615.1. Classification (NCBI taxonomy): domain Eukaryota; kingdom Metazoa; phylum Chordata; class Aves; order Apodiformes; family Trochilidae; genus Heliangelus; species Heliangelus exortis. The sequence continues at coordinate 8,476,740 of NC_092434.1, forward strand.
GAACTCTGTGGACAGGAAGAGGCTGAGTTAGGGCTTCACACAGTCTGGGTTAATATTCCAGCTACTGAATCCTTCCCATTAGTCAGTGGAGAATAGTAAAAGAGGTAAAATGTTTATTTTTTATATAAAAGGAATTGAATATGCAAAGATGAAAACAGGAATAAATTTTTTTTAAACTTAAAACCAGAAGGTGTATAACTCTGCCAAGAACTCCAGTTAAGCAACTTTTGCACTATCTAGGATGCAGGTTAGTGGTTGCAGCAAATACACAGTTAATTAACTGAGACTCCTTTTGTTCTAGCTGGCAACATGAAAGCAATGAGAGAAAGGAAGAAAAATCACTGGGGAGTAGTATGTCATCTTGCTAGGTTTCTAGTGCAACATATACAGGATTACATTGATGAGCTTTTCTAGTGCTAATGAAGGGTTGCCAGACTGGCAACACCAAAACCTGATGTATTTGCTGAAAAGTAACAAAATGGGAAATAGCTCAAATTCCATTTTCCAGACAGCAGTGAACAGTTGTGAAGGGAGGTGGTAACACCCTGCAGCACTGGGCAGCTGGTGACAGGGACGTGGGCAAATGAGCAGGTTCTTAGGTGTTGCCAAGGCTGTGGCACAGAAAAGCAGTTTGCCTGTGGGGAAGGGAATGTCAGCCGAGTAAGTGCAATATATTACATATTATGTGCAATATATAGCACATAAAAATTATATATGATGTGCAATATGTAGCAAGGATATCACTGTCGCCCCTGTGGAGTGTCCCTGTGGCTCTAAATGTGTCTCTGTTCAGTAAGGACTGTAAGGTGAACAGGGAGTTACCAGCTTGCAAGCTCCTCTTTTCTTCACTACGCCCAACAGTTGGGGGTAACAGATTGTGTAACAATCTTGGTAACAGATTACTAATCACTCTATTAAAGTATTGCAATAGAAAATCCCATGGTTAGCAGAATGGGAATCTATGAGACATTTCCCAGAAAGTAGGAGGTACCTTAACCGAGCTTCTCCCATGGTCACCTTGCATCATAGTACTTTATTAGTAAAGTTATTAAAATTTTTTTTAGTGCAATGGCAAAGCCAAAGATTTTATTTATGGAATAGGAAGTTTTTAAACAAAATAACCAGAGACTGAGTTGTCCAGTCAGGTCTGTGAGATGCTCAGCAACTTTTTCAGATGAGTTCCTGATAGGTATTTTATAAGGAGCAAAGTTAACACTTTGGAATAAATGCTGTTGTGAAGATTCTGGATCAAGCTGGGAGGTAGATGTAAAGTGTGTTTAACAGGAAACAACAATCAGAAAACTACCACTGGCAAAAGAACTTGCTGAGGTGTCTGTTGCTGCAGTCTTTGTCAAATAAGTTGTCTGTAAATTCTGCCATCGTTAAAAATGTCCATGGTGATAACACTTTCCTTAGAACATTATGTTGGAGCTTGCAAATGGAATTATCTGCTGTGACTGCTCTTTTGAGCAGTGTAAATCTTCAACAGCAGTCCTAAATAAACCTGTGAGATACAGTGCATGGAAAACCTATTTTTATAAATATATCTGCAGAGGAACACTAGAGGTAGACAGAATAAATTACAGGCAAGAAAATGGAATTTTAAAATGTGCTCTGTTTACTCCTACTGTCTCTCTGCACTGTTCTACATTACCTTAGCTCCAGCCTCTGGAAAGGCAAAGGCCACAGCTTTTTATTTCCATAAAACATCTCTGAATAACAAGCATTAAAGGTGTGATGCTTTGCAAGGTGGGAGGGGAAAAAAAAAAAAAAAAAAAAAAAGTAAGAACAAGAAGTAATAGTTTAGCCTCTAAGTCCAGAAAGAAAAATATGCCATTTTAACAAAGATACATAAACACTATCACCTGCATATAGTACAAATATCAGTCTCCCTGCTAGGGAAACGATATCTCATTTCAGTTGAGGGACACCAAATTACTCTCTGTTGCCTTGTAAGTGCTCAGTGCTCGGCACCTCACCTTGAACAGGTCACCTGTGTTTCTGCTTCAGGCTATGACTATTCTTCAGAGTCTGAAATGACTTCTCTGATTTTGGGTGTAATCCCAGGCATGAAGTACTTCTTAATCTAATCCTAAACTACTATTGCATGTAACTAATGAAAGCTGAATTTAATGCCTGGAAAGCAAAGGAAACATTTAGGAATGGCCTTTTGAGCACACTCTGTCTTAGAATTTACAGCCCAGCCTTACACTGGCAAAATCTGGGCTGTTTAGAAAGGACCGGAAAGCTTTGCCACATCCCACTGCTATAACAAAAAGTCTCCTTCATAATGCAGCATGTACAGAAAAAGGCAAGTGGTGTTTCTCATTTTAGCCTAGCGTAGCCCTTCTCATTCTGATTCTCAGTTTGGTGAGTTTTAGGATGAAAGAATTGGTCAGGCAAAAAAATCTTTAAAGTTGATGTGAGATAATGATGGTCCAGGTGTCTTATTATAGAGCATGTAACCAATATATTTGGTCTTACCCAGAAGAATCAGTTGCATTGTACTGTCCAAAGGAGATTCATAACTACAATGCAGTAGAGTGGTTATGATGCTGCTGTACTGAGTTAGCCAATAAAACTTGCTGTGCTATGCCATTCTACCTGTAAATAATGCAGAGCAGGTATGATAGATCTAGTCATGTGCTGTGGAGCTTGTATCACTTTCTCCCTGTCTGGAAGATGACTTTTGTCACCCTTGCAATATAACTCCTATGCATCTGCTATGACTGCCAGATGTGCTGCTGCCAGGGGAAAACACACAGCTTTATAGGAACTGGCCACAGTGAAGGATGATTGGGAAGAAATATAGAATTCATTTTCAGGATCACCTTCTACTCATAGCACATGAGAAGAACATATGGATGTCTTCATTTTTCACACTATGCTGCTGTTCCATGTGGCCCAGGCTTTGTAACTAGCATCAACTCAACAGCCAGTTTGGTATTCATTACACCAGAACCAGAGCAAGGAATTTCTAAAGACATTAAGGAAAGCATATTTGGTTTCTCATGCTGAAGAGAAACTTTGGAAAAGTCCCAAGTGTAGAAAAAAAATGAGATAAGAATTTTTGACTTTCAATGAGCCATATCTGCACATACACATTTCCTGTCTTACCATATTTTAGAAGGACTTTTGAAACTGATGAGACGTGACCAACCCCCACTGTTTCCCAAAGATGCAGCGGAGCTCTGCTTCTCTTTTGTAATTCAGGGCTCTGGTAATAATACTTACATTATACGCTCAGTTAAATTACCCTTCCCAGAGGCAGTGCTCCAGCCTGCTCCTATGGGTACTAGGAAAAATGCCTCCTGTGAGAGAACAGGTGGAACAGATTCTGGTCCACTCCATCCTCACAAGCTCCAGCTGCTTGGCATCAGTCTTATCAAGAGTATTCAAAGGTCTTGCAAGGAGCGTGGTGAAGCTGCTTCCTTGTCTTTGCTGCAGCCCTTCTGTGTTTTGTCCCTCTTATGTACTTGCTGAGGGTGTAAGATAGGGAGAGCAGGAGGGGGGAATGCTTGGTGCTGGTGAGTGCTCTGCAAAAGGGCCAGCTCATTCCTGAGGCAATGGGAAGGGCAAGGAGGGGCTGCTGTTTGGTGTATGCATGAGGTAGGAGCATTATGCAGAAGAGGCAGCTGGAGCCCATGTTAACAGCAAAAGGGTGGAAGTAAAAGGCTGAGATTGCAAAAGGGAAACTGAGCCCCAGGTGGGGGAACAGCAGCTGGATACAAAAGCTAGTGAGGGAAGAAGCAAAGAAACAAGTGGGACTCCCAGACAGAAAAGACTTCAGTGGTATGAAGGCAAAGGGAATGCTGTGGATTTTGTATCCTGATTGTGTTCCACTAAGGTAAATCACATTCCACTTCTTTTTAAAAAAATCTCTATTGTGTGTAGTGAATGATATGACAGTCTCTCTTCCCTGCCTGTGCAGCTCCTGAATACTCTGCAATTACCAGGCTATTGCCAGACATTGCTGTAAAGGTGGGATGCCTTCCTGGGGTAGATATGGGATCATTGCTAATAGGCCTACTGCCCTCTTCGGTTTGAAAAACGTGTTGGAACCTTTTGGGCTGAAACATGCAGTACTTCTGTATTCTCTGCTAAAAGGATGTACTTGAGAAAGAATCAATAGCATAGCCCCAACACATTGCTTCTCACATGGGAGGCTCTTGGATCCTGCCCAGTGTTTGTGAAGCATGTGTAAATTAATGAACATATTCATTATTAATAATGACATGAACTTATGAAAACCTTTTAAATAAATACTAAGCCTACTAACACAATGAAGTCAAAGGATTCTCAGCAGCAAAATGCAGTAGAAAATTGTGGCTGAATGGAACAGACGTCTAAAATGAATACTTCCAGTGTGCTGAACTAAAATATAATTCAAACACATAAAGAAGACATATAGACTGACTTTCAGTAGCACAGCCCCCTGAAATACCTGTACAAGTAACCTTGTTTGGGATCAGCAAGGCTTATTCTATTTATTAAATCAATAACTATGCAGCCCATAGACCATTTTAGTTATCAACCTTTTCCAAATGAATATCCCAAGCGCTTCTAATCACAACTATCTGATTTCCATTATTTTGATCTCCTCCTTCCCTGGCTAGATCAATAATGTCTGATGTAATAATTTATCAATATATACTGGGAAAATTATTGATTCTACTTGTACCCATTAGCTGGGAGAAAATATATCAGACTTTCCCTTTAGTCTAAATGCCTTTCTAGATTTAAATTAAGCTGCATTTGGTATTTGTATGAAGGATATTAGCACTGTATGTAAAACAAATGACTGTAGCTGAAATGGATGTTTTACTTGCCCCGGTTCCCCTGATACTTTTATGGCACCCATCATTGCAATATCTGTTTTACATATTCTAATTGCTTTGTGAAATCTCTGGCTCCTCCTCTGTCTTCCACCCCTGTGCATTTATACCGTGTACTGCAACGCAGTCTGATGCTTTTCATCCTGCCTCTTGGGGAGGCTGAACTTAAGGCCAACTGGAGATTTTATTTAGTTGAGAGATGTACTATATAGGTAGAAAGCTTTCACATAACTCCTAGATGTTCAAAAAAGGATCAAAAGCTTACATTTTTAATATGGTATAGGCAGGATTACTGTTTGGCCATAATACAATTTGAGGTGTGGGGTTTGTTGGTAAAAGTAGTATTTGAAAGAAGACACTGAAGAAAATCGGTACGGTATGTATGTTACAGCATGGTATATTTTCTACCAGTACTGTGCCTGATAGCTACCAGTTGCAATTCATCTGCAAAAATCAAATGTGTGGAAGTATGGCTAATTTTATTTCCTAACAGCTCTGTACTTATAAAGCTGGGGGGGAGGAAGATCAAAATACTAAAACAATGTGCTGAGTCATTAAGAGGAATGAACCACAGCAACCATCCCTCCCTCTGGCAGCTATAATTTGTCATCAAATAACTTACCTAACCCATGGTTGTAATAGCCAACTGTAGGTTTTTTCATATCATTTTGTTTCAGATGGACCGACTTAAAAATTGGAAATGTTTCTCCCCTTAGATGCAAGAGCGTAAATCACAAGGAATACTGAGCTCTCTGCCTGATATTGATTCCTTTGTGAACTAAGCCAGATGGGTTCAGATATGAGCATGATCTAATATTCCCCTTAGCTTGATTTATAGATTTCTTTGTGCATTACCTGACCATAAATGAGTCTTGCATTATTTCTTGTGTGCCTGTCAAATTAAAGAAAAATATTCTCGTTGACCTTTAAACCTGGGAGAAAAAAAATGAGTCGGAGACATTTACTGCATGTATTACAGTGATCTTAGTCCTTCCCTGCCAATTAAGAGTGTGTGATTATGAAAGAGGTCTGGTCATTTGTGTTGTGTGTAATGATTTCATTTTTCTGTAAAGCACGCAGTAGATATACAGACAGTAGCAGAAGAGACATTGCAAATAACCCCGGAAGAGAAAAAGAGGAGAACAATTTGGCACAATTCATTCCTTGATCTACAGAAATGAGCACTCATTGCAGGAACTGAAGAGTTTTTCTGTGAGAAAATAATGTCCTCTAAGCAGAAAAGTAGAAATGACTGCTACATAAGGCATTAATGCCATTAAAGGGAATGAGCATCATGAGGTGTTTGCTGACCCCAGAGACCTCTTCTGTGAACAAAATGGGTTTAATATGTATGAAGAATAACAAGCAGTGTGTCACAAATTGATCATAAGGGCATAACCCTGGGCTCAGGACTTTCAGCCAAACTGTGGTGGGAGACACTGAGTTTTGTTTGAGCAAAAAGCCCATTCTTAAACTGAAGGGACTGACCTCAATGATACATCACCTCCTCTCACTTCAGGAGTGCTTCTGTAGCCTAATGAGCCTATTATCTATCTGTATTTATTTGTAATTAATTTATCAAATCTAGACATTAGAAAATATTTCATTTTTTGCTATTCTTCAGTCTTTATGACCAGGTAAATGTGCTCTGAAACTGCTCAGCAGATCAAATCCCTGTCATATTTCTATTCAGGTTGTATCTTTATTCTGTATCAGGCAATGACATTTAGAGTAAGAACAAGGTTTTAACTTTTGTCTTCTTAGAAAACACTCTTTTAATTAGTCTTTCCTTGCTCTGTGGGAATACTACAAAACCTAGCTGGCAGCTCTAGGAACAGAAACTGTGTTTTGGACATGCTTTCATGGATACCCCTTGTATACCCCTTGTATACCCAGAAAAATACCTTTTTAGTTCTTCAGCTCAGGTATGTTTAGACTAGCCAACCTGTTCCTCCTATTGAAAACAAGGGTTCAGGAATATTAATGTTCCTTTTCAATTTATCGTTAAGGTTACTGAACTGTTGAGTACCTCACAGTCTTTGTTATTTTATTCCTGAATAGCTCTGCTGTGGCCAGAAAGCTTTTCTTAACCCTTCCAATTGGCAAAGGCTGAAGTGTAGCCAGTGCTTTATACAGTGTCTGTTCAGGGATGCACCTAAACTGTGTATCTGTTTTGGGGGCCAGTATGTTCATGAGAGAGGATCATAAGTATTTTCTTTGGTTTGGATGCTTTATTTTAATTCCAGCTGCTGATCACATTTATTTATTTTTGTTACTGTAAGCTTCCAGTCCCAGAGAATATGATCTGTGGTGCTAACAACACTTTTATTATATATGAGGCTTCAAGTGATACTCTTTGCCCTGAGGAGCTCACAATAAAAATAAGAAGACAGATAGAGAGATAAAAGACATGATTCAGCATCAAATGTAATTTGCTGTATGAAGCTGATCCAATTGTATTTGAAGGATTTATTTTACAGATGAAGAAATTTAGGTGCAATGAAATGAAATGACTGCAGAAAATACCATAGAAGTCCATGGAAAAGTAGGAACTAAAACTCCAGTTGCCCTGTGGCTCCCAGAACAGCTTTCTCTTTGAAGCACAGGGAACTGTGCATGCATTATGTGAACATAACTATGTCCCAATCTGTAGAAATTATACAGCCCTACATAGTTATGTGACAAAAAAGTTTTGGTTTGCTGTTTTTTTGGTTGTTTTTTTTTATTTATTCCTTTGCTGTGCATAAGCCTCATACTATCACTACCTTCTTCTGTGAGTAGTCCTTGCTCAGAGATACTCTTTTGACTTCTAGCACAATTGGTGCCTTGAAGAGATATGTTTACTGCATCAAGAAATAGCAAATACACCTAAATTCCCTATTATGGTCAGTATATTTACATGAAAAGTAATGGGGCAATAAACCAAAGTGCAGTGATTGCCATTCCCCTTCCAACAGTAATTTATAATTATGGATTTACATCTGGCTAAAAGACTCTGTTCAGACAGTCTAGCTTGCATGGTAATAACAGCAAGCTCTCCTCTATTTCCTTTTAGTATGGCACCAGAGACTGAGAGTCCCTTCACTTTAAACAATTCAATGAGCACATAAAATGAGAGTTAAAATCTTTTGGAAAAAAATAAAATAATAAAGCACAATCAGTGAAACCCTATATCATAAGGACAATGCTGTCCAGCGTCAGCTACAGATACTGACTGCAATGGAGTTTAAGTGCATTTTTGCTCTATCTGGTAAACAAAACCAAACCAAAACAAGAAGCAGTGAAATATTCAAGAATTTCTTAATAAAACTGAGAGTCTAACAGCTGAAGAAAACTATTTACCCTCTGGTACAATGCAGTTTTACTTCACAGGAAAATAGGATGTGATGTTTTGCTCCCTTTAACAGCATTTCTCAGCTTAAGCATTATTAACATCCAGGAGTCACCTTCACATTTATAAACTATAAACATAAGTGTCTTCAGCTCCCTCTGTTAAACCCATTCAGAAGTGGGTTTTCTTCAGTTACCTTGAAAAGTAAATACACAAGGATGAGGGCTGATAGATTGCTGTTGGTAAGAGCTGGACAGTGGTACTCTTGTTTGAAAAGTAGAACGACAGATTGACCTCCAAGACTTTTACCATATAATGAACAAGTTCTTAATAACAGAGTGTTTGGTGGAGGAGTTTTCTGCTGCCATCAGGAGTTCAACTTTCTTCCTGTCCTGAGATGAGTAATGGACAGCCTGTAAACATGCTTCAGGCTCAAGGTAGTCCTCAGGCTTTCAGGGAAGGGAAATGTACGCAGGCTTTTCCCCTTTACTCTTCTGTTCAGTGTTTCAAGAGTTGTGTGGACAGTACACAGGTGTTAAAAATTAATTCCAGACTGAAATATGGCTCACAAAAACCAAAGAAAAGGAAATAAATAGAAAATTTGCCTATGTTATTATTTATTTATTTTTAATTTTTATTTTATATAAATCTAAATTTTGCCTATTTTGAGTTACCCGAGTCATTCAAGCCAGACATTGTTGCAATTTATGATATTCTTCAAGGGGAATATCCCCTGTCAGGGGCTGAGTGTGGTATTCTAGAGATCATCTCTGCACAGCAGAGAAATACCAATGTTTTGCTGGACACACACTGCCCCTTATAAGGCAGTGAGGAGATGAACTAAGTTGAGCTTTTTTGTAGTATCCATCACTCCAGTCAAAGCATTAAATCCTTCTCCTTGTCCAGTGGTTTATTCCATAATAGAAACATAGATAGTAGTGACAGAGAAAATCACTTGGGTCATCTAGTTTATCCTTTGCTGGGAGAAAGATTGTTTCTTGCATTTGTTGTCTCTGCAGACAATACCTCACCCAAAATTACCACCTGACCTAAAATCTGACAGAGAAATGGAATATTGCTAAGATAAACCATCCTCGGGTGCCTGGTTTATTGTTTGTATAGCAGCAGAGAATGAGATCAGGGTACAGCTTACAAGATGAAAAGGGAGGGGAAAAACTGTAAACCTTCCTCCTGCCTGGGCATACCAGCTCCAGGGAGATGGAAAGGAACAGGAGAAAATGGAGCATTATGTGCCTGTAAACAGTACTGTCCTAAGGGGGTGCTAATCTGTGAAGATTGTTTAGAATCACTGGAAAAGGAATAAATGAAATAGTGGTCTCTAGGGGGATCCTAAAGGACTCTCCTCCTGTAATGCAGGGGATTCTCTGGGAAAAAAGTGGGAATTGTTTTCATCCCCAACACTTTTCTCCCTAGGGCTCAAAAAAGAAGTCACACTGTAGTGTTGATCTCTTTTCTTCCTAAAGTTGTGAAGAGGATTATGCCCCACAAGGCTCTGTACAACAGCTGGAAGCTCCAGTTGTTCCTTAGCACCAGACCCCGCCCTGAAACCTGATTTTGGAATGTCAGCAATGGTTTTTTAGGGATTCACGTGCACTTATACCACAGGTTATAATTTAATTTCCAGCAGGGGTTTGCTTTCATATTTTAAGGGACTCCTCTAGGACAAGACCTAGGGCAGTGAGAGGGGAATAGCAAGGCTTTGCTGGGCTTTGCTTAAACCAAGGTCCAGGCTTTGGGATACTCATTGAATACCCTGTCCCTGCCCCCAGGAACTGCTACAAACTGTTCCTCTGTCCTCCTTGGTCTCCTTGAAAGGACACTTCCATGGTGGGACAGTCTCCTGTTCTCCACTGATCTCCTGGGGCATGGATGGCAGGTCTCCTTTCAGCTCATCTGGCTCCTTCTATCTCCTGCATTCCAGTCTCAGCTCTTGTTCTCAAATTTATACCTTCCTCTTGCATGCTTTTTTCCCCCCATTGCCTCATGTCTGTTGCCTCATCAGAGCCTCTGGAGTGCCCAGATCTCTTCTTTCTTGCCTTTAGCAGCTGCACGTTGTGCTTTGTTTGATTTGATTTTGTATCCTTTGCTGTCGGCGTGGTATTTGGGAAGGGATACAGGACTGAGTGTGCTGAAAGCAACAGCCAGTGCCAGGTTAGGAAGAGCAAAACCAATTAATGGATTGGTGTCTTACCACAGCCCAGGCACTCCATAGACTCTCCCTGCTCCCTTTCACCCCTGCCTTTCACAAGACAGCTCCTTCTGCTCGGTAAGCAAAGAGTAAAGCCTGTTCCCTGGGGTTTGGACCAGGGCTTGTACTGGGGCCCTAGTATGTGCTCTAGCTTGTCCAGGTTAAGCTATCCCTGTCATCTGCTGAAGGATGACAAGGACCTCTGTATTCCTATTGCACAAAGAACTGAGCTGGGCTGGCAAGTCATTTAAAGCAAAAAAATTGAGAAAATGGTGATACTTTGGCCAGAACATGGTGAAGATGGAGATAAGAGGTTCTTCTCTTGGGGACAGACTGGAAATACTTCTTTCCAAATTAGTTGATCTTGGTTGTATTTCATCACAGGGTTTTACCTTTCCTCTCTGAAGGAAGGTGCACAGTGACAAAAGATCTGCTATTTTTGTATACTGTTGTATTTAAACCAGCCAAAAAAATTAGGATCCAATCATATCCAACCTATGATGTGATTACATGGCAAACCTGTATCACCAGAGATCCTCTGCACCACAGTCAGCTCTTGACAGAGCAAGCAATGTGAGTGATGACCTTCTATTTAGGAACTGTCAAATTTGTGTGGATCAATGATTACTAAAAAGAAAATGTCTTTAAAGATGACAGTTTGGTGCCGTATCATTCAGGATCTGTCAATGTCTCTCCTGAGAATATTAAAATAAAGTCATCTTACAATGCCCGTTTCAAACATTTTGCATTTAATAATTAACTAAAAGAAAGAATCAGCAGCCTGTTTCCAGAGTGCACTTTGGTGTCCATTACAGACACTGATTCTCTGAAAGGCAGGAGATTATAATTTGTAATTCTTGCTAAAGCTTGCTGGGATCTTTAATTTACAAAGTGTTTGTAAACTGAGCTGCATGTTGTGTGTTTTTTTAATGAGGGTAGCAACTGACTAAGCATCTTGCAGCAATCAAAACTTTTTGTTTTGATACTTGCAACCAAAAAAAAAAAAAAAAAATTAAATCTTTATACTGAGAATTATTTTTAATTTTGAAGTTTTCTATTTCAGCTAAAAATGAAATGCTCTCTTGTCTTTTGGACATACCTGAGGCAATTCTTCCTCCTGGCTAATTTTGCTTCAACCACTGAACAGAAAGATTATTCAGAGAGTTCAGTTCTTCTCACAGGAACAAGCCCTGCAGATGTTAGTTTCTCACTTCATATTGTCCTGTCACAACTCTGCAGAAAGTGGGTGAGGTGAAGTGCTGGTAAAATCTACAGTATTGCTAAGAATAAATATTTGTACAGTCTGAAGACAGGAGGTGTGTTAGAAAGTTTGTCATGTCCTTTGTGACAGCAGTCCTCATTCACATTACCAGTATTACTTACTGGAGGAGGTTTTTTCCAATAAACCAACATAGAACTAATAATTAGTTATTTTAAACACAGATCGTTGGTACAGGTTTTTTTGTGGTTTTTTTTTTTTTTTCACATGAGCTTTTGGTACTGAAATGCTAGTTGCAAATACAGTGCAAGCCCAGGACAGAAGGGGACAGTTGTTCAAACAATAAAGAACAAAGTAAAACCAAAACTCTGGTACAGAGTGATGGAGAAGTACAAGGAAGAAGCCAAGGAAGTACTGGTTAGTTTGATAGATTATTCTGTCTTACAAGGGACATCATTAGTGTCAGGTTCTACACGGGCATCAGAGTCAATGGGAGATGTGCAGAAATCTAATCCTGGGCACACCCAGAGCCACACATGCTACAGTGTATGATGTGTTTCCCATCTTCCAGTACTTCCAGTTGTTAGAAATCTTTGTATCATCTAATTTTACAAATTTAGGTTCAAAGTTCTCTCTTCAGCTCAACCTTCCTGTTGCTCTGGGAAGCTGTGATTCTTTCCCCATAAGAGGGTCTTGTTCCCAGGCATGGTCTCCTTTTCCATGATGTGATGCAACTTTTTCCTGAGGCTTTTTTTTAATATATATTTTTAATTCACAGATTTGTTAGAAACTTCAGAAAAAGCAGCAAGCTGGGAAGGGAGAGTGCTGCATAGAGGATCCCAAGGACCATGGGGTTTGTGGGGACAGCTTAGGGCAAGGTGGGCAGGGACCTGCAGCTCCTGTGGGCTGCTGAGCTGAAAGGTATGTCAGTGCAACCAAATCTCAGTATCCAGGTTTTAGATGAGAAACATCCAGATTGAGCATTTCTACTTCCCCAAAATAAAATTTCCTCCCCTAGAGTTTTTGTATTTCATGACAAGTTTTAAAATGAAAACTTTTAATCTTAAATGAAATCAAAATTTATGTTTTCCATAGGTCAGAAATCCATATTTCAGTGATAAAACAGAGGAATTACACTAAATGGAGAAACTGAATGGCTGGGGGTAGGTAGCTGATTTTGCTTTCCAAAATATGAGAGTAAGGAGATCCTTACAAGGGGCACAGGCATAATCCTGAGGACTATCCCTCCTCCCACATGAGCAGCTGTCCTGTGCAGAAGGTTGCACCTAACTTGGGCAAGGTTTCTGCAGGAAACAAAAATTGACCTTGGGAGACTTTACCATCAGTTGCCTTCTGTAGCCTTACTGCCTTCTGTTGATACCTTGGCAACAGAATGGAGAGTTATTTGGTATATTTTCATTTACAACATTAAATTTGGAAAGGAGAGAGAGATTTCATAAATTAAACCAATACAAACAAAAATATCCCTGCTGGGTAAGAGAATACAGATAACTGGGGAAGCACATATAAATCCATATAAATAACAGCTGGGTAAAACCACGGTGCTGTGTATTTCTGGTAACCAACCTTCAAAAGAAGAAGATTAAAACAAAGGAGGTCAATGATACGTGGATTAGAGAACATAACGTGAAGAGGCTGAGAAAGCTAAATTCATAGAGTCCAGTGAAAGAGATGGCTCAGGGGGAATATGATCACAGTCTATAAATACATTCAAGGTAACAATAGAAATGAAGGGAGGGAATTACTCACAGTCACAGAAAATTGTAGGCCAGGGAGCAATGGCCTGAAGCTAGGAAAGAAAAAGTTTAGGTGAGGTATTAAAGGGGAAAAAGAAGCCCTGACAAAAGAAAGCGACAGGGCAGTTTAATAGCCAAACAGGGAAAGTGCCCAATGTAGCATAACTGCAGATTTATGCAGGCAGTGAGATGGCATATCAGTGGAAAAAAAGAGAGAGAGGCTTTAATCAGACACACAAGAGCCAGATCAGTTTGAAAAAGTACTACTTGGTCTCATGGGCTGTGCTCCAGGTAATGTCATATAGTGTGACATGGAACTACAAGGCAGAGCTGTTTCTTTGAACTAGCACAGCCGCTTTCTCTGTTGCTCTTTTACATAGTTCCTTTATCCATTGTGTACTCCCCCTTCCCATCAAAACATGATTAAATTCCACGTTGTCCCTTCTTACTGAGACTGGCTTTCTGTCCCACTGACAGAGGTGTCAGAAAAACTGCAGGAAGAAACAGTTGTTACTAAGGGAAATCAAGCCAAGAGGGCTGCTGGTATGACAGATTATAGAAGGAAACCTCAAAGCCACTTAAGGATGAGGAGCTGGAGGTTTGCATGAATAGTACCAGTAATCACATGAAAAATTCTCTGCAACATCGAAAAGTTGGAAGAAACTGCAAAAACTAACTCTGATCTCCATTGAAAGAATGAGATTTCCAGGGCTGAGCAGAACTTTTGAAAAGAAGGCTTTTCCTGGAGGAAACAAGTATGCAGGAGCTCTGGTGGTGGGTCCTCACCACAGACTTTCCCTGCTACTTCTCTTTGCCCTAGAAATGCAAGGGAATGGGGTCAGCCAAGCCCTACACAGGCTCATATTAATTCTTTGACCTGTGAGAAGAGGGAGTTCTTGATGTATGCCTAGCATGCTTCATTCCTGGAGGCAATCACACAGCTCCTACAGGATGGACAGGGGATCAAACCCAGCCAGCACAGGGTTAGGAAGGGCAGGTCCTGTCTGACCAACCTGATCTCCTTTTATGATCAGGTTATCTGCCTGGGGGATGAGGGGAAGGCTGTGGATGGAGTCTACCTGGACTTCAGCAAGGCCTTTGACACCATCTCCCACAGCATTCTCCTTAAAAAGCTGCCAGCCCACAGCTTGGACAGGAGCACTCTGTGCTGGGTTAGGAACCAGAGAGTGGTGCTGAACGGTGCCAATTGGCGGCCGCTCACCAGTGGTGTCCCCCAGGGATCAGTGCTGGGCCCAGTTCTGTTTAATATCTTCATTGATGATTTAGATAAGGGAATTGAGTCTACAATTAGCAAATTTGCAGATGACACCAAGTTAGGGGGGAGTGTCACTCAGCTGGAAGGCAGGAGGGCTCTGCAGAGGGACCTGAACAGACTGGAGAGTTGGGCTGATTCCAACGGGATGAGGTTCAACACAGCCAAGTGCCGGGTCCTGCACTTTGGCCACAACAACCCCACGGGGAGCCCCTGGGCTGCAGCACAGGGTGGTTGAGAGCAGCCAGGCAGAAAGGGACCTGGGAGTCTGGATTGACAGGAAGCTGAACATGAGCCAGCAGTGTGCCCAAGTAGCCAAAAAGGCCAATGGCATCCTGGCCTGGATCAGGAACAGTGTGGCCAACAGGTCCAGGGAAGGGATTCTTCACCTGTACTCCATCCCTGCAGGTTGTTAAAAAAAAGACTGAATGTGGCACTCAGTGCCATGGTCTGGGAACCACAGTGGTAGTGGATTAAGGGTTGGACTTGATGATCTCAGAATCAACTCAGTTGATTCTGTGATAAGGTGTGCTAATAAAAGGCGACTGAGTTCCCAGTCCAGAAGATCCCCTGGAGGTGGGTTTTGGTTGCTTGGAGGAGCCCTGGAGGAAGCAGGAATACTATTGCCACCCACGGGCATGGGGCTCCCGCTGCAAGCGATAGATACATGGTTATCACAGAGCTCATCATTGGCTGGCATCTAGTCAAACTCCTAGGTACACAGCAACCAGTACCCAGGGTGGTTTACAGCACAATTACAGAGCTACTGCCAGAATAAATACTTGGTGTACAGTACAGAAACCTCTTATAAAGAAATGTTCCATAAATACTGTTGCCCTTTCCCTCCAGGGAACCACAGCAAATGTATCTGCACACTCAGCACTGCTGCTAAGGGCCTTTCCTCAAAGCTCACTTGTGGGCCCTGCCCCTAACTTGCCAGAGAGAGTTTTCTTTCTGCATGACACCACTCTCAGTGCTTTATTTCCAATGAGTTACCATAGAGCATCACTGCCTGGCTGCTCAGCAGCCACCATCAGTGCTTGCAGGACTGGGGAAAAACCCAAGAGCTGCAGCACATTGTGCTAACACAAGCAGGAGATAAAAAGTGTGTGCCTGCTGCAGCTCTAATACTAGTCCAGAAGAAACTCTGGAGTAACAACATTGTATCTGAAACAATTTTTTACCTTCTTAATAGTTCATTTTTAGGTGTACTATCAGTGAAATGGAAAAGCCTAGTGAATGGGTGCTGAATTTCTCCAGTAGAGGGTCCCCATTTTTTAGACTCATCCAGGGAGTTCATGTGTGGTTTGCCAGTGGTGTCTTAGTGACGAGCATCTTGCAGAGGTAGTTTCTTGGCTTTGTTGGTTTCTTGTTTACAAAGAACTACTTAACATAATGATTGTCTGGTGTCTTCACAATAAATAATAAGGCACCATTCCAAAAGAGATCGATGTAAAGTCAGGGGTATGACTGGGTTAGAGAGATTCATTTACAGTAAATGCCATTCACTAAAAATATGCAATACTTTGCAGACCAAAAACAGTGACAAGTTTTACTTTTCTTTTTTTTTTAAAGCTACATCTTTATCACTTGCTGTGCTGAAAATCCCTGACAATTACGTGTGAAATAACAAATCTAAAAGACTTTAGAAATAATTGTACTATATATTATTAATGTATAATAAGATATAATAATTATTTTATAAGTCACCTTTTTTTATTTTAAAAGTATTCATCATCATACGAAATTCAGATAGGTACACACAAGTATTTCCAGAAGATATGTTCAGAAAAGTCTGGAAAGCATAAAGTAGCAAGAGAGCTACATGGGCCCACTATATCTTCCCCAAGGTTGCTTTTGTGTAATAACTCTATTAAAACAATCTGCAGTTACATACATAGGTTCAAATAATCCTGTTTCTGAATAGCTATTTAACCGAAGACATTTTGAAGACATATCTACTGTAATCTTTAATGAATATAATCTTGAAGGGGTAATAGCTTCTCCTAATTACATAATTTTTCTGTTAAAAATGGCATATGTTACAATCTGGGTTGTCAGCTCCTCTGGCCATGGACACACACATCTCTCTGTAAAGCATCTTAGGCACCTCAGCACACTATCAATAAGATCAGTAATAATGTTAAAACTTTTTTTTTTTTTTTTTTTTATAATTGCATGGTAACATAATCTTTCAACTTATTTTACCAATATAAATACACAGGGCACAACAGCTGTTTGGAAATCTCCAATTAGAGCTGTTTTGTGGCTATCTCTGCAGAAAATGCCTTTAGCTAATATAATTTAAACCTTCTGTAAATGC
The DNA here is from genome assembly GCF_036169615.1 of Heliangelus exortis. Taxonomy (NCBI): domain Eukaryota; kingdom Metazoa; phylum Chordata; class Aves; order Apodiformes; family Trochilidae; genus Heliangelus; species Heliangelus exortis. The sequence goes on from NC_092434.1 coordinate 8,493,687, forward strand.
ATTTCATGCTTTGAAGTCAGCTAATAATTTCTGTCATTTAAGAACAATGTTCTGTGATTTGCTCCAATTAGTAAAAACGAGAAAATGAGCACTCCCCTTGGCTCCCTGCTCTCCACCTGCCCAAGTGCTGGAGAGCTCCTGCCTTTCGTTTACCAAGAGCTGCCCTGCTGCTGCTGGGCTCTGATGGGTGGAGGGTGGTGGGGACTCCAGGACCACGCTGTTACACAGAGTGCAGGCAGCCAAGGGAACTTGAGAGTTAGGTCCCAAGGTCACAGCCAGAATGGGGAAGGAGAACTATAAATTACAAAGCTCTGGACTGCAGCCAAGCCCATGGGAAGCTGCATTTAGCATATCATTCTCTAAGCAGCAGGATGAAACCTTAACTCCCTTTCAGACTGAATTTGAATGGAATTTGTTATAAGAACACTCCGATTGAAATATCACCAACTGGCTTTCCATGACAACTCAGAAACGGGATGCAATCGCGGGGGGATCCTCTTCCAAAATGATGATGAGGATGATGATTGAGCCCTATAAAATATTTATGAAAAGCAGATGAATTTCTGTGCTAGCAACATGCTGATATTGTAACAGAGACCTCAAACTCAAGACATTAACTTAAGCTCAGATTTCTCCCATTGTAAACCAAAAGTTGAACTGCCAGCTGATTCTAATATTTTGAGGTACAAATGCTGCAATGGTGGTTAGAAAAATACAGTGCAGGTAAGTGTAATGCTTTATTTCTTGTAGATACTATTCACACACTGCCATCAGTGGTGTAGACCTCCTGGGTAAGGTGCAGAATTAGAAGAACTTTATGCAAGGTACAGGCTCCTTGGGCACTGGCTCCCATTTGTTACATGCATACTAGTGCTAGGGAGTATGCCGAGTCCTCCAGAAGGTGCAGAATACACAAAATGATACAGGCCGTGCTATTCCAAAGTATTAAAAATACATAGTTTTTATGAGAAAAGGATGACTTGATTATTTTAAGGATGCAAAAGCTACTTTAGATTTTAAATGTTGAAAAAAAAAAACCAAACATAAAATGCGAATTTTCTGTATCAGAGTGTTAAACCTCTGCATCTCACCATCACACCATTAACTCTGAGATCTGTACTTAAAGATGTAAGGTAGTATTATTTTTAGTTGCTGTGGGAAAAGGGGCAGCTTGACGGCAAAGCCTTTCCCCCTTGTTTGCAAAGGAAGAATACTGGCATTAAGTGTTGAGACAGCTGCCATCCTTCCATCTTGGCACTAAGTTATGTGCTGGAAAGAGGGAAGAGATGCTGGAGAGTTTGGAAAGGGCTGCATAAAGGCAGGCAAGAGTAGTAATTTATTGGACAGCAGCTTCCTTAGATGGATTTTACAGCCATTACTAATAAGTAGATGTGAGCCATTTTGCTACTAAGTTATAACTGGGGCTTTAAAATGCTGTCATGGGGTTTTGTGACCAGGGAAGGAACTATTAGCAACAAACACTAACAATGTGATCTGAATAACTGTTGTGAAGAAAAGCCAGACAAGTAATAAATTAGCTTCTGTAGTTGGAGAGCTGGGTTTTTTTTTTTTTTTTATACAAGTGTGAATAAATATACTTTTGGGGAAAACTGGAAAAAAGCAGGAAAAAAACGTTGAAGCATTTGTAAAACATGACAGAGATGGCAGGGAATGAACTTTCCCTAGAAAGTAGGAGATATAAGGATGAAATAATTGTTGGTCATGCTCAGTCTTGCACCCCATGCTCTGATAACCTCCAGATGAGCAGGCTTCAGTCACTGCAGATTAGGATAGGATTATCTCTTTGCTTACTTGAGAAACCAGCCAAATACATTTCTGCTGCAAGAAAGGAAGGGCTGCCTTCTGTTAGTACTCCCTTCTCTGAGCCTTTGGCAATAATAACTGCTCTTCTGAACTGCAACACAAAGAGGAGATTCACAGCATCCTCCTGTGTATGGTGTCTGCAGATTCATGTTTTACTGACCAGGATGCTACTTGTACAATTTCTTCCTTTATTTCGCACATCTTTTCACAAATGGGTTTCATGATCCCTAAGAAATTATATGCCCAAAGGTTCACAAACACCAATCTTCGTGATTTTTTTGTCAAATGAAAGGGTGATGTAGCTTTTGTCCCTTCTCATGCACTGTTTAACTTCTTATGCACCCTTTAGATTTCTGAATTTATTTTACAAATTCAGCTCCCACAGAGTTACATGCTTTAAGATCAAGCAGCTCATGCAAAAAAAAAAAAAAACAACCGTTGTTAAAGTATATCAAATTATTATTTGTGTAACATCTTCCATTAAATAACTCAAAAGCAACAGAAAAATGAATTCTTCATCTTTGAGTTAAATAGTATCCCCATTTCAGGGGGATAAAGGCATATTAAAGGCATATTAAATCAAATACAAAAACAGGTGTCTAAAGCTAGTCATCTAAACATACATGTCACCAGCTTGCTGCTGCTCTGATTCTCCCAGCTCAGAAAGGGATCTTTTTTAACATTTGAGGGTCAGGCTGAATAGAATTAGAAACCAACATTTCTCAAACTATTTCTCTGCAGGTGTTAAAGACACCCAGATTTAAAAACCAGGATCTCCAGTGACTTTGTATAAAAAAAAAAAAAAAAAAAAAAAAAAAAAGGCAACTTTTATTTAGCTCCTAACTATAAGTGGATGTCAGATTGCAGGCATTCCAGTTCAAAAACCCTTCAGAAAGTTTTTGTAACTGATCCTGCCACCTTTCCCCACATGGGTAATTACTGCTCTCTCAACGAGTGTCATTTACTTACATTATTTGACTTCCTTGGGGTTGGTTATTGTATGGATGGGGGTTGGAACATCAGGCCTGAGGAGATTTTATTGTGGCCATGCTGCTCTTTGGCAGCACTGAAGTCCAAAATCAGCCCCCTCATCTACCTTCTCTTTTCATCACAATGATAACCTCAATCCTCTTGTCCAGGAGCAAGGGCTTGCACCTCTGAGCATGTGAGGCTTCCTTCTGGCAAAGAGTGAAAGACCATTTATGGATGCTGTGATACACATTTCCAATTAAGTATTTTATGGAAGGAGCAATAATTGTCAGGTCTGCATATTTACTGGATCCTGAGTTATAAACATGCTCAAAAAGTGTCTAGTTAATACCAGTTTGACAGTGAATTGGCACACTGCTGAGCTCCGATGCATCGAATTACCATCGATCCACAAAATGTTACTGAAAGGTTTTTTAAATCTGCCAAGTTTGAAATCAGTTCAGGAGAAGAGGGATTCTCCCCCCCACCCCACTTTTTTTCAAGTCCTATCTTAGTTCCCTACCAGGAGTCCAGGGGCATTCCTTCAAAAATGCTTTAGAAATGTTAATTCTTTTCAGACTTTGTTTTCTCATCCTGATTCAAGAATTATCAATTCTTCTTAAGGCGTTTCTTCAGCATACAATGTAAAATCCTCTCTGGGTCGGGAGGAGCAGAGCTGTGACCCCCCCAGTGCTCAGCCAAGGTTCAGCTGGACTCTGTGCAGAGGATGCACGTTTGATATTCTGGGATGCAGGTGCTCCACCGCCTCCAGCGGATGCCTAATAACTTCCAGGTGGGATTTGAAGGAACTGGCACTGCCCTATTACATTCCTCTATGGCTTTGGTCCTGGCAACTTCAACAGCTTCCCCTCTCCCTGTGTGATGTTAATACAGCTGCACTCAGCAGCCCTGACTGACTATGCTGGAACACCCTCAATGAACAGAGGGAAGCTGGCAGGCTCTGCTCTCGGAAGGGCTCAGGACTCCGGTGCAGTTTCAGCATGGGGTTTGTTAAACCTTCCCAGCAGCTGCAAAGCTGCTCGGCTCTGGGGCACTGCCGGGGGGCAGGCAGGGGCTGGCAGACACTGCCCCCCAGGGGAAGGGTTTGAAGGAGGCTTACGCTGCTGGAGGAGGAATTCTCTGGGGTGGCCTCATCCTGATTGGTATTGACTCACTTTGTTTGTATTTCGTTCTATGGCTTTTCAAGAACTATGATAGAAGAGTATACACTGAAACAAAATTAAGATATAATAGTGACAGTTTTCTTCAGAATTTTTATCTTTGTCTAAGCAGGGATACAAATGGTAAAGTGAGGTTCCATATCTATACAGGGATTTTCTTGAAAATGCGCTGTTGAAATCTTTTGCCAGCAAAAGTCACGTAGCAGCATCCATGAGAGAGGCTTGTGAAATTGGTTTTTATCCCTTGAAACAATGGAAACTGGGTGGCCTCTGGAAGAAAGCCATTGAATAGGCTGCTTAATGGATGCTTACTATTATTATACTATGGCTTGGTTATCATGAGGTGGCATGTGCCAACACCTAATGGCTTCAAAAGTGGCACTGCCAGACCTAGAAAGCTGTCCCCAGCACTACAGGGAGCATGCTGCTACAGTGTCCTCCCTTGTTCCAATCTCTCTCAGCCACCCTCCCATTCTGCTGTTCACCACTGGAGTCACACTGTGAAGAACAGACCCCGCTGTCCCCTGGCTTGCTCTTCTCATGGCACATCTTCAACTGCTGAAGCCATACCTCCAGGTTTCCATGGTGGCACTGGGAGTACAGCAGAACGTCTCCCTGCAGAGTGGCTGCTCTGACTCTCACTGGGCTGACATGGTTGTGTCTCCTGGAGATCTGTGTGGGACCTCATTTATTTGTTGTTGTCCCTGCCAGCTCCTGCTCAGACTAAGCAACAGGAGAAGGCTGATGAAGGTGTTGCTCCTATGGCTCATCTGAAGCCAAGGAGAACTGTTGGCTGCTGTGTGATGACTAAAGCTCACATGCTTATTGTTCCTATCAGTTAAAACTCTTAATCACTTTGTGCTGTTTCATCCTATAACATGAATTCACTTCAAGCTGTGAAATTTACCATTTTTGCCATGACTAATTTGTGAAATCTGCCACCTTCCTTTGTGGTTTGCTTAGTGCCCTAGTTAGGCATCATCTGTCTGATTAGGAAAATCTGTGATTTGTTTCCTGCAGTTGAGCCAATACAATTTAATTCCCCTCCTTTCTCCTCTTTGCACTCCACTGTGATTTCATCATTACTTTTTGCACTCTGATGTGACAGGGATGGAACAGTGTAAAAGCCACCTTTGCCAGGGTGTGCACCCAGTCCTGGTTTTACTCCTCTACAGCAAGTGTGGGTAGGGCTCAATCTTGCATCAGTGGGAATCAACCTAAGGCTTTAAGTCTGTCTTTGGCTAAAGCCCCTTGAGTCTATTATACTATGTTTACCATCTTACTACATTTCTCCCAGAGTGGTTACTGCAGTGTTTTGGAAATCATTTCCCACCTGCCTTGACAGTGCCTTGTTTCACAATACATTCATCTGTTACTCTTTATATTGAACACTACTGGCATTCCTTAGTGCTATAAATGTATCCAGAATACCAGACAAATAACTGACTGGTCTTGCCCACAAGAAATACTATTAATCTTTCATTTTTCACATGCTCTGGGAAAGATCCAGAGGGTACTCACAGAAGATACTATAACTGAATTGGGTCCTAAATTCAGATTTTTCTCACCAATTGGTTACTGTCTAGAAATATTTTCCCACGCTTTTAATGTCTTAATTGTTATTTGAAGACATTGCCAGCTCATCCATCCTTCGACCCATAATTTACACTCTTTCCCCAAACCAGTGAAATATTATTTTAATTTCCGTCACTGATATACAGTGATAAACGGTCATCTTTTAATATCAGTGAGAAATGTGTAATGGATGTGCAGGAGAGCTCATTGACTTGCTCTTGCCAAAATGGAGTCCTGCCATGAAGTTCAGAGGAATCATGAGCTGCCCTGTGATACTCCTCATGCTTCGAAGTGCTACACAGTTTTATGAGTTGGAGGAGAGCAAAATAAACCTTCCCTCCTAGCTCTACTTGTTTTCACAGTAACTTTCCTTTTCATCTTTCTCCTCCTGTATTGTCTTTTCTTCAACCAGTTTCATTCGGTCTAAGTTAATCACTTCCCTGTTACTAAGATCAGCAGCATTATTTCTATTAACAGATAAATAAATGGACAAATCTCTGTGAATCCGTAGCTGCAATTAACTCTTTGTGTGAAACCTGGAGGAGGAAGAGGTTCACAAATGTCCCATGTACACGCTCACTATTTCATCCAGCTATCAGAAAATGCAGGGGCCTGATCTTGCTTCTGCTCACATAGTTGACAAAATTTCTTTGAATGATTCTGAGAGCAGGATTATGCCTGGTGCTCAGCACTCTGTGGTCTTTTCTTTATCCACTGAATGCAGCACGGGAGTCTTCCAGCCCTGCTAGCCCAAGCTATTTACTTACCACCACTGTGGACTAATCAGATGGCAATAAAAGCTTTTACTGTGCCATCCTGTTTGTGATCAGCAGAAACATAAAAAGCATGTTAGCAAATTGATTTTTGGCATTAATTGTGAGCAAAGAGCATTATACTGAGTACAGTTTGGGGTTTTTTTCAGGCAGAAAAGAATTCTATTTTAGTCTTCTAAAATGATTCTGGAAGATGCTGAGCTAAGCCCAACGGACATACTTTTCAAATACCATAAGGCAAAGAGTAGTTACTGAATCTCCTCAGTCTTATTAGCTTACATAAACATAAAAATTTGAATAATGTTTAAAAAGCTAAATTCTCCAGATAATCCGTAATCAGTAAATGTTCATTACTGAGATGTTGCAAATATGTATGAGATTTCCCCAGTGACATTCTGGTTACACGATTTAAAAGGCATAGCAAAACTCTCCTCCACGTGGGGCCGAGCAGATATTTGCACAGGCTGCAAAAGGTCACTCAGCTGCAGCTTGGACCTTTCTGATCCCCTTCAGGAACAAGCAGGAGAAAATCAGAATTCACTGTCTCATTTTACAGCTCTGGTGATTTATAAATAAATCATCCCCACACAATGATTGATGTCTCCATATAAATAATTAAGTCTTGACCTTATGTTATGACACCTGCTAAATATTTTGTCTCTTGAAACCAGCACTCAGGAGAGAACCTTGACACTGGATAAAGGTGGAACTAGGTTTGAGGGGGGAAAAGGGAGGTTTCTGTTTACCCTCGCTTTGTTCTGTTTGATTCCATCAGCTAATTGATAAATATGATTATTAATCTCCATTACTGTCTACTCTATGGATTTAATTCCTGCCTGTGATTGCTATTGGAAAGTTTGCTCCACTGGAAGCAGACTTTGATTAAATTTCCAGTAGCCACAGTTTCCCAGAGTTCCCCCAAATCATAGTCTGACCCAGCCTGGAAACTTGACACTGATTTTTGTTTGCAATTTATTTTGCTTTGTGGCAGAGTTCCAGTGGCCCAGGTGACACTGTCATTCTGCTCAGCCAGGCTAGGTAGCAGGTGTCAGCAAAAGTTTAATTTGGAAGCTCATGAATTCAAGAGAAGTGCTTAACATTTATCCCCAACACAGGGAGCTGCTTTGGCCTGCTCCTGGAAAAAATAAAATCCCAGGGACATGAATGGAATTGATGAGATGCCAGGCACCTGACAAAATGAAATCTTCCCAGGAAAAACAGGATAGCTGTCTTATCAAATGGTGAGCATCATTAACAAAGAAAATGGATTTAGCAACTGCATTTCTGATTTTTACTTCTGAGACTGTTTGGGTTTACCATTCATCCTCCCTCACTGGTACTGTATATAAAGCCTATTCTCTGAAGAGCTGCAACTTTTAAATCTTGCCATAAAATACAAGTATTTCAGGGTAAGCTGCTAACAAAAAAATTAGCATCTCTGTTTTTTCTAAGCATGTTAATCTGCACACAAGTCAGCTACAACATTAAAATACAATTGTAATAAGACACTTTCCTAACCTCTCAAAAAGCTGAAAAAAAATAACCATGCAGCTATAACTGGACAGCACATTGCTCCTGGCTACTTCCCCAGCCAACACCGGGGAAATCCCAGGTGTAAGCGAGGTGCTGGGGCTGTCGGGTCACCCATCCCCGGCACACTGCTGCTAACGTGCTTGTACAAAATTACTCTTTGCTATGTGTTTGGCCGTGTTTTGAGTATGCAGGTTCTTGAAGGGCTGAGTGAGATGCCAGGTGGCATCGCCAAGTCCGAGTTGCGGTTCCACCGGACAGGAGAACAGGGCACTTGCCGAGAAGCAAACACACGGAAGGGCAGTGCCTAGGGCAAACCCCTGTTCCCCTGCAGATTGAAATTAAACTCCCGAAATGAGAAGGTGCTTTAATATCCCCTCCGTTTTGCGCATGCATTAACTCCGGGTGAATGGGATTTCCAGTCTAGGGAGGTGCCGACATTTCCCCACTAGTTTGCTTTAGCACTCATTATTTTCCTTACAGAAACCCACTCCCGCCCCGTCCCCGCCAGCAGTCAGCCCGGCTAAGACACCGGCTACCATCCCTCACCTTAAGTTGAGGTCTCGGTGCCGACACCCCCAGCGGGGCTGGGCCGGCCCCGCCCGGCTGCCATCGGAGCGGAGCGGGGGAGGCCCCGGGCGCCGCACCTGCCCCTCCGCCCTCCCAATTACCGGGGCGCTCTTAATTACCGCGCTGCCCCCAGGACTCGCCCCTACGGAGGGAGCTCCGAGGTGAGGGGGTTGCGCCGCCGGGGGAGGGATGGGGTGGGTCGGATACGCGGGGCCCCGCCGCAAGTTTGGGCACTTTCCTGAACGGTGCGGGGAAAAGTTGGGGAGCGGCCGGAGGGTACGGGAGGGGTACGGAGGGAGAAGGGGAGACACACACATACCCTGCCCGCCGGGGGTGGACTCGCCACTGACCTGCGCCGCGCCCGTGCCGCCTCCCCGTTCTCAGCGCATCCTCCGCGCCCAGCGCATCCTCAGCGCCGCGCTCGCCGCCGCTCTGCGCGCCGCAGCCGCGGCTCCGCGCCGGCGATCCTCGGCGGGGAGGAGAGAGCGAAGCGGGACGGCCCGCCCGGAGACGAGAGGCCGCCGCCCCCCTCCCCGCCTCCCGCCCCCCCCTCCCCCTCTGCCCGGCCCCGCTGCGCACCTCCGGGAGCGGGCGCGGCCCCGGTCCCTCATCGTCCCTGGGCGCCGCACGGGGAGGGCGCGGGCGGTGCCGGTACCCCCGCCTTTCCGGGGTGCCGGTCGCTTCTCAAGTTTGACACGTTTTCGCGGCTCCGTCGCCCCCCCGGCCGCCTTCAGTGATGCTGAATTATGCATTGTCTGAAGGGCAAATCACCTCCGTGCAGAACAGGGGCTGCCGAGAGAGCCGTGTGTGTGTGTGTGTGCGCGCACAGCTCCTGCTGGGGAGCTGCATCTTGAGCTTGTGCCTGGGCGTCTCTGACCGAATTATTGCAAGCCCCGATTGGGACGTTGTTGCCGGGGAAGGAGGAAAGTCCCAGGGCTTTGCTTCCCTGCTGCCGGATGTCTTTCGGGAGGAGCGGGGCGAGGAGACTCTTCTGGTGTCATCAGTGTGTATAAAAGCATCCTGCCGGGTATGGCCCTCGCAGGTCTGCAATTTAACAACGCTATTGAAATATGTATTATTTTGAGAGCAGTTGGAATGCTGATGGCTCAACACTTAGTCCCAAAACAAGGTCACAACAGGGTTGTGAACACAAACCGCAAGTGGAGGAACAGGTGAAGTAGTGTGAAGAGAATTGAAGGGATGGTACCCCCAAACAGTAAATCGGAGCAGATGTGCTGTAGCCAGGGCAAGGTGCCTTGTCTAGAGCCTGGAATGTGAACTCTGGAATAACTGCAGAGAAGGTGGCTTTTGCACTCTCTGCTGGCTATTTCCCCCCCTAAATTACTGAGAGGCTTTTCCTGCACAACTGTGTAGCAGAATAAATAATCTAATAACAGAAAAAAAGAGGGTATGGCTATAATCCCCAAGAACAGCCTCCACAGCACGCCTGGCTAATACTATGTGTAAATGAAGTGGCTACTGAATGAAATCAAGAAACACCATAGTTAGACAAAATAGAGCCTGTGCATCAAGGCGCTGTGCCATGCTCTGGATCTGTGCCTCAACTTTGGGAGCAGTAGGTCCCAGGAGCTGCCCTTTCTGCCAGGGAATCATGGAGCTGAGGTTTGGGAGCCCAGAGGGAGCGGCAGCAGCAGCAGCAGCGAGGGCTGCCAACAGACAAAGGCAGGCACGTTATGTTGACAGACCTGCCATCCTCCTTAATAAGGCATCAGGCACAGATAGTGTTAAATGCATGTCAGGGTGGATCCCATTTACAACCCTCTGAGTAGTTCCAGGTGTGTCTTTAATAAATAAATTATGACATTTATCCTTTGTCTAGATTAACAGAAAGACATTATACTTAGGCTGCTCCCTGATAATCAATTGTTCCGACTTAAGTAGGTGTTATTTATTACAACATTGATTAGGGACCCAATCCTGTAGACCTTAAGCAAACCAGTTCTTTGCTAATGAATGGAATATTTAGTTGGGAGTTTTGAGATCAGACTTTATGTAATTCTATTGTCATAGAAAAAAAAAAAAAAGCGCACATGGTACAGCTTTCCAGGGGGAGATGCTTTCGTGACACTTGGAGTTCAAAGGAAGAATAACACACATTCCCTACGTGTAAACTGCAGTCTCTGCTTTACTTGAGCACCTTATGTCATGTTCTTTGTGATGCAGGGTGCATAGGCTTTAACTGAAAAAATAAATTAGTCTAAACTGGGGAAAGTGCATTTAGTTACATACAACAAATGTAAAACATTCCTTGGTGTCTGTTGCTATGGCAGGTGCCTCGGGACAACACTATTCCAGGGCCGACTCCTGTTCGCGTGGCATAAGGAAACTTTCCTACTACATATGTGGCAGCTGCTTTTGTAAGCAGGGTGAGCAGAATGTGTCTGTGTGTTCTTTGTTCAGGTTGTGTTATGAAAAGTGCCATAAATTAATGACCTTGAAAACAAAGTGCAAATGTGAGTCCTGTCTCTGGGTCCAGCAAGTTATGTGTCCTGCTCCCTGCAAGATTCAGTTATGTTTCTCTTCAATTATGTGTCTGTTGCTTGAAAAACATTCTTAGAAATTTGAAAAATAAGGTATCTCATAACAATGATTTCTACAGTATATATTTGGGAGGATTGGTTTTGGTGGTGGTGGTTTTGTTTGTTTATGCTTTGTTTTGTTTTGTTTTCTGTCTCCAGTGGAACAGAAGGCAACATGAATCCCTTTTGTTTACTTCTTTGTTTCTGCTCCTGACTGCTTAATAATATGAGCAGATACGTGTATGGCCCTGGATGTAGTCTGGTGCTACTTAGTGGCTATTACAAAGTTAGAAGACAGAGCAACAACTAAAAAGCCTTGGTTTTGAGGGGACTGAATGAAATAAGAATGGAAAAAATATTTTAAAATATCTATATAAAAACCCAAAATATTTGGTAAATGTGTATGCTGTAACAACAAAAGATTTTTGCTTGGGTATTTATATGAAATGAGATTCCTGATTATTTTGAGATTAACACATGTTAAAGCAAATGCAATGTATACTGAAGGGAATCTTATATTATTACTTGCACAGACTCAGAAACTCAGGCTGTAAAGAAACATCGCAGCATATAATCTGGTATTGTTGTGATCTAGCGATACTACTATTGTGCTGATAATCAAGATTGCTGCTTGTAATATATCATAAGTTTTCACTTAGAATCCTATGTATAATTCCACTTCTTTTAAAATTGGAAGCAATTGTTTGCCTTTGTTTAGTCGTAAGCAAATACACCTTATGTTTTCAGAATGTTTCCTATACATTTGGGGAAGGGTGAAACTGATTGTAAATTTGGTTTTGGTGCTTACACATATGTAAATTATTTCTGTTGAAAAAGTCTGGAAAATCTTTTTCTAAGTGATTTGGAGGCTGGTATTTGTAGCAATACTGTCTGAATGCTTTAGTAAAAATAGTATTTTTTCTACCCTATCAATTATTTGGGGAAAAAAAGTCAATTTTTTAATATAGTATAGGAAAGTTCATCTTATATTGAGTCTTATTCATCCCCCAGAAAATAGCAGAGAGAAAAAATGAAGAGAACATATGGTGTCTTCTATCAGTCAGTCATCATTACTGCTTCTTCACACTATGTCATCACCCCACAAATAGCAAATGAGTGTGAATTTCTCCCTGCTGAAAGAGAAAAGAGAGAACTGGTTAGTGCAGCCAAGTAAAAAAAAATTAATAAATATTACAATAGCATCAACTGGAAGATTATATAAAATATTAAGGACAATGAGAATGCAGAAGGAAAACCCCTTAAACTGTCAAACAATAGTATCAAACCTGCAAATGTTGAGCTGGAGCAGAACTCATGAATTTCTCTCGATTTGATAACCAAGCTTGAAATATTGATGGGAGACAGTCTCTCTTGCCCATTCTTTATGAATGATTCTGTGCTATTTGAGGTGCTCAAACAGACAGTACTCAAATAAGAACCACGAGGAATGTAATGTAATAGTTTGTCTCTGGGGCATCCGTAAAATCCTGAATTTCCTTTTTAAGCAGACATCTAGGAAAAATATAATTTTATTTAATTCCCTGATGTTCCTATTACACTTCTAGTGAAAAGGTTGCAATTCAAATCCTTATCTGCAAAGCCTCTCTGCCATTCTTAAAATCTCTTGCAAAGAAATATATGTGAAAGCAGCCTTGGAAATAGCTGCCATAGGAACTTAATAAACCCCAACACTGGAAATATCCATCTCAGCTTTGGAAAGGGTATTTCAAAATCAACCTCCTATAGAAGCAGCAAAAGCAGTTGAGGTTTATGGGGGGGGGGAAAAAAAAGCATCTATAAGTATATGTATGTGTGTGCATGTATACATACAGTTAGCTGTAACCTGGTAGATTTCCTGAGATAAAGGAAATCCTCAGGCTAGAAAATTATAAGTGCTCATTTCATCCCCCAGCTTCCCCCAGTGTTGTTAATATACCACAGAGACCCAAAGGTAGACCCTGTGAACAAAGCTGCCTGAGTGGTACATCCAGAACAGTGCAACAGAGCAGACAATTATAGGAAAGTCTAAAGGAAATTTATGCCAGATTGTCTCCTGGATTTCTAATCCTTCATTCCCTTTGGATCCCTCCCTTGAAAAGAAGCTCTTGAGGGGATGCTAATGCACCTGATATGGAGCCCCATACATAAACTACATTGGGAAGCAACCCATGTGGAAGCTCCTTTCATTTTGATGCCAGCTGAAGGAGGTATATACTGATTGGTAAAGATATGGTTCAAACAGCTAAGAACTATGCACATGCTTGGACTAGAGTTAAATTTCCTCTATGAACAGTTCTGGGATCTGTGATGCTATTTTGTTGATGCTGCTTTAGAGTAGCCTTGGAAACAGAAGTTTACTCTAAAGATAATTTTCTAAAAATTGCTTGTACTGCAGCCAGCCAGTGAGGGTGAGCTTGGCAAGTTGGGAAATGGGACAGAGTCAGCTAGGGTCATGGAAGAGGGAAAAGTGCAGTGGTATGTAGTGCTAGGGATAGAAGAATGCAGAATAAGAATTAATTTTCTTGGAGTTAACCAAAAGCAAGAAAATAGGAAATAATTCCATGCACTCTGCCCCTGGAACAGTGCTTCTGCATGCATAGTACATAGAAGATAGGAGCAGCATGGTTTAAATTGAGAGGCAGTACCTTTATCAGGCTAAGGAATATCTATGGGACAAGCTGCTGGGTGCACAAACTGTTATTTGGAAACAAAATAAAAATCTCTGGAAAAATTATAGAAATCTCAAAAAACAGAGTTAGAACAGATGTATTAGATCATATGGGTTCATCCTTTGGTAGCAGCAGCAAATTGTCCCCTAGAGACAGAGGACATCAGTTATTTCATAAAATATTGCCAAAAGGCCCAGAATGAACAATATGGTTTAGACAAGGGAGCCTGAGAAGCATTTGATTTAGCTTAAGTGAGAACAGCCAGACCTGCCAGACTTAGAATAAAAAAAATCACCTCAAAACCGCTTTTTGGAAACTCCATCAATAGCCTGGAGCAACCAGGAGCTGTTGCTTTTGCCTGCATTACACTGGGTAGGTGCTGAAAGGGTTTCTTTCTGTAGAACATACAAAAATGTATGTTAGATACTCCCCACAAAAACATACGACATGGGGTTGAAATATTTCACTGCTCCTGTTTTGTCCATCCTTGAAGAGCATTGGTTGAGGTGGATGATTTCTCATGTCCTTTCGAAGGACTGAGCTTGAAGGGCTTGGTTCTGTCAATCATCTTTGTTCATCTTTGTTCTCTAAGGCATAATTTGTTGCAAGTGAAATGCAGTGCTGCTCTAACTTTGGGTCTCCACTGAATTTATTCAGATCCCCTCCAGCTATGGCATTTGAAATTTGGGACTCCTTATGAACGACCCGGCTGTCCTGGATAGGTTTGCTTTGTCATTTCCACATATGGTGTACAGAATTTGTGTTTGCCTCATATGCAGCTCCTTCTTGTTCATGTCTGGGCAAATAACAAACCCTGAGGTATCAGTATAGGGATGGACTTTGCTGTGCAGCAGTTGGGATGACCTTTGGCATATTATTCCAAGGGGATGAGTGGAATGAATCATACTGGAAAGATGAATTAGAAAAGAATAGGCTTAATGCTGGCCAGCAAAAGTGATCCCTGTGGAGTCACACCATCACTGAAGAAATGTGTCACAGCTCTTTGGTAGGTGACATAGACAGTTTCCTTTTTATGCTTTCAGGAACAGGAGCACATCTCCTGACACTGACTCAGCAGAGGGAGAGCAATGCAGGCATGTAAGCCTACTCCTGAAGAACCATTCTGAGGACCAACCAAAGCAAAATAACTTAAAAGTGTAATAAAAAATCCTTTTCCTATCCTCAGGTTAGGCCTGGTTCCTGCTTCATTATCATGGACTTTCTCTTCCATTCTCTCTTGGTGAGTGGGCCTCTGTGCCATCAATCCTACACACTTACTGCAGAAAGAAATCCACCTTTGACCAGATCTTCCTTCCATCTCTTCTCATTTCCATTGCCACCGCTGTCTTTTTCCACCTGTCTTGCTATTACCAGTTCAACCTTTCTTTCCAGTGACATATAAAATGAAGAATTGATTTTGCATGTGGTTCATGCAGAAGGGGGCTGAGCCTCTGAACAAACCCAGTATTTCTCCTTCCTTCTTTTACCTCCATTGCACTGTTTCCAATAAAGAATTAAAATAAGCACTAATATTGCAGTCAACTGAGATTTCACCTAGTCTGCTTGCTTGACTATCCCTCCTGTGAAATGGGAATGTCTTATTCTGGCACCATTGTATGATACATGGTTTCATTATATGACCCTGTTCCTGTTTCTCTTGTACTTTCACTGGATGAAATACTGAGAGGAGAAAAACAGGGGGAAAGGAGAAGCCATAGATTTAGTTCTGGCTTTGCGTAACCTCATTGGTTGGGTTTTGTTTGCAAACCCAAGGGTGCTTGAGATTCAGGTCACTTCTCTCAATCCTCCTGCAGTGGTAGGCGTGTGTGTGAATGCATCAGAGAGGAGAGATAAATGACTCACATTATGATCCATCTTTATTTCAAATAGTACTCAGCAAAAGTGAGAGGGTGGCTTTTGTATTGCAAACCCCTGTTTATTTAATTTTGCTTTTGCAGAGCCCAGTGTGATTTGGGCAGGTGTGTACTATATATCTTAACACACAGAGCGTGAGGGCAGTACAGACCTGTGTTTTTTAGTTTGGCCAACTTCTCTGAGGAAAGCTAGCAGGCCAAATTATGTGGAAGGGGGGGCAAAAAAAAAAGTAATCTATCTTTTGGCCTGTAGATTTTTCCCTGTTTCTTTCTTCTCTGTTTCCATTTTTGAGCAGGCATCGTCATCTTGTCTCATTAGAGGTAATAGAATCTGAAGGGTAAGAAGGCAGAAATCCTGGCTATTGACATATGTGATGCAAACTAGCTCTGATTTCCTTTGTAAATAGGGGATCGTGGAATACTGTAGCAGATGTCTTGTCGACTGGGGAAAGTCTGCTACTGTCCTTTAAAAATCAGCTGCTGCATAGGGGCACAGGTTTTCTTTAGAGCTAAAGCAGTGATTTTTCCAGCCTTTCTTGAATTTTGATCACAAAAGGATCTCCAAGGTCACTCCCTGGAATACCTTGGATTTTCATCACTTTCAGCCATCTGGACTAGATGAGCAAGGTGATATCAGTGAACTCCTTCGTGAACAACTATCCATATGACAAAGGGAAGAATTCCTCTAAACATTGGAGGCAAGAGCTCAGGGTGTAATCAGGATTTTGGTTTTATTTTGAATCAAGCAATGTAGCCTTTCAAATTCACAAAGCACTGTCAGTTCTTATAACCCCTTATTAGTCTGCTTGATTTTAATTTCTGTTTGTATATTGACTATATAAGGAAAACAGATTTTGGCATTCTTTAGTGTGAACACTGTCAACTCTCATTGCAGGAATAAGGCAACTAAGAATTACTTGTGTAAACAAGATTTAATTGACTGGGCACTTAGGAAGAATAAAAAAAGGAGGAAAAAGGAAAAAAATATCTTGATTCAAGCATTATGTCCATCTTGGAAATAAAAGAAGAGAGAAGACAAGCTGCTGCATTTGTGTGATTGCACTAAAATAGCAGCTTGTGTTTACATTTTAACTTTCCATTATGGGCTGCTGGCTGGGTAGCTGGAAACACAGATTTGGGATATAGGGAGTACCTGTTTTGAGGGCACTGTCACAGTGTCCCAAACAACCAACACACAAACGTTTATCTTTTTTATGTGAGTGCCAGCTTCTGGGGCAAGGGCTTATGGCACTGAGGATTTAATTTTGTTTTTCTAAGTGCCAGAAAAGGAGAATATGCAGAAACAAAAGAGACACAAATGATGTTTGCTCTGGCTCTCTCAAACTGATTTTCCTTGTACAGTGAAAGTGGTTGGAAACTCTTTGTCCTGCTGTTAATTCAATGCTGTATTGAAATTCTTCCTTATATCATCTAGGGCCAGACTCTGCCCTCGTGTTCATTTTGGATGGTTTTCTTAGGATGTCGAATGTCTCATTATGCTCCAAGTGCAATATGGTAAAGCACAAAGTGATATTTTATAGCATGGAAGACCTGAAGCACCAATTTCAATGTAAATGCTCTCTCAGTCTTGTATCTAATTCATTCACACTGACCCCTAATATAAGTGGATGGCTTCCCCTAATACTGATGGCAGAGACACAGCTGTATGCTGTGGATGCCCATGGCTTTCCTTTTTAATCACTGTGATTCTACTTAGGAAGCTGGTCTTGGGGTTAGAGCCCCTCCACCCCATCCCTCCGTCCCCCTTCCTTCTCCCCAGATTTTTGGAGAAACCGAATGAGTATCTGACTCTAGGTTGTCGCTTTGCAGATCAAACTGTTTTCTAATCAACAGAACACTCAATTATTTGCCCTTCTGTACCTTAGATCACAGACAGGTACTCAGTGATAATATGTCAACCCTTTTTCATTAAGCCTGCCAGCTTCTATGTTAACCTTACTGCTACTGTTGTTGCTGTCAGAATACAGTAAACTTTTTGTTTGATCCCACAGGGTCCTTGAAGTTTATTTCATTATTGAGTATAATATCTCCTAATGGAAACTTGGTAATAGACATACCAAGACCTAGCGAACAGGAGATTTTGTGTCAAAGGAGAATTAAATTTTAATTAATCTTTTCAGAGCAATTCAATTGAGACTTCAGGAGGAACCTATTTCTGCTTTCCTCCACAGTTTCCTACAATGATTCTGCATATTTAAAATCTGTAATTCAGTAGTTCAAGAGTACATCTAAATAGAAAGCAGATATGTGTTAGTCTACATCTTGGGAGATTTGCTTGTATACAAGGACTGGATCTTTTCATATGAATGGGGCTACTGCATTTTGGTGGCAGTGGAAAGACCTTAATGTTTTTTCTATGTTTCATTCTCCCCCTTTTTCTCCTTTAAAGTGTGTACAGATATATATGTATTGGTATGTGTGTGCATGTATATAAACACAGATAAAAATATTCCATAGTTTTCCACTGGGGAGAAGACTTTCCTTTCCTGAATTTTAAATTAAATGTGAGAGATGTTTCTTTGTTACTTTCTCCACATCCACTTATCAGTGCAAGAAAGAGTTATGTGTTGGCATGTATGGGTGGGGTGTATGTGTGTTTAGTCTCTGTCTGTATCTAAAACCTCCTAAGCCTAATGTAATAATTCACACCTGAGTGACAGCCAGTTTAGAAATTATTCTCTATACAATGGAAAGAAAATACACAGAATGTATAAACATAGTATTATTATCTCTTTCAACTTCATTCTCCTCCTCCCTATAAACTACTGCTTTCTACATCTGTATTGGATGGTCTTTAGAGTTGAAAAAATGATCTCTTGGCATCACTCTTTTTTATCTGAAATAGCTTTCAAGTCAAGCACTTTTATTTCACAGATGATACTGTATTGATTCTGATGGGAATGCATGTGCCCTGATGTGATTTGCCCCAATCTCCAGCTGGGGATGGTCTGCCCTAAACGGGTGCGGGTAGAAGGTAGGTTAGGATTTGCTTTCTTTAGGTGTATAAAGCACAAAATTATGTATTCTCAGAGTAGTAGTTATTTACTGAGACCCACTTTATACAGAAGTATCTAATGGTTTACCCTTTTAAGTGAGGGACAGGTCAGCCAAGTGTGTGCAGGAAGACTGTGTGCAGGAGTCTGTCCATGGGGCAATGTGTGGTTCAGAGTTGAAAGCTGAGAACAGAACTCGTTCCATCTCCCTCTCTCAGTCACGCTGCAGCCTGTAACAGAAAATAAATTAACATATTCATTTTGATCTTAGGCAAAAAATAGTGACACATATTGCTTATCTGGCAGTACAGGGTGTCTGTATCATCTTTGGAAGAATGGGGAACATGCAGGCGAATAGAGACACCTCTGCAGAGCCAGAGCCTGATGAAAGGCGTGTGGTACAGCTATTGAAGTGTGAGGAGATGAATGTGCTGGAATTAGGCATTAGATATCCCACTTATTTTCCATTTAATTATCTCTTTAGCTTTATTTTAAATTTTTTTGGTAACAGGAGGCTTGTGGTTTTGGAAATTCATCATGAGGACAAGAGAATACTAAGATTATGCATTGGTTTTTTGGTAGGTATATATGCTATTGTTTTGTTGTATAGTACAACTTGAACAAGAAAGCATCTTTTTCTTGGCATGCTTGATGAAGGAGTTGAGCTAAAGCAGGGAAGGCAGCTTGAGTGAGGTCTAAGTGAACCAGCCCCATGGGACACCAATGACCACTATACCATCAAATAGTCGGACCTAACAGCTATTAGCTTTTATTTTGGGGCACTTTTGAAATCTCTGATTCAAGGCATGTGCTTTCAGAAGCAGAGGCTTCTCAGGCTCCCAACATCAGCTGCCACAATACACTAAAATGCTGCTAAGCAGTTCTCCCAGCAGTGATGGCTTTTGGGAAGATGTGCAGTCACTACACTGGCAAGGGGCATGATATTAACATGTAGCATAATACTAGCAAAGGGCCTCCTTGTGTGGGCCTTTTCACTGGCACGTGTTTAGTGGCTGTAATTTGATTTATAGAGAACTAGGATTTTGTCACCTAGGACTCCTCCTGGCCCCAGTGAATCAGGCTGCCCTGTCTGTGCTAAGGTGTGTTTCATCACATAAACCCTCACCTTCTCTCTTCATATCTGCACTGCTGTGCAGCTGGTAAGCTCAGTGGGGGAGTAGATAATGGATGAGCAGAACTAGTGACTACAGAGAGGAGTGAGAAGGATGGTTTTCAGTGTAGAGCAAATGTCTGAAGCCATCTTCTTTGTCCAGACAAAGAGCTGTGTCTCTTCAAAAACAAAACAGATTAATGAGGGTGAGGATAGTGTATTCAGTTGGTTTAACTCTTATGGGAATACTGGGACTGAGAAAAATTGTAGAAAAATATAAAAGCTTAGAGATGCCCATGGATGACTTTTGAGAAATGTAAAATAAATAATAATTTACCCAAAGGAAAAACCCAGCAGTGTTCAGGGCTCTCCATGACAGGCTGCAAATAGGAGTCCTCTTTTTCTTGAATGGATATGAGGGAGAAGTATTGGGAAAACCTGTTTAGCTTTTATGCCATTTTATGGTATGGCATCTCATCTGCTACCTGTTAAGGAGCAATGTTTAGACACAGCATCCCACTTACTGCCATCCTTTTCTATTTGAGTCTGTGTAATTTAAAGTCATTTGAGGAAACTACCAGCGTGAAACAGACTGTCTGTGGTACACAAGGTTATTTCCTTAGATTCTGGGCTTTAATGACATGCAGAAAGGGGGTTGCTCTTTTCCCACCAGGCAGGCTGATTTTGCACAGTTCCTTTGAGCCAAGCTTTATATAAAGTTGCCTTGGGAATGCAGTGGTCATTGCATTTCCCAGGGGGGAGAGGGGCCCTGTCCACTTCTGCAAATCACAGGGACAGTGGAGTGGCACCAGAACTGCGTTTGGCCCCATACATGAAGAAACCTGTTTCTGAAAATACATTGTTTACTGAGCAGGGCTAAAATGAAGACCTGTGTCAGATCTTTCATTTCTACAGAATGAACTGTGGTCTCCCTTTCCCCCTCTGACCCCATCTCAGAAGTACCTGGATTAAAACTGGCTCTGACCCAGTTGCCAGGTTGCTGGTAGTTAGTTCAGAGCTAAGGTCTCAGCTGGGGGGAGAGGTTGGCACAGTTTGAAAAACTATTGTCATGGTTTAACACTGGCCTGGCAATTAAACCAAGTGACAGAGAAACTTGCTGTTAATTTCAGCAAGTGCAACTACTTACAAGACACTTAGCTAAAAGCAGAAGTACAAGACAGAAAATCACCTTTATCCTGGCCCAAACCAGGACAATTATTTTCTGAGCTCATGCAGCCTGGCACAGGGCTGGGACTTAGCTGCTCCGGGATCTTCCCTCTGTCTGCCATGGACTCTGCCTGTCTTGCCTATTTTAAAAACCTCTGGGTTGGTTTCTCAGGTTTCTTGTTAGACTGTGAATCACTCTAGCCTCATGCTTTGGGCTGCCTGCCCAAGCTGTGAACTGTGACAATTAAACCAAATTCCTGATTTGTGCAAAGTGCCCTGTATCTCTCCATCTGACCTGGGGTTTAGTGACACGTAGGTGTCCCAGGTGGACTTTCCGAGGGGATGGGCAATCTCCTAATGCACTTCCCATCCACTATCCTGCTCCTCAGCTGTGCTGGCTGTACGGCTGAGAGGCATCTGAATGTCACTGGGAGAGGAAATGTGTCTGGTGCAATCACCCGTACTGCCTTTAGCAAATGCAGTGGTAGGATCAAAGGTCTAAAGCTCCAGCAAATAGAACAAAACAACAGATAGATTAAAAAAAAAAAAAATAGATAAAAGATCTAAAATAAAATGTGCTAACTCAGAATTAATGGATGGGCTCACCCTTGTTGCTTCTCCAGGATTAGCTTTTCACTAGCTCCCTTTATTTCCTTCTTTTTCCAGCTGGCTTTGCTATGGGTTTTCACTAACAGTCTCCACATTTAGAGGGTACGAAATAAATAATTAAAATCCTTAACTCTGCTTTGTAAATTGCCTTGTATTGACAAAGCCAGATAGCTTCCCTGCTGAAGACGCTGCTGGTGCAGACATGGCTGGCAGACACAGAGCTCTTGGCTGAGAGTGTAAAGCTCTTTGGTCTCGTAACCTTAAAACCTTCAAATAACTCCTAAAAGTTGCTTTTATTTGGTCCTCTCTGAACCTGGACCTACCAGAAGATGTCCCAGCAGCCCCAAGGGTGCCATTACACCATTGCACTGTAAGTTCTCCAGGGCATGGACTGTCTCATCTCATGGATGTGTCCTGCCCAATGGCCCCCACCGTCTGCCCAGCTCTGGGCGTGGTTACAGCACATGCACTCTGCAGCTGCACCGAGTGACATGATAACAACATTCAGGCAATAGTATTGCCAAAAGCTATTCCCATGCCAACCACCTCCCGTGACAGTCGGAAATCAGAAAAGGGTTTTTATTTCTCTTGGTTTTTACTTTCAGTAGCCTTCAGAACAGCAACAGGTACTTTTAGTCAAGCTGTCAAGGAAAAAAATACCGTGTTGAGGCAGAGCTTAAGACAACTCAGGTGGAATGGGAGCTGAGAGAGTGGTTTCCCACGTGCAAGCTCCTGGATGTGGAAGCTACTGAGACTCTTGTTACCACCAGCTCTGTGGTCCAGACAGGTTTTGTGCAGGAACTGGGGGTTCGGTCCAGTTCTGCATCTTTCTTCTAGGCAAGCAGGCAGTGTGGAAGGAACCTGCTTCAAAGTTCAGTTCAAATGGAAATGCCATCACTAATACTTGGTAATTGCCATATCTTGTCCCTGCAATATTCTGTTTACATTGCCAAGCAGTATTTTTTTTACTGAAATATTTACAGGAAAATGCAGTCCTGATTTGGTGCATCCTCAGATGTGTTACAGATGGGGAAGGGAGGCCTGGAGAGCAGAGGTGCAGAGCTGGAGACAGATGGAGAAGGGCTGTCCCCAGGGCTCCCCATGCCACCCATGGCCATGTGGCAATTCTTCACCCTGCTCACAGGCTCATGTGTGGTGCCTCCTGTCTGGAGTCAGATGTTTTTGTCTGCCTGACATGGGAAATAACAGAATCAAGTCCAGCTGGCATGTTACCTCATTTGGAGTCTTGAGAGAACATGCAGCCTTTTGAGCTTGTACAGTGAGCAATGTGGGGAGGAGGGGGATGTGCTGGAAGATGGTTGTAGGTGTTGTTAACAATGCAGTTTTCCTGGCATCTGAGAGGGTTATTAAAAGCTGCTCTGTTTTATGTTTTGTCTACCTATATCTATATTTTACTAAAAACGTGACACATGAACTGTAGATCAGGATACATCAAAACCACTCAGTTCCAGGAGTGTTGACTTAGATGTGAACTTCATCAGGCTTGAGGATACCTTTCATGGACAAAACAGGCTGCCCAGACCCTGGTGGAGGTTAAACCCAAGGGAGAAATAATTTCTATATTCAGCTGCTGCCAAACAACAGCTACTTAACGAAAAACATGCACCTGAACACACATCTTCAGCATTTTTCTCACCATGTTTTATAACTATTGCTCTCATAGTCTGAAGGACAGACGTGCCGAAATTATTTGGTAAAAACATAAGCAATTTCAGGGTTTGAAATAGTCCTATGACTCTCTGTCCGTGCCCCTCTCTGCTTCTCCCTTGCCACCCATCCTCCTCCATGCACCCTTGTGCTTCATTGCCCTGTCCAGCCAGCAGGAAGCAACACGAGAAAGACTCATTCTCCTTGGTGCAAGCAGACTGTGAATTAGTGCTCTGTGTATGAACAGGTAATTAAAAGCCTGCTGGGGTAGGAAAAAATGCACCAACATAGTCAGCAGTACCAAAGATAGCCTGTAAATGGCATGTTTTAGATAAAAAAAGGAGCTGCAGCATGTCAGTAGTGATGTGATGGCCATATTCTGCTCCAAGTGGGACCCGGCAAGCTAGGATTAACTTTAGGGAAATCAGCAGATGCTCCAGATTTGCATCAGCAAAATCACAGATGGAACTGGGTTTTCTGAAATGTTTGAGGGAGAGTGCACATTTCCTGGCAGATAGAGTGTGCTCGGATCCAGCTCAGGAACGGCAGGGCTATGACGTCATTTTACTCTTTTTCAGTTTTTAATAACTGTGGGTTTTAGCATTTCCACTTATTATTGCAGTGGCTGACAGGGGACCTACAGGAAAATCCAGTTTTATTGAAACTGAAAAGGTCAGTTTTGTTGAGCGTTTCCATGGTGAAAATAATACACTAAATATATTCAGACTTTTCAGGCTACTTAGATCCACGGGTTGGGCTGACCAACTGCAATATTTTCCTGCAAGCTATTCTAGTAGTATCTTGTTGCACAGTTTTTATGTGTGGGGTGGGCTTGGTTGGTTTGTTTCTTTGGGTTTTTTTAATGAAAAAAAAATTGGTTTTTGTTAAGCTACATTTTGCACTCTTGCAATACTGTCAATGGACAGATCACTGTTGGGAAGCCTTGTGAAGGGGTCCAAAGCCTCCTGGGAAGGCAGGTTTCCAGGACTGGCATTTCTGTCTCACTGCAAAGGCTGTGGTTTGCTTCCCCTTCAGCTGTGTGTGCAGGCTGCTGTTGACTGTCCTGTTAAGAGGTGTTTTTAGCAAATAGTCTTTCATTCGCCCCTGGCAATTGCCACTTTGAACCTCACCAAAGACCTGCTGGTGGTGAGGTCTTTGTTTTGTTTTCACTGCCAGTTGGCTTAGTTTGTAACGTGTTACATTTTATTAGAGCTCAGATTGATTTTTGTTGATTTATCAGGTGAGTATGGTCTCCCTTTCATTCTCTGAGCACAGGATGATATTTGCAACTACTGCCAACTTGTCAGGAAGGGATATGGGCACCCTTCTCTGGAGTGCTGCACCTTGAAACATCCCTCCTCTTGTCTGCACAATAAACCTGCAGAAAACCCCTGCCCTGGTGAAGGTGTGCTGGAGCCTGGGAGGCTTCTTTCTGTGCAGTGGCTGCTAGGATGGAGCAGCTAACACATTTCTTGTTCAGTGGTTGTAACTAAATGCCCAGTCCTGCTCTATGAATTTTCAAATAATTTCTCATCAGTCTCACATACTTTCTATATTTCTTTTCCTCTCTGCTTGTTACTGAGGTGCCATAGGCATAAAAGCAAGGTCTTTCCTTTTGAAGAGTTCATCTGCTCCTACCACTCACTGCTAATTAGTTCTTTCTTCCCATAATTTTGATAAAGCTCTCTGAGTAACCAGGCAGGGTAGCATCTCCTACAGGGTTTCTTACCTTCTGTGGTGTGTGGCACTTTTACTGTGGAAGTTTTCCCCATGATGACACAGAAGGGGGGTCCTGTCACCTCCCCTGGCTATTCTGTAGACATCATCATATGTGTGAATTATTAAAAAGCTGTAGAGAAGGGCTGGCACTGGGAAGGAAGAGCTTTGTTTCACAATCAGGCTGTCACCCCTATCCCAGTAACTGATGTCAGGGAAGTCAAGGCTGTGACTACTGCTTTGTATGACCAAAGTCCTTCATATCTCATGCTGGATTTCAGCCTAGAGGCTGTCAGAGGGCACAAAGAGCAGGCTAAGGGATCAGTCTTGGGCTACTTGGCTGTGCCCTGGCACCATGCTCTTTGCTTGTGTATTTTGGGTGCTCCCACATCACCCCAGGGGTGCAGGGAATCTGTGAGTTACAGACCCCTATTGTCCCAGAACCAAATGGTGTCAGGGACTGAGCCCAGGCACAGTTTGTAGAGGCAGGAGGCCCTTGAGGAGGCAATTCTCCTGTTGATGAAAGGCTTGCCTGGGTTTTATAATTTTGGATCTGTGCCCTTCTCCCCCTCTTATCCCAGACTCTTCTTTTCATAACTGCTTCTTTTGCTCTGGTTGCTGTTCACCCCTGCCCAACCCTTCTACCACTCAAGCAGCTTTTATTTTGGAGTTTTAAGAAGCTGGGAGTGGCTGAATCTCTCGTATTTTACCTGCAAGACACAACTGCATGTAAATTGAGGAAATTAGCTTTAGTTGGATTTTTTTTTATTTTTTTCTCTCTTTTTTTTTTTTTTTTTTTTTTTTTTGTAATTCTTTTTGCCCACAGTAGACTGCAATATGTATAACGTGAAAATGCTTGTATAATATCCTCACAGTTTTTATAGCTCCCAGTTTTCCTATATCCTTATCCTTATACCTGCCAGTTTCTCTGTGCAGTACCATACACCATATGGTAGTGTATAGCTGGTGGGAGGTTGGGTAGTGCTCCTCCTCCTCTTGCCTACCTTTCCGCTCTCCACTATAGCTGCTGGTTCATGCAGAGAGCTCTCTTTGGTAGGTTTTTTCCACCAATAATGCTCAGCTTAATAGCTTCTAGCTATTATGACTGACTTCAGAAGCATTCTTCAAGCTATACAGCTAAGAGCTATTTGCATTTTGCATTGTGTGACATGAATTGAAGACTGAAGACCTGGAAAACAAGTAGATTGCAAATTTTGGTTATCCACTGCCACTGTGAGTTGGTAGTCATGCTGTGCTACAGAAACATGTACATGTACTTGTTTACTTACTCACTAGGGTTGTTTCTCAGTACAGACAGTTTTGCCATTAAAATCTGCAGAAATTTTTGTGTTAAAAAAACAGGTGAACACCAGCAAGTTGGTGTACATGACTTTGTTCTCCATTTCCCAGTGACAGAGGTTTAAATGTAGCCAGCAAACTCAGAATAGGCCAAACATCTGTGATCAAAATGAAGACCCAGCAAGTATCTGGTTTGGTCTCAGCTTTTTGGGGAATATGGTGAACTCTGCAGAATTATTCATTTTCTACATGAACGAAGTAAAATGGGTCCTTGCCCCTTTCTCCCACTGTCACAGAATATTGTAGTGTGTGGCAATGTAGGAAGCAAGTACCAAGATGAAAAGAATGAATATTCACAAATTAATACTATCAATCATTGTTTACTTTATAGCTGACCTGGAGGGCCTCCTTTTGCTCAGGAACTGTACATGTTCATAGACAACACAGACCACTAATAGGGAGGGAAGGAGAGGGGTTATTCTTATTGCAAGGATAAAGATGTGAGGAACAGGGACCTTGAGGAAGCCACTGAAGATGAGGCAAGGAGTCTGTGGCAGAGCTAATGCTCACTGCAGAGTCCCAGTGCAGCAGTGCCTTATCTGAAAGATCATATTCCCTCTTATTAATAATGAATATGATCTTTCAAGTAAGATTTTATGTATATTTAAATTTAATAGCTCTTCATTCAGGAAGGGCTCAATCCTGCTAGTTCCTACGTCCAATTTGTGGTGGTTTAGGTCAGTTGGGAGCTGAGTATGCTCCTCTTTTCCTGAACCAAGCCCTTAGTGAAGCTGATGCTATTGACAGATTACCTTTTATAGCTCTTTAATGCATACTGTAGGTTTACTGCAAACTCCTTTCCCGCTTCGTTCTCCTTCCCTCTCTTAGAGCAAACATAATGTACAGCCCATGTAAATATAAAACATTAAGCAATTACTGGGTTATTTCAGATGCAAGGCTAACAATACATCATTTCTGAAAACCACAGCTTCAGATGTAGGGCATGCTGTACCGGTCCTCTCATACAATAGTCACTGGAAAGTGAGCTCAGCTATTACTGTTGTATCCCTGAGTTATTACTAACTCACCCCAGGAAACAAAGGGGAGTCCCAGAGGTTAATGTGGTTACTAAAGCAATTTGAGCAAGCTGAGCTTATATCTGCTTACACAGTGTACAGAAGATATTTAAACAGCAGACTTCCATCTCCTGCTCTTGTCTGCCGACTCCTACATCACTGTCTTGCTTTTGTAATGACTGCCAGTCTTCTGCTGAAACAAGAAACAGCCAATTTGAGAGTCACTGTGTATGAGGTCCCTCAGGCAAATTGCCTGGCACCAGATTTAAGAAGCCTTAGTTTTAACGTGGGTTTTTTGCTGAAAATTAAGACTTCTGAATTTGCATGGCTTTTATCCCCTTCTGTCCCCTTCAGCCCTGGGATGTGTCCTGGGAGCAGCCTGAGTAGTGTGGTGTGGACAGGGGCAGAGGCCCAGGCAGCAGTGCCCTTGGTTCTCTGTGTCTGGGTGAATGGGGAAGCAATGGTATTGCCTCTCCTCAGGACAGAAACATTTCCTGGTCTGTGGAGAGGGGTTTGCAGGGGTCCTAGACCGATGCAAATAAAGAACCATTCCAAACCCCTTCCTGAGGCTCGGTGGTGCCTTAACACTAACACTGCCACAGCAGTAATGCTGAGTAATGGTATCTCTGCATTTTCCCCATGGACAGTGAGTCCCCAGGACAGTGGTGGGGCACTGAAGCCCCAGGGTGTCAGTGGGTGTGTGATCAGCTCTGCCATCAAGTGGGTCACTGCTGGCAGCTGCGGCACTCGCGGCTCCAGCCTGCTTCCCTTTGCAGTGCACACAGGGTGCTTCAGGCTGTTCAATTTTTTAGTAAGCGCCAAAGGCACGTTGGTAGGGCAGGCTCAGTGAAGTTTGTGCTGCCAGTGTTCTGCCTGTTCAGTGGGTAAACAGCAGAATGAATCTCCTGAGCTGTCAATCCAGCACCTCCACCAGCACTGAAGACCCTGAAAAAGATGTTTTTGAAGAAAGTAGGGATGCGTTGTGCTTCCTTGGAGTACCAAGTTGAAATAAAAGCTAGGATGTGCTTGGAAAACCTGCTTGATACTATTTATAGGCTTCCTCACTCCACCAAATAATCAGTCTTCTGAATTTCTGAAGTTTGGTAAAATGTTAAAATCAATGGACTGTGGGTCTGCATAGCAAGCTCAGAGTGACTCAGCACCAGCACAGTAACCTCTGAGCTTTGCAAATTATTATGCCCTGCACTAATTATTTCTGCCTTAATAGATTTTGTTTGGAATGGGAACATGGCTGATTCCAGTCAGGAGCAGCTCCCTGACAGCCCCCCGAGGCTCAGTGCTCCGGAGCCTGGCCTGTGTGAAGGGCTGGCTGGCTCTGTGATGCCAGCCTTGGATGGCAGCACTGGTTTTCCCTTTAGTGGTGATAAATGAGTTTTTACTGATGGATTTTTGGCTGGCCTTTTCCAGGCATTTGGCTCACAGCTGAGCTAGTTGTCACAGCAGTAATGGGGCTGCTTATGATCCTGATAAGGGGTCAGTTTGCTGACAGATTATCTTGCCCTTTGCTTTCTTACTTAGAATGTGAAAAATGCACTTCTTGTGTTTTCTTGAAAATACCTGATCCACAATTCCAGTTTGGGACCCCTTGTGTATTTGGATGTGTGATGGGAAGGGTTGGTGTGACTAAAAGAGATGCAAATCATAGGAGCAGGATGCAATTTTAATATTTGAACATTGTTATATTTGGAGTAAAAGAGGGCACATCTTTGGTTCAGTGTCCATATTTTGTTTGTGTAGGAATAAGCAGTGCTCACTTATCTGTGCATCATTTAACAATTACATAAATAACATTTATAATTATGATTAATTTATTTAGATTTTTCTTGTGTGGGCTTTCCATTTGCACAGATATTTAGACAGAATTAAAAGAATACAGGTTACCAGCAAGGTATTTTCTTAGGCTTTCTCTGACTGTATATCATTCCCATTTGATTTAGCATGTGAGTGAAGTGGCCACAAACTAATTCTTTATGGACATGTTAAAAATCTTCCAAGCAGAACATGAACTGACAGCCTGTTTGGCTGGCCCTGACTATAAGCTGCAACAGGACTGAGTCAGGTTTGTTTGTGGGGAAAATAACTAAACTTGAGCAACACTGAACATCCCCACAAGCTTTGTTTATAATACATTTGTCTTATGAACATACAAAAGTTTCCAAGCCTGTGCTTTTGTTAAATTCAGAATTTCAGTGCTTTTAAGAAACAGTGATCAATAGTTCTTCACTTTTCTCTCATTCTGATGTGCAGAATTTGCTGGGCACGGCTGAGAGGCACAGCTGTGATTAACAGGCTGTGATGCATTCCTCCAGGAGACACTGGCCTGCTTTGGGAAAATGATAATTTTTTGAAAAAAAATTTTTTAATTTCTCCTAGAAACCTCTAGAAGCTGCAAAAATAAGTATTTTCAGGTCAGAATTGGAGAAAATTAAAACATTTATAGCTTTTCCATGAAAAGCGGATTTATCCAGGACACAAAAGCGACTTTTCTGTCATTTCCCATTGTGTAACCCTCCTCTCAAACATCCTTCACAAAAATTCCCAAAGGCATTAATGAAAGAACATTAGAAGGAAAAATTTCAGGAAGCTTTGGTATTTACAAAGGGATTTTTTATCAGCTTTCAGTTTGCAGAAGAAAATCTTATTCCTGTAGAAGAAGGAACCCAGACATATCCATCTTAATGAATTTCAACCATGAGCATCAGTTTGTGATGTATTAGCCAAAATCTAGAAAGGAGAGTGGGATGTTGATAACACTGCAAGCAGGGGGAAGATGGGCAGAGAGCCTGTCTCACATTTGCTGAAGAAATGACAAATTCGTATTATTTACTGTCTTTAAATAAATTGCCTTAGTGCAAAGCTACTATCTGTACTTAGTCAAAGCTCACAGTGACTTACAATAATTTCAGAGTTAGAATTTAAAGTGAGAACTTTGGGACTGAGCCACATACCAGTACACCAGTATGAAGCACCCAGTCCTGATTATTTATAATGAGGGCAGAAGAGGAGACAACTTTCTAATTTGTAGCTCCTCCAAGAATGGCAGAACCACCGGGCTTCCCCTGTGGGCCCTTGGAACCCCTAAATCATTAATTATTCAATAAATTGCACACAAGAGGAAAATGGGAGCCTGGGGGGGCACCTGGCCAGGAAAGCCCAAACTTGTGCCCAGTCACCTCTTAATCCCATTTCTGGTGGGAGTCAGGTGGGAAAGGAGTCTGCTTTGTCCCAGGCTTTTCTCAGGGACATTTCAGTGAAATAGAATTAATCCATTTCTGTTGATAGTCTCCATTTTTTTTTTTTTTTTTTTTTTTTTTTTTTTTTTTTTTTTTTTTTTTTTTTTTTTTTTTTTTTTTTTTTTAGGGGTGTGGCGATAAATTGATTAATTGACATTTTTCTGACAAAATGTGTTCTGCCAGAAAATGCGACCCTTTCCTAATTAGAGAGCTGTATCTGCCCTCTGTGTTTCAGGCTTATAATTTTATTTGGAGATCAGCTTGTGAATTTTTACCACTGAGAGCAGTTTCCTAAAAATCTGTTTAGTATTCTGGCAGTTTGCAGGATGGAAAAAAAAACAAACCAAAATGCTTAGGGGCAAATTTTCTGCTTGGTGCACAGGGAGTTTTAACACATAATAACTGCAGCTGGGTGGGTAACTGCAGTGGAAATTTACTTCTTCATATCTTGGGACTTTGAGGAAAGGTGGTTTTCTATGTAAAATCCAGGTTTTTTGCCTCTTTGTATCTCAACATTATATTTAAGAGGAAGCAGATGAAATTTGTAATGCACAGAGGTGGGAAATGTGCACTATTACTCTAATCAAAACCAGCTGAAATAGCTCAGGTAGGCATCTGCCAGTTGGAAATGTTACTGTTTCTTAAAAATCATATGATAATTGAATGTAATGTTTGTGCTGGAAGCTGAATGCATTTCAGATGCAAGGTAGACCTATGTAATGCAGAGCAGTGGTGCACAATTAGGGTGCTTCTTAACTGACATTGTTAGGTTTGCACGATGCTCTCCTTGTGAAGGCATCTGCAACATTCCTCCCAAGTAGATGCAATTACCTTATGAAACTTTGGAAGGATTTGGGACAGAGGAGAAGTGAGGAAGATGGTGGTTTAGGAAGGGGCAGTGACATGCTCTGATGGGAGCCATCTGATGGGCTCTAGTGTTGAGAGGACATTGGGATCTGAATTGTGCTACAGACCATGATATAATTTTAGAGCAGACCTAACGGGTTTTCTGTTCACAAAGCTTTGATTCCCTTTGCAAGAGGAAGATTTTTTTTTTAGGTGATTATGACAGCAATCAAGATAAATCTAATCCACATATGCTGGAGATGTGAGGAGTCTCAGCACCTGCTTCTTTGGTCTCCTGAACCCATCCAGCTGAACCTGACTTACTTGCTAATGGAGACACTGGTGAAACCATTTACATGGCTGTCTGATTTTCTGCTTCTTTAGCACTGGGTACTTCTCTTGGTGGGAATAAATACAGTCTGAAGTCCAGTCCGAACTTCTCTGGTGAATGTTAGCCCCCAGAAGAGTACCACAAAAGACACCAGGGCCTTGCAACGGGGACCACAAAGCTGGTAGGTGAAACTGCAAAGTTTAACATGTAAAGAAACAATGAGTTTAAATGCAGGTTCTGTGCTCCCAAGATTAGGAGGATCTTAAATTCTTCCTCCAAAGTTAGAGTTCTTCCTCCTTCTTAGTTAGAGATAACTGGAAGATCTGATATACTCTAGAGGTTCTGTCAGTGGCTGAGACATGCATAACTTGGGGTGAGAGTTTTTGTTAATTTTAATTTCCAGATTGCTCTTGGCAAAGGTAGCAAACATGTTAGATGAGTTATTAATTTTAGTTTTGGAAGTTCTCAGATTTCCATAAGCTTTTACCACATTTTTAATTTTCCTCCTGTTCATCGTATATTACTAAGAATATAGTAGCTGTAGTAATTCTAAAATTTCCTTAGCTTTTGCAATATTTCTTAAACCACCCTAATCTCACAGCAAAAGTAGTTCCTCATTATTACACTCAAAATATAAGGAAACTCCAAAGAACCAAATTAGCTTTTCCCAGCCACTGCTAAGTTGATATGGGAGGCATGAAGATCATACTAAAAAAAAATCTTGGTTTAGAAATGCTTGTGTAAATTGGAGAAGTTATTCCCAGCCAGCACTCCCAGAATACAATGCCCATGTCAAAATCCTCTTATTGTGAAAGAACATAGAAGCAGAACAAAATGTTACTGAGAGAGCTCTGTAAAACGTGTGTCACTTCACAAGGGCTGCTGCGATAATTTTCTTCTGATTTGACCTTTGTAGGTTTAACATTGCAATTGAGGTGGCTGGAGCTTTGATTCAGATGAAGACAAAAACCTAAAAATAAACCTAATTAGTTCTAATACAGAAAACTGAGGTCCATATAATTTTAGCATACAATTATGGGTGTGCTGAGGTTCACTCAACTACTTCCTATAGAGAGTCAGTTGATAACACTTGCACTGTTAATTTAAAGCTAGTAGCAGAACCTGCCAAAAGACAAATCAGGCAGGTTTCCTGCAGCTTTTATATTTCTCCAGAAGCCTTCTTCCAAATGAGTAGTTTTCTCCTACTGCTAATTCATTATTGTTACAGCACTGTGCCTTACTGTCAGAATAAGATGTGGGGGTTCAGTGGGGTGAACATTATCATTATGGCTGTAAGCAGCAAAAAGCAAAGTGGCTGTGAATTGGGCTTTGTGGGTGTTTTGCTAGACATGAGCTTGTCTCATTACAGTTGTGTCTAGATGGTTTGATGCAGCTCCAGATTAGTGATGCCTGTGATGGATTTGAGCAAGATGTTGGGGCCAAGGGTGCTGTGCTTTGCTGGATGTCGAGTTGGGTCCTGGTGGTTATGATCGAGTGCTTCAGGTAAAGTGCTTGATCTTTTTTATGGTTTGCAGGAGTTTGAGGGACTTGGGATGGTAATTAAGGGCTCTCTGCCACTGCCTGCATTTTATGAAGCTTCCTTCTTGTTTTGGAGCAGACTCTCTGCAGTTGATGCAAGAATAATCCCCAAGAAACAAGGCTAGACAGTAAGAGGTGAAGTTGAACAGGATATATGTCCAGCAAGGGAACGTTTTAAGTGCAATTACACAAGCTTGTCTGATCCTAAAATTTGATTAAGAACAAATGAAATTATATTGCTGGGCAGTCAGAGACTTCTCTGACCACTTTAAGCCTTTGCCTAGGGCAACCTATGAATATTCAATGTGATGACCTCTCTAATAATACTGCAATCACCTGAACATACAAGTAATGGCTTTTTTTTTTTCCTTGAAGCAGGAAATGTTTTTCATTATTTTTCCCCTTGATTGATTGGCACACCTTGAACTCAACCATTCAGTGGTTAACACTTCCTGATTGTCCTATGCTGATCTTGGCTATGCCTTCTTCATCATAGGATTGATTATTTGAAGTCTGAAGCAGTTGTGTGAGCACCTGCTGAACTAGTTTTAGATTATCTGAGTGTTTTGGGTTTTTTTAAAAAATTATTATTATTGCTTCTAAGACAAGAACCCCTCCTCACTGTCTGTATTAACCAGCTCTGCTGCCTCTCTCTTTGGGCAGAGCTGGGGATGTTGGGCTCCCACTGCTTCCTATTCTGTCAGCTGAGGACAAAGAAACCATTTGATTCCTTGTGTCTCTGCTCCAGAACATGAGTCTAAACAAAAATACTCATTTACTGTTTCCATTTAGGCCTGTTTCCTGGTTTTGACGTTTCCCATTGCTCTCCTTCAGACTCTTACCAAGCAGTCCCTCTCTCTCCTGTGGGGCAGTGCCCCACACTGGCTAAACTTTCCAACAAAAGCCTTGCTGCTGTGCACAGCTTGCAGACTATTCCCTTAGTTATGCATGTATGTTTGTCTCTTCCAAAATTGTGGCATTCTTGATTCCCACTCAGTGTAATTTGCTGTAATTGCTAGATCCTTTTCTAAAAACTTCCAACTAATCAATTTTCCACCATCCTGTATTTCTGCAGTGTAGTATTTTTGCATGGTCTAATTGAAATGTTTGTGCTAGTTCCCCAACTTGTCAGGACAATTTGCAATTCTGATCCTGTCCTCCCACACGTTTACAGTCCCTTCTGGCTGGGGGTCATTTGCAAATGTACTGAGAATACTCTGTATCCTACCTTCCAGGTCACTGCAATGTGGCATTGAACAGAGCTAGCTCAGGACAATTCCCCTAGGAATACCTTTGCTTTGTGCATCCTTCTGTTCTGACAGAAACAATCAATAACTCCTCCCTGCCTTAAGTCACCCTGTCTTTCTTGCATCCACCTAAGGTAGTTTCATCTACATTGTGTATCCAAAGCATATAAAAATATCATGGGAAACATTGTCACAGGCTTACTAGGTGCAGCATGACATTTACCCTTTTTCCTTTCACCACAAGGCCTGCTATTGTGCTGCAAAATTAAATGTTATTGTTTTGATGTTATTTTTATGTGACAGATTCATGTGTGGTGCTGTTCATCTCCTTCATGTCCTCCATGGCCTTACAAATCACTTGTTTATTTGTCCCAGCATTCTTGACTGCCCTTTCATTTTTCACTATGCCATCCTCCCCCACATTCAGCACAGGCACTGTCATTTTCCAGTTCTCCTGTGTCTCCTCTATGGCTTCTTGAGGTGAACTCCTAATGATGTCCCTGACCCGGTCAGCATAATGACCTACAGGCTATTTACTCCAGGAACTAATTTGCTGAGGCAATCAGAAAGATCTGAGTTACTCAAGTACCCTTGAGTCTGCGTTTTTGGTTTTGTTTTTTTTTTCCTTTCCCTTAACATGGATGGTGATAGACACTTTCTTCATAGGTCTTAATTGTTAACCATCCACATGGTGTTGACCTTTTGATGAAAATTATTGTTTAGGGGAGAGTCTCAACATCAGCAGAATCTGTCTCTTCTGAGCAGCAGTATGACACTCCTGGTTTTTTCCTGATGATTCCATTACTTACCAAATTTCTTAGTTATACCCTGTTTTGTGATTTAACCTGCCTTGTTGCAGCCTGCACTGAAATTTGTTAATACCTGCCCTGGGGGGGTCAGGCCCTTTGCCAGGCCAGGTCAGGCAGTCACAGAGAGCACAGAGGGAAGGCCCCATGGTGGGGCACCCCAGGGGTTTGCTGCCAATTTCCCTTCTGTTCTCCCAGAGCTGCTCAGCAGTCACACAGAAACAAGTGTCTTAAAAGTCGCTTCCATCCCTTGTTCTAGGTCAATGCTAGGTTAGTGTAGACAAATTAGATGGTCTGCCCCTGATTTTGCCATTTAGGAGGCAGAAGGCAACTGGTAAATATCACAGACAACCCTTGTCTTCATGTTGAGCCACTCTATTGCATTTCTGTCGTTCGCGGAGCCAAAGAGCCGCAGCTGGGAGGAAATTGCAGACAATGAAAGTCCTCTGGCCTGCCCAGTCGTCGTGATATACAGAGGAACTGTGTTAATTTATATAAAGTGGCTTTTGCTAAGGCTGCTTCTACTTGAATTTGATTTTGAAAAGAAGACATTATTCTCCCTCCTTACTTCACAATGCTTATTGTATTCTCCAGTCAGGTCACTTGGTACCTGACGCATCCCACTGCTTTCTTGCTGCAGATAAAATAGTGCCTTTTGTTCCCCCTTGTTCTGGCCTGACCTCTTCTCTTGCCATGCCATCCGCATCTCTCTGACGTCTTTATTTTTGTGGGCTCAGCCGGTGCATGGGAGAGCCTTTGTGGAGGATTTAAGGAAGACAATCTCACAGCTCCTGGCATCCCCCTTCTAGTTTCATCCCTTGGCCTCTCGCCACTGTGTCCCGATTCAGTCCGATTCATCTTCCTTCCAGCAAATCTGCTGTGAGAGCCCTCTCGCCTTCTGTGTGAGGAAATTGCATTCCCCACAGGGCACGTGTGCTGATGACCCAGCTGCCCTGGTTGGCCATGCTGAGGGAGCTTCAGCTTGGAGGGTATTTGAGCCATCCTCAGCATCACAGCAAATTTCCACAGGACTCGATCCTTTTATATCCCAAGATTGCAATGACCTGTTGGCCCTTGCGGGGTTATAAGCACTGAGCAGGAAAGTAATGGGGGGATTTTCGTATTTTTTTTTTTTTTATATTTGTACTACTTTTCTTACATGTATCAGAAAGTCCACCTGGTATATATTATTGATGTATAAGCTGCAGAGAGGAGGTTGTTTGAACCTTGACAAGGGCAGTCTCCATGGGGAGTGCTTGCCTGGAGCAGCTCTGTGCTTGGTAGGACCTTAGTCTAGGTGGGACTAAGCAGCAGCCAGCTGGACAGGAATCTTCCCTAAGATACAACATAATCTCCTCTGCAAATACTGTTTTCTTTCTTCTTTGGAATTCCTAGCTCTTTCAACCAGGATCCCAGATCTTGTGTTTTTTTTTTTTTAATATATTTTTTTATATTTGTCTTTCACTGCCTCCTTTCAATTGCTCTGTGCCCAAGCTGGAAAAAACTAATAAAGCACTGCTGTTCTCACCCTGCACCTTGTGTCTCTGTGTATCTTTCTTTACTTATAACCCCTCTAACCCATTTTCTTTCTTATTACTCCTCTCATGCTTATCACTTGCCCACGTTAAGATTTTTCTGCACCTGATAGATTTGAAAAATGGGAATTAGATTGCTAATAATTAGATAAATTTTTGTATGAAGACAGGGTTAGAAGGTCAAGACTAGCTAGTTCTGAAGAAAACTATCAGGAGTTAATTTATAAATCAGAATTTGAATTAAAATTTCTTCCTATTTGCTGTTTCAAAAAAAAAAAAGAGGATTTGGAGATATTAAATTGCATAGACAATGTATAAACTAGTACTTTTTGACATGATGCATCATGAGTACATTGAACTCTCTGCTTTTGGGTATTAAGATATAATGATGTTCATGACAAAAGGAGTGAGGAATTTATTTATATGGCTAATGAGAATTCATACTATTGGAAAAGATTTAATAGATGAAATTTGTAAGATGTATGCTTCAAGCATTCTTACAAATGTGTGTGTCCATTTAGAAATACAGCCCCTTAGAATAGGAGCCTCTGGCTTCAGACCATGAAGCAGTTGCTGACATGAGAGCATAAATGGGGCCATGTGTGGTGACAGACCCTGCCTGAGGGACCCCAGCTCTGCCTGCAGCAGTTCCCAGCACCTAGGGCACCCAGCAGAGCCTCTCCTGGATGGTGAAAGCATAGGGTGTTCTAGGCAGCCTGGCTGCATGTGCCTGCTGGCTTTTTTCAGGATGGTAAAATTGGCACCTCTATATAGAGAAGCTTCAAGAGATCTCTTAACTAGGTCACACAGCTAGATGGGTTTCAGTTTTATACAACTTTCAGTATTAAATACACAGAATAAGGCTCTCTGGGAGTTTGTGCTTTGCAGTATCTGCAACCAGGAGAGCTGGGCAATGGTAGAGAAGTCTGGTGTACGGAGAGCCTATGGGATTACAGGGGACTATTAGTGTTTTATCAATACACCACTTAGACCCGACAGCTTAGGGACCTGGGCTCACATCTATCCTTCAACTTTTATCAATGACTTCATCTTAAAGAACAGCAAAAGTGTTCACAAAGGACTTGAGGTCCCTATTACATCTCCAGGTGATGTTAGCAGTCCTTGGAGCAGACCCCGTACTTTGCTTCCCTTTCTGTGGAAATGCCATGTAGTCCTTGATCCCTCTTGATCTAGGATCACAACCCAAACTCTCAGGGGAAGCAGGATCAGGGATTTCATCCCCTGCAAGCAAATGGGTGCACTGCACAGCTCCATGCCTATGGCAGCAGAGTAGAAGTCTCAGTAGGATCCTTTTTTGCAGGGATGTGGGGGCAGGCAAGCCAGGAACCAAGTAGGTGTGTTGTCAGGATTTCTGAAAGTCCCTCTGGAACTGGTGTATTTAATCCCTTTTTATTATTTTGAGCTAAATGACACATTGATAAACTGTCTAGGATAAATAGTGTTTTCTACACATTACCAGACAGTGGGGAATTTTTCAATGATCCTTTGTCACTATTTAAGATCAAAAAGGTTTGTAGCCAGTGAAATGGGAGAAAGAAAAAGCTTCTTGATATTGCAGCGAGTGTTTAAGTATCCCATTGTTTAGTTAACATGTTTTGACAGATGTGGTTTCACGATGCATAAGAGTTTAAAAAGAAAAAAAAGAAACCACCAACCTATATAAACCCCATCAGTTGAGGATTGGAAATTAGATTTACTTCTTACTGAATAGAGTTATTGTGTTGTACCATGAAGCTAGTGAAAATGTATAGCCATGACAGTGCTTGGATTTAAAACACTATATACCAGGTGGTCTTGCATGGAGTGATCAGAATACTAAGTGTCACTGGTGGTTTACAATGAGACTGAGAGATTATTTGTTTTAAGATGAGTAGGCCTGTTGTAAAAGTGTGAAGAATCTATGACTTGGGGGACACATGGCAGACAGGCCAAATATTCTTCATTATGATTAAGTAATATCAAACACTAAAGTCAGATTGCTTGTTTTAGTAATGCTGTTGCTCTCTGTGTTTATGGCAAGTTAATCTGTGTCTCTGGCTCAGCAGTAGCTGGGGGTGGGGGGGTGTATGTATATGAATTTTGGCATTTGGAGTATGTTTTTTCATTTGTTCGTCGTCTCTGATTTCTCTATTTGAAGTAGGGTGTATGTGTGAGAACAGCCAGTCTGAGCTTTCATCTCCTTCAGGATTTGACCCAATGTCACTGTAATCTCTGCCAAGCAGAACAGAAGGCTTTAAAAAAGAGCATGGTGCGATCTCCACCAATTTTGAGCTGAGCTTTGGTAGGGTTTCTGCTGCTCTGTGGTTTTCCACATCCAGCAAGCTTCCATTTGTAGTACTCGCTGTGCTAGGGCTTCAGAGGGGAGTCTCCAGGGACTGTGCCCATGACTGAAGTTCCATCCTCTGATGTGGTCCTCACCTTGCTCCCTTGCAGAGGAAAGGTGACATGAAAGCATGTAATGCAAACATGTCAGTTGTGTAGGAATTCATAATTTTGAGCCTTTCCCAGGCAGTACAGACCTCCTAGCCCCTAGTGAACACACAAAAATACTGATAAACAATAATGTTTGTAAAATGGCAGTTTTTGGCTTGCTGAGCTTCCCAGCTTAGCCCCTCCTTGTTGGCTAGCTGGGCCTTCTGGAAGGCTATCCAGCCTTGGCTGCAGGGATGTGCTGCTGGTTCATGCTTTTGGCAGAAGAAAATCATATTGGGAAATATGCACAGCTACTGATTTGCATGCAGTTACACTTGCTTACACTTGAACTGAGTTTGATCCTCAACTCTGCAGTAGTATTTAGGTTTCTAGTGCTTTGCTGTGTCTGCTGTGTGCTCAGGTCACCAACACACAGAGGCAATGCTGCAGCTCCTCAGGGCTGACAGCAATCCTGTTAGTTAGTTTTGTAGGGGGGGTTACTTTTTTCCCCCAGATGTTTAAATAACCAGTAACATCATACTCTGCTTTAATGAGCCAGTAGCAAAGGAACTGAACACAACAAGAACAGCAGGAAAAATACAGCATATATGTGGGGAATTAAACAACAGGCATTTTCTCATCTCACCAGCAAGGCTCTAACTGAAATATCTTCACAGAAAGAATTTCAGTGGTTCTGATTTTACACAGAGTAACATTAAAAATAAATGTGCTAAGCATCTTGAAGTTTCAGTCAGTAGAATACTTGGGTCTCTGGCAGTATCTAAACACACTTTCTCTTGTTTGCAAGATTATTGCAATGTTCTGGATATTCCTTGGGTAAAAGGAGAATGGTCCTGATGGATGGAGTAAGGGTTTCCACTGGTGTGTTGTAAGTCTTCTAGCTGCTAATGAAGAGGTGCTTGCTGCAGTTGTATGTAGCCAAGAAGGCTGAGGGATCCCCAAGGCTCTGATTCCTGTGCCCCTGGCCATCTGTAACTCTCAGTGTAGTGGTGTGACATGAGCAAGGAAACGAAAAGGAAAAAACATTGTATGTCTGTGAGCATTTTTGAAAAATTAAACCAATAAAACGTTCAATGAATATATTTACTAGGCATTTATGCAGCTTTATAAGCTGAAAATAAAGATGGGAAGAAGCAAGATGAATCATTGTATGCCTTATTCCAAATTAAGAAAAAAAGTTGTCAAGTGAATCATTTGTCAAATGTGAATCCAGCAACTTTTTGGTTCTCTGTAGTGGTATTTCTGAGAACTATAGCAAATAAGTGTTAGCTTGGCTCACTAGTGCATGCTGTCTTGGCCTTGAAATTCTGTAGGCCAAAGTACAAAGTTGCTCAGATTCTTCATGAATTTGTTTGCTCATTTTGACTATGTATTGCTAGACAGCCAAACAGGTTTATGTCATTGTTGGGTTTCTTCCTGGTGTTCAATTTCATGTTATGCCTGTGGCAGATCCTTCATGGTAAACTGCTGAAAAATCATTCTATTCAACATATCCCTACTTGCTTCCATTTACTGTAGCTGGTACCTTGAAGATTTCTATTCCTTCATTTCCTTGGTACCAAATGTTTTAATTATTAGCCTGTAAATGTCCCTGAGAACTTGAAAATCTTGTCCAGATGGGCTGATGCCTCATTATTAACAGAAATAGCTTTTCAGAATCCATTTACATATTTTTCTGGTAGGTCCTGCCCTATTCTTAAGAGTTCATGTCTCCTCTGATTTGAGAGAATACTTTGATTCTTAATTTTGTACCCAAATACTGCAATGCTAACTGACAGCATCTCCTTGCTTTCCTTTCTGTTTTAATGTACAGATCCTTTAAGGCCAAATCAGGAAAAATCACTCATTGAATCTTTAACCATTAATTTTAGTGGAAATTTTGCAGAAGGAGAACAGATTTTTTTTTTTGTCTAATTACCACTTTTGATGCTGCAGAAATATTGAAGGCCATATTCTCTATCTCCTGTACCTTAGACAAGCTTGACAGTGGACATAAGATCACTAAAAAGAAAGAGATGGAGGGGGGGGGTCTTGGGGAGCAGAAGTGTCAGAGAGGCTGTAGGGTGTGGCAAGGGAGGATATACAGATTGGCGAAGGAAGATCTGAGTACAGAAGTAGGAAGAAGATTGAACAAATAGAAAATTTCTCTAATACCCAGCACCCATCATCTTCAGAGGCAGCTTCTTATTTCACTTGGTTTTCTCAGAACTTACTCATGTACGTATAAATTGATGGCTTAAGTAGAAATAAGTATATTTTCAAAGCTAATCTTTGCATTACATGTTGAATCCATTATAGATTCTCTTCTACTTGAATGAAAAGTCTGCATGAATGGCTTAAAAAAGAAAGAACTCGCATTACAAATTGGACAGAGACAGTTGCCTGAAAATTAGCATTAATATGTTGCAGTAAATACTGCCCCAATCAAATAAATGATAATAGTAGAACTATTAAAAGATCTCAGTAGGAGTAAAAGAGACGTTAGTGTATTCTACATTCCGTGGCATTTCGTGTACCTTTGTAAGGGCAGTATTCTCCTAGCATTTAAAGGACACATTCTGTCTTTTTATTTTTTATGTGATGTAGTCTCTGACAGGACAGCATGTCCCACTTAAAGATAGTACTTGGATCAAGGAATTATTTGTTGTGTGGAAAAAAGATCAGAAAAAAGTGGTTCTTCTATGGAAGATATAGGGAACTAAGATATAAATGAAGTCCTTTGTGGCTCATAAGCAAAAGCATGGAAGCACACACCTCCATGTATTGTATTCTCACAAGGATCTGTCCAGAGGATGTATCACAATAGTTCTGGTGGTTGCATGTATGTGGGGGGGGGGGGGAAAAAAAGAAAAAGCATAATCCTTGTGTAGTTTTTTCATCCCAGACTACTGCTCTACATTGCAGTCCTCTCCTATGGAAGGGAATGATTGCCAAGCTGAGTGAAATAATTGGGTCAGGATTGTGATTACAACGTAGTTTTGCTTTGCTAGTTAAGGCAGCACTTTACCCCTGAAGATTCAAGAAATTTGGATTGATAACAGAATAAAAACTGAAAAAAAAGTAGACTTTGAGCCCCTTTATGTGCACTTTTTTTTCTTTTCCAGGGCTTGCTGGACTGTACAAAGGTTGCCTTGTTGATATTCCTATAGCCAATGTTTTTCCTGCTTGTTAAAGGAACAAGTGTTTTCCACTTTACTGCTAGAACAGCACACTCAAAGTAAAATTATTATTTATTTGTAGGATAAATGAGAAGGTACTTTGAGGCAATCAAGTATATAGAATGAAATGGCAAGGTTTTCTTTTACATCACAGATGGAAGTGATTTGCTGTCATGCCTCATTTGGAAGATCCTCCTCATTGTGAATGTCCTGACCCATCCATCCCCACGCAGCCTCAGTGCATTGCGTTGTCATGGGTACCCGTGCTTATCCATGAACTCCATTCAGACAGAGCCTAAACAATCACATAACTACACAGAGAAAAATTCTCTTGTCATCAGAAGAGCTGAATTTGTGCTTATGCTCCTTTCTCTCTCTCTCTCCAGAAGCTTTTTTGCTCAAACACAGAAATAGAGTCAAATGTCAGCATGTCTGTAGCTTTGGAATAGGTAGAGGAAAGGATGCTTTTTTTCCCCAGAGAAGTCTCCTGTAGTAGACTGGTTGCATTGGTTTTATGACCTTGGAGAAATGAAGGACCCTCAGGAAATTTTGGAGTTTGGTCCTGCCTCCCAACTACTCTAGGATTCATGAGTGTAGCCAAAGGTTCAATTGACTGCCGACCCATTTGGCTGCCAGCTCCTCTGCCTCTCCTAGGAGAAGTGGAAGCACCAGATTGGAAGTAAATCAACACAAAGTAAAGTATCCAGTGAGGATTCAAGCTTCCTGCCCACCCTATTCCACCTACTCTAAAGATAATTCCCAGCCTGTGGCCTACAGATTCCCAATTTTTGATGGAAAATACAGGCTGATCTTGAAATGTGACAGCAATTCAGAGGGAGGTAGGAGAGCCTGCCAGATGGCTCTGCTTTGCATCTTCTTCAGTTTGCAGGATAACACTTCATGATTTGCCATAAATTTATCATTTTCCCCATCTCTGTGGTGTGGAATGAAGCTAAACTTTTGGCCTCTT
Source organism: Heliangelus exortis (assembly GCF_036169615.1). Taxonomy (NCBI): domain Eukaryota; kingdom Metazoa; phylum Chordata; class Aves; order Apodiformes; family Trochilidae; genus Heliangelus; species Heliangelus exortis. Next base: position 8,536,992 of record NC_092434.1, read on the forward strand.
TCTCCATCTGACTCCATCTTTCCACATAAGTAGCAAAATAATGTGGTATCATGGAGGGAGGATGAAGAAAGTTTATCTTGTGGAATGTGTATGTATGAAGGAGGAAAGAAAATGAAGGTGGGGGTGCTGTGGAAGGAAGGAGAATCAGCTTCTGAAGAATATAGCTAGCAGAGCTGGAAACACCCCCTCACTGCCCACAGTGAGCATCTCATTTTTCTGAGAGCTTAACTTGAAGGTATCCTAAATCCATGAGAGCCCAGAAGGGACTATTTATTTGCATGATCATAATCTAAGGTGGAATTTTAGCCTGAATTCATGAACATTTTGAGGTATATTATTTGTTACTATGCAAATCCAAGTGGCCCTGTCCTAATGTTCTTTGCTCTCTTCCTGATAGTGCAGCATAAAGCTGTGAAGCAATCCCACTGGGGCATGGTTGGCCACTAATCACACAGGGAGACAGCAGGATGTGCTGTGCTTTCAGATCTGTATTTCATCCTCCTCCTCTGTCCTCCTTCTGGCCTCTCTTCAGAGCTTCCACGGAGAAAATTTTTATCATGTTATTATTCACTTTCCATACCATAACTAGTAGGAGTGTGCTAATGTCATGTTATGCAATTTTTTTTTTTTTTTTTTTTTTTTTTTGTGGTGGTTATACCACAGTTATTTACCAAGGATTAAAGAGTAGTAAGACGATAAATACCCATTGCATGATCTTAATACAATCTTTCTGGTTTGTGGAAATGTTACTTTTCCTTTATGATAATCTACATAAATATAGTATGTATAGCAGAATGGAAGTCAGTGACTTGCAGGTGGGTGCTCAAGTTTTTCCAAGTTCAAGAGAAAATTTCAGCACATAAATCATGTCAATAGGAGGCTTTTGGAGTACGAGTCACTTTGCAGAGAAACTAAGCTTATACATACAATTTCCATATTCTGATAGAATTCTCAACTAAGCTTTTAAAATTAGAGTTCTGAAATCAGAAACGGTGTTTTGGCACTTCCAAGTTCAAATCAAGTTTTGTGCATGCACTAAGCTGTTTAGCAGGATGGTGAAGCTGTATCACCCACACACAGAGAAAACAGCTTCCTACAGCCTTGCTCCTCAGCATCTTGTGCATGTTTTTATACAGAATTCTTCTTGTGTCATTGGTGGAAGCAGATGTTCAGCCCAGGAGATGTTCCAGGTTGGTCATCAGCTCCAATGCTGTCCTGCTGCAGCCAGTGAAGGATTTGTTTGCCTACACTCCCCCATGCAATGACCCCAGTTTCACTTCAAAGCAGTCATCTCCAAACCCTACAGCTCCCTTTGTCTCCTGTATTTGTGCTTTTCCATTGTTTTGGTACCTGTGCAGCAGTACAACACAGCATGAAGTGTTCTGTCCCCAAGGACTACAAATTTGTTGTAGAGCCCACTATTGTGTCCTTCTCCCAAAGTAAAGTGAGCTGGACTGTGGGCAGGTCACCTTCAGGCAAGTCATGCAGTTGCAGCAGGAGACCAGAAGCTTGATTCTGTCAATTGTGTGAGCATTTAACTATGCTCAGTATTTTGGATGTGATCTAAATGCATTTTATAAATAAGTAAAAATGTAAACATCTATTGGCTTTGCACTCTCAAATCTATGCAGCTTTTCAGTACAATGTAATCTCAAATGGCTTCCTCCTGAGCAGCTCCCCATCCCAACTTGCCCTCCAATATTGCATAATTGCACACAACCCAATATTTGCTGTTGTTTCACATACAGATGTCTCAAGTGTGCTGCTTTGTTCAGAGACATCCAAACTTAGGTTTGGCTATAAATTCACTGTAAATGTGCTAGCAAATTAACTTCTACTCAGAAATGTAACTAAAACATTCGTTTGCAAACAACTGCCTGTGCAGAATTTTTGTTTTCTCAAGAGAGAAATGTGCAAACATGAAGCCAAGGTAAGAATAATTAAATCCTTCATGTCTACTCCTGTTTTAAAAGTTCTTCAATGCTACTGCAGTGGTTAGAAGGACAAAGCTGCTTTTGCTAAAGAGCATATCCAGATGGAAATAAAGATAGCTACAAGTAAATGCACTGTGTCACATATGTGATCTCTGGTCAGAATAAGAGCTTTAATGCATACTGTCTCTGTAGATCCTGCTACATTTTTGGTACAGCAACAGGAATTCTAGACACTGAGAACAAATCCCTTTTTCTATCCAAAAATACTATTCAAATGAAAATTGTAATTTAGACTCAAAAGCATGATTTAAAATAATCTGTGCAGATTTTAACAGTAGTCTGTCCTTAATAAAACATAGATTTCAGTGTTATTTGTTACCATTAACATGGTTTGTCTTGCAAAGCAGGAACTGTCTCCAGAAGGTCTGGTTTAAGCAATAAAGCAGAATGAGGAGGTTTTATTTCATAGGAGAAAATTGTATTAAACTTACATTTAAACAGCATCTCTGCAGGAAAACAACACTGAAAATAAGCCTCAATTTCAATCACCTAAGATTTTAGTGGGTTTTTGTTTTGTTTTTATGAGACTTTGTAGACAATCTAGGATTAAAAATCTGTGGTTTTTGTAAAAACAAGCTTTATTTTTTTTTAATCTCTGGCTCCAAAGTGTTTTGAGGCCCCTGAGTGACTTGAGATGGTTCATTGGAAGCAGGAGGTCTTTTGATTACCCTTTTAGTAGCTCTGAGTGGTGTGTCATGACAATTGTTATGACAGGTGGGCCCAGCAGCAGTTGGATTAGGAGATCCCCAGGGGCTGCTGTGGGGCTGTGTGTACCCAGGCAGTGGCTGACAGCTCTCTGCTCCTTGCAGGGATGATCCAGAGCTCTCTCTTCTGGTGAGTGCCCCACAGAGCTACAGCTACTGGACCTTGGAATTAAATAAAATGATGCTGTGTGTACAGGCATGCCCAGCTCTCCATAAGCTAGTGTGAAGAAATCCAGTGTTAGAGTGTGACCTGGCAGCCCTGACACAGTTACATCAGTGGGAGCTTTGCCAGTAAAGGTCTGCAGCCTGAGTCCTTACCACTGATAGGTCATCTTGGGGCTTAGAAAACTGCACAAGAAATCACTTCCAGTGGGGACAATGCTAAAGTATTTTTAGCAGATTGGAGTGATTTTGGGAGAGATGGGAATTTAGGCAGGATTTTCAGGCAGATTGTCTTGATACAAGGTTTCTTATGGCAGGGGCAGGCAAGGCACTGAGTAGAAGGTGGGGTCTGCATTAAGTCTCCCTGGCTACCACAGGTCATCCCCAGGAAAGTGTCCAATTTAACTTTCTTCTTACAAAGCGGTGCTGGCCAGGGCACAAGGGATTTCTTCACCCCAAAAATGATTTGAACTCACATCTCCCACATTCAAGAAGTTTGTCTGAGGCATGTAAGATTAGGATCTTATTTTAAGCTGATATTTTCCAATTAGCTTTTTCTCAGCTTTATCCACATGTGAACAAATAAATGCCATACTTGTATTCAAGCTCCCAAACCCTACATGTGGGAGAGAAGCTGCTCCTATTTCTACACATACCCTTGGTATGTTCTCCTTCACTGCTGTGCTATCAGTTTGTCAAGAGGATTCCCAGTTTAAGTAGAAGCTGTTGAATACCAGTAAACTTTCCATGTTTCACAAATGCCAGGAGTAGGGAGGGCTTTGGAAATCACACAGCATTTTTGTGACAAGCAGATCAAGATTAAATACTACTTAACAATTGCTTTATGTGAACAAAAGGATATTATTTATAGGTTAACATTAAAAAAAAAAAAAAAAAAAGCTGGTGTGTGGCATCTGTTTCTTGTGACTCCTAGAACCAATGTGACATTGCTTTTCTTTAAGCTTTCACCTTCAGGTATCACAGTAACACCAGATCATATAAAAAACAATATTGATTGTCTGAGGAGTAGACAAAGGTAGTACCTGGTGCAAATACTTTGATATTTCACTTCTCCACAGCATGTACACTGCTTTTATGAAGGCTTTAGAAAACCCCAAATGAACAGTTTTAACCAAAGGAATATGGGTGAGAGAGTCAACCGTGATTATGTACGTGTAGGTGGAAGCAGAAATTCTTGCACTTGGTATGGGGAGGCTTGTGTGCTTGTAGCACCCAGACCATCTGTTTATCAATATTATGATTACTCAAGAAGAACTCTGTATTTTTAAAACCTTAGGCTTTGTTTTCATAGTTTTGTCATCAATTTATAAATGATTGGCAGAACATTGGATAAAAAAGCCTATTCAAGCACACCAATATTGGATCAATCATGAGATTGGAACAGCTACAACATTTGTGTCCTTTCAGTTTGCCACCTAATGCTGAAATGCTGGGGGTTCCCATGTGCAAATAATAACAAAAGAGCTACACTGTACTTGTATACTTTGCTAGACATTTTGTGCTAACTTGATACCAAATGTGGCCTCTATGAAGAGAATGAATACCTCAAGATCCATAGTTATGGATCCTGTATTTGCAAGATGGGTGCAAGCACCCAAATTGCCACCCCTGGGTGAGGGAGTTGTGCTGGCTCTGGGTGCTCCGAGCTGCTGTATCCAGGCAGCCACATACCTGAGCTTCAGCTCCCTGTGTGGAATAGCCTGATTTATGTGGGCTCTTCCAAGCCACAGCAGAGGTCTGACAGTGCATGTCTGAGTACACCCTTAATTACATTATTCTTTCTCTGTTTGCTACTGGTATAGTGAAAATATTTTTTCATTTCAGTGACTGAGGGCTCTGTGACATCTGACTAGTGCCTCACACAATAAAACTGCCAGTCCTTTCATCTCTCCATTATTCCTTAAGCAATCTGATTCTCTATTTTTCATTTCATATGTACATTGGCTGAAAACCTTAACAATATTACACTGTAAATTTTATCTATTTTATGAGGTAGATTGCTCCAGTGCCTTTCCAAATAATAGCTATTTCTTCTGCAAGTTCTTTGCTTGAAGACTTAAAAGTCTTTGTGTGTCTGCAATTACCATCTGTTAATCCAGGAGTATAATCAATCTAACACCTCCATTGTATTAGAAATGGCTTGAATGTTTTCTCTAATTTAATCTCATCTGCAAAATTTGAAATGTAGCTTTCAAGTCCATCAGTCATGTCACTTCTATATATGATAGAATAGTAGAAAAATTGAGTTCAAAAGTTCAGGTGTGTAACTTGTTTCTAAGATTTTTTTTTTTTTGTTACATTTTATTTATGCTTTCTGCTTAGTCCTTCTCTTTAAAACCCTGTCAGTTACATTTGATGCTTTGAAATTCTATTCTGCTGGGGTTTTTGTCTTCTGTTGATTCTTGTTTAACAATAGAATATCTTCTTTTTAAGGGAGTAGAAGAAATAAGGCTACAAGGGTAAATCAAACCATTGGGTCCCTAGCTGGACTTAGAGTTCTTGGACTCTTGGGTCCTTAGAAAGACTCCTTAGCTGGAGTCTTTCAGTGAACTTCCCTTCTGTTGTGGATCAGATCTTAGAAAATGGAGTTATAAGTAACTGAGGTGGCAACTTATCACACGTGGCATGCCTGCTTGGGAAAAAAGCCAGGACTGAAGAGAGCAAGAGAAAATTGTCTACCTGCTCTCCCTTCAGTGTTGTGTGGATACGTAGATATATATAGCCTTTTACTTGAAATATTTCTGTAATGTTTGAGGCACTTGGTATTCCTATATCCTTACATTCTGTCACAAAAATGTTCACCTTCAGGCCAGTGATTCTAACAATGTTTGCCTGGAGATTTTTAGAATTGGGATTTTATTGGAAGTATTTAAGATATTAGAATATTGTCAATCATTTCTCTTTATTTTTCCAATCTGATCTTCTTATATTAAAGCCAAATTACTACTGTCCATACAGTCTGCATATGTTTGAGAGGAAACATCTGTTCACATGTTTTGATCAGTAATGTCTTTCTGTGGAATGTCCCCTTTCATCCATGGGTATGGCAGCACTCCCAAACCAGGTAAAATGCCCACGCACCCATTGCTTGCTTCTTCTTCCCTAGCTTTCTAAGGAAAGACCCATTGGTCAGACTGAAGCTTGGATAAGATTGTATAGCTTCAGCCAGAAAAACAATGATATTCATGTTCTGTTTCCTAGGAGCAGCTGGGAATGCCTGTTTGAACAGTAGATACTGTCTGTACAAAAGCTGCTTTCTGCATGGGATGGCCAGAAGCTATTGCTGCCATCAGATGCTCACAAGGCCAGAGAAGGGTGGGAGGAAAAGAGGCACACTGTCTGCTCATGGGTGCCCAGAAGGGTGTCTGTGCTATTTGGCCTGAGGGAGAGATCTGGGGAAAAGAAAGGGCTGAAAGGAGAGATCAAGCTGCTGAGGAGTTGGGCCTGCGTGTGATACTGTAGAGCATAAAGGTTGTCTCTCTACATTCCCACTGATTTTGCTGAACACTGGACCCTCTCAAGGCCCAGCTGGCTGCCCAGGGAGAACTAATTGCAGGATTGGACCCAGCTGATTATATTTGAAATTGTCTTTTAAATGGTTAATCCATTTTCTGGAGGTCCATCATGTTACTAGATATCTAGTATCTTTACTGAATCTATTTTTCGTGTGATCCTGGATTCAGAAGAGAGCTTGTTAAACTTTTATTTGTACTGTTCATCCCATCAAGGTTGCTTACCATTGTCGCACAAGAAAAGGAAGCATATCAAATGCAGAAAATCTGTTTTATAGTTGGCAAATGCCTGTATTTTGTCTTTGTATGATGTGCTGTCATTCATCATCTAACCTTGGGGAAATCATGGGCACTCTTAACAATGTAAGAGGCCAATAAAAAAGAAAATTATTTCAGTAAAATTCTAGCTAGGGATATGTAAAAGAGAAATGCCCCTGGGTAATAAAAATTACCCATGCATAATGGCTGTGAATGTATCAAGCAGGCATACTGTACATGTAGATGGAGCCTGCTGCTCCAGCTCAGCTACAGATGACCGGGCTCAGGTTTATGGAGGTGGTAGGAGAGAGAGAGTCAGGAGAACATGAGGTCAGACCCAAAGCAAAAGACTGAGAAGCCAAGTACTTGGTAAGTGCGGGCATGTCTTTACCTATCTCTTTCACCTCTTTGTTAGAGCTGTCTCCTTTGATCTTGCCTTCCTCATTATTACTCTCCACTACAAAATTTGGGCTCAGTTCCAAGGTCGAGGCCTGCTCCTGCTGAACATCTCCCATATCCTTCCCGTGTCAGTCAGACTGTCTCATTAGAGTCTGGCAGGCTTTGTGGCAGTGACATTCCTCACTCTTTCTTCAGTGCACAATAGGGACTGTGCTTTTCTCCAGTTAATAGCTGTATCTATTTTCTACTGTTCTGCACTTTGGGCTTGGCCATTATAACTTTAGGAGGCTTCTTAAGGTACAGCTCTTTAGTCCTCACTTTAGTTTCCTAGCCCAAATCTATGCCACAATAGTGGCCCTTGAATACTCCGAACAACAAGGCAGTTTTTTTTTGCAAAAAACTGATTTTTTCAGCAAGTCCTATTCTGACAAATTGCAATCTCAGCAAACAGTGTGGTTTGTGGTGAAGGTTTGAAATTTACTGGATGTTTTAATTTTGTATTTTGCATTTTTGTTTACTTCACTTTTTAATCTTACTGACACACTAGTGAGGATAAATCTAAGGTTAGGGTTAGGTCAATAGGTTAGTAGGTAAGTGGGACTATGAGCCAGAACTTAGCAGACAGTGAGCATATTTGACAGCCTTGGGCAATTGTCTGTCCTGGTTGTCTGACCAGCCCCTGACGAGCAAGAGTGACATTCACAAAAAAGTCACTGTTAGTAAGAAACTATTACAAAGGGGTAGTTCTGCCAGCTAGCACTGGGGATGTGGGAAAGGTCTCTGAACTTTGACACTGGAGCTAGAAATTCTTCCAGAAGCAGTAAGTCAGCGTGCTTTCAGCACAGATAAACAAGTCTGGATGCAATCCCTCCTCTTCTTCTACTGCACATTACCCCAGTGATTCTTTATTATTAGTAGTATCCTTCTATTCCATGTGACATTTCCATTTGCAATGACATAAAGGACTCACAGAGGACAGACCCTTCCTCATTGCAGCCATTCTGTTTACTGTCTCCCTGCCTCCCCATTGTCCACTGCAGCAAATTCTTGTTTTCATCTGTGTAGCCTGCCACAGCAGTGTGAGCAGCTCTGAGTTTTCTCTTTGAATCACACTGTTGTTGAATCAAATCCATTGCATCTCCTTCTTCTGATTTTTAAAAGGGTTTAGCTAATCCTTTTGGCACTAATATTAGAGCCAAAACGATGGGTAAATCAATCTATGATGAGGTCAGTGCCAGTGTAACTGCATTCCTCCAGCACCAAGCTTGTTAGTTTAAGAATAGCTTGGGGTACCAGTGCACGCCAGTGCAGTCATTTCTGTGCTTGGAGCAGAGATGTGCCAAAGTTAGTAACAACTTTGCAGATTTTATTCCAGCTGCAGCAGCTGTTTGTTTATGTAGATAGCCAAATAGCAAACACCCACAGAACTGTTAACTCTGCACATCTTCCATATTTCCTAAACTACTGCTGACAAATTTCTGAGAAGACCTTAATCTCTGTAAAATCTATTGGATGTTGTCAAAGCACTATTAGTCAGCCTGTCATCAGGCCTGCTTTGCAGTGATTCAGAGATTTCCTTTCCTATATTTACTGCAGAAAAATGAAAATGGGAAAACCTCACACAGTGAGGGACCTGCCTGCAGCCCCAAGCCACTGATGAGCTGGTACCAAAATATACTAAGATGTTAATTTCAGAAAGAAGGCTGAGCTTGTAGTGGTTTCTCCTATGTTGTTTATATTTTTTGAAACAAGTGAAAATTACCTCTTTTTAGTTTTAGGAAAGCAGCAAATGTTATTGCGTTCTTCCTCTAATCCCTACAATCCAAAAGGGGAAGGGCAGTATCACAGAAGACATGCTGCACACTTAAAACATGCAATTTGTAGGAGGTAAAACAACACACAAGGTCAGATCCTAAATGAGCAGTGGTGTGTCATGTTTAATACCAATATTAATGTGCTCTGGTTTGTACCTCCTGATATTCAGAATACACCCCCAAATATTTTCACTGAGAAGGAAGCTGGGGCTGGAGGAGAGCAGGCTGCCTGCTACAACTTGACAGAATCCCAGGGTGAAGCCTGTGCTTGTGCTGTTGCTTGGCATCACTCCAGTCCTGTAACTCAGTAAGAACCCACATCATTTTCTCAAGATGAATTCTTTATCTATGGCCATCACATGATGTCAGCCTGGACCAGAAGAGTTGTTGCTGACAACAGTAATAGTAGCAAAGAAGTTACTACATCATCTGAAAATCAAAACAAAACAAAATAAGAAAATCACCTCTCCTGCAGGCATACAAAGCAAAGACACCAGGCAACAGTTCAAACAGGGCCCCTGCATACAAACAAGCAAAGATGCCTGTCAGGGCTTAAAGGAGAAAAAAAATGGCACAGCTGTAGCACCACATTAGTGAAATTGTATGAGCCTTTTCATTTTCAAGGATGCAAACAGATGCTACCTGAAACATAGGATGCTTGGAAATGCCACACATGCACACAACTAAACCACACGTGTTCTTTGAGCTTCCTTTCTGAATCTCCTTAGTGCAAATTACATTAATGCTGCTAATGCTGATGGAAACCAAGTGAAGCTGTTCTCAAAATAGTTTGAATTTGTACAGAACTAAAGTTTAGTGTAGCAAATGAGAGGTTTTGCAATGACAAATAACCATTTCTTAGGCATTATATCTACATTTGTGACTGTGAAGTTAGAAAGAGACAATGAAATTTGAATTTAGAGGCTGGCCAGCAGAGGATGGTGACTGGGGACATAAGTCTTGTTGCCCATGTTGAATCTCATTGAGCCTAATTTTCATGCGTGCATCCAATTAACTTGGCAGGTACTTGTGCCCAGCAGAACTTCTGCAGGGAAGCTGCCAGCACGAGGCAGCTGTGCATAGGGCAGCAGGTACATGCTCTGGAAATGAGGGCTTAGTGTCTCTGCTATAAGCCTAGTCTCATTTTTATCAAAGTGGTAGTTTCTGAAAAATGTCTATAAATATGACCCATTTTAAAAATAAATTTTAGTCAGTGGATTCAGTAAAAGGCAAAGAGGCGTGTAACATCCCCAGTGCACTTTGTACTTTTGGCACAGTTTCCACTGCCCTGGAAAAAGGCTGTATTTTGTCTTTTGGGGAGAAAGCAGTTGTGAAAAATAGCTATTTTTTTTCAGTTCAAAAGATAATTGAATTCCCTGATTCACAAGATTTTGCTTTTTATCTTTGCTGTCCTCTAGCATGTCACTGAGCAATCTCCTCCACTCCTTCCTAAGCTCTCAGGTTAGAGCTTGCTCCTGGGAGTGGGCTTTGGGCACTGGGTAATGAAAGGGGTCTGACCAAACTGAAACAGTGCTGCAGTCACAGGACTACGCTGTGATTAATTCATCTGATGGCCACTTGCTTACCTTTTTGGTTTTAAATTAAAGTCAGAAGTGAGCTGGGTTAAATTTCCAGTCAGATGCAGAGGAGATTAGATGAGTACAAAAAGGAAGTTGGTATCACATCTTCTGCAGCTGGAGCTGAGGACTACTCCTGGGAGTCACTTTGGAGCAGGGACAGTGATGACTTTTGGCCAGGAACAGCTGTACCACCAAGAGGTGGAAGAAGTGCTGGAAGAAGCAGGTCTTTCTTTCCTGGAAAGGAGGGTAGGATTGTTTCAAGCAGAAAAAGGAAATGTTGCCTATGCAAAGCCTAGAAGGACTAATTTCAGGTAACTCTAATAATCTGTATAAGGAGAAGCAATTTCTTCATCATTAACTAAATGCAGATTTTGATAAATCAGTGGCTTGAAATTGTAATGCAAGATCTCAGCATGGAAAATACTTTTCATATAAACAGTAAATAATTAAAGAGGCTTTTCTTACTAAAAAAAAAGTGCAAAATCTGACTTCAAATTGGTGTGAAGATATGAATTGTAATCCACAAAACCCTGAAGGCATTAATCTTTTGAGAAAATATTTACCTAAGCATGTTAAAAGATTGTTTGGGGATTTGTTATGCACTGCGTAGAGAGTATATTATGCAGACAGTAATAAAAGAAAAATTAAGATTTGTAAACTTGTTCTGCATTTTAACCACACAATGTATTTTATGGGTTCATGTGGCGATCACAGAAAAGTTGAATGAGAAGTTAAGCTCTTGTGTTGTATGATTGGCCTCGTGTTCATATGGGCAGACTAGAGGAAGTGTCATGTCATGCAGTACAGGAACTTCATCAGCTTCTTTCCATGCTTCTGCTCTAGAAGACAGTGCAAAGTACCTTTGATTTTGCCCTTCAAAATATGGCCAGTGTGTCATTCCTCTTTGAAGAAAAGGCTATGCATTTGAAAATGGGAAATACTGAGGAAATAAATCATGATTAATGCGGAGGAATTTTGTTCTCAGTTGTGTAATGCTGTGGGGGTAATGGCTGCAGTGAACTTAGTACGTTTGTGTCCTAAATCCAGCATCATAGAATCTCACCACTTTCCATAAAACTTACTTGAATAAAGAAAGATGTTAATCTGTCATACTAGCTTGTAGCATTTATAAGAAAGGAAATAGAGGATGGTGCCTTATGTCTTATACCTGGCAATTACCTGTGACTTAACTACACTCACATCACACAGCACATTTTTATGTAGTGAAAGGGCACACAACTCTTGGAAAAATGAAAAAGGAGTTATAGTGCTGGGCATCATGCAAAGGACACAAATGGAAACTGTCTCTTCATTAGCAAAAAATCCAATATGTATATTTGTATAAATGAACTGAAAATCATCGAGAAGTTTGCTTTTATTGAGGCAAATAGTATGTTGCAATATACAAAAACTGACTTTCAAGCTGCCAGAGATTCTAGAGAAACATTACACGGATCATCACACTGGCTGCTAATTATTAAAAAAAACCCCCTAACCTTAAAAGTGCCATTTTAATACATTATTATGAGACAGTAGTTCCTGTGGCAGCAATTTATAAATACAGATGGGTCAGATTGATTTAAATGAAACAATGACAGTCTATACTAAAGAACTGCAGAAGAACACCCCACAAAAAATAAAATAATAGAATTTTATAAAGAGCAGTCAATAGCCAGAGAAGCTACCTGAGACTGCCCCATCCTTGATGGGCACATTCTAGATGGGAATTATACAATATTTTCTTACTCTGAAGTGAAAGTCAATGAGGAGAGTAATAATGCAATATAATGCTTTACCTGTCTTGTCTTTTATAATAATTTAGTTCAAGCAGGCTTTGGGAAAAATCACACTTTTATTTCAAGATCCAAAAGATCAATACAGCAGTATACATTAAGTGCTTGAGGGAAAATTTACTCAAAATTGTTTCATGATGAAAATGCCAAAGGCAGATGCTTTTGTTCAGTTTGTTACTTTGAAGGGACCTTTTAATCTTTATTCCAAGTTAAAGACATGTGGCCATTTTATCAAAGGCAGCAGATGTATCTTTCAGTAATGAAATGCTAGGGATCTATGTATAGTAATTTAATGAAAAAAATAATATTACTCATTTTAGCATAGGAAAATACATAATTACTTTGGACTAACAGCTAATTCTACAATGTATAAAATTATTTCACTCGTACCTATCAGCTCCATCTGTTGTTCTTTGACTAGCTCTTCCATCCAAGTGAAGAAGGTCACTGAGCTCCTCAGTCAGCTTCCAAAAATCTGGGAGAATAATCAACAGAAAAAACAGCTCAATCTGAACTTAGAAAAATGCCTGTACTGATAAATCTGCATTTACTGTTATTTCTGGTTTTGTGATGACACATATAATGTGGAAACTTTTCCAACCCTGACAATTTATGTAATTCCATGATTCTGAGAGTATTTAGCTCTTCTTTTGACACCCAATCTTGGCTGGAGGGCAGAAGAAGGGTGATGTCCCCCTAGCACGTACCACTGTCACAGCTGTAGTGTCCTGCAGCATCCTTCTTTTTCCCCCAGTTCTTATTTGGGCTGCATTCACCCCTGCTAACTTTGGGTTTTCATCTGTTGTATTGTAAAACCAGGGGGAAATATCTGGATCCTTACTGACAACAGTTACATAATTTTCCTGTGATAAAGGAAAGAAAGGTTTATTAACCTAGCATTATTTCTTTTCAGCTAGGATAACAGAAGCTATAAATGAACTCAGTGATAGAGCTGAAATCTGAGGTCAGTGGCTCAATGCTGGTTTCTTGTCTAAGTGTAAAGTGACCAAGTTTTACAGTAACTTTTCTGTTAATATTTCTGAAGTATTTTCTGCCAGGTGAAACAATGTGTGAGAAATAGTGAGTTGTTTTATATTTTTATTATAAGAATGCAGGTTAGTTGCTTTTGGCTAACTAGTATATAGCCTGAGGACAAACAGACCTACAAGGAATAGGAGTATAAAGTGCCTAAGAGCTGGACAGAGATACACAGCTGAGTCTTGGAGGTGAGGGAAGTTTTCCCAAGGACCCCTGGGGACTGTTTATAGCTGGATGTAATTCAGAAAGACACTATCTGGATTCAGAGCAAGACTGCAGGTACTCTCCCCTCCCTAGCACAAGGACACAAGAGGCCAAGGGATGCTTGTGTTCGAGTGCTTTTTTGTTTTGCTTTGTCATTCTGTCTCATTCTGCAGATTTAAATCTTGCCTATTTAAGCAGCACATTGTTCTACCCGGTGTTTGAGTAACAGTTAAAGATGAGAGCCCTTGCCGTGCTTCTGGTGTGCTCACATGGCAGATTTAAACCAGATTTTTGACAGGTTTTCCTTTCAGGAAGGGAGAGCAGTGGTACCTGTGAGGAGCTGCCAGCTCAGAGCAATTGTTACCACTGTTTTATAGAGACACAGAGCAGTGAAACAAGTATTCAGGTCACAGAGCAGAGCTTCTCTTTCATTCCTTATCCAGTGGTTAATGCTTCTTTTCTTTGCTGCTGTATGGCAGCTACTGTCCATGTGAACCCAGGCCTATGAATTGTTCGGTTCTTCAGATAGCTTCTGACTTTGAGGCGAGAACAAGGTTACTCAAGTTCTGAAGAAATCTGTGTGAGCGGGAGCAGAATTCAGCAGAGCAGGGCGAGTCCAAGGACTGGTGTTGGCTGCAGGGGGCTGTGCCTGCAGGCTGCTGTTAAACACCTCTCCGTTTCAAAGTGGAAAGCATCTCTTAGGGGGATTATAGCAGCACGGCACGTTAAATGGGATTGTTTGAGCAACCATTTATGTAGGGGAGCTCTGTGGTAGAAGACAACAATCCCTGTAATAAAGAGTTTTCTTTACAGCTTTTAGCTTCGGGGAATGCTCCCAAACCCACCTCCCCAGTTCCGGATGCACCCTCGGGTGACAACGACCAAGTCCCGGCCCTCACCGGGGCCTTTCCCCTGCCAGATCGATGTCCGAAAGCCTGAGGAGAGGAGCAGCCTCTGGGACGGCAGTTCCCTGTCAGTACCGATCAGACTCCCGGGCTCCAGCACCTGACCCGCTCCCCTCAGGGGCCGCGGGCGGGAGGTGCCGCTCGCCCCGCCCCGGCCCCGCCGCCCCTGCCGCCCGTCACGTGAGAGAGCGGGGCCAGCCAAGGAACATGGCCGCGGCGGCGGGGTAAGCATCGATCCCGGCCCGGGCTGCGCCTCAGCCTGGCTCCCCCTTCCTCCTCATCCACCTTCCCTCCGGGGGCGCCACGCAGCTGCGGCCCGGCCCTCGCGGAGGGGCCTGGGTGGGTCGGGGGTGCCGGGGGCCGGCGGGTGTTCCAAGCCGGCCGGGGAGGGCCGTCTGTGGCCCTGCAGACTTCAGGGGAGGCCGGGCCTGAGAGACGGTTCTGTGTGGGGAGGCGGGAACTCTGGTGGGGGTCCCGTCAGGGCGGGTCGGCCGCCCCCCCACCCCCCGATCCCTGGGTCAGGCGTTCGGTTGCGTGAGGTTTGGGAAATCACCGCCTTGATAAGGTGGCTGTGGATGGCGTAGTGCGAAGTGCTTCCCACATTTTGTAGGTAGCTTCACCCATTCCTTCCAGTGCTTTAGGAAGGTGCCATTAAAAATATAGCAAAATGAGGAGAGAAGTTAGTTGCCAAAAAAAGAGGTGACGCTGGGGCCTGGTTCTGACTCTTTCGTCTTTGGGTGGAGGTGGAGGCTGCTCCTCTCTGAGGTCCTCTCCTGTGCCGGGTCTGTCCTGTGCAGGTACCGGGCTGGGTCGGGTCGGGGACATGGAACTGGGGTGGGCCTGCAAGTTGTTATTTGCAAACAGCACTGAGCTCACCATGAAGAGAACATCAACTTTACACCTTAATCAGCGGTAGTTGCTTTTATTCTTTCCTGTCTTTTCCTTGTTTATCTGTGGTGCTGCTTGTATAGGCCTCTTGAGCTTCATTTATTTGATGTGGAAACAGCATTAAAAACTGGCTGGACTTAGGGCTGACGTTGAAGACTCTTGCTCAAAACAAACATGTAAATGAGGCCCAGACAGATAAAGTAGTTTCAGTGGTTTCTCATATTCCTTGAAATCTGAAGGCTGGCTGCTTGATCTCATTACAACAGGAATGGCAATCCTATGTATTTTCTTCAGAAAAAAACACAAGAAAACCAAAACAGAAGTACAAAAGGTTAACTGAAAAATTGTGGGAAAACCAGAAGTAAAATAGGATTTGTGGTTACTGGAGTGTTCTGGTGTTTCCATCAAAACAAATCCAAAATGTTAGATGGATCACAGAGTAATAAAATGTAAGGTTTCTGAAAACATAGAGCTTGAAATAAGCATTGAAAATCAATGGTTCCAGGCAAAAGAAAAATATCATTTAAATAAACAGGTGTAGTTTAGTGTTTCTAGCTACATTTCACCTCCAATATAATAAAATAAAAAAGCTCTTATGTTGGCTTGGGCCTAAGGGATCATAAACACTGCGTGTGACAGCCAGCAGGGAAGCTTTACCAGACTGAGCAATGGCTGAATTGTGGTAGGGAGCCTGGGGAAAATGGGGAAGCTGAGCTTCACTTGTCCTGTCCTGGTCTTGCAAGTAGCCATTCCTGACACTGACTAATGCATATTTGCAGAAGCTTGTATAGCTTCAGAGGGGTGTGTGCCTCAAAGCAGTGCTTGCATTAATGCATTTCATTATCAAATGCATAACTCTCTTGTAGAGTTTTGAATTTGTGGCTGGAGATGGCAGAGTCCTTGGATTAGCAGAAGAAAACAGACCTTGAAAGACCAGCCAATGTATTGTACTAATTAATTTCTGGTACTTGTGCACTTGTGTGATATGAACTGAGAGATGAAAGATCATGGACCAAAACTGAAAGCTTGTAATTTGTGGTAGTATTTTTATGTGGCAAATAGTGGAGAGTTTTGTGCTGATTATGCTGTAGCTGCATGTGTGTTTGCAGGATTGATACCCATGTGAGGCATGTTATGTGCATGTACTTCAAGTGGCATAGCAATTACTTCTTACATTTGGAACTGAAAAAGTGCTAAATAGTAGCCATGGCACAGACAGTACTGTGCAGTCACAATGGTTTTGTAACACATGGGCTAGAAGTAATATGGAAAAAAGACCATGCCAGTCGTAACCTACTTACCTGCCATGTCTTTCTTAGTAACCAAGTAATGGTCACACCAAAGTGATGGTTACACAGCCAGCCCTCTGTTAGAGATTTTTCTTGTGATCTTGACTACTGTGAGAATGAGGTGGGTGCCCTGGTGACAGAGGTTACAAAGAAGGCAGTTACTGAATGCCTTCTGGTTTAAAACTTCCAGTATCTTTTGTTAGGATTGTATGAACTTGTTTCATTCTTCCTACAGGCTAGAGTACCCCAACAAAAGCTTGTGCTGTGCTTCCAACTATGCTGTTGTACTGCAATAGGTAATCTGCAGCTCTTGTGATAATGAAAGCTATCAGATGTGTGTGTGAAGTAGTAAAAATAAACACATTTGGGTTTTGTGCACCATCAGCTGAACTCCAAGGCACATAATTTGAAAATTGGATTAGAAAGAGCAGTCTTTCACCTTCTGAAATTACTTACACTGTTATAGCAAGTAGTTATAAACAAGTGAGATAGAATATTTTACTAGCTCTTTTATGCTGTGTCTGCAGTAAGAAATTATAGGGTTTACATTTCTGATGCTGATAAAGTCTTTCAGGAGGTTAGTTTAGGCAGCTATAAATCAAAGGTTAGCTTTCAGATTGCCTATGAAAACTATATAATAATTAAGATGTGGAGCTCTGCTTCTCTGAGGTTAAGTCCCTTGGTGATTCATTTCTTGTCATCCTAACAAAGTAACAATTTAACTGCACCTTTCTGTCATCTCCTCTAGAAGCATATCTTATAGAAAATGAATATCCAGCCAGTCTGTCTTTAATAAGCTGAAAAAGCTGAGGTGGACTTAAATTATAGGATTTTATTAATGGAAGAGTATTCATCTCTAATACTGAAGCTCCAAAACACAGATTTCAAAACACAGATTTGCTATATTAAACATTAAAAAAAACCCAAGTGCCCTTAGATTCTTCTCTACTCATCTGATTAAAAAAAAAAAAAAAAGCAACAAAACAACCAACCCTACAACAAGCTACTGTGCTTCTACTGTTAAAGTTCCAAAAAGTGCAGTTATGGACCTATACCAAATGTGAATGAATCAGGGATATATTATTGTAATATTTAAAACACTTTCAATTACTTAATAAGCAGTTTATTTAGGAGGGTGCTTTTTACTTTGAAACCCTGTTACCTAATTGTGACTCTGCTGAATACAATCTTTCGGAAACTTTCTGGACTGTCTCAGCATGTTTGTGCTGCCTTAGGGACAGGTGGTGATGAATAGCAGGAGGTCAGGGTTACCTGGGACATGCTTCTGTGGTGGTCATGTATATGGGCTCAGTCACTTACTGAAGCCAGTTGCAAGAATAAGCATAAGTACATAGAAAAGGAATTTGCAGATGCTGTATGAGTATGGGAAATGTGTCCTTTGTCTGCTGTCATTTTGTTTCTGTCCTCTCCCTGTTTCAGCTACTGAAGATTTCCCAGAAGGACTTGCTGAAGTTTGCCAGACTTAATTTAATCTTCCACTTCTGTTTTCAGTTACTCAGAACTCATTTTCTTCTATTCTGTTTTGCTTTTGACCCAGGCTATTGTTGCTTTCTGCAGGTACTTTCTGTGTTGCTTTACTTAAAGCACTGTAACAGGTGCCATGCTCTGGGTTACGGCTGCAGTCAGCCCTGTCTCCTGTTGCCACTTTTTTTCCTTTGGTGCTCATATGAGTGGTGTTTGATCATCACTCTGGAGCAATGTTTTTATACAGCATCTCTTTCCCTTGAATGATTATTATCTTATTTGTAGAGTTCTATCTGTAAAGTCCTTTTCTGGTTTAGCCTGAAGTAAAACACTGTGTGTGTCTGAATCATGCTAACCACTGTCTGTGTCTTCCGTTAATTGTCAATTTAAAAACATCTTTTCTAGATCCTCCTTTTGGCTTGGAAATGAGACCTTGAAAGTGCCCATAGCACTTTTTGCCTTGAATAGAAAACGACTGTGTGATCGCCTGAGACAGAATAAAGATGTCCAGAAGAATTCAGTTGTTCTGCTGCAGGGTGGAGAAGAAACCCAGAGATACTGTACTGATACTGGTATTGTGTTCCGCCAGGTAAGAGCTGAATCAAAACTTCAAATCAAGTTAAGAAATTCTTCTCAATTGCATGAATTTTAAATTATTTTAAATTATTGTCCTTTTATCACGTGTGCATATTGCCTTGCTTCACTTAGATAAATTGGCTTCTTTATAACATTGCCTCTTCATTAAATGCTTTAGTATGCAGGCTCATTATCTGGTTTAAAGGGCCTAAACCTGTTCAGGCATAGCCCCTGTTTTCTATTGAAGTTTAGTGTAATATTACAGGCAGAGTGGAATATTTCTTAGGTTTTTTTCAGGCTTGTCTGTGACCCCAAAAAATAACCTCCTTTCTGTAGTGAGACATGTTACAGTGGATCTAAACTGAATTAATGTGTAGAAAAGTGTATTTCAAGCTTTTATAAACAGGATATTCCATAAAACAGGATGTATCATAGAATGTACAAGTGTCTCTTCAAGTTAGGCTCTTCCCTAAGTACCCATGTGCTCTTCTGTCACAAATAGGATTTAACTTGTTAATGTCATGCCAATTGTAATCTTAGTCTTCAGGGAAGCTGGCATAACAGAACTCTAATTGTGTATACTCTATTCTTTTCATGGCTGCTACAGTATTTTGTTTTGTGAATTTTATTGAGCTGGTTTATGTAATGAAAAAACCCAATAAATTCTAATTTAGATATTAGAATGGCACATATTTTTAAGTAATAGATAGCAAATATCTTAATGTAGTTATTGGTCTTGTTTTAGAGGAGTTGCACCTTTCAGGGTATCAGGGCATATGTCTATCCTTACCAAAACTTACCACTGCATTGGTAGTTGTTCTGTTGTTTGCTTGCTTTTTCTTAAAATAACTTGGCTAAAGGCTGTTTGTAGTGCAGGTTCCTCTTTGGGGAAGGATGGGTCTTCAGCACTGTGCCACTGCACTCTGCTTTTGCTTTGTCTAATGTGAATGATGCTCCTTCTTGATACTGCATTCCCTAATTCCAAATCGAAATGTATTTTATTGTATGGTGTAGGTTTATTGTGATGACTTAACCTGTTTGTCTCTTATGGTAGTTTATTAATCTCTGATCCTTTCCAGTTGCCAATAGAAGGATTTGTATTATTGCAATCTAAAACCAATCAGTCTGAAGAGCTTTAGACCTAAACCACTTACCCCTCTAGCAGAAGGAGATCTCTTTCACATACATGGAAGTAGGAATTTTTATGTACTGAAGTGTGTTTTCAGAGCTGGTAGAAGTGAGGGTTTTCTTTTAAGAATATATTTTGTCTCAATCTAGGAATCTTACTTTCACTGGACTTTTGGAGTAACTGAAGCAGGCTGCTTTGGAGCAGTAGATGTTGATACTGGAAGATCCATGCTTTTTGTTCCACAACTCCCTGAAAGCTATGCGGTTTGGATGGGAAAGTAAGACAGAACTTTTAACTGTGTTCCTATGTATCTGAATACTTCATGTAACATAACTGTAGAGCTGGAATGCTATCTCATTTTGATCAGATTTCCTTGAATTATTTGGTGTGAATTGTAGTAATATGTACATAAAGTGATATAGAATGTGATCAATTGGTATTGATCATATAGTACCAAATGTTCCAGCACAGTTGGTAGATAATACCTTTAGAATTGGAACCCATGGGTCTCACAGCATCCATGAAAGGAGGATGAGCCATGAAGAAAAGCAGAAGTCTTGTGTTAAGACAGGACAAGTTAAATAGCAAAGCAGGCTTTTTCAAGTTGCTCTGCTGTTTTCAGCTGCCTTAGCTAATGAAGCTTTATGAGTGGTATTTTTAGCCACTTTGGTACTTTTTTTATATACAAATAGACAGATCAGGGAATGTGATTTTAATTTTGTTCTGTGAGTGTGCCATAAACTTACTTCTCCCTATCCACATTGGTAGTAAATATTGCTCAGTGTCACAGCAGTGGATAGATTGATTTGTTTATGTATTCATTTCTTTTCTTGGTCTTAATTGTATTTATACCCCCTAACAAACTGTAATTTTTTTTCTTGTGTATATTGTCTCAGAACATTGGATTACTTCTGATTTAATATTTTGAGATCAGGTTGCTTTGCTTCTAATAGAAGATATCACTTATATTTTAACACTAATTTTCAGAAAAGGAAAACAATCACAGCCAATCCCATATGCTGAACTGTGCCAGACCATATGGTAGGGCATGGCTACTGTCTTCTGAGGGAGTTTATATGAATATCACTGTCTTAGACCTGTCTGGGAACTGAAATTGTTTGTGATAGCAAAAGTATGTGAATACAGCTCTCTGAAATATTTCAGCTGAGAGCTGCACCTGTCTAGGAGGGTAGATTCTGTTTAACCCCCACATGTACTCTCAAGTCTTTTCTCTAGTGGTGCTTGTTGCCTTGTATAGACAAAGTGTTTTCCTCCCCCTAAGTTCTCTTCTGCTAGTTCAGATTAGCTGTTCAGCCTATTTCATTTGCTTGTGCAGCAGTGGTTATTGGTTTATTTAAAGAATTACAAGTCTGGTTAAATGTAGTTTATTGTTGCTGTGTCTTCTTGCAGAGCATAACAAATTGTCTTTATCACAGCATCCTTGTTTTCTAAATTCTCCTTACCCTTCCTGAATCGCTGTTTGAATCTTTGTTTTCTCTTCTGTCAGATGTGGTCATGTACTTTTTCTGCTTGTCAGAATGAGAATGGATGAATAACTCATTTGTGAGTCAGTAGCAGTTCTGCTTCATAAGTTGGTTGGCAGGGGGTACTGCACACAGCTAAGGATTGTATTCTTTCCCAGGAGACTGAATTTTTAAGTCAAAATTAGCACTGAAAGAAAAACACAGATAAGTTTGCCTTCCACCCGCTGCTGTTAATCTCTACAGTTTGCCTTGGAAGTCCTTGTTTTTGTGCTTTTGGAAAGCACTATACCTGCTGAAGAAACATCCATTTAACATCAGTGAAGCACAAATCAATTCAGTGCCTTTCATGATATTTGCAGGGTTGGTATTTTACAGAAGTCTACAGCTGGTCTTCTGGTTCATAGCACAGGGTGCAGTTGCTTTGCCTGGTGTTTATATTTCTTTGCTTTTAAGTCAGATGTGGGAATCTGCTCTGCGATTTCAGGCAAAAATGCATAGATTCTCTTGTAATTAATACAGCAGACTCTAGTATTCCAGTATTCTAGGACTCTATTACTAAATGTATTACTTGATGTACTGTTGTGCTTTCACTTCTGAAGGGCACATATCTGAGTTGTTTTTGAAATGTAACTTAGGCAATGTGAAAATCAAAGGGCTTAACCCTTTTGCCTTGAAGTAGTGCAGAACTGGGGCTCTTGGCTTCTTCAAATAGCAGCCTTAGTTTGGCCAAAACCAATGAAGTGTCTGAGGGCATTTGCTTGGAGATGAGCAGACTATTAGTTTACAAAGAGATCATGAGCACTCTAATTATTTTAGCCTCACCAAATGCACTCGTTTTTGTGAATAGTTTTGCATGCTGAGGTGGTGCCTGGAGACTGCAGAGGGGGTGAACATGGAGATGATGAATGCATCAACCTGGTCTGTGGTCTGCCAAGGACCCAGCACTACATAGCACCAGAGTTGAGGGTAACTACCATTTCTTTGAAAATGTTGCTCATCCTGTAGGAGTTCTTGCTAGATGTGTATGCTCTAAAGATTTGTAGGGATCTAAAGGTGCTCTACAGATTTAATTTGAATCACGGACCATGAACATTCTCCAAAAATCCCACAGACTCTTTAAGGTGGCAGTCATAGAATTGTTATGAACATAATTGTAGGGACTGGTGACCCTGCTCTCGTGTTGGGAAGGGATTGCAACAGCATTCTCTGTTTTACATTACGTGGACATTTCTCCAAATGTTGTTGTTTGGGAAAATCTTTTCAACCAAGAGAACCTCTTTTTCTGTCTCTTGGTCTGTACCTCTGCCCCCTGCCCCACCCCTTGTTTGTGAGCCAGGAACAGAGAGTCTCACACGGTGGCTTAGTGGGTAGACTTTTGAGCTCCTGAAGTACTTTTCCATTATTACCATTGCAGGAAGAGTTTAAGAAATGAAACTGGCAATAAAAAATTGTACAGGCTTTGGTACTATAACGGTGTTGTAAATGCCCCTCTTTTTCAGCATGGTCTTACCTAGTCAAGTTTGTGGTGCAAAGCTGTTATTTTGATTCCTAGGAAGCATTAAGTTGGTATGACTGCATGTCTTGCACAGAGACTTCAATTTCACTAATTAATGCTGCACCTGCCATTTACCTTCTTAATTATAAATGACAGAACTAGTCAGTGTTCTGATTAAAGATATTTTATAAAGTAAAGCATACTGTACAGCAGCTGCCTGACGTGGAACGGATGCCAAAATAACTTAATTGCCTTGCCACATAAAGTGTGTTTTTAATGGAAAACAAAAATATTTAACGCTTTCATGCTCTAACTTTAGAAATACATACTAAATGGGACAGAGCAATATTTATGTGCAATTTCCTGTGTTTTCTTTGAAGCCCTGCTGGCTGATTGGTAAGTGTAACAACATTAATCTAACGTTGCAGCCAGCATAAGCAACATTTTTTCCATGAATTTGATGTAGAAGCTCTCTGTGTTTGCAAAGTTGAACCTTGATGTGGCACTCTGGAGCTGTGATGAAGCCCAATGAAATGCTTGGTAAATGTTAATAATTTCTCAGTGACCTAATGAGGAAGCTTTTTAACTTTGTAATCATTTTCTAGGTAGAATACAACCAAAATCAACCATTGGTTTTGGTGATAAAACTTTACTGATTTCAGCAAAGCCAAGAAGGTTTACTGCCTTTGGAAAAAGGTGTAGAAGAATGTACTTGGCGTTTTTGTGTGTTTGGTTTTTCACCCATTTTTGTAAACAAAGAGCTTTGCAGGCTACTTAGGCTTTTACCTTCTTTTTTCCCTACAGACTGCATGTGACCATGAAAATTAGAAGCTAAGAAATCACTTTCTTGTTCTCTTTTTCTTAATAGGGTTTGGTGAAATTTTGTGGCATTTTTATTTTGAATAATTGTGAGTATTAAATTGTGTACATTATGGTATATTTGTCTGACTATGACCTGGTGGCTGAAATGGGTCTATTAATTAGCTTTAGGCTTGGCTACAAGAAGGTGAGGTCTGTAGTAAGCCCATTCTATGCAAGCTGAAATTAGAGACAGCTCTTTGGAAAGGTAGTGGAGTGTAGATGTGTGCTGTAGGTAGCAAACTTTAAATCACCTTAACTGCTGCTCTTGATGTAGATTTTGTAAGAAGGAAGGACACTTTCTGGATGAGTTCTATTCTTGTGGAATATACAGGTCCTCTTCCCCATAGCACGCTCTGGAGCTGTGTGTTCAGATAATATACTGTGATCTAAATATCTGCCATATCATCCCCTGGTATTTCTTCTTGTAATTTCTTCTCTAAAATGAAATATGTTTAGTTTTTTCTTTTTCCATGTCTATCAGTTTGATCTCTTCCTGATGTTTGTCCCTTCTGCCTACCCACTGAATCTTTATTTTACTATTAAAAAAATCATAAATCAGCTTTTAATCACCTTAGGTTATCATCTTACTTTTTTTGTACCCACTGGCAATCCAATTTATCTACAAAGTTTGTTACCACACCTGCAAATGCTATCTGTGGACCTCATGACCATACTCAGATGTGTTTCTGAATAGCATGTGAACTAATTTCAGTCTTTGTAGTATCCCAGTAACAAGACTTGCAGTCCACTGCTTTTTATTCTTTGTGGTGGCTGGAGGGCTTCCCAGCCCTTGAAAAGCTCATTTTTTTAGCTATTTATTTATTTATTCATATTTTCTACCTTGGGGTTTCACATTTTTATTCTGACTAATTTTTTGGTCTCAGGTCTCATCGGATTGTTCCTGTCCAAGGCATTTTGAGTTGATTTTGGACAGTTAAGTCTTGAGGGAGATTTTCATCAAATATTTTACTTTTATTCAGATAGGACATCTGTTGCTTTACCCTTCATCGGATCCTTTTAAAACTGTACAATAAAGCTGGTTACTTTTGATTGATGAGACTTACTTGTACAATTCCCTATGCTGCTTATTTTTCATGATCCCAGTTCTCTCCATAGTACAGTGATTTCCATTTCTTCTCTCCCATTCATTTATTATGCTATTTCTCTGTGGATAATAATTACTTTTACAGAATAATTAGTGTCTGGATTGCT
This sequence comes from Heliangelus exortis, assembly GCF_036169615.1. Lineage (NCBI taxonomy): Eukaryota > Metazoa > Chordata > Aves > Apodiformes > Trochilidae > Heliangelus > Heliangelus exortis. The sequence continues at coordinate 8,561,795 of NC_092434.1, forward strand.
CTTGCCACTTCACTGATGATTGTTTTTCTCTAAATAGTGCTGCTCTAATGCTCTGACTCCTTAAATGATCAGTTTAGTCATTGCCCCAGTATTTTCATAGTCCACAAACTTGCTGGTCCAGGATTAATGTGTATTGTTTCTCTGGCTTTCACTACAGTAATTATTCACTACAGTAATTATTTTTATTATTTTTATAAATCTTTGCTTTCTCTAGCTGCTTAAGTTTCCTTGTGTTTCTTGTTGAGAATGCTTTAAACAATAATAGCAACTTATATCAGTCCATTGATTTGCAACCTCTACTAGCATACACCTTGAACTGGATGCTTAAGTTGGTGGTTTAGAAAGTGTTCTTCTTTTTCCTCTCCTCTTTTTCATTTGGGGGTATTGAGAAACAAACCCAGGACTAAGTAAATGTGCTTGACAGTGCCACAGCAGAGTTTTTTGGTATCTCCATGTGGCTTCAAACCACAGTATGAAAAAGTTGTCTTGCTTATGCATGTCTCATTCCTGTGGCATGGCAGGGAATGTTGTTAATACCCACCAGGCATTTCTTATTTTATACTTTGTTTAATGTGTTAGCAGGAGCATCGAGTTCGGTTGTATAAACTGATAACATTTTGAAATACCAGAAAATCCAAGTTTTCTTTTGCTCAGGTGTGCCATGTGATTTTCCTCCAATGACTGAACTGCAGCTGATAGGAAGGTAAAACTGCCTCAAAGGAAATGCCTGTGGGGATTTCCCAGCAGTGCTCTGACCAAGCTCTGCCTTTTGCCTTCTGCTGTGCAGCTGCCTGGTGGGATTGCAGAGCTCTGCTTCTTGCCTGCCTGGATTTGAGAAGGCTCTTCAGTGAAAAACTCCCATGTGTAATAACCTACAGTCATGCCTCTACTCTTGTACTTCTAAAATTCCACATTTTCAGCTCTGCTCTTGGTTGTAAGTGTTTTATTTAGTTTTTTTTTTAGGACCCTTTGACCTGTGCTGCATTGGTACACTCAGGAAGGACTCTTTCTCTCAAGTGTGTTGTCTCTGTTGAGAGAGGAAAGAACAAACCCAGCTGTTTGTTAAAATAAGATAACAAAAAGTATAATCAATAATGCTTTTTAAATGCTAAATGTGAGTGAAAGCCAGACAGATTGTGTTTTAGTTGCTGTGTACCCCTTTGCCTGTAAACTTGCTGAGCTCTGGGTGTCAAAATATGTGGCCTTGATGCTAGCCCTGGGGAATACCAGAAACATCTTTCTCTTTCAGGGGCAACATGGCATGGTAGATCAGGCGCTGTTGGGATGGATAGGTTCTGCCTTTTCTTTGTGCCCAATGAGCTGTTGTGGCAAGTTCCATCATGGTTTAGTTTTCTTTACAAGTAGATGAGATGAGAACAGTATCATTGCTTTCTTGAAGCTGTTCAGGTAATCTTAATGATGCTGTAAACATCATGCTATTACTGAATAATATTGGAGCTGTGGGACATGCTGCACACATTCCAGAGTTTGCTGTAGTGCTTTTATATGTGGGACATAAAATATTGCTCGTTTTCCTCCTAATGTAGGTATTTTTCCAAAGTAAAAGTGGAACCAAATCAGCTACTGGCAGATTCAGTATGTAACTTTCTCAGTAAAGAAGCATGACCTGAGACCAGTGCTGGAGTGTAACACTCTTGTTATGTAGTGACCTAGAAATTATATAACCTCTCTTAACCATTGTCATTATTTTTGTGCTCTTTTTATGAGAAAAGAACTTTCTAATGAGTATTTGTCAGCAGTCTTATGCTGACAAGAAGTCTTTTAGGAATTTCAGTATATAAACATTTCCTGTGTTGCCGTTTTTTTCTGTACTAGTTAAGAGCCCTTCTCTCCAAGGGAGAATTTTATTTGCAGAGAGAAATAAAGCAAAGGTTACCAATTGCAAATTTCTGTGATTTTTGAGGGTTTTGGGTAGCGCATGATAGTGTCTCTTAAATGTCTAATTGAAGCACTGCTTCTTAAGTTTGAATTTATAGAAAGCCTAGAGAACTTTCTGTCTTCTGGGAAAGCTTGTGGTGGGAATAGCTCAGCAGGAGCAGTGAGGCTACTGTGTATACTCTAGTATACATTAAGTAGGTAGTTCAGAGCTTGGCTTTTATTAGGGAGAACTGTGGGAATCTCTTCAATACTTTATTACTGATTTCTTAACACCTGACTGTGTTGCTCAGTTATTCTGCTTCCACATAATCTGTAGGGCTGGGAGGTGCAGTGTCACATACCCAGTGTCCCATGTGCAGCATTGTGCATACAGACTCAGGCCCTCTGCTAGATGTGGCTTTATTTACAGCTCTCCTTACCTCTTCCAATCAAGTCATCTTTGAGTCTTCATTTTCAGTTCAATTTCTTTTAATTCTGTTTTTTCTCAAAATCTGTGTTACTCTGGACTGTCTCAAAAGGAGCAACTGGATGCAGTTACTTTTTATGTGTATGCAGTTACTTATGTCTTTCAAAATACAAAACAAATCTAGAGAATGCTGTCTGTGTTATCAGTAAGTCCATTAGTACTTTTTGTTTGAAATCTAACTTGATGCCTTGTAATATTCTAATTTGAGATAGTGAAATTGCTTTGGATATATAGGTGGTTGTATTTTTTTTTTTTTTTTTTGGACAAAGTCAGGAACATCAGCTGGTATCTTGTAAAGCCTCCTGTGTTGTTGTCCTAGCAGTTTTTGACACCTTATTTGGTTAGTGCTTTGCCATCTGTTAACTTGATGTTGTAATGAAGAGGGAGTTTATTGGTGAATCTCCGACAGCAGTAGAAGTTGCTTTTGTATCCCTTTTCCTCCTTCAGCTCTGCATGCTTTGCTGATGTATTTCTATTCATCTGCTTTAAGTTTTGCAAAGTTTCTTAGTCTTTGCTAAGTGCACTTCTGCACTTCTTAGTGCAGTCTCACTGAAACTTTTACTCTGCTTTAAGATCATTTTTGCAAGGCCTGAGAAATGAGTTTTTGACTGTGTAGAACTTCAGTGGCTGAAAACTGTGGGTGTCCAATTTAGTCCTTGCACATGTGTTTTCCCTCATGTAAGTGAAGAACAAGTCAATGTAACTCCAGCACTGACGTGCTGGCAGTGACTGTGTGCATGCTGCAGTGCCCCATGCAGGCACAGTGTGCATCCTAATGCAGGCATTTACTTTCCTTAGTAGAAACGATTTGGTCAAGACACAATGAATTTGCCATAAAGTGGTGGTTTATATCTGTTACTCTGAATGTGAAAGTGTAGTGAAATGAGGCAACCAGGTGGCACTAATTGCCAGGTAGTGGGCATGACCTTGTGTTAAGCCCACCTGTGCCTGATTAGGGCGGGCCCCTACTGCTCATGAGCAGGATTAGGGGGCCAATAAAGCTCACACCTGAGGAAGCCAGGGGGAGGCCACTTTCGGAGCAGTAGCACCAATTCAGTCTGGTCAGCCCTGAGAGCATTGGACTCAGAGCACTATTCGTGAGTTTCTCCTGGAGGACCTGGTTGGACCTTGGAGTACCTAAAAGAGGTTCGTCTTTCTACATCCGCAGTAGGGGCCCGCCCTAATCAGGCACAGGTGGGCTTAACACAAGGTCATGCCCATTACCTGGCACTTAGTGCCACCTGGTTGCCTCATTTCACTACATGAAACTTAGGATGGAACAGAGGAAGCAATGCTGTTACATCCCCATAAAGCAGAAGGCTTTGCAAGTGAAGTTTGCAAGTTTTATCTTTTCTGTCTCACCATATCACGAGCCTTCCTCTTTTGATTTTATGATATAAACTTGGACAATTTTTCTTGCATTTTAGGCAATAATACTTGTAGAACCTTTTAAGAGGGTACTGTACCCTGAACATTATTGTGTAAAAATGACTTTGTCATTAATAGTGTCTTTGATATTTCCCTATTCTGTTATTGTTCCAGCTAGGTTAATTCTTACTTTTGATTACTGCTTTTAAGAACATCCCTTTCTTGTTACCTGTCAGGAGCTGTGGATCTGAAAGCATGGCTGGGGTTATAGGGAAAGGATATTGAGTCTTTGTAGAGCTGAAGTGTGTTTTTCTCTGTAGTTTTTTGCTGATTTATGTTGCCAGCTAATCTAAAAATTGTTGCACATTCTTCCCTCCCCTCCAAAAGCCTGTAAATATTAGGCCATTGCTTCTGTTAACATCTGCTTTCGAAAGTTTGGGGTTTTTTGATAGATAAGGAGAGACATGATTCAGTAATATCTGGGATCACATATTTCACTTGGATAATCCTTCTAATTAATATATGACTTGCTGTGGGGTTTTTTGTGTGTAGTCTCTGCAGTGATTAATCAGAATTTTGAAACTGGCAGCCCATAGCAGCATTACAAAAGAGAAAGCTGAACCTAAGAATTGTAGCCAATTAACTAATTCCACCTGTCTGATAGTCATTTGCAGAGGGAAGTACTCCTCATCTCTGTGAGTTGGAAATGATCATAACTCAATGTAACTGATTTTGGTGATGCCAGTGAGCATTCTGTGGAAGGTAATGGTTTCCTGTGACAGTGAGGGTCAGTGTTTTGCATTTAAATTGGATAAAAATGAATAATGAACCCTGTATCTGATAAGGAACTCTGCACTGGTAGTTTTTTACAGTAAATACAATGTTGGTGTGCAATATTATTTCGTACATCCCTCCCCAAACTGGGAAAAAAATGAAGAGACTGGAGAGAATATGGAAAGGTCTCAATGAAGGTCATCTTTGCTCCTCTTTCCTCCTGGGCTTTTGTTATGCCTTTCATACTGCTTTTCTGTATGTGACAGCACAGAATTTTTCAGCCCTAGCATAGACTTCCATGTGGACTTTTTCCTTCCATTGGTACAGTTCTGCAGTGGGGTGAATCTCTGCACAAGTATTCCCAGTGGAAGAAGTGACTTTATCACTAAAGCATCACTGCTTCTGTGGGAAAGGTAGGGGATGGTGGTCTGTGGGAAGTGTATGTGAACCATCTGGTCAGAGGTGCTAAATGGCTGAAAGAAAGAAGTGAGGCAGAGCCTTGAGTGTTTCAGAGAGGAGCTAAGGAATCTGGCTCTCTACCTTGCACCTGAAGTCTTGCTGATTTCTGAGCGAGGTAGCAAGGACAAGACAAGCAAGGAGGTGCACATCTGGGAAATGTGGCAGCTTGTCGTTAGGTGTGATGGAGTTGAAAGTAGCTGGAAGATGACCTAGTTTGATAACAGTGAGAGGACAGAGCACTGTGGGAAACTGCTGTTTTCTTTTTCTCATAGTAGAGAAAAAATCCTCAGCCTTGAAGGAATGATGAACTACTTTTGTTCCTCAAAAGAGTGATAGTGTACATAAGAGGTGTTGGAGGGATTACAGCTGGAAGGCAATCAATAATGAATTAATATTAGCCATAATCAAAGAATTAAATTAGCAGCAGTGTCCTGAAGACCACAAAATTAAAGGAGGCAACTAACAAAAAACACAGCAAAAAACCCCAACCAACCAACAAACAAACAAAAAAGAATTTGAAAAACAGCTTTTGAAAAGACAGAAGTTTTCTTAGTGATATGTTGGAAAAATTAGATTTACTGGCATGAAGTGAAGTGAATAAAGCCTAGCACATTTGTGGGCATACTTTAAAGAAATACTTATTTCACAAAAAACGGTTACTTTTATTCAAACAATGCAGCTAATTGTGAGTGGTGCTTTGGAGGTATTGCTGTGAAGAGCATATATTACCATAAACTACCATTGGCCATAAATGAGCTGGTTTTACTATTGGGATTCTTCTGATACCAGATGAGTTGGTTGAAATTGTAAAACAGAATAAAAATTGAAACTGCTAAATCTATTCATGATGTTTCTGGAATATTAAAGTTCTTCAGTGTGTGAGGAATAAAGGAGTGGAAAAAGAGATGCCTATAGGAGAAACTGAATATGCAGAAGTTGGAGGTAAGGGAACTATAAAATCAGGGTATAGAAAGATAAGAGGCTGTAGTTATTTTTTAATCGTATGGGAAATTATTCAGGGAGAGAAGATAAATGGTAACTGCTTTGAAATCTCCAGCAGTGGTGGGAAGAATCTACAGAAAGAGCACTGCAAAAGGGAACATAAGATATTTTTGTGTAACTTTTGAGTAGTACTTTCACAGATAAATAAATGAAAAAAACCCAACAACCATGATTTACTTCTTGAGAACACCATAAATGTTTTCATGTTCTGTTCATGTTTTGGCCAAGTACTGTTTGGAGCATACAGGAATGTAAAATGAAAAATGAGTGCACAAGGTGGAAAAAATTAGGTAAATCAGTGCTCTAGCCACCTGGTACTGCAGGCAGCTACAGCAAATGCCTTTGTTATGGAGCACCTCTGAAAGATGCTGAGCTGTTTGACTCACCACTTCTGCTGTTCCTCACTCTTGGGGTTATAAATGTGCTTTGATCTCCAGCCTGATTTATTCTTTCCCAAATTGTTCTTGTGTTCCTGTGTGTGCATAGCTCCAGCTTTCCTACAGTCTCTTGGGAAGCAGGAGATCAGCACAGGATCTTTCTCTGGTTCTTCCAACTGTGTTTTTTTCTCTTGTTTTCTTTACTTCATGGAAGGATGTGAGCTGGGTGGTTTTTTTTCTTTTTTACTTTTGAGACTACATTTTCAGAATTACACTGGTGCTACTCAGTTTCAGAGGGATAGAGATTGTAATCAGAGACTCAGATCTCATGAATAACTGGCTGCTACTGTTCAGGCATGAGCAGTGGTACAGCCACTGCTATGGGGTTGGTGGGGGAGCCCTGGACCACAGATCCATAACAGCATCTGCCCCAGCTGACTGCAAGCAAATCTTTCACAGGACTCCCACGTTCTTGCATTTAGAAAAAAAAAGTCTCTGGTTGGGTACTGTGAGAAAACAGCAGAAATTATTTAGTTTTGGACATGGACATATAAAGTTGAACACCCTGGTGTGTTAAAGGAGTGGATCTCTGGTGTACTGAGGAATAGAGGTACCAGAGACCTTGTCTTAGAAGCCCTGAGCCAGCTTGTGCTCACTTCAGAGGGGTTATTGGGGTAGAAAAGGAATATTTTGTTCATTCTTTGAGTATAACAAAAACACAAACTGGTTCTTTGCTATTTCTGTGTCTTTCCAATGTCTGATAAGTTGGAAAGTCCTATACAAACAGCATGGCAAAAATCCTTAGAACTGTGTTGTGTAGAGTGAGTGAATGGGGAAAAAAATACCTTTAATTCATGAGAAGACAATGAAATTTAAGTATTAAGCATGGACTGGAATAAAGCATTCTGATTTTTGTAACTGTGGCAACTTTTCTGTGCAATTCCCTATTTTGAGAAATGGAGTTAAGGATAAGATTATTAAAAAATTCCTCATATCTGGTTCTGTTGTTGTGATGGTAGAGGACATTATTTCTTTTTCTGTGGCCTTAATAAATATAACAATAAAGCCAAACACAATTTTTTCTTTTGTTGTTTTCCAAAGGATTCATCCCCCTGAATTCTTCAAGAAGAAATACGCTGTGGATGAGGTCCACTATGTGACTGAGGTGAGTTCTCTGTGTTTCTGAGTATTTTTCTATGAATACAAAATCAATATGTGACAATGATTTTGCTTAATTTTAGTCATCTGCTTATTGCATGTCTCCTAACTTGATAGGACTCTTTCAACCCCCAGTTACTGCAGAGTGTCCTTCATTCTTACAAAGCTCTTGTAACTTTTTTTCTATTAAAAAAAAAAAAAAAGGAAAAAAGGGATGCTGTTTTTAACTGAAGAGTTAAGATCGTAATCCAGCGACAGTCTCATAGATGTGTTCTGTGCATCATGAGACCTGTCAGTCTGTGTCTTTATCCAATAGAAACATGTTGCTAAATACATTTTTTCACTGTCTTCCAGATTTGAGAAGGCAGCTTTCGGGGAGGTTGCATGTCCTATCTGTCTTGAGATCCTACATTTATTTTATGCCTTCAAAGAGCTGTGAGGAAAGATTGCCTGCTTTACTCTCCTAGCTTGTGTTGAATCATTCTAATATTTGGATAAGCAAATATATTCATATTTTTAAATGCAAGTGTGACTTGCTTAGTTAGGTTTCTCATTTCACTTCTGAGCAGATGTTTGCATACTTATGCACCTGCCTAGTTATCATTTCTGATAGGGTAAGGGCAGGATTCCTGCCCTGCCAAGCTCTGTTGGTGATACATGTTGAGACCAGCTGGAAGAGGAGGACTCTGATACTTCTGTCCCTACAGAGTGCTAACTCTGACTCACTAGACCAAAAATTTTGCTATCATCAGCTACAAGAATGTTTCATTTCATTTTCATTAAGAATTCAGCTATGAAGTGAATTTTAATCCTATATTTCAGTAGCTGGAAGTGGAGGAAGCTGTGGAGAGATTGTTTTTTTTGAAGTGTCTAAGTTGGACTTGGAAAGAGTGCAGGTGCTTCAATACTCATCTGTCAGACATTGAAAATTACAAGTGGGAAATACATGGTTTGTTTTGGGTCACTTTCCATCAGCTAATGCCTTTATTGCAGTTCTATTCTCTGCTTCTTACTGCTTAAAAAACTTACTGATATGAAAAAGAGCTCTTCATGTGGACCATGAAAGTGTCCCAAGATTCAGGCTGTTTTCCACCCAGGCTACATGGATGAAAGAGAGAAGCAGTTGAAATTTGCAACTAAACTGTTCAGCTTTCAAAGGTCCTGTTTGTAACTTCTGTTGGATTTGTCAAGGATTTGTTTTATACCATCTGATTTACAAGATAGTTTTTATGACAACAAATGACCACCCTGTGAGAATGTGTAATCCTGATATTTCATGGGGAGAGAAAAGAAATAATTAATGTGGAACTGATATTTTTATATCTCACTGCCGTGTGCTTTATTTTGTTAATATTAGTAGCATGAGAAAGTGGTTTAAAGTTGTTAGACCTGTGCTCCATGGAATTACATTGTTTGTTCTTTTCCAAGGAATGTGTGATTCAGTGCCACCTTCCTGCATCTGCTCTGAAGGCCCAGTTCTCTACAAGCCCAATGATTCTGTTCGCATTTTGGAAATGTTTGAAAGATACTGAAAGATCCTAATTAAGTATTAGTCAGTAAAAGGTGGCCTACTGACAATAACAGTTAACATTAATTTCTAAGTATTTACCACCTTGTAACACAATAATATAAACGCACATGTGGCTTCTATACAGCAGTGTGTTGAGGATACAAAGTGTTCCGTTGTTCCCGATCTCTGTGTGACATTACAGCTTTTTGGGTAATATTTAAGGTTAATAGTAGACTTAAGATCATAGTTGTTATTTATGATGTGTTTAAAGGACATCCACTTAAGCACTGTGTTTCTATCTAAATATTTTGTAATCTTCTGAGTTGTTGCCAGTATCAGGTAATACTACAATATCTGAAAGATATCAGCAGAGTATTTTTTTTCCCTACTGCTCTCTTTGTGTACAGCAAATTTGATAAAATTGATATCACTGTGATTATAAGGAAGAAAAAAAGAAAAATAATAGCAATCTAAAACTTCTTTTTAGATATGCAGTGTCTTGGCTTCGAAGAAACCTGATGTTCTTCTTACTTTGGTGAGTTATTTTATTCCAAAGAGTAACTACCCACTTTCTTTGATAGATCAGTTTTTTTGGTATTTCTTTGTACTGCCATTCCTTATCTTTCCCTCCTCATTTTTACCATATTTGAACCTACCTGTGTATAGTCATTTAGTCTTCTGGCTCCTCCATGATCTCAAGATTTGTAACCTTTGTCCTTCCAGTCTGTATTCTCTCTGCCAAAAGCTATACATGGTTTCTAGTAAAACATGACAAGCCTTCCTAATGTCCATCGTGATATCTGTCTTCCTGCCAATGTACAATGACTCCAGACTCCATTTTTCTCTTCTTCTGCTCTGGTCTTGTCATGAGCATGTCTGAGCCTTTCTTTGGGGATCCCACAAAGATTCAGGGAATTCTTTTTCTGTGTTGATTGGATTGGTAGGAAAAACTTCTGGAAGGAGTGTTATCACATACCTGACAAGTATTTTGAATGGTGCTTGCTTATTTGTCTGGAAGAAGGTTGAATGGATGTAAAGCTTTTGAGTTTCTTCTTCTTATCAGCTGTCTCACAGCTTCTCCCCTTGACAAATGTTTTGTTAAAACCTCTCACTATTAAGAGTGTCTGATTTCTTGTCTCCAATATGTATAAAAAATGATTTGCTGACTTGGAGCTTTCTCTTACAGCAAACGCACTGGCAGTTCCTGATTTTTTTTTTCCCAAGACAGTTGCCAGACAGAAGTCTTACAAGACATCCCTCCTTAAGCATAGGCATCTGTGGCATGAGATCTTTTTCCTTTTATTCATTGAGAACAGAGGCCTAAAGTAGCTTTCAATCTTTCTTGCACTTGTATACACATAAACACAAATATCCCCCTTGCCTGCCTATAAAAGATGCCCCTATTTTTTTTTTTCATGTTCAAGAGAAATGAGTGGGGAAGGGGATATGTCATCATTCTTCCTGTTCATTCTGCAGATCGAGTTGTTGATGAGTTGTTACTCCTTTGAGCATCTCATTATAATAGAGATTTTTCACCTAATTCCTGGCTGAGAGGATGAGGCTGTGTTGCTTTTACATTCCTCACAGTGCCATGAAGAAGTCTACAGAAAAGGAAAAACACTTCTCTTTCTGCTGGCTGAATGAAAACGTGGTCCTCTCCTCATGTGGTCTCAGATCCAAAACTGTAACACTGCTCTGCAGGGTTTCTCGGGCACATGTCAAAGTGTTCATCTGCTGTGTAGCAGCCAAAATACTCTTGCTTATGCTGCTTGCTTGAATGAAAAGCTGTAGGGGATCAGCATGCAAATTTAAATAGTAAATTGCCAAGGCAGCGTATAATAATTTATTTTTAAATGAGATTACTTCAGAAGAAACCTTGCCCATTTTTAATTCCTTTGCCCTTTATTATTAAATAAGTCTCCTAGCTCCCTCTTAAGACACAAGGGAATCAGAAACCAAAGCTTGTCATTTCCTATGCAGCACATCCTAACCTGAGTTCTGCAGTGTTCTCTTATGGAAGAAATAATTTATATTGGTCTACATTTTACTTAACAGTCTGGGGTTTTTTATGTATAGTGATTCAAGTAAACTTATGTATAAATTTTCCTAAAGACATGCTGCAATCAGGTTCTGCCCACAATTTGAATTCTGAATACTTGTGTTTGGCTCAGAATCATGGTTCTTTCACTCTTTTCCCTCCCAGCGTGGTGTTAATACTGATAGTGGAAATGTCTCCAAAGAAGCTTCATTTGAAGGAATCAGCCAGTAAGTGACAAGGCTCTTTTATACACTGATTGTTGCATGATTATATTGAATTCATTTTATATTTCACATTAAGTAATTTTTTTTTTCCACAATGCCTGGATGCTGAACGGCAGATCAAGTGTATTGATATTTCTTTGGAAAGAAAGTCTCTGACATGTTTCTAATGACTTGAAATGCAATGATGTGGTTTGGGGTTTTTTTTTGTTTTGTTTATTTGTTTTTAATCTCCTTTGCATCTAAAAGGTCACCTACTTTTTTTTTCTGTCTTTGTTTTAAGTATCTAAAACTAAATAGACATATCCCATTACCTCCGTTTCCACTTTTGAAATGGGAATATTTGTTTTTCAGATTTCAGAAAACTGCATCTTTAACAGCAGCTTCTTTCTCTTAGTGACTTCCTTGTATAGTACTAAGGTAGATCTTAAGGATTCACAATCTTCTGAAAAGATGCCACATGACATGTAAAATAAAAGATCAACTTTCTACTTAGATTTGATCTTTAGGAGTCCCTTCATATGCTGTCTGTTTATGAAGTTTGGCTAATAGTGGGGTGAAAATGTCCTCTTGTGTGCAGTGGTTTGGAGAGACAGTAAATAAAAATACATCACAACCTGGTCTGGCATGTGAGGATGATGGCCTTCATTTTGAATGAAATACAGCTGTTTTGCTATGATATCCTAAAATGAGGTCATTTTCCATTTTAGCTGAAGTGTATGGCAAAAAAGAAACAAAAACTCCCATTAAAAAAACTGATAAAATAAACACTCACACTGAGATGTTGAGTAAATGGCCTTTTTTTTTTTTTTTTCAATCCTTGACTTGCAGTCATCCCACTGAATTTTTCTCCATCCACCTCTGTTGACATCGTATTAATTATGCAGTGATGATCATAATGCACAGAATTTACTTTAAGTCTGGGCAGTCAGTTCTGTAGTCTAAGAGCGTGCTTTATGCTGGGGTGAATTTTTTCTCTGTGTTGTGTGAACTGAAACCTGCAATCTGATTCCATAATTACTTTCTTTTCCCCTTTGCAACCTAAATAAAAACTTACAGATTCTGTCAGGGATATTCCAAAGTGGCAAACATTTAGACATCCTTTGCTGCTCAGTGAGTTAAATATAAACTAATTAAATTTAACACTGGCCCAGCAATTAAACCAAATGACAGATGGTCTCTATTAATCCCCCTCCCCTGCCAGATAAAGGAAGGAGAGAGAATAAGGGAGAAAGACTTATGGCTTAGAAACTAAACTACACAGCTTTAATGAAACAGTAATGATATAAAGGAAAAATTACTAAATATATACAAGTATACAGGAAAATTAATACCATGTTCCTCCCTCCCTTTTCCTCAATAACTCTCACATCATCACCAAGGCTGCAGAGCAGCTCTGGGAAAGTCCAGGCTGGATTCCTGGAGTCAACAGCAGTTGGGAAGTGGAGGCAGGAACACACAGATTCAGGCTGGCACGGATCAGGACCACAGGCAGAGGAACCATGGAATCCTCCCAGGATGCTGAAGCAAACAGGAACAGGCAACGAAGGGGAAGCAGGAAGGAGTTTGACCCTCGTGATCCCTCCAATTTATTCTGAGTATGATGTGTATGGGATGGAATACTCTGGTCAATTTGGCCATCTATCTTATCCGTTCCTCCCCAAAGGAGGGCTGCAGGTGTAAGCTCCTTCTCTCCTTCTGGAGGGCAGAATGTTCCTCAGAACTGAGCTGTGTCCTTGGCTCTGCACACCAGTCTCTAGCATTAACTATAAACATCCAGCATTATCAGTCCCAGAAGCAGACACTGACTGAGAAACTTGCTGTTAATTTCAGCAAGTGCAGCTACTTACAAGAGACTTAGCTGAAAGCAAAAGTACAAGACAGAAAATTACCTTTATCCTGGCCCAAACCAGGACATCTGGAATGTAAGAAGACCTTTTAAATTACTATTTGGTGTCCTTTCTGCTGTTACTTACAGCACTATGGTGGTCTGTTGCTTTGACCAAGTAGGTACTCAGTTATCTTGTGCTCTCCAGAGACAGGTGGACTCAAAAATCTGTGTGGAGTGATACCTCCAGTTTTATTTGAGACGGCTCTGCATAAAATATAAACAGTTATTAACTCCAGCATTAATTGGTTATGGGAATGATGTACAAAGGTCTTTTTGAAGACCTGTTTTTCCCCCCTGAATTTCACTAAACACTAGAGTTTAATTAGTAACACATTCTATTACTAGTCAACATTAAGGTAGGAAGCCACTCCATTTAGCACTTGATTTGAGATATTAATAGCATGTCTCCTGCAACACTTAAAGGGATTAATGATATTTTATTGCTGGCTTCCCAGTTTGTGGTAAACATACTGTCACTGTGCTCTGAGAGGAATGCTGCTTTATTCTTTTGGGGAAATTTCATCAGTTTAGCAGGTAATTCTCTTTTGAGACCTGGGATATGGTCACTCCTAGACACGTAGTTGTTACTTGTGCTGCATTTGACAGGTCTGGTTGGTGGCTTCCCCTCCTGTGCTCATGGTACAGAAGAGCATTGTTGGGTGTGCTGAAGATCTACTCCCCTCCTCTGACAAGGAGTGTGTCCTCAAACCACTTCTCACTTCAACCTTCCCTTGGTCTCCCTGACTCCCGCTTCTGTCTTCTCTGGGGCTGTCCCGTCTCTCGTGAGGGTGTGTTTGCTCTGTGTGCCAGCAGTAGGCGTGTGGAGAGGCAGGGCTGCTCACTGGGGTTGCAGAGGAGGAGAAGAGCTCCTTTTAAACCCTGTTCTCCTCATATTTTTGTAACTGTGTATAAATCAGACCATTTTATATTTATTTTCGACACAGACCTAAACCATTTCTGCACTCCTGCTTTCCTCCTTGTGCACCACTCCTGTATGAAATGTTTCCTTTCTAGAAATGTATGTATTTCTTATAGATTGATTTCTACCAAGAGTCTGTACAAGTACTGTGTTGCTTCAAACCAGCATCCCTCCCATCTGCCTGTGACTGTCCTTGTTGGCTGTCTCCTTTGTTCTCTGCTGGGCTGGGCTCTGCCCTAGCTATGATGCTGTATTTTATTCCTGGGTTCTTATTTGTTTCCATTTTCTGGCTACCTGGCCAAGATGTATTTGCTTGCTAGGGTCCTTTTGTGTTCTTTCTACTCCCATTTGTCTTTTTTCTCATGTACTGGCTGTGCCCACTGTGCCCTGCTGTGTTTTTTTGTTGTTTCGGTTTGGTTTTTTAGGCTTTTTTTTTTGTTTCCTTGTTTGTTTTTTTGGTGGATAATTAAAGAAATATTGTACCATTTCTTGGAAAAGCTGAATCTTGCTCTCTTTGCAGACTGCTCATCTGCTCCTGTTAGAAACTGCCTTTTTCTTGCCCTAAAGCTGTTGCTTCATTGACTTACTTTTTGAACCATTTGAACTTTTCCTGGAACATGATTACCTAAACCGTTTGATTAATTTTTCCACTGTAATAAATAGTTATTTGGGACAAAATGATTACTGTGGTCAGGGGTTATTTCTATGGTCAGCCTGAAGATCACTTGAAAGTTATTTTTGTCGTGCTAGCAATGATCAAGCTTGATTTTATGCTGATAGTTGAGCCCGTAAGAGTGAATTATATCATGGCTTCTGTTAGTTTACATGTAGCTCTCACAGAGCCAAGCCTATTGTGCTGAAGAAATCTTGTATCTTCCTGCAGTCTGTAAAAATGGGGAATGGTGGTGCTTGGGAAGTTGCCCTGCTTGCTGGGTTGTTTTGTGGTGCAGTGGAGGGGACTTAGGACACCTGGACCATTTACTGATGTTGTGCCTGGTAACTCCCCTTGGGTCTTTGTTTATGAATCCTACAGAATGTACTTGCTCTCGTTGCTTCAGATAGCTTAAGCTTTTAAGTGTAGAAGGCAGACTACCAAACTAGTTCTAATTCACTTTTGCTAGAAATATTAATTTCTGTTTGCTAATAAAGGCTAATTTTGTGGTTTGGTTTGGTTTTTTGTTTGGTTGGTTTTTTTCCTAATTCATGAACCCATTTTTCAGAGAGCAAAGTGTAATTTTTTAGTAATTTTTTATGTCTAATCATGTGGTGGTTATGTAGCACTTGGAAAAATGTTTTTGAGATGCTGTGGCTCACCATGTGAAAAATGGATTTTGAACCTGTATGGATAAATTGTAATGTGCCATATATTTCAAAACACTGTTGAATAAATCTTCGCTCCCTGCATTGGGGGCGTTTTTCCTCGTCAATTTATGTTAATGATGGACAATTTAAGCACTAGTATGTAATGTTGAAAGTTTTTCAGTGAATTCTTTTGCCTCAGAACTGCACTTGAGTAGCAAAGTCAAGCATTAGGGAAAGACTCTCTGTGTTGAAGACAAGTAGAAAGTTCTGACGTCTCTTATTAATCTGTTTAGATTTTTATCACCGCATACACAAAAAGTGTGACAAAAAAAAGGGTCTCATTATACAGAAGGTGTAAATTTCTAGCTTAAAATAATAATAATAAAATTGTCTATCATGTAAAAAGACAACCGAGTATGAAATCAATTTGGACATGCATTTCTTAGATCCGGGATCTAAGAAATAATATTATAATGGGAGCATTAACACCTTAGAGTTTGAAACTGTAGCTAAATATTCATTTGTTTTCTTCCTCAAGACCACTTATCATCTAAGTCATTTGCAAATTGCAGGAAAATGTAGAATTTGATTGCCCTGTACAATCCCCTTAACATTAGGGCAGTCTGTCAGGAAAACAACTTTGCTGGATGAACAAGGTAGTGTTATTTCATGTAGGACTGGTGCACAAATTGTGTGAATTAAACACTATTTGTGTTCTCCTGTTGGTAATGACAAGGTCTTCTCCTTGAGCTTGTAATTTAATCAGTAACTTTTAGGATGTAGTTTGTTTACCTGCCTTATAACTAAAGTGAAGCATAATTTGAGTCATTAGCTTTAGATGTCTAGCAGTGATAAATGGGTGGCCTTGTGGCCACTCACACAGGACCCTCACTTGTCACAAGCTGAGCAGAGTTGAGACAGTTCAGTCTTCAATCATTGGCTTCTTTGGAAAAGTTACACGCAGTAGATCAGATCATTCTCCAAATATGAACTGATGCTGTGTCCCAGAGGTCTAAGATCTTGTTTCATACTCGACACTACATCACAAAATCTGTCTTCAGGTGAGAGAGAAAATTGCCGTTCAGCTGATAACCTCCTGTCTCTTCTACACTCCCTCAGAACCCTCTTGTTTCAATCCTGCTGCCTTGCTGTGTGTTTATTAGCTTCCTCAATTGACAGCAAATAGAGTTTTAAGGAGCTGCCACATAGTAAGTGGTCCCAGCCAGTAAGTAAAGATTGCATTTATGGCAACATAAAGGTGGTTCAAGAAGAACCCCTGAGGGCCGGGAAAGGTAAAATCCAGGGGCTGCAACAGAGATGGTTCATCTCCTGGCTGAAATTGCTTTTCCAAGAGAGCATTATTTGAGCTATTACAAGCTTATGCCAGTGTACAATTTTTTTCCTTTTTTTTTTTTCTTTTTATGCTTAGATGAGAATCAGTTGTGAGGTTCATGGTTTTTGGTTCATTTGCTTTGCTTTTGGTTTCATCCATTTATGCTGGTGGTTAAGTGAACATGTGATGCTCTTGAGAGAAGAGATGTGAATTTTCAGGTCTTAAGTCAGCTGCTTTCTGTACCTTCCCTTCCGTGCCCTTTATATTCTTTGGGTGCTTCATAATAACAATAGTTTATACTTGTCTTGTATAGAGCTGGGGTTGGAGCTTGCTGCAGTGCTGCAGTGTCTCCTTACACTTGCCTTCATTGATCTGTGTTCTGTCTGACATACTGATGACAACCATTGCAAGTCCTCGTGTCTATTGTTGCAGCTGCAGCTTAATTTTTCTGTGTCCTGGTTTTCTTTGGTGGTATCCAGCCCAAAAGGGAGCTCAGGCTTTTGGGTTTGTTTGGGTTTTTTTTGGAATTTTTATAGGTATGTTTTACTATATCATTTATGTATTTTATTTTGTATAAATCTGTATTTAATGTCTCTTGCATTTCATAGTCATTTCTGCATTTGTATACATAGGTAATAGTTGTTGGGATGGTAGTGATTAAATTGAAAAAGTGCCCATTTTCTCTGGTTTTACGAGACTTGTTTCCAACTGATCAAATTTATTCTATAATGATGCATTGTTCTAAGACTTGTGGCTTTTTGTATTGTGCTGTTTTTCTAGAGGTTTCTAATTAATACCCATAGTACTGAATACCACAGAGCTCATCCTTGTTGTTGTTTTCTGCCTTGGAGTAGGAACACAAAGCTATTAACCTTCACCTTGTTAGGATTTTATAATTTTATGAGCTTATGTTTTTGAAAAATAGAAACAGGGTTTTTTTTCTGCTATCTGAGGATGCAGGAAGACCCTGGCACAATTAGAAGTGATTTCTAAATCATTTTGTAAATTGGATTTGTGCTTTAGTTGGTCCCTTCTGAGATATAAAGAATGGTTAATAACCTGGAATATATTTAATTTTTCCTTCAAAAATGTGGGAAAATTAATTGTTGTCTTATAACATTCTTCTGAAGATTTGAGAATTTTAATTCTCTTAAATACTCTAACTGAAGAGCCAGCAGTCCTGAGTCAGACAGAAATATCTTTGATGCAGAATGCTCCTTAGGCATTTAAATTGTATGCAAAAAAATCCTTGAACAATGCTTGAAAGTCCATTTGTGTTCCACTTAATTACTCAACTTCTTACTCTATTGGCCACTGTAATGTTATTATTTAGAGAGCCTCAAAATAGTTCCAAGAATGCGTGAATTGCTAAAGTAGAAAATAAACAGAAAAATAGTTGAGCGTTTGAGGCCAAGGTGAGGTGGAAGCTTTTCCTTTGCCTCCTCTGTAGCTTGGAAAAGGCAGAGAGGTTGTTTTCCTTTTCACAGTCCTCTGAGCAAGCTTGTTTATCACATGCAAGTTCTGTGCACGTAAAAATGGGAAGGCATAATATAAAGGATGACATTTGCAATTCACTGTTTAATTTAATTGAAGGGATTTTGAGGAGCAAAGTTAAAATCACAGAACAATGAGGAAGCAACCCTCTGGAGGTCAGTCTGGCCCAAGTCAGTCATACCAGTGAATTGATAGCATTTTATCTTTGTCAAAACAAGTTTAATAAACATATCTTGAACACACCATTACTCTGGTTTCTGCAGTCTTAAAATTAGCTATCTGGTTTAGTCTCATATATTTCAAGATTATATGCATGCACAGTGAAGGTGAGTGTGTACATTTGCCTCACTGGGATCTGTGCTGAATTCCAATACAATATTTGGTTTTCTAAGTTTTCAAATCCCCAGAGAAGAAACAGTTAGAAAAAAAGAAGTAAATATGTAGTTTCTGCTGCTGGTTTTAATATTTGTAATTTTTGTTTGTTTGTTTTATTTAGATTTAATGTGAACAATAAAATCCTTCATCCTGAAATTGCAGAATGGTGAGTACCATAAAACCTTTTTCTCTGAGTATTGCTGAACATGCTTATGGTCTGTACCATAGCTTTGGAGAGATTCCCTTAGCATATGCCTCTTACTTTATGAGTTTTCAGTTTTAAGATGATACCATGTTATGGGGTGGAAATAGTGCATAAAAATAAAAACAGGGCTTTGTAACATTTCTTAAGAATTTTGTTTGGATTTACAGTTTTATAGAAAGTGTTAGGAGTTAAGTCACATTTGTGGAATTGTGAATTTGTATGAATATGAAAAGAACTGAGGATAATTCATATTCTAGCAATGAAAACCAAAGGTAGATGAAAACTGTGTTTGAACAGGTAATATTTAATAAGGTGTTATTACTTCTCTGGGCTTTATTTTAACAGCATTAATTTTATTGAATTATTACTTATGTAACTTTACTTTGTAATTCCAGGGGAATTCTACATTAGCCTATCTAGAATAGACAAAAACAGAGTGTGACTAAGTGTACTAGTAGCTTGCAAAGCCACTACATTTTACCAGTTTTGCTCTTTAGATAAGCTGTGCTAACTTTGTCTTCAGGATTGCTTATAAATAGGGCTTTCTAGTTTTCCATTTAGGAAATTAACTGAAGAAACAATTTAGTGGATTTTTGGTAATGGATTAGATTTTTATCTAAGCTTTTTGACTGTATTAATCTAGAAAAGAGGAAGCAAATCCTTAGTTAAGAGATAAGCTCAAAATCTTAAAATACAAGGTGTATACTCTGAGTGCCACTGTTGTAGGCTACTCTATTATATACTACTACATATTATTCTTTTTAATGTTTATTATATATGCTGGGAACAGTCTTCCACCATTCTCTACATCTAATTGCCAACTTGAAAACTGTGGAGATGTATTTTGAACTTGAATGTGATTTTGGAACATGTAGCATTTTTAATAGGTCACATTTCTGTTGTTACAGCCATTTTTCATTGTGTGGCAAGAAAGTTGTAAAAGAGAAGTGGAAAGCTTTGCTTAGTCATTGTTGCATCACTGAGTCATGGATGGACTTGGAGATGTGTAGTTGTGGGGACTCATTGCTTGCAAATCCTGCTGATGAGTGCAGGGAGGAAATGTGAGTGCTTTGCAAGAGAGAAAGCACGGGGTACCATTTTAAAAAAATATTTTGCCTGTTTTGTCTTTCTTCCAAAGCAATGAATTATCTTATAAAATTGATTTCTGAATTTATGAGTTGATGCAGCCCTTGTGGTGTGAAGTCCTGAGGAATGTAGACAGAACTCAAACTTAGAAATAAATCTGTAGGGATGTGCTTTTGAAGTGCACAAATTAGACACAGTTAGGTAAAGAAGGAGCTCAGCAAAACTTGGGATATTTTTAGAAGTATCATTAATGCTTAAGTAGTCAAGGTCCTGCCATTACAGATATTGATATGTCACAAACTGGAGCACAGGAGGTTCAACTGAACTGTGAGGAAGAACTTTACTGTGAGTTTAACAGCATCAGAACAGGCTGGCCAGAGGTGTTGTGGAGTCTCAGTTCCTGAGACCTGGATGTCATCCTGTGCTACCTGCTCTAGGTGAACCTGCTCTGGCAGGGGGGGTGGACTGGATGATCTTCAGAGGTCCCTTGCAACCCCTAACATTCTGCAATTCTGTGATAGAGAAGATACAGAAATATTCACACATTCTCTGAGACTCCTAATGCCATACTTTTAAAAATGATAGGTAAATTAAGTTAGAATTCATAAAGTCTTGTTTTCCTGCAGAAATGGCTGCTCCTGAGTTCAATTTGTTGGTTTGGTGTAGGGCATGTGGGATGTTTTTTGGAATTTTCAGCCTCTGACAAGTCATCATGTGCAAAGCAGCAAGAGGAGGAATCTCCCAAGTGACCTGACAAGCTGTTTGAGGAGTGGAGAAGGGAGCTACATCTTTAATCTGACAGTACAATTTTGCTGCTCCTCTTGTTTGCTCACCTTTTTGTACTCTTGTTAGCAGGAAAAACCAGGGGCTGGAAAAGGGACCCCGAAGAGAGCTTGATCTAAATTCTAAGCTTTGATCTGTAGCTACAGCAGTTCTACAGGGAGAGAGATCACAATTTTAGCTGCACAAGGCTTTAGATGAGGGCTACAAGGTTGTTCCCAAGTTAGCTTTAATTCCGATTCCATCCACCTTACCAAGGTGTCACCTGATAAGAGTTTCTCCTATGGGGTTTGGATTTAATGGGGCATTAAATCTTAGGACGCTCAGAGATGGACAAACATGAGATCTGTGCCCTGAGGTTGAACTGAGATACAAGGAGCACTGAGGCAGTAGAAAGGCAACACTTGGAGCTGTTGTGTAAGAAGAATCTCTTCTGTGAATTGTGAGTGCCAGCCTGGAATTCTGATTTTATCCTGCCTTTGAGCTCACAGGGGCGAGATGCTTGGTATGCACCTTCCCTCCAACTGGCTTTCAAAGAAGGGGAATTCTAAGTGAAGCCAAGTTCAGATTTGCATTCAAAAGTGTTTTTAAAAAGGTTTTATCGAGTTTGGTGGCTTTCATTTTAAGTCAGAAGTATGTTAAAGACCATTGTTAGGATTTAAGTGTCTGGTGAGATCAATACATGAATGACAGGCTATGTGTATTGAAACTTCCTGAAGTAGAAATTCCCTTGGAATGCCAAGTTATTGCCTAAGAAACTTTATGTGGAAAGCAATATTTTTTAGAATTAAGAATATTTTCCTTTAAGGAAGAATTTTTTTAGGGGCTGTATTGTAGGGTAGGAATGAATTTGAATTGTGTGCTTGTACTGGTGCATATCATTTCAAATTCAGCAAGCTCTATACTACTCTGCTTTGTGTGATACTTGTCAGAAAAACTGGGATCTCTACGCTGTCAAAACTGCCAGCAAGAGGGGAAATGGCTGAGCTTTCTTAACCAGCCAGGGAGAACTGTGAGCTACAAAAGGCAGCTCTAGTATTGTAGTATTATAGTGTTCTAATAAAATGCAGAGAAAATGGTTCAGTACTGGCAAAGGGCAAAGCATTTATGATTAAGGATCTGTTGCTTCCCTTGTTTACTCGTCCTGTTTCAAGAAGTCAGCATCTTCTGTCTTGGTATGAAACATAAGGATAAACCCAAAAGACTGTGACCTTAGACAGGACTTAGCCAGTTTGCTGATGAGAATTGTCACTTTATGTTTTTTTTATTTTATTTTTATTTTTAATGAGTGAATAAGTTTTCAAGCCTTTTTAATACCTTTCATTTAAAATTTTGGGGCTCTCGTGATTGACACTGAATTTATATTCTAAATGTTGATTGTGTTGTTTTGAAAAGAAGATGTCATCTGGTAGAAAAATTTCAGACTTTTTCAAGTTATCTCCCTAGCAATTAGAAGGAAGGGTTTGTACAGCAGCACTTACCAAAATGACCTCTTGCTACTTTGGCATATCAACGTCTGTCATAATCATGGTGGTACTAGAAGATAAAGGGTTAGTAACATATGGCTCATTTTGTGCCACAATGAAAATGGGATTCGATAGCTATGTGTGGAAGATTTAATATATTTATTTTACATTATTTTGATGGGAAGTTCTAATTGTTTCTTTGGGAAAAGTGATCTCTATAATGCCTTAAATCTGGGCATACACTTTTTGTGTTTTCAGGGATTTTTTATTTATGTTGAAAGCCTCTCAGCATCTTTTTGAATGATTTCAAGATGAACACCTATTTTTGGTGTTCATGCAGCTGTCTTTAAAAATTGTGCTATAAAGCTACTTTGCATGCATGAGTCACTGTGTTTACTGTCTTTGATGCTACGGTTTTTTGGGGGGTTTTTTGCATGGTTTTGTGCAAAATCTTGCAGAAGAGCATAAATGTATCAACTGTGGTAGAGAAATTTCTATAAATAAAATGTGGAAGGTAACAGCAGAGGTGAAAAAGGGTGAAGAGAAGGCAGGGCTGTGGAGTCTGTCTATGTGGGCAGCATCTGTACTTACTAGGTGGTTTGTAAATGTCATGTTTCCAGAAGGACAAGGAGGAGGGGATAAAACCACATGTTTTCCCTTTGTTTCACAGAAAGCAGCCACTAAGCTTCTGTGCAGGTATTAAAACAAACAAGACAGGTGATAAACACTGAGCTGATAACTGGTTACAAATATTTTTGGCCTCAGAAGCAGTAATGGTGAATGGGCATAGAGAAGCAAACATTTGTGTACCTTTGTGGAAAGAGCTGAGTTATGCAAGTTTCAGCTTCATAATTGCCTCCAATTCTTTGTGCTCTCGGCCACTTAATTAATGGAAAATAGGTTGTGCATGAAATGAGATACCCTGCCACATAAAATGCCCACAAACTTAATTTCAGGGCTGAAATGATAGTTGTTTGTACTAAAGCTTCTCTCTTTTGTTGGATAACTTACATGCATGAAGAGACCACCTGCTCATCTGGCAAGTGCAAACAAAAGCACAAAGTCTATGTAAAGAGGAGAGTGAGGAAAATATTTTTACACTGGTAAAATAAAGAAAAAAAATTGCAGCTTAATCCTGATAGTTGGAGTGCTTCTAATTTCCTATTAGTCTTAGTCTGTTAATCTGAGAAGTGGGTTTGCTACATGCTTTATCTGTACATTTTTGTAATTGTTTCAGCTGGAGCCTGGATTGTTTTTGTTGAAACAGTAACAAATGCGGAGTGTGTAGCTCATCCAAGAGCTGTTTTTAATAGAACATTGAAGTTCAGATTTGTGAACAAAGGTGAGACTTTCTTCCTAGACTTATCTTGGAATTAGGGGGAAACAACATAATGAAAACTGTGGACTGCTCATCACCTGCAAGATTGCCTTTGAGTGCTGAACAAAGTGCTCGACAAGCAGTGCTTTAAACCTGGTTTAGGACAGTGTTACTTCTACAGTAGAAAGGTGCTGAAATCCATGCCTTTCTGCTACCCCAATATACTGGTGGGAACTTCATCAAGAATACCATTGCAGACAGCATCAGAGCCCTGTAATGCTTTCTTTTTGGTCTCTGATGGAGGGGGAAGTTGATCTTGTTCCCTACACAATTGTACATCCTCCCTCTCTTCCCTGCTAATGGCTGCATAGTGGTTTTTGCTGGTCTCAGTATGACTAAACAATTTCTGTAAGATGTATCAGTGGTTGACCCTATGTAAATGTATCTGATAGATTGCATAAGAAGTGTGTCTGAGGCTGAGCAGGAATTTGTGTATCCAAAAAGACACCTGAGAAGTTATGGTCTGAAATAAATACCTTGACCCTGAAGCCTTATAACCTAGTCAAGAAAAATAGGTTCTGTTACTGTTTGCACTTTTCACTGAGCAGTTACTGAGTGGTATTACTAGTAGATCTCAGTTAAATAACTAAATTATGAAACAACCTGCAGATTAGGGATATGTGCTCTATATTGAAAGTAATATAAGGGCACATCAAACAAGTATTAAATTATCCTGTTAGTACACGCAGTCTTCCAAAGAACAAGATTTAAAAAAAATCTATAAGCCTTAGCTACCTCATTCTAACATGAATATATTTGGATTAGTACTGTTCTTTATGTCTTGGCTGAAAGGTAAAAGCAGAAGTTTGTTTTCTCACCCATGGTGAGCAGATCATGCCACTCCAGTGTAATTTTTTCACCTTGATGTGCATTTTAAAACACTGTAATTCTCTTTCTCAATGTGTATGATGATTATTTTCTGTTGTATTCCAAATGACTAAGAATGTCAATCCATTCCTCTCTCTACTGCGTTTCTGATTGTAAGAGCATTTTGATTGATACCAGCATTTTTGCAAAGGTATCTTTAATCTTGCCAGAAAAGTTGTGTTTGAAGGGGAGTGGCTGTGCTGCATAGTGATGCAGTTACTGTGTGTGGGAAGTAATCTTGCCATACATCAGAGGCACTGATGGCTGAGAAACCTGTTTCTGGTTTCATTAAAACAAACTGCAGGAGAAGAAATGTAGTAAAGTTTTCTACAGTGATGAGAGTAGGAACCTTTTAAAATAAAAAAGAAGTGTCTTGGTGGCAGTTTCAAAATCTAACAGTTATGGTACTTTCACATAAAAACTTGCTAACTGCTGCAAGCTCTGAAATGGAGCTGGAAAATACAGTATTTCCATACAATTCAATAGATGTAGTTTTGTTCCTTGTAGACACTTAAGAAAGCTGCATTTCAGATGGGCATGAGAAATACTAGAAAATCAGTATGTGTAGCAGTGGAAAGAGTAGGTGATTTTTGATAGAAAGTATGGAATTATCTCTGCTTCTCTCTTCATGTCACACTAAATAGCAGCTTTTATTTGAAATACATGGCAGAAAGCAGTGTAAGTTGATAAGAGTTTAATGGTAAATTTTTAAGATGTGTCCAGAATAGAGTATGGACTCATAAATAGGTACAACTTCAGTATAAGGCATGAAGAGCAGGATGGGTTTGGGGGGGAGATTTGTTTTTGGTTTGTTTGGTTTTTTTCATTCAGAAGCATGTGAAAGAGAATGGGCATCAGGGGTGTAATTATTGCCGCTGTGGTTTCTGAGTTTCATATTTAGTTGGGTTTTTTTTCTTCATAATACCAAACAGAAATAGTATTCTTCACACTCTCCACCCCACCCTGCCTTTTGAAGTATTGCAAATACGTGGAAGTTGGGATTGTGCTGAATAGAAATTCTGGAGCTCTGGGAATTTCATTATGTAAACTAGTTTCAAAGTGTGTTTGAAAAGTAAATCAAGTATACTTGTGGAAATGTTCTGTTTGAACAAATGCAGAAATACTTGGTTTTTGTTCCTAATGTATTGTAGAATGAGTTGAAAAAATGTTGGTTGGGCCACTTGTTTATTAATTTAAAAAAAATACAGGCTGATGTTTGAAATGCTTGAGACCTCCCTTTGTAAGATTGTTTTGCTAATGGTGAATCAATGCCAGCAAAACTCTACTATAATGAATACTGAAATAGCTCTTTGCTCTTGAGGTGTACTTGATTTAGTTTATCACAGGTGGTGCATATTATTTTCATGTTTTTTTATTTCACATTCTTAAACAGTGAAGATGCAACTTAACTTGATATCTGTTCCACTTTTCTTTAAGTCGTGTGATTAAGACAGACATGGAGTTGGAAGTTCTGCGCTACACCAATAAAGTCTCCAGTGAAGCTCATAAAGAGGTAATGGATCCTTTACTGTTAATAACTTTTGCTCTTAGTGTAACAGTGGTACTCAAAAAATGTTCCCAGCAACCCTGAACTGCTTAGTAATAAAATAATGGAAAGGCTGGGTAGAAATAAGAGTATAATATCCTCCTATTACAGCTCAGTAATACACCTTGCATTGTCCTTGAACTCACTGGTGCATTTGTGATGTGTTAGAAGTGAAGTGTGGTTTTGGGTAAGAGCTGGAGCCTCAGCAGAAGGTGACCTGCTTGCAATCTATATCCTGCATGCACGAACACCTGTATTGTGATAGAGAAAGAAGAGGTAAAGAAGATTATTTTTCTGGTCCATGTCATCATGTGCAGCTCTGAGAAGTTTAACTAGCAGGTTACTCTCTTCAGGTCCTTACAAGCTGAAGGAGTTT
The DNA here is from genome assembly GCF_036169615.1 of Heliangelus exortis. Taxonomy (NCBI): domain Eukaryota; kingdom Metazoa; phylum Chordata; class Aves; order Apodiformes; family Trochilidae; genus Heliangelus; species Heliangelus exortis. Next base: position 8,588,085 of record NC_092434.1, read on the forward strand.
TTCCATGCACAGTGGAGGACAATGCAAGGGTTGCTCCTCAGAGATGAGTATGTGCCCCAGTGCTGTGCTTCATGCTGTTCTGTTGATGTAGCAGTGTGGCAAAGACAAATCCAGGTGCTCAGCAAGGCTGCTCAGGTTGGACCTAGCACTGTAGCAGTGGAGCCATCTTGTTCTGGTATTGATGACAAAATTAATTTGGGAGTTGATTCTTTACTCCATATTGTGCTGGAGAGATGCCATGAGGTCTGAGCAATGACCAGAGGGAACCTAGGTAACTGTAGCTGGTGATGTTACTGACTCAACTGTTGTCTTTGCTCCTGCTCCTCAAATTTCTGAACTGTGAAGTGTAAAAATATTTTAAAGTGAATATTGTACAAATGCAATGTCTAGGGATAGTGATTTGCATTCATTTTTTCTTGCTGAATAATCCATCCTTGAATAATCTTATTGCATATGAGGGAATTTCTTCTGCAGAGCAGCTGTCCAGAACTTTTATAATACAGAAACAGGCAAAGGAATAAAGCTAGTGCACATTCTCAGCAAATCCGAGAAAAAAAATCAGACTTATGTGTTGTAAACCAGTGTTAACTCTAGTAGTTTTCTGTAGTTTCTGATTGCAAAGTATAAAAGAGAATCTCCCTTTGTAGTATCTTCCAGTTCATAGTTTTGTTTTGCTGGTGTTTCATAAATGTAAAACAAAAGGACTTCCTGCCAAGGCCACCAGAGCTTTCAAAATTAAGCATTGGTATTTTGATGAGCTGCATTTAATTAGGATGTAGTAGTTTGGCAATTAAACTTGCTTTATTGCTGGAGATTGCAGGAATTTATAAAGATTAAAATGATTTTGATGTCTAAAGTAGTTTAAAATGCATATACTGATGTAAATTTAAATGAAGTACAGATGATATTTTTGTAATATAAGTTCCTCTGGATATACTCAGTCATAAGTAATATTAATATGAGATTCCCTCCTCCTATGAACATCCCATCTTAGTATGTATCTTACAGGTAATGAAGGCAGTAAAAGCAGGTATGAAAGAATACGAGATGGAGAGGTAAGAATTTTTTCAATATTTGCAATAAAAAGGGTAAAGTCTCTGTGTGTTAGAGGTGGAAGTAATATCTGAGACAAAACAGTAGCACTTATTCAGTTGAGTCTGAGAGCTCATTGCTGTTTGTAAGAATTATTTATAATTTTGAGTAGTATTTCATTAATTTCAAACATGTATTTGATGAAGGCTGATTATTTTTCAGTGATGTGTTAGTGTAGCATAATTCTCCTACTGGAGTTTTACAGATGCTTTACAAATAGCTGTTGTTATTGTTTGAAACCAGCCAATAAAATAGTGTTTATAGATAAACATTTCCCTTACGCTTGTTTATGCTTAGAAGACTGCATTTAGGAGTGTTTAAGAACCTTGTGAAAGTCTGTGTTCAATTATTTTTTAGCCTACAATTACAAGTCCGTATTACCTGTACTTACCCTGTACAAGGAGCTCATCTCACCAATGTTATGGATGCTACTACAGCTGATAAGAAGTCTTTAAGAATACAACATAAATCTCTTAGTTGAAGGAAACCTGTTGTAAAGGCATGTATTAAAGTGATTGGTTGCTGATACTGATACAGCATTGATGTGTTTAGATACAAGGAAAACATTAGCTCCTTCCTAAGCAGCCAGTCCTATAAAGCATGAGGTTGATCACCAGGTTAATTTATTTTTAGCTTGCATACACTCTTTTCAGTTTTCAAAGTATTTGCATGATGAAGAAATAGAAAATAGCAGTCATATCTCAGCTACTGTTGTTTCATTAAATAATCTTTCAAGTATTAGTAAGCAGGCTAATTTACTGCCCAGTAAGAGGAAAATAAAGAGACCTCAATATTTGTCATCAGGATTTCAGGGTAGCTCATAAACCAAATAATGCCCCTAGAACATAAGAAATATGGAAATAATAACATTACATTCAAGCAGCAGACTCATACCTATAATGTGACTGTGATTCAAATTGCAGTTACATTTACCATCAGGCAACAGGGAAAAAAATAATTTGTATACATTCCCCCCGTTAACTTTATTCATAAACCTTGTTTTTGTGTTCATTTACTCACTACCCATGCTATACATGCTGGGGGTGAAATTTTAGCTCTGGGAGTCAATAGTAATAAAAAATTTCCATAGTGCAGAGCCTGTTCTTAAGTGCTTTTAAATGTCACGATTCTGGCAGTTTGGTTTAAATGTCACGTAGCAACTCCATACCTATAAATATACATACTGTTCAGCAAGTCTGTGAGGTATAGTGCATTTTCACTCCAGGACTTTGATCCTTTTCTGGCTATTCCATATTCATCAACCTTTTGAAAAGATAATGTGTGTCTTTCAATTTAAAAAATAATTAAATTAGTCAACTGTCTATTAAAACTATTTAAAATTGCCTTCTGTTCTTCCATATGTCTTGATAGATTATACTTGAGAGAGTTTGAGGTTATTACACTGATGAAAGAACCCTTAGCAGACTACCTCTGTCGCATCTGCCTTAGGGATTATAAATAGAAATTAAGTTTCTGTTGCTGGTGGAATTCATCCCTACTCCAGTTTCTTGTTCCCTTTTTGTTTAGGGGAAAAGGGTTCTAAATATATAAACCTGTCATTTCCACACATTTTTGGCAAGAAATGTATACTTGTTTATAAAGTTAGAAAAAAGTCTGGGAAATTTCTACTCTGAATAAACTCATTAATGTACTCCAAGTGGGGACTTTTCAAAGACCTAAAAATAGGTAACATAAGAAAACAGATGATTCTATTTGAACTAGTAGATGTGGTTTTTGTTAATTGTTGTCAGCAGGCCCCATAGCTTGTGGTCTGCAGCGCTGGTACACCTGGAACCCAAGGGTTCAGCAAACCAAAATTTAGTTTCTTTAGGATTATTAAAACTATTCACACTTGTATTTAAGAGCTCAATTAAAGGTTAATGAAATTTTTCATTTTCCGAGGTTTCTAGGGCTTCCACTCCTTTTGGAAAAGAATTCTGTGAGCATTTGCATTTGTGGTTCCCACTTGAATTTTTGAAACGAATATAGATATCTCTTGAAATGTGAAATCCCTTGAATCTCCCTTCATATTGCTTTACCTCATTCTTTGATATTGTGGAGTACAGCATGTATATTTTTGGGTATAAAGCCGGTCTGACCCTCTCTGCTAGGAAGAATAATGGCAGAGATCCCAAAAGCAATTAAAATTTTCCATTACTACATGTAGGATGTAAGCATTGCCTTTTCTTTGTTCATTCAGCTAAGCAGCCTTCCTAAAATTAGAAGTTGTTTTACTTCTACTGTATCATACTGTAAGAATATGTTAAAATACTCCAGGAAATGTATCTAAGAGTCAACAATATACAAAGCTAGTTATATTTCTAGGATTGGGATTATTCTCTTAAGAGTAATTTGGAGGAAATTAAATGAATTACAGAGAAATCTCTGGATAAGATATCTTTTATTTTGGGGGTTGAAAGCTAGTTTCAGAAATATGGAAGTACTCTGTATGATTAAGGTCCACTGATAAATTTTCAAACGGTAATGTGTTAATGCTGAGAAACAGTTAAATGCATTCATTTTTTTATATAAATCCAATCAGCCCTGACTTCTTTTTTTGGTTTGATGTTATTCAACTTTAATAGTGGTCGGTTAAGGAGACAAGCCAAGGCAATTACCTACAAGCAGTAATTCACAGCATGTGTAATTGCATATAAAGTCATTTTGGTAGGTCAGATTCTGGATTTTCTCTGAAGTAGTTTATTTAGTATTTGTGCTTATTTCATGTTTAATTAATCTTCTTTAATTAAAGGCTTTTAATTATGAAACTGCTCTGTAGTTAATATATTGCTAAAATATGGCAAAATGATAAAAGATGTTCAGCAAAAGAAGGATGTGAAAAAATCCATGATTTCAGCTGAGTTGTTTCAAGTGTGCATATATAAACAAAAATATTTTGTGTGCACACAGAAATGCACACATATGCAGTTAAAGTACTAATTAGGAGCCACAATAATCTGCTTTAGGATGCTCTGAAGCACTGGAAATACCTTCTCTAGATCAGTGTTTATCAGTTTCTAGAGTGGCACCTGTTTGTCTGCTTGGTATTTACGAAACACAGTTTTGAATCTTCTGTGCATTTTCTCATTTGTTCCCTTTTTTATTAGATAAAACATTTAAAGATTGGAGTTGTTGATTTGATTGGGGAATGGTATGAAAGTGTGCGATGCAGCAAGAGAAGAGAAACTTGATACAAAATCAGTACTGAGCACATAGCTATTGTGTGCATTGCTTTTTTTAATGGGTTTTTATCCAGTTCTTAGTAGCACTGTGGTAGGAATGTGTGCACAGTCCTGAATTAATTAAACTCTGATATCATCACTGCCTTATGATGCTGTGCATCACTAAACCAGACCTAACATTCATTCCCTTGTCCCAGATCTCCCTGGATTATTTGACTATCTCTGAACCCTCTGCAGATGCCGAACACAGGAGCACCTTAGTGTCACCATGCAAGTAACAGTGATTCCACTACCTGGGATCCCAAAACTTGGTCCTGCTCCTGTAGAATAGTCTCCTTTATAACAAAGGAGCAACTCTCTTGTGTAAAAGGCAGGTGGTGCAATGTGCAGCATCAGGGGTGCCAACAGTTCTTTGCATGGTGTTTCTGTTGGTAAAAGCAGCAAAGTAGAAAGAGTCTGACCATGCCTGTTCAGAGGACACGTGATCCTGGAGCTCTTGGGCACTACTCAGGCACTGTTGGTTTTACTATTGGTTTGTTAGGGCAAACCACTTAATCTCTATATCTGCTTTCCCCTTTGTAAGGCTTACTTGCATTCCTTTCTTAGGACTTTAAATGCTTCAGTGCTAAAGTGATGGAGGGCCATATACATCTATATGATCTCACAGCAGCCAGTCATTACCAGTCAGCTGGAGAGGTTACTGGGAGTAATATTGTGGTTCTCTAGGTGAGGTTGTAGAGGGACAAGTTGGAGTTTATTGCGGGTATGTGCCAGCCAAGTCAAGAGCTTGTTGCCTTGCTGTACAGATGCCCCCTCTGTGTGTGGTGCAGTGCATCTTCCAGATCTGTGCAACCATTAGCATAAGCCTGGTAGTTTTGCAGTAGCTAATACTAAAGTTAAAATCCACTCTGCTGTAACAGCAACAATCTAAGGAATAAAATGTCAAGAAGACAGCTACAGAGGTTTTTTGCTTCTTGGTTTACAATGCTGACAGACTATTTTTACACCTTGCCTCTTACCAGCGAGCTGATGCGAGTTCTTTATCCCTATTCTTTTTAGTGCTGCCCCTGATTCTGAAGCAGAGCTTAGCCTCTGAGATGAGTTGCTGTCATATCTGTCAATGTTAAATTTCACTATCTGTGGAAGTCTGAGAGTGCTCTCATGGATTATAGCTCTCATCTTTCATTTATCTCTCTCTCTCCTCTCTGCTCCAGTGGAACAAACTGAAAATAAAACATACATGTTATTTCACTAGAAGAGAGAAAATAGCCAGAATAGGTTTATTTCCCTTTGGGTATTTTATTTTAGTGAAATGCTCATTATTTTAGCTAATCAGGATTTGTCACTTACCATCTCCTGACAGATTTTGCTCTTGCAATGTTCCTGAGAAAGTAATTGGCTTCTACAGCAAATAACCTTTAAAAATATTTCTATTTTTTCATGATCCAGTTTTTATATTTAGAATTTCATCTGAAGTCCTTCTCATAAGTGTGTGTGGATAGCAAACAAGAGTGCTCATTGCAGCTCACAAAGTCACATGGGTGAATTCTTCACAGTTGCTTTTTGATATGGGAATGGTGGCATATTCTGGCCTCACTGGTATTTGTGTATAGGATTTATCTTTATTAAACAAGAGACCCACACTCCATTAGTCTCAAGCAGCATGTCAGTCTGCTCAGTTACTGAAACGTGATTTTCTTTTCTTTTAAGTTGTTTTTAAAGTTGGTAGCATTGTCTAGCCTGAAAATGGCTTGACTGCCTTGTTTCCCAAAGCTGCGTCACAATTAGAGATGATGGGTTTTTAAATGTAGGTTACTGCTATCAAATGGCTGGATTTAAAAATATAAATTACTTAAAAAACATCTGAGAGAGAGGAGGAAGGTGGCTTTTCCCCATGTTTTTAAAAAACATCAGCTCTTTTTTTTTTTTGTTCTGCACACCTGTATGATAGGACTGGTGTATGTGTCTGCCTGCTGTCTGGGCGGTGTTTTGGATAATCCTGTACCCAATGTTATTTATTTGCCTTTTTCTCCAGTTCTGCTAGAAGGGTTGAAGGAAGAAATGGATCAGCAGCAATTTCTGGTTTTAGCAAAATGCCTGTGCTTCACACCAGCTCAGAATCCCAGTTCAACACAGATGGTCCTGGAGAGGGCGGGGAAGCAGCTGGTGAGCTGCTGCTTTGGCACCTGTGCCAGGGACCACCTGGTGGGAGGCAGCAGCTCAGGGTCACCCAGAAAGAACTTCCTAAAAATGGTGGTAATGGTGGTACAAAATGATCTACCCAGTCCAGGACCAGGTAGGCAGCTTAATGCAGCTCTGACAGCACATGTTGAGAAGCTGCTAATTGCTTGGGTTGAGTGAACCACTGAATCTCAGGTATACAGTGCCCAGAGGATGTCAGATGTAATAGCTTTGCTGGGAAGAGCAACTGGATTCAGAGAGACATTTTCTGCAGTTGTCCTCTGTTGCCTACCATTCCTCAGGTACAGCTGATCCTTTGATGCTTTAAATTAGGCTGTTTCCACTGGTTTCCTAATCCATCTGAATTAAGGTTGCAAATAATCTTAAAACAAATTTGAATATAAAAATTGGTTTAGAAACCCCCTGAGCATTGTTCCTCATCTGTGACACACAGAGGCACAAATGCATATGTTCACACACTCAACTCACCAGAAATGGGGGTGAGCATTACCTCCTGAACATGGAGATCTGCCTCTGCACCTCATCTGCTTTAGATGTGTTTCTCTGTGGTAGGTGCCCTTTGAGAGGCTACAGCCCTGGCAAACACACACCTTGCAGGGTTTCCAGGCACCCTGCCCTTCCCCTTCTCCCTAGCTGAGAGGAGAAATCTGCGGGGCAGAAACCTCCCGTGGAGGGGAGCATGGAGGTACTGGAACATCTGAGGCCTGGATTTGCTTGACCTGCTGGTCTTTGTGATCATGGTGGATAGTGGTGGACTCCATCAACTGCTGGGAGGGAGCAGAGCAGTTTGAGTGTATTCCCAATAATGCCTCAGCATTTTCCCTGTGCAGAAGGTCCTGTGGCAAGTTCATATGTTCTCTCCTTCAGTAGAGGACATTGGTTCACTTGTGGATGTCACTTTAATTAGCTCTTTGTGTAGAAGATTGCTGTTTAATTGCACAGGTCTCTTCTGTGACTTGTGATTGAAGTTCTACGTAATTGAGTTTTATCTTCTACCAAAAAATTGTGGAATCAGACTGTGTGAGAGCTTTAAAATAAAACCCTCTATCAGTCCATAGATACGAAAGACCAATTACCATGCTGGTAAGGGAATGGTTCCCTTCATAAAGAGAGCTGTGGAAAAATGTATGCAATGTCTGTGCACACAGAACTGGGCTTACTTGCTTAGCAAGATATAACCCAACTTTAAATGCTATGTCATTGTATGTCCTTACAAGGTTGTATATCTTGCTAGTGCTATGATAATTTTAATTATGCTTTTATTATCTTTCTGGAAATCAAAGATAGTCACAATTTTTATTTAAATTTTTAATCTGATTGAAAATTATAGGCAGTATTAATTTCTGTGGGTGTTTGGTAGAGTGACTTATTTATAGTAGGGGAAGAACAAGCTTTCTCTTCAAATTAGCAATGATCTTGGTTTTTTACTGAATCTACTGTGGCATTGAGATAGTGAACCAATTAGCATTACTAATGACAACCTAAGATTGGAGCTATTTAAAATGGAACTCATTGTAAGAGACAGCAGGCTGAATTGATTATTATTTGCTGTGGATTTTGTTCATGCTTGTTCAGACAAGTCAAAAGTAAAGATTCTACCATATGTGAGGCTTTATCTGCATTGTGAGGTTTAGTTCTATTATCTTTGCTAATTACTGTCGAAGCAGAGAGATCAGAATTGTGTGTGTTGACCCTTGTTTTCTGATAACCAGAACTGTCATGTGATCATGCTCAGAGACCAGAAGCCCAACTGAAAAAAAATGGGTGGAATACCAAGATAATAACACGATGTCACGTGCTGAAAATCAAAACCATTTTATACAGATGGAAAGAAAATTAGCAGATTCTGTTTCTTGCTGCTGGCATGCCTCCTGTAGAAATTCTTTAACAAATAGGTTCTTAGAGCATCAACATGACCATAGTGTGCAAGTGCCACCTTCCAGCTTATTATGCAGCAATTCTTACATCTATCCTGATGGTTGTTTTGTTTTATTTGACTAATTTATTTTTTTGTTTGTTTTCTGCTGTTGCATCATATCTCTCTATGCACATATCTATTGTGCAGACCTGTGTAGTGTCTTGGTGGGTGGTAGTGTTTTTTGGAATATCCAGTATCAACAGTATTGAAAAACACAAGGTCAAGATTATAATTACAGGATGACATGTGATAGTCGTTTTTAGTTTGGCTCTTCATGTAGTTGAGCTAGGTTTCATTTGCAGAATGATGTGTTGCTCTCAAGTGTTGTAATTTTTTTGACCTAGGTCTTGGTTATGGGCTTTAAAGCATTGTTTGGCAGTGGCAGGCTTAGGTCACTTGATGCTTATTAAGGTCTGAGATTAAAAGCAATGATTGAAAATATTTATGTATGGGAGTCAATGAAGGTAGGAAAGGACAAAGCTGCAGATGTTTGCTTATAGTGACTGACTCAAGAGCACTGGAACTTGCTTAATGCTGAAGTCTTTACACCTAACTGTGATGCATTTCTGCTGTCCAAGCAGCACTGGAGACAGCCCGTGTAACTAAGGTTGAACCACATAGCAGCACAGAATTGAGTCAAATTGCTGCTCAGAAGTGATGGAAAATGAACTCTAAGTGAAATTGGAATTGGGGAAGAACCTGAATCATATCAGACAGTAGAGGTGATGTTTCTCTTAAAAGGAATTTACCCCTTTTGAAAACTTCTCAAAGCCCAACATTATTTCTAGGTAACTTGGATTTTGCTTTCTGAGTAGATCAAATTGAGCCTTGAGGCAATTTTGGGAAGTGAGGGATACAAAGAGATTTGCTGACAACTGACTCTGTGTCTTCCAATTTATCCACTGAAACCTGTATCTTTAAAAGACCCAATGAGGTATTTGAAGGCTCCACGAGTTCATTGGTTAGTGTAAGGTACAGCTGCCATCACTTTTAACTTGGTACAATCCCCTTGTAAAATACCGTATGTTTCTGCTCACTCTTACTTCAAAATGAGCTTGCTGTGCCCTCTTAGTCAGCACTGAATGGCAGAGGTGGGCAGCAATTCTTAAATCTGTGGCTAGCAAATCTTCTGTGAAAATTGTGTGACGTTGTTTGAGTGCAAACCTGTAAGTGGAACTGTAATTTGTGAATGTTAGGAGTGTATGAAGTTTAGGATATTAGATGTGATTTATTAATAGCCTCTTGCCTCCCTGATCTCAGTGTTATCTTTTATGATCCTTAAGATAGTAGATTTACATATACCATATGACAAATTGCTGCATTATTCTATAAGAATATTTTAAGTATTCAAAAAAGTATTGAGGGCAAATTAAGCTCTAGATTGAGACCCCAGCCTCCTTCTAACCTAAGCCCTTACTGTGCTGCTGCTTACTCTGTGTTGAACAGAAGTTTTAACTTCAAATATTCAATTTGAAACTGGAAGGAAGATTATGAAGCATTTGTGATTATGTTGGCATTCCGTGTCACTGAATAGCACTTGTGTGTTATGTGCTATGTGGGTGGCTGTGTGTTTGCTAAGAAGCATAACTGAAGATGAAAGTTTAATTATTTCTTCAAGGCAAATCCTCTCTCCCATGCACTTAAACTTGCATAAGAAAAATGAAAATTCATAAGGAGTGTAAAAATTGGCTAAAATTAAAAACCATTTATTTTTACCCTATTTATTCTTCTGAATAATAAAATCTCCCCATGGGTTTTTGGAACATATGTGGAATAATTACACTGTAGAAGTGGTGCTTTAGTTCAGCTTCTAGAGCTAGGGCAAACATTGTGATTATGCTGCAAACTTAAGTCAAGGTTTTATAGAAAATCTCATTCAGGGCTCTGTTGCCGTCAAGTGCAAAAAACTGTGACCCATGGATTGGTCCCTGTGGGAGCAATTATTCTTTGCAGAGATTTTTTTTCCAGCACTGAATATTATAAATGTCAGAAAAAAGCTTAACCTCAGTACCTCTAAAAGAATGTTTCCATACCTGCTGGCAAGAATATAAATTTTCAACTTGTATTTGCGAGCATTTTGTGTTTAAGCCAGGATTTTAAAAAACCTTTGTCTTTATAAACAACTCAGAGGTAACAAAGCTGTCTTTTAGTTACAGTCTCTGTGCCTTGGTGAAGACAAATCAGGGGCTGAACCTGCCTGATGCTTCTTAATGCAGTGCTGTGCCCAAACTGCTCTTGGTGGGAGTCTCGCACATTGGGTGCAGTGTGAATTGATGATTAAAACCTCTTGTCTACTGATGGCAGAGGAGGGAGAATGTGTAGTGAGCGTGGGGTTGCTTAGGAACACGGGTTAGCATCTGATATTCAGTATGCATCACTGAAATGTTTTGGTGAACAAGAGCAATGTGTTCATCTTCCAGCCATCGGGCTGCAGAAAGCAGTGGGCTGCAGGAGTGGATGCTTGCCTTCAGGGGAATCTGCTTTCTTTTGAAATGTTGCAACAAGTGCATTTTCTGTTCCTTAATTCTGCTGTTTGCTTAAACCTTATCAATCAAAGAATGTGTATTATTCCTAGCAGAATTTAAACTAATTTTTTCTGATTACTTAATATAGCAGATCCAAATCCAGCAAATTTCCTGCCCCTAACCATTTGAGTACAGTTTGATTGTTAGCTCTGGTAAAACTGTGATTAAATGATAAAACTTGTATCATGTTCAAAGGCTTTTGCAAAGTGAAAGTAGTGTTGAGATGCTAAGAGGGATGTTGTGCTACCTGTGTTTGAAGGTCAAGTCTGAGATGGGCAGGAGCACCTTTTGCTCACTCACCATAATACATATGGTGAGGCATAATACATATGGTGAGGCATAATACATATGGTGAGGCATAATACATATGCCTCACTGCAGTGAGGCATAAAGACAAACTGGTCCCAGCTATACCAACCCCATGCAGCAAGTGTCACCTTCATGTGTATTCTTTCCCCCCTCCAGCCCAGCAGTTAGTGATTTGTGTTTATCACATTGTTTGATATTTCTTTTAATTTTAAATATTCATGATACTCAAAATAGTCTCAGGCAACATTAAGTGAAGAGTTTTGGGGTTTTTTTTTGAGAAATGAAAAGAGAACCTTGCAAGTAAAAATAAATAAGTTATTTCTGTTGGACTTAAGCTAAAGCATGCAGATTCATTTGTGTGGGCAGACACAACTGATGTTTTTTAGCTACTGTATGGAGCTTCCAGTGAAATTTGGCATTTTTTTAAAAGACAGTTTTGTTAGGTGTAGATTCAGTTATGCTTAGAGTGTATGATTATATGAAGAGCTAATTTTAAATTATTTTTGTGATGCCTTTCAGCAGGTCAAAACTTTATTCCAAAATATTATGGGAAAATACACTGCCCTGAGACTTATGCCATGTTATGGAGCTCAGGTGCAATGGCCAGATCTTATATGGACCTGTGTAACCTCCTGCATGTTATCCCACTTGCTCTACACAAAATGTATCATTTCTCTTCTTGCACTCTGGCTGTACCTATATCTGCAGGCGTTATCCCTGTGTGTTATTTTTGGCTAGATTACTTAGCAGCTTGCCAGGTCTATTCATTTCTTCAAGGTTCAGTCTGTACATTTTATCTTGATCCCCTTTCCCCTCCTGTTTGGCAAGGTGATGCAGGGAGGAAGGATAGAGTTCTGCACTTTGCTACTGCCTTTGTTCTTTAAAGACAGCTTGGAAAAATCAATGGGTGTAAGCATGTGTAGGTAGACACTGTTCAAGTATTTTACTTTTTAATGTGTGAGGTGAAGATTGTGTATTACAGGTTTGTGCTGTGCCAATTTGCATGGCTGTGGTTGGTGGGGCTGAGTAGCAAGCACGTAGGGTGCTAGTGGGACCAGTTTGAGTATAGGGTCCTGCCTCTCATGCCAGCCAGTGCTCTGCACCAAGTTCATTTTGACAGTCTGCTGGTGGCCTCGCATTGATCCTCAATACCTGAATGGGGATTGAGGCTCCAGGCTTCCAACTTAGAGCTGCAAATCATGGCAAATCACAGCTGTCACCTTTGTCATTCCAGATAAATGCCAGGTACCATTCATCTGTCTTCACTGCTTCCACACATGCTTGGTTAGCCCTCTGCTAGCATCCCCTGACAGCACAAGTCACCACATCCCAGAGATATGCTCCAGCTCCTACAGGTGCCACCTCTTGCATCCAACCAGGGGTGCTGCCACCAAGCCCTACCCACAGCTGCAAGGGTGTTGGTTGCTTCTACTTAGAAAGAATGTGAGGGCAGGACTGAATGCTGCTGCTTTCTGAAGGACTGGAACAGAGAAGTGGATTGTTTGAGCAGTGCCCTCCAGCAACGCTGGAAAGAAAAGGCTTGATCTTTCTGATATGTCAGAGGTACAGAAAAAAAAAAGGAAAATAAAACTTTCCATGCTGTCTTTCATACATCAGAAAAACTTTAGAAGCTGATAAGGATAAACAGGAAGCATGTGTCTTTTTCTGTATTTTTCCTTCCTGAGAGATAACTTTTAGAGTGGCAACAATAATTTTAGGCAGCATCGCTTCCTTTATTTTTCAGATGGAGCATAGGCAGTCTCAGCTGGGCATGTTGGTCTACGCGAGTAGACTGGGCACTTCATTTTCTTTAACTCTGAGTCACTACCTGGTTTTACATGTATTTTTCTTTTTTTTTTTAGCCTGAACAAGTATTTTGATTCATCCATGAATCATTTATCTTGGTGGTTTTCTAGAACTGGAAGCAGGTGGAAATTCATCAAACTGCTGGAAAGGGATCTGGGAAGAAAGGTGTATCAGCTGCCATGATAGGGAGTGCCAGTAGACATTGCCAGTGGCCTTGAGATCAAACAGCAGAGAAATAGCTTCACAGTAAGAGCCCAGGAAATTCTAACTAAGTAATGAGTAGTGGCTTTCTTTTGATTTACAGCATGGCTTTACAATCAATCTATAAAGCTTTGAAGAGAAAAAAAAATAAACCTCTAAGGGAAAGAGAAGGGCCATACAATTAGTTGTTACGGTCTGCTTACATGTCTTCTCTAATTCCAAGAATGTGTGCTGAAAATGGATGATAGTGTGCAAAAATCTCAACTATTGGTAATTTCCTTTGTAGATTCAAGCTGAGATGTGGTTCACATCATGCTGGTTTGTGGAGAATATTCAGTTTCATCTTAGCTATAGATTACGTGTAGATGGGTGTCGCAGGAGGAATCTGACAAGGGTTGCATGTGTGATGTAACTTTCAGCTCTTGTTTATCAAATTCCTGCTCTGATCTCCTTTTCTTTCATCTTCAGTTCATGTCTTTCGTTAAAGAATTGGATGGTGAAGTGGATGTGATAGCTTGCAGAATATTTCAGAACCCCATGTGGCAGTATTTTGTTACTCAAGTAAATCACTACAGCTCAGAAAATGTATGCAGGAATATTGTGCTGGAATTTGGATTTAGAAATGCAGTTTGTAATTGTCAAGACACCATTTGGTTGAGGCTGTCTGGTCGTTAATTATTTTGAGGTTGACACTTGAGCTAAAAGACTAATAGCTGCCTTGGCACATTGCTCAATTTTAAATCTAATCTGTTACAGAGTTTGGGTGTACTGAAACTGTGGATGTAGTTTGTCATGTTTATAGCCAGGAGGCCAATACTATTGTTTGGGGATCTGGGGTTTTACTGTTCACATGCACGTGCCTTTTTTATACAGTACTAAACTTGGACATAGTGAAGAGCTGATCTTGAAGCTTTAATATGTGCATTATAGCATTTTTTCCCACTACTCAGAACAACTTATTTAGTCATAAAATCCAGAAAACATGTTTTGATCATTTGAAAAACGTGGAAAGAAATGTTCAAAAGTATAGGTTTAGCACTTGCTGCGTGCACAGGGTGCTGTCCATCTCGTTCCTGTATTGCCATGTGCGTGATGTCAGGGGGTTTTAGTGCATGTTACAGAATCTTATGATGTAGGTTTTAAGAAGGCTTTGTGGGGAATTTTTTTAAAGAGTGGTTACTAACTTGTACATATGATCTTCATTTTCAAAATCAGAAATCTGTGAACTAAGATTTTCATTCATATCAACAATTTTTCTAGTGCTATTTCCTCTTCATACTTCAGATTAATCCATTATGTTTTAATCATAATAAAATCCTTTTTCTCAGCTCACATACGAGTATTAATTTCAGTGTAAATGATACTATAGGCATGAAAATGTTTCCGCACCACAATGCTAGAAAGCACTGCCTTCTGCTTTAATTCATGGTGTTTTAGGCTGCCAGTAGTTAGCAGGTATTTTTTGTTGTTGGGGTTTTGTTCTTGCTTTTTTGCCTGCATTCATTCGTTATTTCAGTACCAGCATATTTGAAACTTGGAGTGTAAACTATGAAATATTTGGTGCATTCTTTTTTTACATAGTTAATAGATGTACTGGATCCCCAAAGTGTAAATCAAATTATGTAGTCTATTACATTTTACATAGGAGAAACAAAAAATGAAATATTTTACAATGCAGAACATGCATGTGAATCAAACTTTTGTTGTTCCTAAGGGATACAGTTTTGACAATTTTATGAGGTTGCAATTTATTTGTAGGGTAAGTTGGCGCATGGTTTTGATAAAAGTAATGTTCATGCAGCATATTGCTAACAAGAACACTTTTTTAAAGCCACTGGTCTTGCTGTTATGTATTGTTATAACAAAGTATCTGTTTAACTCCCTAGAAGTGTGCCTCTCTGAGATAAACTTAGAAACCCTGCAGGGTAATGTTGGTCTGAGCATCAGCATCATAAGCTTTCAGTCTGTCCTGAGGAACATTTTTAAGGAATAACAAGAAAAAGAGAATTAAGGGGAAGGGGGTGGGAGGGAAGGTGTATTTTTTTTTCCAGTACAGACTTGATTTTATAAAAAAAAAAAAAAAAAAAAAGCCCTTGAAACTCTCATGCTACATCTTGCTGTGAAAGAACGGTCTGATGTGGCTGTCCAAAGAATGGGACTGCTGATAGGAGTGACATTTCATGGAACAGCTACCTCAAAATGCTGTCTTGCAAGATACTCCTCTAAAAATACATTTGTCATGGTTTTGCTAGGAGAGAATTATAAAATCATTGTTCTGTTCGGAGAAACAATAGTTTTGAGAAGCTGCAGAGTCCAATTCTGTTGGAGCAGGAGAGGGGGGATGCATTGTTCTCATATATCCCCTGCTCTGCTGTGGGGGTTTCCACAGAGACCGAGGGTGAGTGAGGGGAGTTCAGTGGGAGTGCAGTGGGCTGGGAGAGGTGAAGCCTGGGACAGCAGACCCAGCTTGGCCAACCCAAATATTCTATACCATAAACATAACCCTCACTATATATCAGGAAGTGTGCAGGGATGGGTTTTGAATTCTGCTGTGTGTGCTGTCCTGAGAGTTCTGTCTGGCTGGCTGCTGTCCCACGCCTGAGGCCTTCTCCTCCGCTTGAAGCTCACAGCCTGAGACTGCGATCTGGAGCTGAGTATAATTTTGTATATTAGTATTGGGGTTAATATTAGGTCATTATTATTTTGATTCTATTAAATCTTGTTTCATTTCAACCCATGGATCTCCTTTCCTCTTCCTGATCCTGCTTCTCAGGTGGGGTCTAGTGATAAAAGTAACTGTCCAAGCTGTGACAGTGTTGAATTACATTGCACACTGGGTGAATGTACACTGCTCAAAATTCATGCAAGCTTCACTTGCATGCTACGTGTGGCTTTTTTTCTGAGCAGGATGTATAGGAAAGGTAACATGGAAATTCTGTACAACGATGGTTGTGTTTCCAAGTGCTGCCATGGAGTTTGCAGCAGAGAGCTGCAAACTGGTGAGGCTCCAGTACACATGGATCAGCAAAGAATCATGGATGAAATTAGAGTGTCTTTTGCTTTCTGGACTTAGGGTGGCATTAGACATCAGTTCAAATTTCCAGGTTCATTTTTTACGTCTATGTTTTCATATTGTATTTCTTCGAAATTACTTTACAATAGTTGGCTGGCAGCCATTTCTGAACTGTCAATGGAGACATTTTGCTTCAGAAAGCCAGATAATAATTGGTATTTATTATTTTTAAATTTATTTTTTCACTCTTCTTTTCCATTTTGCTATTTAAATTGCACCAGAGAGCAAGTCTGAAATAATCTTTATTTTCTTGTCCTTCCCTCTCTTTTCTCTTGTATCTTTTTTTAGTCTCTCCTCAGCCACATGCAATATACCAAAACAAGGAAAGGTGTCTCACAGTATCTGTCCCACTATATATGTCATAATATATGGGATAGAAATGTTGTGGACAGATTATAGTAGACAGTGGTGAACCTGGGACAGGATAGTTCAGAAAATAGTGGCAAAAGGAGTTTGCTAAAAAAAAAAAATGGTTTTAGGTTGTTGGTTTCCGTTCAACGTTTTTTCTTTCTAATAGTGTAAATTAATAAAAATTTGTTATTGCTGGGAGAATTTAAGACCTCTTAAGAGCTGAAAAATAGTGATTTTGAATGCTTAAATTCTGAAATAAATGAAGTTTTTAGGAGTGTTTTCAAGATCTGAGTACTTGGTATGGAGCTTGCTCTGCTTAGTGTTGCAGAGTTCAGGAGGGCTTTCCAGAGATACACAGTCTGTCAAAACCTGTGTTCTTGGGGGTTTATACCAGTTTCCCAAAGGAAAAAAAAAACAAAGGAAAACTGTGACTTTCTAAACAGCACTGCTTAGCCTTCAAAATACAATACATACATTTTCTGCAACTGGTAAAGTAACAGAAACACTGATTATAGAATGAACCTCAAGTGCTATAGCCAGGTTCTGTGTATTATTTTAAAATATTATCTGTATTTGTTTCTGTTTATAGGGGCATGCACATATATCTATGTAATATTTAAAATTGCTTTAAATAAGGTCTGATGGAGCATGATGTCTTAGAGGAGTTTTCATTATAGTTATGAAATACATTCCTCACAAAAGGCCATTGGAACAGCAGTGCCCTGTGGGGTTATTAGCAGCTTCTGAAGATTCTTGCAATGCCAATCCTACTGTCAGTTTTGGGTAGAGAAGACACATGAACTTTGCCAAACGTCTCAGCCAGACCTCTAATTCCCCACTTTCCCCTTCTGATCTACATGCAGGAGGCTGGTAGAGGACTGGCTTAAATTCATAACATCTGTATCTTCAGAGTTGAGGAGGATGCCAGTGAGCCTGGTCACTGCCATGATACTGCAGTCCTGCCCAAGGGGTTGCTGTATGTGTCCCTGGTCTGCAAAAACGTGTGCCACATGCAGCCTGTGAGGACCACTGAAATGAGAAGAACCAGACCAGATCTCAGGATAAGTGACTGCAAGGGGGAATGGTATATTGCAGGAAAATGGCTCAGCAGCACACAGAGATTTAGTGGGGATTTGGTGTGTAGTTCTGATCTCATGTCATAGAAGCCTAGGCAATATAAAAAAACAGTATCTATAATCACATTCAAAGGTCTTGATTTTCAGAGTGATTAGAAAAAGCAAATGCTGCTCTAAGTCAGAATGTGGGATTAGGAAGAGACTTAGTTGAAAGATGCAGAAGTCCAAAGGGATTAGGGAGGCAGGATGCTTATAAGGCTACTAAACCTAGTAGCAAGTACAAGAAGATATAGACATGAACTTTAGCCAGCAAAGAGTCTGCAAAGACAAATTTTACATGAACTTGCAACTTGCTGTTATTGGAAAAGTTCGATTTAGAGTAAAAAGGTTGTAAAAGAAAAGCCAGACACTTTAACAGGGTTCTAGGAAGAGAAAATGGGAAATGGGCAGCAAAATTACAGCGTTTTACTTTTCAGAGTGTGAGAAGCCATTAGGATTTTAAAAGGTTGATAAGATGTTATCTGTTTACTTTTTTTGTTTGATTGTTTATGCCTCACTTTTATTCAAATAAGATTGAAAGAGAGGTAATAGTTTGGTAGGTGTAGATAGCAAACTCAGAAGCTGTATATGGCTTATATAACTATCTTTATTCTGAAGAAAAATAGGTAGTTTGTAGAATATTATATACTTCATCTTTTTCCAACTACGAGACTTTACCAGACTTTCTGTGAAATCTAGTGGTATTTCCTACATAAGGAAATTACATTATATTGCTCATGAGATTCCTTAGTAAATTAATTACATGTTGCCCTAAATGTATGATTTTCTCTGAGGCTAAAGATTGCTGTTGTCTGGGTGTTAGTGCATCAAAACATCCCTAGGTGCCAGTGTAACAGGGCACAGCCTCATGAAGGCTTTTCCCCCTGTACCTCCTGTGGTATGAAAATAAATGGGTGTAGATGCACTTGCCTTGTACAGCAGTTGCCATATGAGAACAGAACAGAAAACTGGAATTATACTAAATGCTCATCTAATAACAGAAGTCAAGAAAGCTGCCATCTGAGACACCACCAACTCAACCATCTGGGACAAGGATCAGCATATCAGGGGCTAAGGCTTGGACCAGAAGTTAAAAATGTGTTCCTATACTAAGCTCTGTCAGGAGATGCTAAACAAGTCTCCTTGACTGCCTTATGTTTTTCCTTTCATTATTTCTTTTCCCTGTGGAGACAAAGCAGGAGCTCCTGTTCTTCCATACCTGTAACAGCAAATGGCCAACCTCAGCTGGATCCCTTGTTCCTTTGTGATAATTCTCAAATGTGTCTCACAAACCACCCACAAGGCCAACATCCCTTTCAGTTGCATTACACAACTTTCACAGTTATGCTGGTTTGGTATATGAAGGTCAAAATACACTTTTCTGTTAAGCTAATCAGATTTCCTTTTATTACAGTGAGTTTTTGGTTGTCATTAGTTGTTAAGAAGTGAAATAAAAACAGAATATAATTTAGGAAATTACTAACTAAAGGAGCAGTAGGCTCGTTTTTAAAGATTCTTAACATGGTTAGTGAATGTGAGAATAACAAAATTAAACTGCTGGTGAATGATAAAGTAGGAGCATGAGTCTGGTTAGTCTCTAAATTGCAGTTCACCCTAGTGCCTGAATTGCTGGGGTTTTTTTGTTTTTTGTTGGTTTTTTTTTTCCTTAGCTGTGGATAGGCTTTGTACATCTTGGTATTTTTTTAACTAGCTGTGTTCAAGAAGATGTGAAAATCCAAATGATTGTTCACTTGGAAAGGATGGCTTGTAGCAATTTGAAAAGCTTCTATTGCAATATTTTGTAGGAAAGTAAGCAAAATAGCTTGGAGAACTGTAGTTTGTTTCTGTATTGTGTGCATTTTAACAGAAGTGCCAATTCCAGTTTCAGTGATTAGAAATTCAAAAAGAGAAATTTTAAATCTGTGTTCTTCCCACAGTCACTGCAATTGTTAAATATTATCCTTAAGCATCTCCTTTCCCATTTTTTCTAATGAAGACTGGTAGAAATGATTCAATTAACTTGTCTGAAGAAGCCTGGAAGAGGTGTGCATTCCCAAAGGTGTGCTCAGGAGATTGGTGAGCTCACCTGGTGCACAAGAAGCTGGAAGTGAAATGGACTCATCTGTTATTGTTACCCAAGCTAACAGGGAGTTAAAAGTAAGGCTAGAAAGCCAAAAATATATTGGATTCCTTTCAGCTTAGATTATCAAAGGAGTTGCTGCTAATGTAAGGAAAGATCTTGGTTTCAATTTTGTAGTCCTGCTTCCATGGTGCCTTTTCAGTAGAATAAAGGCTTTCAAAGACTGGATTTTTAAAGGCAACTGTATTTTTGGGTATAGTTATGAATCAGTACTTTAGTATTTTGGGCATCTGGGCTTAAATTTCCAAGATATTTAGATGCTTTCTGAAATGATCTTGTACATTCTCAGCTAGCCTTGAACTGAAAGCCTTGCTAATAATCCAGGAGGGGCATACAGATGTTCCTGTTAAAAAGGAATTGCAGAAGTTTGTGTTTGTTGTCCTTTCTCCTAGTACCATGTTAAAGAAACCAGTGAGCAGCAGTGTGGGTTCTCCACGCAGGTCACTGCTTTGGTGGAGTGAGTGTGGGACAGTTCAGAGATCCTCAGGAAGAAGTGCTCCTGCCTTTTGTCCTAAGCAGGATTGTGACACTAGTACAGTGCTGCATAAGGTAGTCTTTCTTTAAGTTCATTGAGGTAATTAGAATAAAGGCATGAAATACTTGAGTAAAAGTAATTTTCCCATTGTTGGTCCGTTGTGAATGCTGCAGTGCTGCAGAATACAAACCTGGAGCTTCATAGAGCAATAAAGGGAACTTTGAACATAATACATAATAATACAGAAGAAATTGCAGCATTTGTTTGATCTCTTGAGCCCTTCTCCAATAGCTGTTGGGATGGTTTATTTGGGTTTGGAGTCCCTTTTGGTTTTATACTACTCTATATTTTATGAGGGTTTTTTTTTTGGTTTGGGGTTGTTTTTTTTTAGAGATGGATGGTGGCAAATATGTCAGAAACAAAACGAAAAAAGTATGAAGAGAAAAGGAAAATTAAATCTATCATAATTGCTATGCATTTTGTTAAACAAAATCAGGAATTGTTGCATAACATCTTGCTTGCAGAGATTTGCTTTGATTCCTCTCTTGATATGAATAATACTGATGTCCTGGTTTTGGCTCATGAAAAGTAGGTATTTACCCATGATGCTTTATCTATCATTAAACTTGGGCATCTGCCCAGTTAAAAATGATTTCTATTCGACTAGTCCATTTTAAGTACAGATGGCATAAAACCAAAGCATGATTTGACAGCACAGGGAAGAAGCAGAAAATGTTATTTAAAAGCCACTGATATTTCCAGCAAAGCTGCTGATTTTGTCCTTTCCTATAGTGATTCTCTGATTAGTTCTATGTCAAGCAATCTCCTTTCCCTCACTTGTTCTTGTAGACCTTTGCTTGAGTACCTGTATTAAGTAATTTTAATTTATTATGATAAGACATATAGAATTTCCTGTTCAGCAAAGTGCTTGTCACTTTGCTATAAACCATCTCATGTGATGTGACCTGACCAATTCTGACAGCAGAGAGAGTTCAACCACAATGTAGAGTTTTAAAGTTACTCCCAGTGCTTGAAGGTCTGTCTGGGTACAGTATCCACTTAATCTGGTCTAAATCTAGGGAGCTGTCTTCTGGTCCTGCCACTCTGTCTAATGGCTGTTAATAATAGCTGTTCTAGTCACCCTGTCTTCTGACTGAAAATCTATATGGAGCTGTTGCATCTCATGAGGCAGATCAAAATTGACATTTTTTTATTGATGTAACTGGTTGCTGCTGAATACTTGGGGACAAACAAAAGTAACTGAACTCAAATATGAAGGGGAAAAGTAATTTTTTTGGTGGAATTACCAGCCAACTGGCATCTGTAGTTAAATAAGTAGTCCTTTAAAAATATAATTTAAAATTGAAGAACTAAAATTAACTTTTAGCTATAAATTTCTTTAATATATCACATTTATGTTCTTGAATATAAAAAACATTTAATGCTTAACCTTAATTAATGAATCCATGATGTAGACAGATCTAATTTAACACTTCCACTTCTCCCGTGGATGTAGAATTAAAAGTGAAAAACTGTGCAAATTTATTTTATGAATTATCTTTTGCTGTTACCATTTCCTAACAATTACCAATATAAGTATGCAATATAGAGGATCTAAACAGTGGCTTACATTTTAGCAGATCATCTGGTTCTGATTTACACTTGGAGCAAGGGCAAAGGAAACAAGCAGTAGGTGCAGACTGAAGTTATAGGAGATGCCAGGTTCAATTCCTGTTGAAGGAAGCTTATTTGGCAACTATGGCAGTGCTGATATGAGGTTGCAGTAATGGAGGACAAATATTTAATTAATTTGAGTTAATGTGGTGTTATGAAGGACATCTTATTAAAGAAACCTGGATTTAATTTTTTTAATTAGATTACATTTAGTTGATAGAGTTAACTCCATGGCTCTAATATACTTAGCCTTAAGTAATGCATTTGCTTTATTATCACACAACATTCTGATTAGTTGTATACAATATTTATAAAGTACACATTAAAATGGATTAAAACCTGGCTAACTGACAGAAATACTTGTCAGGAAAAAATCATCTTCTGACACGTTATTTTTTCAGAAGTAGGGTTACAAAGGAGTTGAGACTTGATCTGATGGTATTTGACTTTTTAGAAGTAATTTCTAGATATAAATCATGTAGAACTTTGAGAGTAGGTCAGTGAAATGATGGGAAGGTTGAGCAGTGAGATCTGGATCATTTGATCAGCTGAGCTTATTAATATAATTTTTTTCTATAGGTCATAAGTTTAAGAAGAAAGAATTTAGATGAAAGCTGGAAAATACTGGACTTGTGATCTGGAAATAATTTAGAGATGAGGGTTTGCAAACAACAGAACATGTCCTCTGTGTAGTCAAACTCTCAGAAACAGCTAATGAGATTTTTATATATACATCAGAACAAAGGCTTAATTACCTCAGGGGAATGAATCTCTTCCAAGGTAATGTTTTTTAAATCTCTCTCTATAGTACTTCTGTGTCTAATGTCTGTGTAGAAAGTCACAGCTAATGTATTCTAATGTCAGCTCCATTTTGGAAGTGATGGCAAGGAACACTTTTTCTTTGAGAAATAAGGGTACCTACACACAGTGTTATGCAAGAATTGTTATTTTGGTAAATATAGGCCATCCTTAAAGAGTGTACAGATACTGCTGGGGGCTACTTGGACACTCAAACAAAAACCCCACATGTTTAGTAACTCTGTGGTGTCCTGGCCTTCTAACATCCCCCATAGCTTTGGTCCTCTGTCCAGTGCTCAGGGCATGAGCCATATCTTTTTGCCTTGTGTTTGTGGGGATCTGTCTAATCTGGTGGTTGCTCCTGTAGCCTCCTTAACAAGGTTTCAGCACTTATCTCATCTGATAAGTGGTCGGTGAGGAATGGAAAATAAAGCTGCTAGTTCTCTTTGTATTTCTTAAGTTTATTGAATCCACTAGAAGAGGTTTATGTCTTCCATGTGTAGGCACCTCCAGAGGGAGATGAAAGGTATAATATACTAGTGAAAAGATAATTGCCAGCTGAATCAAGAAGTATTTGAAACACTTGTTATATTCTTGGCAGAGTTAGGGCCTATTGCTTGTGGGCATCTGGGTCTGTCTGTTGGAGATGCTCACAT
This sequence comes from Heliangelus exortis, assembly GCF_036169615.1. Taxonomy (NCBI): domain Eukaryota; kingdom Metazoa; phylum Chordata; class Aves; order Apodiformes; family Trochilidae; genus Heliangelus; species Heliangelus exortis. The sequence goes on from NC_092434.1 coordinate 8,611,602, forward strand.
CCCTGTTTCAGAGATTTGCAAGACAAGAAACAAGTGTTCAGAATTTTGTGGATCAACTGACTGCTGCTTGGATGTGGCATTAAATACTGGGGCATGCTTTAAGGCAGTGTGAGTGTGCAGATCTTTGTCCCCTGTCTTTGGGGATGCGATTACTTGTTTATCTACATCAGCGGGAAGCTCCGAAGACCTTATGGGGTTAGTCTGGGATCTGTTGTCCTGCAAACACTGCTCTGTTTTCCTCTGTGCCTTCACCTGCCTTTAGGGAGAAGGAGCATAAGAAATCTTCTACACAGAGAGAACAGATGATACCATTTTGGTGCAAGAGCAAGACTGTGCCTTCCAGCAGATAGATGTGGCTTTGCTGTGCAGTTTCACATCTTGACAGTTTCAAGCAGTTTCAAGCACTAAGTGTAAATGCAGTATCAGGACAAAACTTTTTCTTTCATTTTTTTCACAGATCCAGAAATTCTGCTGTTAGCCAGCTACTTGAATTCTTGGTTTATTTTCTGCTAGTGAAAGCTCTGCAATTCCAGGAGTGGAGTAACAGAAACATCCTCAGAATTTGAGGCATTTAGTGAAATGTTAGGCTCATTTGTAGTTGGTTGATGTCATCTTTCTAATCCTTATGGTTTTGATACTTTCTAATAAAAGCAGTAGATCTGCAGAAACTGATCAGCACTGAGCTGGGCAATTTTCTGTGTGTCACTTAAGAGCAGGCAAGTGGATTTGTTGAGCCTTGCGTGACAGCTTGAATTGTTGAATGTTCTTTTGAGGGTGTACTTTGCCTTCTCTTTCACCTGACTGATGATTTGTGCTCTGCAGCATGGACTAAGGGAACACGATCAGTGTTATGGATCTCTCATTCTTGAGACAGCAAAAGCTTGAGAGCTGTTGGAATCATCTCTGATGAACACATTTCATTTTATTTCATGTGTCTGGCAATGATATTTCTTTCAAAATAAGAGCTGGAATTAATTAATATATTTTTAAAGCTTTATTATGAATTCAGCTTTGCAGAAAAATACACATTTGAGTTTCCAGGACAGCATGTAGTGGAACATGGCCTCTTTTGTCTCTTGCAGACCTCTTCCTGGTTCTGTTGTATTAGATTGACTTGAATTTAGCTTTCTGGTCTGTTGGCACAGAAGATTGTTGGAAGCTCAATAAATTAATCTTGACAGTTTTAGCCATATAATGTTAAAATGTTGATACATGTTTTCTTTACTTGGAGTCTTTTTCAAAGACTTATAAGTCCTCTCTAGGTTTTTTATAACAGATAGTTCATAGCCCCAAGAGTAGATCCTTGGAGTCATCTATCTCAGGCTTGGCTCTCAAAAGAGTAATTCCACTGAATTGACGAGGCAAGTGTTTGAAATTCAGGAGACTATAAAATTGATTCTTCCATAAAGAAGTAATTTGTGGTAAATGGTGTAGTCCTCTGGGCAGCTATTCACTCATCTTATATGACCAGGACCCTTGAAACATGGTCAGGAAGATTAGAGGACATCTCTGATCTGTCATTTATTTGTAGAAGCCAGGAAAACTTTTCTTTTGGTGATAAAATATCTGGGGGCAGACCCTACACACCATCTTACACTAGGCTTCCAGGGGTGAAGAAAAGTACAGTTTTAAGAGAAGTTTGGATAGTGTTCTGGAGTTCTGGAGGTGATTCTGAAATACCTAACCAGCTTTTTGTTATTCAATTGCATGTTCTCTGCTGGGGAAGCAGCAATGCACTGTGTTACTCCAGAAAGTGTGTGTGCAGATCCAGGTGGGATTGCAGAGTTCTGCCTTTTGTAAGTAAAATTGTGTGGCATGGGCTCCTCCAAAAAACTCTCTCCTCAATAAAATGTCAATCACCCCTCCCTTCCTCCATTACTCTGGTGCATGAAAGCAAGTGGGCAGCTGGCATTTGTGTGCTGTGTCTCTAGAAAGTCTTTGGAGACAGAGAAGGAAATCATAGCATTTACTGCCTGATGTGCCTTCCTAAAACAAAATCAGTTACTATTGTTAACAGTTAAATACATCAGGAAATTAAATCAAAAGTAAGACAAGCTGTTTCTTTCATCCATATATATTTACCTTCTATTGTAATGTTATTTCTGGTATCGGCTTTATTACTGTTCTTTCCCAGCACTTCCAACAGCTAAAATATTTCTTCTTGAATATTTCTTATCCAATTTACTCTAATTTTACTCTAATATTACTAATATTATGCAGTACTTTAACATATTTGTCCTTGGCCTTGTACTGGGTGGTACCCTAAGAGACAGTAAAAGCAGTAACCTGGTTGGGAGGACAGGTGAAGTGAACAGGTACGTTTCTCATTTGTCTGCTTTTCACTTGTGTTGGCTCTAAAAGGTTCCTGGCATGGTGGAACAGCAACTGGATGCTATACATAATAAATTTTAGAGGTTGGGTTTTTTTCAAGGTAGATCCCCTGTAATCTTCCAAAAAGTAAGAAGTGTTCTTCATAAACCTTGATGAAGTGTGTTGCCACATCAGCATTTGTTCTTGACATCTGTTAAGTATGAATACTTAAATATTCAAATTGACCTTTTCAGATATGCTGTCTCTCTCAAGGACATATAGTTCATGTACTCTTCATAATAAGCTGTTGTTCTTGTTATTTCATCAGAATAGAAATGGGCAATGCACTTCATAAGATAGAAAAATACATTCTTTGCCCCCAAGAGTTTGTCCTGTAAGCAGAAATAGACAAAAAGGGAAATAACAGGAGAGGATTTATATAAATCAAATTATGTGGCAGCTTAAGTCTTCTTTTGCAAATATGTTCAGTGACCTCATCATAGTGATGTGAAAGCATTTTACTATCAGAGTGTGTTAACTGCTAAATATTTTTAGAGAAAACTTGAAATAAACCAAAATATCAGCAATTTCATGAATCTATTCAAACAGTAGAAGTCAGGTTATGAAAATTAAATGTAATGTATCTGAGTCAGTAGAAGTAACATAATACACCTTTTTGAACATTTATAAAGTATGATTTGATGGGTAAATTAAGGCAGCTTCTTCCTTAAGCTTATTAGTTCCCTCATGCCAGATTCAGATCGCTGAAAGCAGCCAAACCCTAAGACTGAATTTTCTGTGTTACACAACTGCGTGGCACATGCAGAGTTGAAAAACATGTTTAATAACTGTAATTTATTGAATTTTAGGGTCTCTCAGTAAAAAAATACCTATTATAATAACATGCCATTTTAAAGGTTAGATTGCTAAAGGATATTAACTATTCATGACCAGCTATCTGTACACTCTGTGATTCAGAAAGAAAAAAATTACTCTATATTTGCATTGAAAAATTACTTACTTAGCCATAGTAAGGAACAGTTAAGTCCATGGCTTTGGTATTTATACCTCTCAGCCTCCCATTAATGCAGACAGTGGGAAGTTGGCTGCAGTCATCTCATAATATTCATCTACCACCCTCCCAGACAAAGGCAAAGGGATACCCTAAATACATGAAAATTAATGGCTTCTGCAATAGCTAAAGCTTCTCTTGGCTCATGTTGCTTCCTAAAATAGAAAAGGAAAGAAGCAGGAAAATTGGAACAGGTGTCACCTTATATTTTTTCCTTAACTAGCTTTGTGTTTTGAGTTGAAGAAACCTGAAGACATGCAAGTGTAATAATAAGGATAAAGCATTTATCTTTATTATGGTCAGTTACTGCTAATCTCCTTTTGGAGTTTTAGCAGGGATTTATAGGGATTCATTTGTGGTTTAGGTTTGGAGATAATTAAGTACCTTTCTACTGAAAAGAAGAAATGGAGGGAGAATTGGCTCAAAGCTAAAACAAGATTTCTGTGCTTGCTCATATATTAAACTTCCTTTTATTTGGTTGTCACCCCAATAGAAATGATTAGTGGGTTGTAAAGAAAGAAAATGTATTGCATTACATCTATTAGAGCATGTTTTATATGTAACAGTAATTAAAATATAATTGAAATCATGAGTTCTTCTAATTACTGGCTTTACATAATGCATAGTTAAAGAGTGAGCATCTATAAATGTGTCCTTTTTACACATCCAGAAATGGTTTGCTGGCAGCATTTTAATTAAAGACGGATTAGTTAAAACGTAGTTTAATCATTCTGTCATCAAAGGATTTAGACCTCATTAATTAGCTGTTGATAAATAGGTTTAAACTACAAAAAATTTAATTTAAAATATGCCAGTTGAGATCTAGAGTTATTGTAGCTGGAAATTGAGCAATGAATCTAAGAAAAATTTGTGCCATCTCTTTCTGTAATATCAGATTAAGTATTAAATCCAGACCAGTGCAGAACTTAGTTCTGCCTTGTTACTACTAATGAACTTGACTCCAAGTGGACTCTGGAACTGGTGAAGAAATAAAAGCAGGAGCCCCTTTGTAATGAGCGCTGCTTTCTGGTGTGTCCATGGGATCTGTTTTCCATTTATGCATTTAGTGAAGATTTGAAACTCATTTGAAAATCCTTCTGCTGTTGAACTGAAAATTTATGAAAATGAATCCTTGATTCGGGGGTTTATAGCTTCTCCATAGGAGCAGTGCAGGAGGAGATACGATGCTGTTGACTACCCAGGTGCAGCCGATGGGGAGTTCCAGGCAGCAGGCAGGCAGGGGCATGGCAGAAGGTGACTTTATCTCAGTGTAGAAGGAGGATGAGTTCCCACCTTGAAACTCAATGCTCCACTCTGTGTTCTCCCTGATGCTGTTTCCTTGCTCTTGCAGAAGACCAGAACTGCACCCAGGTCTGTTACCTCTGCCAGCTGCAGGTTTGGTTATTCAAATAAATTCATTTTTGTTACTTGAAATGGTCCAATCATAGCTGGAGCTTCAGCCAATGACAATTGCTTGTAATATTTATGCTTTTTCTGTCAGTTACTTAATGGTGGTTCTTTGACTCACTGGAGCTCTGATTTGTTTGTTTGGGTAAACCTTATTTGTATTCTCTGTAACAGCCCCTCAAGCAAACAGACCAGCTTTGGAAGAGGCATGTTCCTCTACTGTCAAAGCACACACCTACTGCTGCTGAGCTTCTGCATGCAAAACAACAACAAAAAAAGGAACAGAAGAGGTAGAACTTGACTTGAAAGTTGGTCAGAATTAACATTAAAATCTTTGTGGGTTTGTGCTTTGAATATCTTAATCATCTTAGCTTCTATGAAGCAGTAACTGTCATGATTTCAATAGATAAGTAGTCACAATATTTGAATACATAAGTCTACTTTTTATGCAGATGAATCAAACAATTCTGAAAAATGGCAATGGATTTTCTAAGTAGAATTTAAGGAGTTTCAGGAAAACAGTAAGTCTTAAAAAGGCTTCTGAAGTGTTAAATTTAACTTATTAAAAAGATGTATTTACAGAGCACTCTACAACTGTCCTGTTTCTAGGATGCCTGTTCAGCTGTCTTGCCAAGTTTCAGGAAAAGCAGCGTCTGAGTGTAAGTTCACAGGCTTCCATAGTCAATTTTTGCATTTCAATGTTGGAAATAAAATGGGCTGGCTGAACTTCTGTGAAAATGCATAGTTTCATGAATTTTCACACTGAGGTGGACCACCTGTCACACCATTAGATTAGATGAAAAATAAATCCAGTGGGAGTGGGTATATGCACTTCTTTAAAACTACATCTGTTAAAACTCTTGCCCTTTTCTCATTTTGGAAAAAGAAATACAAACTGAAACTCAACCAGAGCTGTTAGAAACATTTTTTATCAGTCTGTTTGGGTGGAAGATTCCACAGGCATTCTTAAACTGCTGCAGTATCAGAGTCATGTTGTTTCTTTGTTCTCTGTGCTAAAAATTATTCAAAAACTTTTATATTTGCAAAAAGATGAGGCAAAACTGGATTTGCTGTAGTTAACTGTAGTAATAAAATGACAGCCATGAAGTTGAAAAACAAGAAAAAAATGTTGTGTGCATGTGTGTGAGGAAAATGTAATTTCAAATTCTCTAAATTCACTGTTCTGTGCAGTTTAGGCAAAAAGATGAAATATCAGCTAAGGCTGAATAACCTCTTTAGTTATTCTTTACATAAGACAGGTAATTTATAATTCCCAATTATACAATTAAAATGCTAATTACCCCTCAGCTAAAGTCTCTGTTCTTGAACTGAGATTATCAATTACTTTCAGTCATTGCAAATCTTCTATGACGTGTGATAGTGCAAAGTTTTGTATTATTTATGGACTTCGTTTAAACTGTCTCTGGGTTCCAGGTAGCATTAATGGCTGGTGAAATGGCTTTGCCTTGGTGGACTTTGTTTCATGAAGGAATGGTACTCCTTCTGATCTGTGGTGTTGTGTTCATAAAATAGGTTTATATTGGGGTAATCTTGCTGCCTCTTCCTGCCCCAAGCTCTGGCTTGTCACCCACTCTAGTACAGAGAAGTAGCACGTTTAGAAATACCTATGTGAATTTTTCATTACCACTCACTCCTATGCTACTTCTATACAGCTTTTCCTTATTTGATAAGAGATGTTCTGCACTGTAGCTCCATTAACATGCTGACAGCTCCATGTGCCATACCTGCTTGTGAAGTTACTGGACTGTCCCTGCCGAATTCAAATCCAAATTCCTCTTCAAAGGAAATATTGTCATCTAGAGTTTGCTGCATATAAATAAAAGTAACTTAGTTAAAGAAAACAAAACAAGGAGTCAATCTAGATTTTGGAATTCAGGAGCAACACTTTAAAAAAGTATTATTTTTGCTTGTGCGTGATACAAATTAGGATAATTTTAAATAGAGATGCTTCGAAGTATAGCAGCTTTCTGTATTTCTTGTTGATAGTATGCTTCAGCATCTCTACTCTGTGAGCTTGCAAAATAATGCTGCCAATGCTTTGAATCTTTAAAATCTTCATTAGGAGTAGTGTGAACAGTTAGGTTTAAGAATTCAATGCATGGAAGTGGTTTTGTTTCCTAGTGTTCATAGAGCAGTAAGTTCTGTTCTAAACAACTTCCAGCCAGGCATACCTCTTAATTAATAATACCATTTTTGCAAATCTTTAATGATATTGTCTCCAAGGTCTAGAAGAAACCTTTGTTTATCTGCTTATAGTGGTAAATTTCTTGTTTTGGCGCAGAAAAAGGGTAGTGAGACTCTGGGACAGATTGCCCAGAGAACTTGTGGTTGCCCTTCCCTGGAGTTGTGCAAGGGAAGCTGTGCAAGGCCAGCTTAGATGAGGGTTTGAGCAACCTTATCTAGATGAAAAGCATCCCTGCCTATGGCAGGGAGGTTGGAGCAGATGATCTCTAAGCTCCCTTCCAACCTAGGGCATTCTATGAAATTTGTAATGCACTGTTTGTTCAGTATTAGTAAACTGGATCATTTCGTCTACTCCTCTCCACTCTCTGTCTTTTTTTATTTATTTATTATTAAACCAACCTCAGATTTGTTTTGCAATACTGCAGTGTTGTGAACTAAATGAAAATACGATTAGATAAACTAAGCCTTAAAGCATCTATTGTGGTTCTTCCAGCCCAGTTTGATTCTAAGCATAAATATTTCAGGTATCATGGACAGATTATATTTACAGTTTCTTAATAATTTGGTATTATTTGAGCTTTATAGCATTCTCGTGTGAAGATATTCACGTGACTAAATGATCAAAACAGTGTCTTTCAGTCATGGCGTAAATAGAGAGATCAGCTCTGGGAAATTTGGCCTTTTGTGAATTCTTTAAAAAAAGCTTTGAATTTTAGCCTCTCGTGTGGCTATGCTTGATATTTACATCATACAAAACCATAAGGGCACATTCTAGTTGCACTTCAAAAGTAATTCAGTGCACAGATAACTAATAGATATTCACCTATGTCTTCTGAATGTACTCAAAAAAAAAAAAAAAAAAAAAAAGCCCTACAGAAAATCCTACAGAAATCTACAGATCTCCCTTAAGCCACTGTGGTTTCCAATTTATAGTTCAAAACCACATGCTTGCATTTCAAGGCAAGTCTCAAGGGCTGTATTCAAAGAATATTACTTTTGAAGTGTGCAGAGGTTTCTTTTTATTAGGAGGCAACTTTCTCAAAACTGTGCTGAGTACATTATTCTGGATCTGAAACATCTTCAAACCAGTGAGCGATCGGATGTGAAAAAAAATTATATAAAGATATTTTCAGCAGAAACACCTTAATGAGATGTTAACACATGTGTGTCCTTGACTCTTCCATACATTGTATTCTTCACCAGGCAAGTTGCATTTCTGACAGCACCAGATCTCTCTGTTACACAGTTTAGGAATAGGATTCCTGAACTACCAATATCCAGCAGGTGTTGTTGACATGGTTGCAGTATCTGGGAAAAATGAATAGAGTTATTCAGTGGCTTGGTTGTCCTTCATTGAAACCTCGGAACGAGTAATTGTTCCTCCATCCCAAAGTGATTTGTATGTCTCATTCTGCATCACTGCAGTTATGAATGATATTGGGCTGGGGTAGAGGAAACATCAGAAGATGCCACTGAAGAGTGTATTGGGCAGTGTTGTAGAAGCTTGGCTGAAGTTTCTTGCCACATTTTGTTCTCCTACTATATTTTCTCCATACTTACTGCATTTTCTGTAATTAGTTTTTACTTCTTCTGTAAGAGTCAAAAATACATTTTTATTTAGAGATGGAATCTTTTTGATCTATAAGTGTCTTGTTTTCAGGAGTGAATAGCTGAGAAATACAACATTATTTTTTTCTTATAAACGTTTGTTACAACTCAAGAAGAGCTGATTAGAAGAGCTCAAATTAGAGTTTACTTGTTTACCCTTTCTGGAAAATAAAAATCGTACTTTGCTGAGTGTGTTTGGATATGTTGTATTCTAGTTATGAAGAAGGCCTGAAAATAAGCAAAAAGTGTGAGGAAAGTAGTTACAGATAGTTTCTATTCCTCCTTTAGATGCCTTTATTCTGTAAATCCACTTAGATTTTCCAACAGGAAAACTGTTGACATTTATTTGATTCAATTCACATTCATAGCACAGATCTGATTGTAGTTGTCATTGAGCATTAAATAGCAGTAGAAACTGGACCAGACACACAGGCATCATTGTCAGAGTGGTTCTTACAATGTGTCAGAATCATTATCCATAGCACATTTTACTTTAGTGGCTTTTAAGATTGTTTTGAATTTGAGGCTTTTTAAGCATTCTGGAATTCTATTTGGATATATGCAATATTCCATAAGATCTCAAAATTATCAAGTATGTACTTTTCCTGTTGCTTCTAATGATGAAGAACTCATTATTTCTGAAAGCAGAGCTTTCTTCTGTGTCATCAGGATAGTCACAAAGGTAGTCAAGTCTTAGCAGAGCAGTGGGGATAACACTCTTGTGCCTCAAAAACTTTGCAAGTGTGGGATCAAGTACACCCATGCCAGAATGTACCTCTACATTAAGAAAAAAAAAAAAAGAGAGAGAAAAATTGTTTCAAGTGTAGGACAAAGGCCATGCCAGCCCAAAGTTGTATGCATTTTTAAAGGTAGTATCTAACATGGAAATTCACCAATGGCTGATCTGTATACACAGCCACGGTAGTATGTGCATGATACACATGCATGATACAAATGAGTAATACACACACCCTCCAGGAAAATACTACAGAAAACGTCACAGAAGGCTTTGAAACCCATGAAAGAAGAGAAGAAAGAGGCACTTGACTTCTGTATCTGTGTTGGTTGCATTAAAAGTTCACGGCAGAGCATGCAACAGCAACATAAAACTGCCTGAACATACATATCCTCCAATCAAAAAGACCAAGCAAAGTTCAAGACATGATACTTGCAATGTATGTGGATTGCTAGAGTAAATGATATTCCATCCTGCTGTTTCAGGCTTTATACTTTTGTATCAGACTTTTGGATAGAGAGATCTGTAGACAGATCCTGGTGTGAAGAAGTCTGGTGGCAGATTCTGCATTAACTTCAGTGGAACCAGGATTTTAACTACAAAGTACTGGCAGCTTCTGTAATTCCATACATACAGATTTCAGGTGTGAAAAGCCAGCATTTGCTGTAAAAATGATATGCACTCCTTCACTTATCTGTGACATGTTATACAAGGATTTTGTCTGCTTTGATAGAAACGTAGGATTTTTTTTTCAACTGCATGAACATTTTTGTAATGAGTGATAGCCCAGAAAAGTAAATTCAGAAAAATCATGTGAGTAGTTTTACTAGTGGAAAACTCATTACCTAGAAGAGTTGTACTATCTTCAGCTCAGTCACATAAGTAACTCCTTCTTACTCTTGGCAGAAAGTCCATAATATTTGATGCAACAATCAGGTCCTTTTTTAGAAAACTGAAATGAAGTTCAGGCAACATCTGGATTACACAAAGCATGTCTTAATTTATTTATTGCTTTTTACTGCTAGTCAGGGAGTACTGCAAAAGGTGAATACTATTACTTGGCTGCACAGCTTTGTATAAATTACAACCATGAGTATGTGATGCTGAAAAATAAGCCCTGCTATCTCTGTGTCACTGATGATGGGAAGATGTTTACAGCCTTCATTATTTCATTTTTAAAGCTCTTTAGAAGGTTACTGAAAGTTGCTGTCTGGAGCAGATAGTTTATTTCATCATTTAAAGGTGAGGAGTCTATAAAATACACTGAAAGTTGCTTCCTAAAATATACATATACAACAGTATATGTTATTGTGCAAAATGTTTGTGCATAGTTTTGTCAGAGTAACCTTGCCTGAAAGCATGCTAGGGAAGAGCAGGTCTGTTACTTTATTTCCATATGAAATGTTCATTTGGTGAAAAAAAATCTGCATCAGAGGAAATCACAGTTTAGGTGATAAATTTCATGGGCTCAATTTAGTGATACCTGTGCTGTGGTCTCACCATGTCAGGGCTGCTCCTTACCTTCTAATATTTGCTGCTACTGGTTTCTGGACAATACAAAAGTAATGTTTCTACCTTATAAAACCACAGCATTTTGAGCAGAAAGATCATGTAAGTTGGATCTCCTTACTGAGTTGCTAAATGTAGGTTTTTCTCTATGTGATTAATTTTTATATTTTATTTTGTTTCTCTTTAAATACTGTAATTTTGTATAATTTTAAAATCTGGTTTATATTCACAAGCATGTAAGGTCTTTACTATCCTTCAAAGAGTTTGAATTGTGTTCTGTTTGTTGCTGCTACAGAAGGACAAAGTCACATCTCTGTTCTTTGAACAGCACCATTATCATTATGTGTTAATGAAATTACTTCAGTAGTACAAGAAATGAGTTTTTGAAATAAATTCAGTATTAAAGGGAATTGGATTGTAATTAGAAAATATTTCAAACAGAAGAAAGGGATCCGTACTTGGCTCTTAAAGAACCTAATCCTCTATTCATTGTACTTTGGGCATATCTGCCCTCATATGAGGGGACTTTGACAGTGAAAATGAAAATGTTTTAATGCTCTTAAGGCCAAACAGCTCCTCCAGCAGAACAGCAGTGCAAGAAGAGAGTACAGGGCCCTTCCTTTCCTTCTCCCTCTCACACACAAAAGTAAAGTACGTTGTGTTACTATGTTCTAAACTACTGTGTTCTTCACCAATTGTGGAAGGCTCAGCCTCATGTTACCTTGCTGTTGGGGTTGAGTCTGTGTTAATTTTTTTTCCAGGTTTGGTCAGGGGAAGACTGTTGAGGTATTTAGGTACCGCAGTGTGAAATAGAATAGTCTTATGTTTTCTCCATGTCTGTTGTGCTACAGGTGAGCAAACCTGAGACCATCCACTCCAGCATGCACTGTGACAAAGAGCTTTGCTGGCTTGTCTGGAGATCAGACTGTGCAGCATGGTCAGATATGATTCAGGCTTCACCATACATGTAGGGAAATTTAGTGCAGTTTTCAGCAGAGGTTATCTGAAGGGTGGTAAAAATGAGAGAGCTTCTGCTGCAATTATTTTGAAGCAGCTTTCTGATGAGCTTCTACTGCTCTACTTCACTGTAGACTAGAGACAGCAGGGTTGGAAGTAAGGATCATAGATTTTATTGTGTACCTGAAATGCAGCAAGAAGTGCCTTTCTCAACTCCACTTCAGACAGTTTAGCCAGCTTCAGCATTTGACTGTTACCATCCTATTCCTTCTGTCATCAGATGAACTACCTTTTGTGAACACTAATTTGGCTTTTGATGTTGAGTTGTTAAGGAGAGCAATTTGCCATTTGAAGTTGCTGAGCTGCACTCAAGCCTGTCTTCTGTGCTGCAGAGCTGCTAAATGGGCTGTGTGGAAATAGTGTGATGCTCTGCAGGACTGCTGAGCCATGGGGGTGGCTGAACTCCAGAGTTCAGCTGAGCAGAAATGGGCAGAGAGCCTCTTCAGGGAGCTGGGGATTCACACCAACACAGCTGTACTCAAGCAAGACTTGCTTTTCTCCCTGTCTTGTGGAGGTTTGGATATATTATTAACTGCCTCCTTTTTTTCTTTGCAGCCTGTTCCAGCACTACTGCTATGCTCGTGGTGGCATGCGCCACACTTCATACACTTGCATCTGTGGCAGGTAAGGCAGTGGCTTATACTGAACTGTTGCAGACTTTATGGCCATTATCCCATTGGATGTTTGTGAAATTGTTCCTTTTAGGAACATGATGTATTTACAAGTGCCACCAGAGTGAGGTTTGAACTGTTTCCTTTGGAAATGTCAAAGAAAGGTGGCTAGTGCTGTGTCTTAAAGAAATAACTCAGTTATAGATTGTGCTGCACTCAAGGAATTCTCTGATGACTGCTGCTACTACCAAGATCATGTTTATGCTCACATCTGTGCTGCAATTGGCTATTTTATTAAAAAGTGTTATGGAGAAGGGCTTTAGAGCTATTCTCTGTTGCTCAGAAATACTCTCTTTGAAATACATCTTAAGTATTTCATATAGTTCTCAAAATTCTTAGCCTCAGAGGTTAAGATGTGATTAAACTAATCTTTTTTGAATTTGAAAATATTTTGCTCACTCCTTTTCTTGTTGAAGATCTGGTGTTGAAGGTACTGTGTTTTGGGGAAAGTATTATAAAAGTTCCCCCTGGATTTGCAGCAATACACATTTTTAATTTGCAGAAGTTCAAAAGAATACAAAAAGGTACGTGTTGAAGCACAGCTGTGTGCTCAATGCAGAGATTAATCTTACTTAGTCAGTAGAATTAATCTAATCAGAAAGACATGACAGTTGGATGAGGCATGTATGTTGGTATATAAATTCCACTTGTAGATCTGCTGCTACTCACAAGCCTTTGCCCTGCACTGAAATCACATACACTTATAAAAATATTTGTATATGCTAATGACAACAATGTTATATTGCTTTGGAGGTAATAAGGACAATTAGCATCCTTGCTGCTTTCTGCCGTTTACTCAATTGCTTGTTTGTAAATGCAATTTTCCAATTTATATGCAAAATTGCAGTAGGAGCATAAGCAGTTTTGTGGCAGATTGTGCATCTAAATTGTCTGAAAAGTTTCCTGGTTTAAGTACCATCTTACAGTTTGAGAATTTACATCCTATTGAAATGAGCCTCCGTCTCTATGGTATTGTCACAAGATGTGATGATACAATCATCTGTCTCTGTGTGTGCTTTGCACAGCCATACAGACTTCACATGCACTTACAGTAAATCAGAGACACTGCTGTAGGATCTGCTTTGGGTGCCAGAGAGCATCAATGGTTTTGCTAAACCTGTAGAAACATCTGCCAAATGCTTGTGTAGTCTCTCCATGGGACTAAAAATCTCAGGGTGTATGTTACAGGATGCAGGGAACCCAGGAGAGGGGAAGCCCCAGGAGTATTTTTGACATGATGACAGGAGCTTCCTGGGTGTCCTATTCTACCAAGCTGGAGGGACTTAGCAGGGCATGGGAGCAGCTTTTGAGCTTCCTCAGAACCACTGGAGGATTAAACGCACAGAGAGGGTTGCCCTGGAAAGGCAAGGTCCTAACAATATCATGACTTTGTTGGGAGGTGGCATACTATTCTTCCACTGCAATTAAAAGTGCAGGGAAACCTGATTTTTAAAAAATTTAAATTACATCAGGTAGAATGCAAAGGCCTTTGTCCTTAAATTGTAATATTTTGAGTATGAGTGATAAAGTAAGAATGAATAATACTAGCATTTTTAAGGTAGGTCCTAATAAAAAATGTAAGTAGATATATTTGTTGAATTCACTTAACATAATAATTGCAAAAATCATAGGCATTTTTATTACCATGAAAATGTCACAAACTGTAAAGTTAGCTATATTTGTGATTAAAAATAGCTTTTGCAAATAGGATTTTTTTTAATAGTTATGTCTATTTTACTCATGCTGATTTTGTTGTTTTCCTGACAACTTGGTACTATGACAGAATCCTTCCTTTTTTGATTACAGGCCCAATAATGATTTCTGTAGAAGAGAATTATGCTTTTAAATAAAATACAAGTTTGTTACTCAGATTTTAGATAAGATGCTCTCTAATCTGGAAATGCAGAGTAATCAGTACTATATTTCAGTACAGAGGTAAATAACTTGGCATTTGTTGCTGTCTCTGTCCAGTGTTGCACACTTCAGGAGGTGGTAAATGAATATTCAGTGTGACTGAGAATGCCATGTGTATTCATTTGCATATATTCACTCTCCAGTCAGCTGAGAGGAGTAACAGACATAAATTAGTATTACATGGTGAGGTTAGTCCTGTAGTTAGTGATGCTTTCAAACACTGTCAACTCGTCAGGAGTTTGAAGCGCAAACAGATGTCATGTAAATGCAATTAAATGGGAATGGTAGTATTTGACAAATGTACCTGGATATATTTAGCACTGATCTACAAAGTGTTGACTTCTGAGTAGTGTTCAGATGCTAATGAATAATTCATTGCAGTGTCTTAGTGTACCGAGTAACCATTTTTACAAAGGGGAAAACAAAGGTAAAGTTACACACACAGTGCACCCTGGTGACCTGCTGATGGATGGCACCCACCGGTAACCAGGCAGTTTCCATCTGGAGTTAGCATGAAGGTGGGGGCATCAGTATATCTGTAACCACCACAGAAGCCATGGTCAGCTGCTACTAGTACTGCAGCATCTTGGACTTAGGCTCAAATCTTCTTGTC
The DNA here is from genome assembly GCF_036169615.1 of Heliangelus exortis. Taxonomy (NCBI): domain Eukaryota; kingdom Metazoa; phylum Chordata; class Aves; order Apodiformes; family Trochilidae; genus Heliangelus; species Heliangelus exortis. The sequence goes on from NC_092434.1 coordinate 8,626,664, forward strand.
GGATGTCTCTAGGCAGATGACAGCTCTCAGCAGATGACACCATTGATTAAAAATAACCTAGTACAGTAAAATGCCTTCTCTATCTGAGGATCACCATAAGTAAAGTTTTTTTAGGATACTTACTGAATAATTTATTCTTTCTTTTCAATGTAACTTTTTAAGGCTTTATCTCTTAGAGCAAAAAGTGGAGGGAAGGCTGCTAGTGCTTCCTTCTGGATTAATTTGATTATTTAAATCATGATTAAATAGTTTACTGGTTTAGTTAATGGGCTGTTGTTTTTTCTTTAGGTGTTCTTGATGAAGAGCTAATCGCTCCACTTTTTGTAATGCTTGATGCTCAACTTAAGACTTGTTCTTAAAGTAATGCTGGCATTCCTCCTCTTTCTCTTTTCTTTCTTCTAATAATTTGTTTCTGATATAAAGTGGGGTTTTTTGGAAACTTTTTTTCCTTTCCTAGTAATCTGAATCTCTTCTTACAGTTTTGCATTCTCAGTGGTGCTAATTTGCAGCTTTTCCACTGCTTCACACAATTCTTTCTGTAACCAGCACATCTTTGGCACTGGTTAGAGGCAAATTATTAAAGGAACAAAAATAGATACACATAAATCTCTTGTAGAATTTTTCAAGCTGGCTGCCTGAAGGCAGACATCGGCATCCCCGTCTGTGTTGGTCTTCAGAGCTGCTGACCTCCAGGAAGGCAGCTCATCTGCCAGTGCTCTGCACCTCCCCACAGCACTTAATTTTAAATCCCAGCTTTGTCACTCGAGTGCCAGACCTTTCAACTGTTACTCCTTGGGGAGGAAAGAAATAGCTTCTACAGGAAGGCTCATTTGCTTTGCCAGTGGCTGTTTTGAAGCCACCTTGAAAGTCTAGCTGAATCACTGTGAATGATTCCTGACTATTTGCAGCATTTACCTTCTGTGGCATTGGTCCTAAAGCACCTTTCCTGCCTTCATCTCAGGATGGTGGAAAAGGCACTTCTTGTGAGGAAGATTGAACTTGCACCTCTTAGGTGTCCACATCAGTGCTTTAATTTGGGTCAGTAGTTCATTTCTGAAGCAAGAGCTCCCACTTATCCCCAACAGAGGAGCTTTGCTCAGAGCCAGGGACCAATCCTGGAGTGCACATGCTATATTTCTTTTTTTGTGAAAAACTGCTGGGAGAGCTTTCAGGAGCAGGTCTGCTGTGCCTTGGTTGCTAATGGGTGTTCAGCCTGGGAGCTTGCCCAGAGACAGTCCCAAGTGAGCAGAACTCCTCACCCCAATCCCTTCTGACAGACTAAAACCTGACATGCATATGGTGTGCATATCTGGTCTGCAGCACCAACTGTGCTCTCCGTGGTTCGATCCCATTTCCGCCATAGAGCCAAGATGTGCATGACAGATAAGGAGTCTCAAATGCCAAGAAAGATTGTCTGCTGCTCAACTCTTCACTAACGGTGATGAAAAACAGATTTTTCATGCATGTTCCATAACAGTTGGTGCCAAACCTTACAGAAATATTTTGTAAACTAAAACCTTTATATTAAAATGTGCAAAAGAAATCCTGCGTCTTTGTATTTGCATTGTCTGTGGTTGAAAGCATTTGTGCAGTGCTCATATTTGAATGTATCACTTGTTTATACACTTGGTATGGTACATACCAGGTATGGAAGTGCCAGCATATGCTGATAAGTAAACAAGTTATCTGCAAATACATTAGCATGGAGTTGTACCCTTAAGCTTCATGATAATTTTTTAAAAAGTTGATCAGAAATGTATGCATGTGCTATTTACTTCTCCTGCTTTATCCCTGTTTTTAGAAAGAGATTGGAAATACCATCTGCAGCAAAAATCCTGACAAACTGCTGTGGAGTGTGTGAGGGGGTGGTGCATGCCAGGTGTTTGGTTTTTTAATTAGTTTTTGTGGTTTTCCTTAAGCACCAAACATGTGGGTTTCCAAACAATGTCATGCTTAGCACTAAGGTCATTCCAGTTTCTTCCAAGAGCTACCCCTCCCCAAAATCATAGTCCTGCACTTGAGAACAGTTCCTCAGGCAGGAAACAATCACTGCTACCTCCCACCAGGCTGATGGTCCAGGACAAAGGTAGAAATTATCTCTACTCCTGTCACCTGCATGTGAAAGGAGATGATCCTTTTCTTTTAATTGCAGTCCATTGCCCTATTATAGATCTCTTTTTTCAGAAAGAGCAAACTGAGTTTGAAAGTATCCTGGCAAGGAAAAATTGAACTGTGGCCAGGTAGAAGTGTTTTAAGGGTTATTTCTGCTTCTGACAGTATTTTGTTATAAATCTAATTTAATGACTCCTATATTTGGGAACTTCAGGGCCAGTGCCCTGAAGACAGGACATCTTGGAAGGAAGTTCCATGTCTGTCTTCATCTTGTGTACAAGCTGTATGGGGCCATTTTAAGTTACCTGCACGACAGGGTAGCTTCCCAAGTCAGGCATCCAGTAAGTAAAAAGCAGTCAGTTATAAAACTACTTAATCCATTGGACTAGCATCACAAAACAAATTTGTTGCAGCCTTGAATATGTGGGGCTTTTAAACTCTTGTTTAATCAACTTTGATTTTTCTCTTTGGACTGTATATAATTTTAAGAAATACAGTTTGTATCAGAAAATCCTTCGCATGATTCTGAAACATCCTTCACTGCCTTACTACATCATGATCCTTACATGCTGAAATATTCTTAACAATAAAAACTTACTGCTTTCAAGGTATTAACGTGATCCCACCCTTTTAATTGAGAGCCTTCAGAAACTTCAGGTGGCATCTACTTTATCCTCCATAGTCATTGCTGATGGAGTTACTGCATCTGAGTACCCAGTGATCTATTAAATATCTAATGGATCACAAGCTCTTAATGAATCCTGAAGGTAATCTCTTTGATACAGTACATGTTTACTGGTTTTGTAATTGAACGTGTCAGAAGTCTAATAAAGGATGAGTGTCAGAGGGCACATTTATTCCAGATACAACAAAAGATTTATTGAAATTGAGCCTTAGATTCCTTTTGCCTTAGATTCCTTTACCTTAGATACAGAACTGTTCCACCGTCAAAACTTGAAAGAACCAAAGTTGAGCAAAATAACACATGGTTTTGATGAAAGGTGAGATACAGACTGGCAAGTCAGCTGGAGGGATCAGAGAGATGCCTCAGTAACCCTGACCCAATACATGTATTTTTGGATGTGGTATAATTCCTCTAGTTTTCTGAAGAGAAAAAGAGAGAGACAGCATCTGTCTGAGGAGAATAGCAAAAGAAAAATAGGTAAAGCATGAGATGTTCGCCAGTCTTTTAACTGATATGTGATAGACCTGGGGGAATATCAGTAGACAAGAGAGGATGCCAAGGACAAGTATAGGTCACTGAGTGGATCATGGAGCTTCAAAAGCAATGAACAAGGATCTGTCCTTCTCTAGAGATGTTTTATTCCTGTGAATCAGCAGTTGAATCTGAAAGGTTTCTAGGAATAAAAATCTTTGCAGTATGATTTTTAATAACAGGTAAGAAAAGAGTGACAGTTCTCATGTCTGTGATGTCTGCTGACTTTGTATGCTGTGAATGCTCCCTGAGCAGTGTGCAGTGTATCCACTCCAGCAGAGAGCACACGTGCCCATGCCAGAGGTGAACAGGAGCTGTTTACTTCAACACCTGAAATTTTCCAGTCTCACTGACTCCTGGGGTGTTTCAAAAATGTCAGATGTGACTTCAGTGGAGGTTAGGTTTTCATGCCTCAGAATATTTAACCTCACATAGGGAAACTTGTCATTTAGTAATTAAAAAAAATCCATAAAGAACTAAATGGGTGTAGGTTGAAAAATTACTCTTGCATAATTGCTTCTTTAACACTGTCATGGATGTGGGAAGTATTTATATGAGCTGTGCTGAGTTTCTTCTGCAGAAAGGTCTTATCTTGCAGCCAGGGTAGCAAAATGCCCATTCTGGACCCATTTCTGCTAAGTGAGCTGAAGGGTGTGCTTTTATAGCCTATGTTAGGGCAGGGCCCATGGCACTTCTCATAGACTGCAAAATTTTGTGCTTAATATATCAATACACTGATGTTTACAGTGTTATGGGTCACAATGCTCCTTCTTGTGTTGTACATGTTAGTGTTCCTTCTTCTACTGATTGTGCTGAATTTTCTTCTGCCAGTGGGGAGAACTCGTCTGTTTTACACTATGGCCATGCTGGAGCCCCAAATGATAGAACTATTCAAGATGGAGACTTGTGGTAAGTAAAGGATTAGAGTTTGATTTTTTTTGTTTGTTTGTTTGTTTTGTTACATTACTGCTGTTTTCATACATGCATTGTATGTACTCTTGGACTTAATCAGTGAAATTATGGCTGCATAATGATGAAAATGCAGATCTTTAAATCAGAATGTAATGTTGCATGCCAGACCAGTCATGTTTCTTCCAAAGGTCCTGTATACCTACATCTGCAGTTGAAAGGGAAAAAAGATTGTTTTCAGACACTTCTGTGCCAAAGACACTTACAATGTAGTTTAAGAAGTGGCTGTATTCTAATTACAAGGGCAGTTGCAAAAATTGACATCTGCATTTTTTCCAAACCTCAAGCTCTGATGTTGTGGTGGAGGGTTTAGAGAGGATTGTCTACTTTTAAAGAATTGCATCAAATTGCATAAGATGTTCCAAATGCTTCTGTTCACCCAGGGACCCCAGCCTGAGAACAGAGTTTTAAGTGTGTGAGAAGATCAAATTCATTGCAGTTTAGGTTAGGGCAGAGTATGTATAGTTCTGTATTGTGCCAAAATTTTCTAAAAAGGTTTAGCTTAGAGTCTAGCATTGCCTAGCAATATTGAGTCTAGCAATAATACAGTTGTAAATACCATAAATTTTTCTCTACTTGTATTGCATGTCCATGGGCATTGCAGTATGACTGAAGTAAAAGCAGGGTGAACTAAAGCACCAAATGCATTTCTGTAAATTGTAAGACAAACCTAATTGTGTGGTGTGTAATGCTGGGTTCTGTAATTCACCGCCTGAGACTTTGATCAAAAATCCTGCACTTAGAAAAGTGTAGAGTTACTTTCAGAGGATATCTTACTCACCGACATTCAGAGGAAGATACCTTTTAGATGGCTTTTGTAGCACTTGCAAAAGGGATGTGGGTGTGTATTTTCATAGTTGAATGTAAAGTTGTGGAGGAAAAGAAATGAGTATTACCATAGATATGCTCAAAAGCTATTATGGAAAACAATCTTTTTAATACTATAACAATAGTTTATGTGTTATCTTTATCTATGATGAATATTGTACTCAACCCATCAAATACTGATGTTAATTTGTTGCTGGACAATAGTGTGGACTTATGATCACATTGTGTTTGAGAAGTGCTGTTAGGTTTTTTGAACAGGCAGGACACACTGACATGACACACACTGTATTGGCTGTGGCATTTGAATAAAAAAAAAACCTGTAGTGTATGTTACTGAGAGAATATATACCACAATGCATTTTGATGTTCTGTATTTGAAATTAATGCCTTTAAGTGGTGAGGGGAGTAGTATTACTGGGAGACCTCAGGGTGAAGGTTATTTATAAGACCCTTGTACTAACAGTCTCTAAAGACAACTTACTTGATGGCTGAAGTCCTACCTAGACCCCAAATGCACATACTACGACTCTTTGCAAACTCAGATTTTCTACATTGGCAAACTTAAAAAAAAATATATATTTGTGTTTTGTTAGTCTCAGACAGCTGAATGTCAGAAAATCATAATCAACCAAGTACATTGATTACTTCAGCATTTCAAAACTTCTGTTCTGCAACCCCACTTTGTAACCATCTCAGTGAAGACAACAAATTGGAAATAACCTCTTGATGAAATAGTCCAGTTGCATCTTTCTCTTGACAAGATGGAGTTTGTCAGGTGTAGATTTGCTTTAGCAAATAAGTGATGAGTGAGCACGAGCGCCCAGGCTTCAGTCTCTGCCTTGCCCCTTGCACTGGCTGATACTCATGTAGCCATCAAATTTTGCTCCACATGCCTTTCTTAGTATTTTCTCAAGTGGTAGCAAAGAAATTATAAGAAAATATAATTTCATTTTGTAAAGGCAATTTAAAAATGCTCTCATTTTCCACAGTTAAAAATAGCGGTCTGGAAAAAATCTTGAGCAGCATGAAATTGTGATGCACCACTGCCTGGGTGGTTTTACTGTGTGCTTTTACAAATTTCTAAATTGGGCATAGGTGTGCGTGTGTGTGCATACAGAAAAGGTTATTGACTCTATGCTAGTTTCTATGTATATGTTAGAGTTCATATATTTGGCTCTCAGTTGAGCTTTTTAATAGCTACTGGGAGCCCTCTGTTGGATAATCTTGGCAAGCTCTGAACATAGTGAAAAAGTGGCTTTAGTTTTGGTGAAAAGAGGTAGAAGTGTTTTAAGGGTTATTTCTGCTTCTGCCAGTATTTTGTTATAAATCTAATTTAATGACTCCTATACTTGTATGTAGTAGAATCAGAAGATTGGGTACCTGATATGAGTTTTATTAAATTATTCAGTAGAATTTCATGTTTTTCCTAACATTGTTTAGTGGATATAGCTAACATTCTGCAGAAATGAGCTGCTCACGCTTTTTATGTACAAAGCAGTGCCATGCAGTATGTTAGTAAATAAGTCTGCAAAGCACCTGAATGTTAGAAAGAATCTGGAAGACTAATGCTTTGCTTCTTTTTAACATTCAAGTGCATGCTTTGTTTGCTCTTTTAAGGATTGGGTGGTATCAACAGGATATCATGGGCATTTTTAGTTTTTTTTAAAGACTATTATTCTGACTCCTCATTTAAAAACTGTTTAGGTTTAGAGCAGCCTGGTTTTATGATATTAATTTTTGAAAATTAATCTACATCAAATGGGTTCATTGCTTCTGTAAGAAACTGGTATGGAATTACATCTCTGATACTGCATTGTAATCCACATTTTTACAGGTGCAGTTTCTTTCACAAAAGGTATCAGTGCAAGGCAGGGAATTTAAAGAGAATTTGTGACACTTCTTTTTAATATGGACTGTATTGCTAATCAAGGCTGCCATTTCTGGACTACTACGTAGTAAAACCAAAATAGCTGACTGACACAGAGCATTATGATTGACACAGAAATCAATACTTTTGGAAAAGTTTAGGTATTCAGTAGATACGTGCATTGAACTGATACTGATATAAATATTGCAATAACAGCAAGTCAGCATTTTATATAAAGTATTCATGTACTACAACATCTAGATAGTGAACACTTACCTAGTATGATCAATGTGGTCTAAAGCAAAGTCTGTTCCTAAGTAAGTCTATGTTGTCTTCATGGTCAAAAATGTCAAACAGATAGATGTGTAGGTTGACCACCTTGGTGATTCACAGTTCTAGGCACCCTTTCATTTGGTATTACCTTTAAATAAAATCTTCCACTCAGGATGTTGCAAATCATGGTCTGCACTGATGGTGTACAGCCAGATTAAGCTACAAATACTTATTTTCTTCTGTCATCTTAGACCTGTGACAGCTTGTGTAGAAACTGAGCCCAAGACTGAGCCTTACTGCGTTGTTCCAAGTATTACATTACTCATGATGTTCCAAGATGCCTGCTCTTTCTGCAGGGAGGCTGTAGCTGTGTTTTGTAATACAGAAAGTGGAGTCATAAGCAAAAGTTCTTGTAGGTTGCAGTCTTCTGCTCCATACACAAGAGGCCTTGATCAAGGCCAGAGTAAGAGAGTAATTAAACCAAAATTTCCAGAGGTTTTTGAGCCACCCTTCGAGCCCTCACAATGCTGTCTGGATAACAAAGGCCTTTCAAATTTTGGCAGGGAGTAGAATGAAATTAAAAGTTGTTACTCAAGAGGGGGGAAAAAAAATCAAGCAAATTCAAGGAGCAGAGATCCAACTCCCTGCTACATAAAAGTCAAGATCAAATGAGCACCTGGGTCTCCTGTGCATTGCATGATGTCCTCTGTCTTGCCCATTCTTCCTGGGCAAATGTCTCATGATTTCTCCTTTTGCTGCTATTTTGCTTTTGTTCACGCTGGGCAAAGAGACTGGCTCAGTGGTTAGTGCACCTTCATGGGACACAAAGTTATGACTTGACCCTGGGAAAAAGCATCTGTGAAAAGTTCAGTCAGAGCCAGTGTGTTTCTGCAAAAAAGGATTGGTGTCAACAAATCAGCATCACATTTCTGAAAAATGAAAGTATCTGCTTTCTTAAAAATGAAAGAAGCTATTCCCCATGGGTCCTGTCTTCTCTCTTTGGCCCCTGCCCTGCCAGGGCAGCAACGTGGATCCATGCCATAGCTGTTAGGGAAGGGGAAAGCTGGATATCAAAATAGATATGGCACAGCAGAGGAAGCCTGTGGCTAAGTAAACATCTCACCTTTGGGGTTCAGTGGTTTTTTTTGTAGGAACCATCAGAGTGCTGAACCTGAAGTGTGTACTTTACATGTTGATTTTGAGAAGATTTTCAGGAAAATGATAGTTTATTGCATTCAATTTGCTGCATAGTGGTTCTTGCAGCCTGCTTCTGTGGATTCTTGGCATTACTGCACACTGAAGGCACGTCAGGAGTTGATTGTTTTATTACAATTGATCAGCAGGGCTCCTGCAACATCTGACAAATAGAAAATGCTTCTGTGATCTTAATAAAAAGATTGATTCTTCATGATGATGCTCACACTTAAGTAATAGAAATGTGAGAAAGTAAGCCTGACCCCAGATGTCACTGAAATAGATAAGGCTATTATCTGAGATAGTTTTCTGCAGGTATCATGAGTTATAAGTCTTGGTATTTTATCTGAGAAAAGTGTCTCAGTGAAAATTCAGCATTTAGTATGCAACTTTATTGGCAGTTTCACTGACCTTCAAGCACTTGATGACATTTTGAGGGGTTAGTTATTGTAAAGCCATTCTGGCTTTACAAAAGTGCAATAGTATTGTCTATTGTGCTGAAGCACTCTGCATTTTTAATGTTTTGAAATATCCTCCTAAGCCACTGTGCCAGCTCAGGGCTGCTGGGTGCATGGGTGCTCTCCTTCCCCCAAACCTGGGCAAGTCCCCCTGGGAGCACCCTCAGCAGAGGAGCCCTGGGGCTGTGTCTGCTCCCTGTGGGAGATGGGTGCTTTGGTGCCTCCACCTGTGGGTGTGTGCAGCAGGGGCAGCCAGCAGGGGACACCATCCCTGCCTGAAGGGAGAGCCAGAGTGTCATTGATCAGGAGGGTTCTTGGTGAAAGCATAAATAAGGTGCAGCATCAGCTACTGGTGCAGTGCAGCAGACCTCAGAGGGAGAGTCCATTAACCTTGTATTCACAGTCAGACTACCCATTATTTATAAAATAAAACTAGCTTTAGAAGTTTAGGTGGAAGCAGGTTGGATTGTTGGATGATGTTTTTCTTATTATTTGACTGTTTCTTTTAACACTCTCAGATTTAAGCTTATTGATTTCAGTGAAAGCATCAGGAGGAGTTCCATGTCCTTGGTCAGGCAGGACGTTTCCTGCTACAAAAGCTCACTGCTGTTTCCACAGCCCACTGGTGCTGGCAGTAAAACAAGTTTTACCTGCAAATAGTTCTATTGCATTCAGAATTTAAGCACTAAGGAATTTTTTTTAGTGTCACAAAAGCAAGCACGTCCTGTCAAAGAAGTACAGTTTTAGCATAATGCATCTGTTTTAAATATTTCTTGGTTATATGGACAGGTATTGTTTACTTAGCAAAATAACAAAGTTAGAGATCCGGAAAACAGTACAGTGTTGCAAAAAGACTGTATCAGAATACCTTAACTCTGAGGACTACTTTTGTTTCTCTTCCTTTCCTTAGTATTACAATACAAATTTAAAGTATCAGAATAATATTGACACCAGGGGGCACTAAATAAGTGTTCTCTGGGAGGAGATGATGAGTGTCCTATGATTTGGTATTGGTAATGTGCTGTGCTTGCCAGAGGAAAGGCACAGCAGCCTTCCAGGGGCACTTTCCTTATGTGTGTAACATGCATCCCACTCAAGTTGTGTTAAACTTCTGTTTCCTGCTAATTGGCACTTGTATGTATCTTTATTTTTTTGTGTTGTTATGTCTTCTGGTGCTGTCAAAAGATCCTGTTTAACTTCTAGAACTATTCCTCTTGTCATTTCAGAAGCTTTGTTCATCACAGGGAATTTTGTCTTGATTGCAGGTACAGGTAGTTGCAAAAGATTGTTCTGAATGAAAGAGAGAGGTACAAAGCTAAGTGTTTGGGGCTTTGTAATTTTAAATTACTCAAAAGAGACAAAGGACAATTTTCTGGCTTCCTGGAGTTGTTGTTCATTCCACAGTGTGTGAAGAATATTGCAAAAGAAAGTTGCTTGTTGCAAAACCTGGTTGGATTCAGTTGTTCATGGTTATTCATGAAAGCTTGGCCTTCTATTAGGTAAAATAGAAGTTACTTTGCTGATTTCACTTCTTTGATCTAAAAGCATACTACATGGTTTTCTACAATCAAAGTTTTGTCTTTTTCTGTATAAGCTATATGCTTATACATATGTGCATTTATCTTTTAAATATACCCACAATATGCATAAGCAGTATACATATCAGAGTATTGATCTTAATGTTTTACAATATTATTTGTAGAAGATGCACCATACTTTTTTGCAGGAATAAGTGTGTAATATAAACGGGATACTGTGTGGCTATCATTTCTTTCAGGAAAATACCAAGGAGGCTTTCAATAGGTAAATTAAAAGGCTTACAGAAACTTGGAATGAAGTGTACTACAAAAGATGGAAGAAGTTTGTTGTTATTCTTTTTCAAACTCCTTTTTAGAATATACACTGTGTTTTATCAAGTTTTATGATACTAATGCCAAGCTATAAACCAAAATTATTTTGTCCAGGTGGGGGCAATGTTGTATTAAAAAGCAGGAACTGACCAATCTTTTTGCATCAAATAGTAGAAGTCCTCCCTTTTCCACCCCAAGTACTTAATTATTTGCTATTAAAACAATTTATCCTACGGAACAAAATATTGTATTTATTACTTCTTGAAAGAACTGCCTTTAAGATCCTAGGATATTAATGTGTCGATGTAAATGCTCAACTATTTTATGTGGGTGAGACCAGTATATTCATTTGGCCTCGTGCGTTTTTTATGTATTTTGAAGTTTGGTGCTGTAATAATATGCAAAAAATATGGTTAGCTTTAACCTTTCAGTCTGCAGTTTTGAAACAACTTGTTGATAGTTATGGTTTTGTTTCTAATAATAATATGAAGTGCATTGCTACTACTTACTGGTTGATTGCAAAATCAACTGGCTGTCCATTTCTGAAATAATTCCTTTGGCTTGATTCCTCTGGTTTGATTAATATTTACTATTTTCATCAGGTGTAGGTATTTTTCATTTTGTTCTACATATAGACTATATTAATTTTATGCTAATCTAGAAAACTTTAATTTGATTAAAAATAGAAAAAAATATATTTGCTAGAATTAACAATAATTTTGCTCTAATTGAATATGTGTTCTGTTAGTACTGGTTATTTCAGGGTAGGAGTTTGCCAACTATCCAAAATGTATTGGCTGTTTAACTAAAGCAGAGGTTGCTAAGTATTAGCAACATGCTAAGCATGTTTGCTGCAACAAATTCTAACTTTAAGTGCTGTCTTATGATCTGCATCTTAATTTTATGCTCTCTATAGTGTATGTGAAATGTCTTTTTAGTTGTGACCTCTAAATGAGTTTTATCTCTCAGTTTTAGCTTAGCATTCGCAACACAGTGTGAAAAAAAATGAGAATTGTGAAGTTGCTTTGGCTGCTGTGGGACTGATTTGAATTGGGTGTTAATCTCTTTAAAGAAAATAAGCATTTTAAAACCTAGTATTTTTAATAGCTTTGGATTTAATATTGATAATTTATAAATGCTGTTCAGTGTAATCCACATTTTATAATGGTCTTTGTTAGTATAGACACACATTAAGTATGATAGTAGTACTTTTAATGGATTTTGCTTATCTTGAGCAGATATCAGTATCAAAATCTCCCTCCTTGCTCTTGATGTGGAGAACTCAATTGTATAGGTCAAAATACAATTTTAGAGTGACTCTGCCTGGCTTGTAAACCCCATCTTAGAGGGAAGGTATAGTTAGTCTCCAGCACATCCTTTGTAAATCCCCCCTGAACCAGATGTAGTTCCCAGTTCATGTTCTGGGCTTTGATGGTTCTTGTGTCTGTTCAGAGAATCACTTGTTTTACCCCATGCTGAAGGCACAGTATTGAAGAGCTGGGGCCTCAGGAGGAATCCTTCTGGTGTAAGGATTCTGCAAGACCTCTAGGTTGAGTTGACATAGGTCTTTAGGGCAAGAATATTTCTGATTTCACATGTACATTGCAGTACTGTACTTCGGACTTGAGGTGTTGTGAAGAGAGGTATTCCTTCCAAATAGGAAAGAAGAGTTGTGGGTGGCATGTTTGACTAGGGAATGGGCAGCCTCTTTTTCTGAAATACTGTGGGCTGCCTTCATTACTGTGCACTTGGCCTGAACATTTGAACCTGTCCATGGAAAAGCTGGCAACTGTCTTGTCTTGTTTTTTTCCACTCATTTGTAATTTTCTGCATTGTACTCTGAAAATCCAGTGTGGTGGATTCTGTTTAAGAACTGATAATTCAGAGGTTGTTTGAACAACTCCAAAAACAGACTATAGGATGTCTAAAAAACTAAACAAACCTGTACCATTGGATGCTGGCCCAGTTTTCATCATAGAAAAAACCTGGAAATCTTAGCCTTTTACTTACATGGTCATGTGTGTGTGCAAACATGCACATACACACATGAGAAAACTTTAGAGTATTTACAGCAAAAATCAATAAGTAAAGCCTGACACTTCACCTACTCCTGTGATCTTCAGTGGTTGTTTGTCCAGGCTGGAGAACACAGGTCAGAGTGTCCAAAAACAGCTGCTGGAAGCTGAGATTCTCAAGGTCAAATGTTAACACCCGAGAATGGTGTCCTGCATTAGAAGTATAAAACTGCTACATCTCAATTTCAGTAGGTACCTTCCACTTCTCAGTACACATGTAGAAATGGACTGGTTTAGTTCGTTGCAAAACTTCAGTAACTTGAAAATGTAGATGTGCTGTTTTTACCCTCTGCTGGTATCTCACATTCTGGTGAGAAGCCAGTGAGGTTTGCTGTCTTTGGTTTGAGTGGGAAGTACTCAGCTGCCAGTGCAGGTTTCTCCTTGCATGCTCTCTTCTCTTCCCTGCAGCTCTGACATCTTTGCTCCTTGTTTGAGCAAGTCTGCTGGAGCCATGAATGCCCCAGATCCCTCCTCTCCAATGGGGAGGCTCCTAACAGATGGAAACTGGCCAAAACTTGGGGTTTGCTGGCATTGCTCTTGGGTTGATTTTTCAGCAAAGAATTGTCTCTGCTAAAGAGAGTACTGTTGCTTGCTAAGTTTATCAGCTAAAAATGGATAATAATTAGGATAATAAAGCCGGGAGGAAAAAAAATATTAAAATCACCCATTCAGCAAAAAATACAAGTTAAACAGGTAACCCTTTTGTCAGAACTTCACCTGAGAATTTTCCTGATCTCTGGCATGTTGCCTATGTGGCTTTAGCAGAGGTGTCAAGTAGGCAGTACTGTGACTCTTCACCTTGAGCATCTTGTGAAGTCTCCAGTGCTGCCACTGCCTCCTCCTAAACCAGAGCCACCAGCTTGGCGTTCCTGCCTCTTTATTTGTACGCAGCTCTTCTGTACTAGAGACATCCCCCTGCTTAGCAGAAACACTGGGAGATGGTGCTCAGGCAAATTTAGCTGTGAACAAGCCAATCAAAATTGCTTTGGCTCTTTGCTCTGGCAAGCTAAACATTTTTAATAAGGCATTAGTGCAAACTGCACGGGGGTGGAAGAGAGGTTATACTTCATCCAGGAAACTGGTTTATTTAGTGAAGGAGCTTTAGGCTGTTAGATTCCTCCAAGAGATAAATACTGCAGGTAGGGGAGTTCTTAACCTGTGTGTGAAAATAGCACATAAAATCTTACTGGAATACACGGGTGTTTACTGAACCAACTCTTGCGTGCAGCTCATTTGGTGAATTCATTGAGTTTGAGATTTCATATCCTGTGAGATAAATGGATCTGAAATTCTGCCTGGCTCCATTCATTGTTAGAGAATTGTGAGAGAACACTATTGTGGATTAAGGGATCCATTTTTTCTCGGCTGTGGGGCTGGAGCAGCAGAGCAGAGGCACACATTCAGGGGCTCACCCCCCTGCTGCTGCTCTTTGCTGCATCATGGCTGTCCTGCTGCTGGGAGCTGGTGTCTCTGGGTCTGTTGCACTGAGAAGAAGCCCTGGGCAGTGCAGGGCACAAATACGTAGAGAATATATTTGGAGGGTCTTTGTTGGTTACTGTCTGGGTTTTTTCCCTTTCTTTAATTAATGAAACCATCTCCAACCTTTGCATATTCTTGCTATAGCCACTGAAGTTGCTGTAGTTTAGCATTGTAGAGGTACGGGCATGCAGTCCTCACTCCTTCAAAATTCAGTGTAGACAGATATATTATTTTTTTTCACCCTCTTCCTATCTGAGAAAAGCTTAGCAGCGAATCTTCGTATCTTGTCATCTTTTGTGAGAGAAGGTTGAGACAAGTCTCCCATTATCTGTAATAGTCTGGGAAAGCCTTAAGTGCTACAAGAGAAGCAAAGATGGGAATGTCATGGAGGAGGTAGATAAGATGAAAAGACATAGTTGAGGACAAACAAAAGAAATATGGGACCACACGGTTATGTGATTTGCAGCTAGATGAAGAATAGTCATGTAGCCATTTTGTGTCTGTGTAATTGTGTTACTTGTGTGGGCTACAGGATCTTCTTTTGAACAGAAGCTTAAACAAAACCTTGGTGTTTTCTTTTGAATACCCAGAACTCAAATTTCTACATAAAAAATATTCTCTAGCATTTTTCTAAGGTGATTTTTGACTCCAGGGTTTGAAAACAGAGCCAGTACAGATTCTCTCTGTGCCATGTCAGATGGAAGCAGGTCACATCTCTTAAAAAAAAAAACCTTCCTGAGCATGGAAGGGATTTACACAGTACTGTTCCAGTCCTCTGCTGATGTTTGCAATGCTACCTTACCCAGTGTTGCTTTTTCAATTGACAACATCTTCGGGATGTAAGTAGATGAAAAAGCGTGTGTCACCTAACTCTCTATTTTCTTATTTGTGATATCATTTACTATAATTTATCCTTTTGGTCTGCTATTAAAGCACCCTATTTCCAAATTACTTGTCATGTTTCCAAAGATGTATATAAAAATGCTGATATCTGATTCCCTTAAGCTTGAAATTGCATTAGAAATGATCAGATTTGTTAGTGTGTGGATCCTTAAGGATTCAATTGCTGCCAGAAGTGTAAAGCAAAGAGTGAAATCACCCAGAATACGATCTCCAGCTGGAGATGACTGGCTTTTATTCCAATGAGAGGAGAAAAAGGCTGCATGTACCTTTGGTTTTGCTGTCCTAGGATTGTGCTGGCACTAGCTCATCTTTGTGGCTGCTCATACTTGGTTACTAATGGCTCAAACCCCTAAAACCTTAGTAAATATCACTGAGTAAAGCGCATCAGTATTCATACCTGTGTGCCTTTAACCTGAGGCATCGGGAGGGCACAGTAGGATATGGCAATATCAGTTTTCTGGTTGCTAGTCTCAAAAACCCTCCTGAGGGAAGGGAAGGTTTTGTCTTGAGAACAAAATCTGGGGGGTGGGGAATGTGGGATGTGGGTCCCAGGCGGGTGGCATTCAGTACAGCCCCATGCCAGAGTGCATTGCAGCAGGAGAAAATCCATTGCTCTGCAGCATTAACAACTGCAGAATAATTTGGTTTTCTAACTAATGTGAGGAGACCTGAGTGTACGGACCAAGCAGGTATGTAGAGCAGGACTGTGACAGCTTTACATATTAGCTTATGGGAGTAGGCTGCCCAAGAAATGCCTGCGAGAGCTTGTCTTAGGGTTGGGTTGGTGGTTGGATCATAACAATTCATACACATGGCTCAGATATCCCAAATAAAGTGTTGCTTCCCATTGTGATATTGGCCATAATTTGCTTCATTGCCTGGCAGTTTCAAATTATTTGACAATAAAAGTGTCAGCAAGCCTATAAAAGTAAAACACATGCTTAGAGGAAGATAATGCTTTATTTTTTTTTTTAAATGGTATACAATGACTGTTTATAGTCTACAGTTTTAAAATATGAAGCGTTACGCAAAGTGTTTTGTGATGCTTCACCGTCTGAGTTCAAGAAAGCTAAAATTGATAGCAAAACATCTGTTATTTTTCTCATCTTGGAAGCCAAAAACATAACTATAAATTCACATTTTCTGATGCCAGTATTCTGTGAAAGTAACATGGCCACATCTTACTTGTCTGTATTGTTTCAGAAGTAAAGGAGGGGAGAAGAGCTTTTGTGCATCACATTGTGTTGCATTTCAGAACAGCACTGACTACCAAGCCTGTATTCACTTGAAATATTTTCTCTAAAGTCCTGTCCTGGGCTCCTGCATGGGGAGCAGAACCACAGCTCAGTCAGGTGTGGAAGAGCTACTGCCAACAGCACCAGGGACCTGCTGGGGAAGGGCAGAGAAGCTCCTGTAAGGAGGAGGGACACATCCAGCTGATCCTTTTTGCATGGCTGTGGCATGTGTTTCTGCTTCTTTTCGACTTAATACCAGTTTATATACAAAATAATGGTGTCAGAACTTTTCCCTATGAAAAGAATGAAATGCTTTTAATTATTTTTAAAGGTGTCTTCTAAGACAGATGCAGAAGGAAGCCTTTTTTTGGATGCCATTGGCTAACATGTTGATGATACATAAATAGTTTTGTCAGTAGAGCAACTGATATACTTTTTTCTCATACTTTGCATTGTTCAGTTTTAGTTACAATGTTTACAGTGTTGCAGTACATTTGAAATGAAAGATTGTATGTATACCCAGAACTGAAGCTTCCTTAGGAGAGTTATGCCCATGTTTCCAAGGAGATTGGAATATTTTTGCTATGCAGCTTTTACTTGTGGGGTAGCTTCTATCAATTCTAGAAAACAATTGAAATAGTAACATGGAGTTTTTATAGAGTGTGCAGTGCTTCAGAATGTTAAATCTGCTTTGTATACCATGCACTTTTCACCCTGAAATGAAACCAGGTAGGTATTCGTTGTTTTTCTCCCAACAAAGTGTTGCAAAGCAAGATTAGCTTCTTGTTCAGGTTTTGAAAGAGGTTGAGTGTGCAATAAAAGACTTCATCAGCTTCAAGCTAAATCAGTGAGAATTTGACATATAGCCACATGCATCTGTCTGATCAGCAACACCTTCCCTGGCCATCTTCCTGTTAAAGACACCTCAGAAACCTGACAACCTCAGACACATCATCTCTGCATTCATTGAAATCAGGAATTAAAAATTGCATCCTTACCAAAAGAAGAGAGAGGAAAGGGTTGTTTTCAAATGAAATTTTTCTTCATGCAACAGAAAAGTGAATTCACCATAAAGTTTTAAGCAGACAACATATACAGTCTGCTAGACATGTAAGAATTCATCTAGAAGGGAAATACAATACAGTTTGGAGATACTTTATTATATTATTGCCTATGTCCTGCTACAATAAACAGTACTTTAAAGATAAACCATAGATCAAGGCCCATTTTCATTTGTGCATTTAGTTTTAGATTGCTGCTGTATTTGATCATAGTCCCAATAACATTAGGTAGTTGTTTCTGTTGTTTCTGTACATGCCCCTTTTAAGACTGCATTATCAGGCAGGTAATTTGGTACGTGTGATTGAGAATGTACTAAAATACCTTAATACTCATTAATAGCATCTCATTTACTTGCAGTTGCCATCTAATTTTGAGGTAAAATAAATGTAATTTTTGATAAGGAACCAGGATTTCAATAATCCGCTTTTAGAATCTTTCTCCATTTAGTTAACAGGATAGCAAACACGCATTTATTTTACTTAAATGTGCTTCACAACTTATTTTGTCTGGCAAGGAAAGATATGAAGCTGGGACCTTTCAGGCTCCCATTATTTCCTCAGGATAGCTACAATATTTGGGCTATTTCCATGTCTTGGGCAACATTTTAAGTAATGTTCCCAACTGAAGTTAAAGGGAAGAGAACTCCCAGTAAGAGCCAAAATACCTCCCAAATGTACAGTTTGGTTTGGATACTTTTTCACTGGAGCATACAGGCCAGGTCCTGTGTTGCGCTCTGAGGTGGAATTTGAAAGATCATCTTCCCTCATGTCTCCTCTTGTCTGGAAGCCAAAAAACCTGAACAAATGGTCCTTCCTAGATTGTGAGCCTTGTTTTGGTGTTCCATCAGCTTTGTGTTATTTTTTTCCATTACTCACTGCTCCAGTAACTCAAAAAACTATTTAGCAACAATCAAGTGATGAATAGGTTGGAGAAAATGCTGATAATTATAAGGTTAAAGACAAAGGTATGTTTTACCTGTGTTCAGAATAACTACTCTTCACAAAAATTTAGAAACCATAGCAAATTTCAATAGACATGGTGTTTGGAAGTTGCTGGTCTCAGCTTTACTATCACCAGGCTGAATGGACTCTCACAGTTGCAGCTGCAATGGAGTTAGGACACAGAACTGCTTCAGATCCCACAAAGACCCATGAAACTTGATTTGTGATTCTGAAAGGGTTGAAAGATGTATAGCTAATCTGAAATCTGTATTTTGCTAGCACATTAGAGAATGTAGCAGCTTCCTACATGATTCTTAGTTGCTATGACTAGTTTTCTGTATCCTTAAACTTTCTGTGTGTATCACTAGTTATTTTTAGAAGCGAGTGTAACCATAAAACCAAAACTTACAGAGTGTTGATAGGGTTTCTGATTTTGAGGTTTGGCTAGGCTGCTTTACAGTTGCTTTGTTGGTGTCAACTTGTAGATGTTCTTACCCTGTGGGTCTGATATTTGCTGTCTATTGTGTATCTTTTTCCAATTAGCAACTTTCTGTTTTAACATACTATATTTCATATTTAAGTGAATGTATATAGTCTTTGTGTTAGCTCTGTGTGTATGTACAGAACTTGGCAATTCTCTCTGTAGCATTCTCCTTGGGAGTTTGCTTCTGTAGCTTTAAGCCTCGTGCCATTCCTCATCTGTAAACCATCAGGTTTGTTCCTGAAGTTCCAGTCTTGCAAGTCTCCCTGCAGGTGAACCTTGCCCAGTTTGGGGAGGCTGGCAATGACTTCAGCAGGATTTGCACTCAGTGCAAAGATTTGTTCATAGAAAAAAATTCAGGGTGGATTTTGAAATTTCTTGATGTAAATCTTCATATATTTGTCTAAGTACTACATCAAGGAGAGTCCTAACCCTGCTGAAATACTATTCAGCTTTCTCATGATTGCCTTCATTTACTTACGGTCCATTGCTTTCAGCAGCAGATATGATGGAAGTGGTGAACATTTACAGCTGAGTACTGTAGCACTTTTTGTGGTAGCTTATACTTTTCTGTACCTAGTCATGCATAGTGGCTGGGGACAGTTTTCCTAGTTTCTGCTGTAATTAGGACAAGGTGGCAGAGAAGGTGCCCCAGTGGATTGTCCTTCCTTCTGCTTGTGTTGTCTGACTGACCCTGCTTTGAAGCAGAAGCAAGAGGAGAAAAAAATCCAGGATTTTCAAATACAGTGAAAGAATATTGTGTTTCTTGTGATGGTAAGAGTCTCATACTCTTGAGGTGGTTGTAAGAAGAGTAAAAATAGACAATCTGAACTCTGATGCATGACTTAAGGTTATACAAATAGTGTGTGTCAAGACCAAAGTCTCACATTAAAATGTGCCTTTCTGTAATCAATATGTGATGAATGAGGAGAGGTAATTGCTTAAGTAGTGTTTGGTCCAAATGGTTATTTGCTGATTTTTGAGTCTGCTGAAACCAGTACAGTGCCTTATCAGGTAGGCTCAAGAAGTGTGGTGTTACATAAGTCTAACCTGATTCTCACAAGGGTGTAGAAACCCACTGGCTATTTTTGTGGATTGATTTCTGGCATCTGAGCCATCAGTGGTGAATCACTGATTCGTGTATAGATAAATATGCTTCTCAAGGGGTTAAACCAGTTTTTTTGTCCCCATAAAAGAAAGCACTTAATATTTTTTTCTTCTACCTCTGATGCAGAAAACTGTACTGCATGGTCTTTTCTGGTTGGATTTTCCCATGATCCTTGTTTCTTTAATCCCTGATAGACAAGTTTATCTTAAAGGAAAGTTGTTATTTTCAGCAGTGGCAGTCAGTCTTTATTGGGGATATTTTATATATTAACATCATACATTTTTTGGCACTTAGATACAAAAGACCATAATTCACTTAATATTTCTTTGCTAAGTTTTGAGGTTCAGCTTTTTGATTTGGGTTGCTTAGCATTTCTAAGGAAAGAAATAAAGGCCTTGGTTTATTTATTGCTAAGAGGTCCTGGGAACTGGAACTGAAGAACTTGAAGTGGGTTACTCATGTACTTTTATCTCATGCATTCTCTCAGTGTTTCCATCCAGGACCAGCACAGCCCATAAGGATGTCCATGGTCGGTGCACATACCTTCTGCTAGGAGACTGCAGTGGTTTGTCATCTCATGTTATTTAGGCACAGTATTCAAGTGGTGATTATATGACCAACTACCAAAATGCAGATGATTTTCAGGTGCAGAGAAAGATAAATATCTTCTGTTTCTTCTGTTTTACTATTTCAATGGAATTAAATTTTCATTTTTTCCCCACTCTGTTTCCTTAGCCTGTTTGATATGGGAGGAGAGTATTACTGCTACGGCTCTGACATCACTTGCACCTTCCCTGCAAATGGAAAGTTCACCCCTGACCAGAGGGCCATCTATGAAGCAGTGCTGAAGTCATCACGGGCTGTAATGAAAGCAGTGAAGCCAGGTAAAAGACTGATACATGTCAGCAGGAATTGTCAAGCTTGATGGCACAGTAGGCTGTCAATACAATTATGTTTGGATTCTAGAAAGTACCATGAAGGAACGAGATGACAAAATTAATTTCCACGTTCAAACATCTCCCCATTGGCACATAACATTTTTCATACAATGCTTTCAATGAAATAACATAAACAATTATTAATAAGATAGAAAAGGTATTTTAATCTTCCACTTTCATTTTTTATTTAAATTCCTTGAGTGTAGCTGTGACCAGATTTTGCTCTTCTGGCATGTGTTTACACTGGCATCTATCTTTTCAGGAAGTTTATGCCAAAGGCTGGAGTCAGTTTGCATAAACGTGTGTTATACGTTGGTTTGTTTCAAGCACTTTCTGTAGTTTGCATGTAATCTGAATAGAAATCTTTTGAAATAGAGGATTGAGTGTGGGAAGTATACTCAATTAGCCTTATAAAGCTTTAGAAAGCATGGGCTATTGGGTACTTCACTGAATGCTGTTAAATTGCAGGCAAGCTTATTTATCAAGTTTACATTTTCATGGTTGAAGCATCTGCCTGGCTTGATGAAAATCTTATTTTTCCCCGGTTCTGCTTTCAGAGTAGCAAATAAATGCTTTTAGAGCTAACCACTGCTGTGATCTTGAGTATTTCACTGGTGAAGGTACTTGAGCATTTCTCAGTATTGCTAATAGAACAATTCAAGAAAAATGTACTTCATGCACAAAGCACACGTATCCATTTATTTACCATATTAGCGTTCAGTCATCAGGCCTTGGGTGCATGGGCATTCTGGATTGCCAGTCAGAACAGACATCACTTTCCTGATATACAAGCTGGCAGGAGCACTGCTCATTTGAGCAGCTTGGAAGAGAGCAATAACACTTGAAGCTTATCTGTGAAATGAGACTAGATATTTTGCCAGTTTAATAACAATGTGCATTCTTTATCATCTTCTCTTTCTCCCATGAAGAATCTTCTTCCTGTTCCTCTTCATAGTTTGCTTTGCATTTCAGTGTTGCTTTTAATTTCCTGTAACTTTTTGGCAGTATTTCATGCTAATAGTGGAAAGCTGTTATGATGCTGTACTGAGGATGGTGTAGAGAATTCCTCAGTTTACTTAACACTTTATTTACAGTGTCAGGAAATAAGGACATGCAAAGTTAAGTATTTCTGAAAAGTAGTTTCAAGGATCCTGTGCTAGCCTTGGAAGTTTGAGTTTCTTAGACAGAGAAATAATTCTTGATGGCTGGCAGAAGATGGGACTTAATGTTCTGTTCTCACTGTGCTTTAGCTGTCTTGCCTGTTTAGAAGAATGGTGCAAATGCATTTAAGCATTTATGAGTCAAGTAATCATGAATGTTCTGTATACAGAAAGCAGGTTAAGCACATGCTTTGTGGGCTGGTTCATTGGTTTGGTTTGTTTGGTACCTCTGTGTGGCAAAATGCAACCTGAAACTTTCACACTGTTGAATTACAGATCTGGGCAGAGTCCTGCAATATGCAAAGATTTTCTCCATCTGGAAAAGTCTGCTTTTTCAGTCCCTATGGATGCACCCTTGTTCTTTTGCAGCTTCTAACCCATCTGTCCACTGGTGCAGAAAATCTGGCAGTATCATATTGTCCTATGATGAGCTCTCAAAAACACACCAAAGGCCAAAGAGCAGTTGTTGTCTTCAGAAGGTTAATAATTCCTAGAGTCTTTCTCATTGCAAGATAGGGAGTGAGTTCTTTAGGGAGAGTCACTAACCAAATATTGGGTTACATAACAGTGTTTATGGAAAGACACACATTTGCTAGCAGCCTTTAACTTTTTATATAGTTGTGTGTAGTTCAGAGAACTGCATCCCTTTTTTTCCATTTGTCTCCATATGAACATAATTCATTCTTGAGGGTGCTTTGTGAAACCCTGTCTCCACTTTTTGTGCCCTTCTCCTGATTTGTAGCTTCCTAATCACTTTGCAATGGAGAGGCCTGCCTTGGCTAGTTTCCCCATGTACATCTTTTGAGGAGTATTGTCAATTAGAAGGACAAACCAAAGCAGCTGCTTTGTTTTCCAGTGTTTTCTCTTTACTGTTTGCCTGCTGATTAAGGATTCAATAGTGAGCTTCAAGGCAAGAAATAGAAGCCCAGGGACCTTAGAAGGTGAATGGTCTGTGTTTTTGTACACTAGAATGCAAACTTTGGATGGTGTATGCTTCTGAAAACATTCTGGTATCTGAATATTGAGGCACAGTTCTTTAAGTGAGACTGTTGGGAGGAGGTAGGTTCAGTGAACAATCACAGTTTTGACTGTAACCGATTTTACACAACAAAAAATTCTGTGATTTGAATTCACTGTAGTGGTGTAATTCCTGGTTCTGTGGTCTAGTAACATCTCCCTAACTAGAAAATAGTGGAGAATTTAGCTCAGGTTTGGTAGTACTAAGAGCAGGGATTAGAATAACCCAAATAATTAAGAACTGTTTAATTGAAAGACAATAGCTAGGGTATTTAACATAGCAGATCATTTTACTGGCAGTTGTTTTTGTCATTAGGTTGAGCAGAGTTTTGTTTAGGAACACGTAAATTCAAAATTTGTTTCACAGATGACTACTTTTTTTTTTCCATGACAGTTCTTTAACTTCTTTAAAATTCAAATTTATTCGGTTTTGCTATTATTTTGAATGCTGCTTGAATAATTGTCACTCTATTCAACTAGGATTAAAATTTGTTGGACCTAAGGAAAATAATTGTAACTGTTATTAATATTTATTCTTTCCAGGTTAAGTACGAGGTTCTCATTCACATGCACTGGGTGTTTTTGGCACACAAGTCATTAGAGTTTTATTTTATGTAGTCCAGAGTTGTACTTAGTAGAATGCCACATGGGCACGTTTGTCTGTTGTGCTGTATAAAAGGAGTAGCTCATTTTGATGAATTTTTAAAAAGAAAAGGACTATAAACTGGACCTTTTAACATTAGCACAACAGGGAAGGGTCTAGGAGCACAATCTATTTTACAGTTATAATAATTTCAAAGTGCTTATATGAATTATTCCCACTCAGACTGTCATATTTTGGGCAAAGTACTGCTAATCATTATTAATCTGCTGCAGTTATCTGAAGCAAAACAATTATTCTCAGAAACAAAACAGTAAAGACAGAGGTTGAAGATTATATACCAGTTCCTCTGAAGAACAAATGCTTTCAGAGCATGTTGTAATCAGTACTTCATATTCACAAATTCTGCTGAACCATATTGCAGAAGTTCTTCTTCCCCCCCTTTCAGTGAAGAATATGTTACTGTGTTAGACAGATTGAATAGTACATCTATTTAATATGTGTTTGCAAAAGCTAGTCTGCTCTCTCTTCTCTGTTCAATGGAGTTGGCTGTATTTTTCTTCCTAGCATCAGTGCTCATCAGTAAGTTTCCCTTTGAACAGTGGTTCTCTGAGACTGAACCAGAGAGGTTAGTAACTAGCTTTCAGAATAAATGGTTAAGGCATCAGCGACCACATAGGAAATAAAAGCTGAAAGAACTAAAAGTCAAACAGACAGTTCTGGCAATCATATTGCAATCCTTGATTCTTACAATATATTATTAAACAAAAACAGTGTCCTTGATTACTGGAGTTCTCATTGTTGGACACAGAACCTAACAGTGTCCAGAGTGTCAGTAGCCTACAGCAAGAGGTAAAAGAAAAAGGCAGTATTTTCTGTCAAATTCAGCAGATCCTCCAGTCCCCTCTGTGCATCCAGCAATCTGTTGAAATGCAAGATTTCAGACTGCGAGTCTGACTGCAAATCTCCTGGGAGCTGCTCTCTGCCTGTGACTAATGTGCAGGAGCTGACCCATGCGTACGGTGACCACTGCAACTTTAGGGAGACTAAAATAATGCTGAGTTATTTCCAAGTGTATATAACCAGGCTAAAACAGTTGGGGCTTCCTGCCCTGAAGTCCCTCTTGTCTGGGGGTCTTTGAGCAGCCCTTCTGGGGACAGTGTCTATAGGAGCTGCCCTGGTATGGGGCAGACCTGAAGCTTTCCAGCCTGACTGCACACATGGGACTTCCCACTACTGTCAGTGGTTCTTCAAAGGTGCTGCTTTTACAAAGTAAGTACATTTAGAAATCTGTACTAAGCCCAAATTGGCTTGCATGTTTTTTAGCCTTTCACCAGTGAGTGGGTTTTGATTTAAGGCTATTTTTGAAAAAGAATTTTTTTCCCCCCCAATAGGTTGTAATATTATAACATGGTACATTTCTGATTTTAACAGTGACTTTGGGGGCAGTAAGCTGCATGTACATGGTCTGATGTGCACTGATTTTCTTCCAGTTTGGTATTCAGGAAATGCTCTCATTACACATTGTAATTTGAGTTGCAGTACAAAGTTCATGAGTCCTTCGATCTTGACTCTGCATCAGCTGTAGCTGTCAGAGTACAAACCTGCAAGACATAGATTATGCTGTTTGCTCTGAATCTTATCTAAACAGAATCCTCTAAGCTTCAAAGACTGAGAAGTTTCCACACTGCAACCAGTCCCTCTAAGCACTGCCCTCCTTCCCCCAATCTTTTTTCCTCTTCTTTTCAACGTACACCTATTTGGAAGGAACAAGCAGTAAAATCCATAGCATCTGCCAGCACTGCTCAGTCCCAGTGCTGAATCTTTCCAGACATGGAAAAAATCCAACCTCTTGCTCCAGATCTACATCCATTCAGATTGCTTTTCTTATGGCTTCAGCATGGCAGACTGTTATCTTGATGTTGCCTCTGATGTGTTACGATCATTGTGTGCAGGGTTTATAATGGGGAGGATGGGTTTACCACTTAAAACTTTTGTCATACTGATGCAAAAGAAACATCATGGTACAACTGAATAGCATAATGCTATTCAGCTTTTTGAAGAAGAGGTCTGAATTTTAGAGGCAGTGGTCAGTCCTATATGTTTCCCTTCAGTAACTCCTGTTCCTCTCAGGCAGGTGCATCTTACTGAGGAGTTGAGGGGTGGTTTTTGAAGGAGTCCCTCCTGGTTTGGAGCTGTGTCACTAGGACTCATGGCACAGAGCAGGCTGAAGTCTAGTAAACCCTGCAGTCAGTACTGCATGTATCTGCAGGTATGACACAACAGTCAATATAGTTCTCATCACCTTTTTATGATGGGATAGTTAACAACAGGCTCTTCTCATCATATAGCAGCCAGTTGTAGCCATGCCACCACTGTAAAATGCAGCCTAAAATTGCACCCCTGAATTAGGCACCCGTATAGCCATCTAATGCTGACTCCGTGGGGTTTACAGGTAGTTGCCCACACAGTGTATAAAACTTTGAAGTGCTGCCCAGACATTGTCAGTGTTTGAATACAGTGTTCACAGGTTTCTCATTCTCCCCACTGCAGTTGCCTTACCTGGTGCTGCAAGAAACTAAGCTCAAAAACTGAGCATCTACTGAGTACTTCATTTATTGGGCCAAAAGGAAAAATCAGAAATGAAAATTAAAAATACAGTAAACTTCTCTAGAACACATGTGAAGAGGAAAGAAAGAATGGTTTTAGTATTCAAATGATGTTCTGGGTTGTTTAATAAATGGAGTTCGACTGTAAAACTTACTGGTTTATGTCTGGTACGGTCACTGCATGTTGGCAGATTTTAATCTGTTCCAGTAGATTGCTGGCTGGACAAGGATTGCATTTTATGTCTGCATTTCAGTGACACTGCCAGGGGACATTGGGCCTTTTGCCCTTATCTGTGTACACTCAGAAATTAAATGTAACTAAACCTTAGTCCAGTTTGGGGAGTGGTTACTACAATTTGCCATCCTCATTTTTTTAGTAAGATTGTGACATTTGTGCTGGCAAAAAAACCCCACCCTACAACAACCAAAAAAACCTGCTAAATCATTTGTGGTTTAATCATTGTCACATTACAACCACAAAGTACCCTAAGTAGCAGCCAAAAAAATCCTGTTAGGCCTTTTCAGAGCACTTTCTGACCAAAGTGGCTAAATACCACGCAGTGATTCTAAATTACTTTTGTATGCTGTTTCTGATTATGTTCTCGAATAGCTTCTAATAAAACATCAGAAAATAATCACTGGAATGAAAATACCACAGATTTCACAGCAACTGAGGAATGGTTTATAGTGTGATGTGCTATAACAAACAACTCATCTTTGTAATTCTGCTGTTTAAAATGTTATATGTCCGGTGAAAGATAGAGATGCTTTTGATTTCCAGTTTCACAAGAAGCATTTCTTTTCTTTTCTTTTTTTTTTTTTTTGGGTGGGGAAGAATAAAAATCTTCCTCTTCCTTTGATACCCAGTGAGATCTAAGAGTTCACAGGTTATTCCAAAGATCCTTATATGATGTTTCTGAGTCCTTAAAACTTGGTGTTTGTCTAAAATTTGGTAGGTTTGGCAAATAGAGGAAATATTTTCAAAGAAATAAAACAATACTTCTTTTACCTTTTCTGTCATGGTAGTATCTAAGATTGTCAGATATCAATATCGGGTTTATGGGAATAAGTATTAAGAAAGCCTTTTTAGCTTGCTTACTGTAGTAAGTTTGCCATTTTTAAACACAGTACCTCACACATCTGCAATCATCTGCTGTAGTGCTTGCATGGTATCTGAAGTCTGAGAGCCTCCATAGTGACGTCCTGTTTAATCCATGATCTGTGATATTTCATTATCAGACATATCCACTGTCTGGTCATTGGTGTGTATTCATTCACTCTGTATCTCAAGAGATCTCAAATGCTTTGGTTGCTGTGAAAGGTGGTTTTTGTCTTGGGCTCTTGCCCAAGTACATGCTGCATGGCAGGTAATGAATTGCAACCTAATGGGCCTTGGTAACTGAGCTTTCCTGGGGAGGCAGTCACTGGTTAAGTGACCTGTATTACCCGGTATCTCATTTGGCAGGGAATTAAGAATGGAGCAGACACATTCTCAGCAGATTTTCCTGAGTGCAGACTCAGTTTGGTACAAGCTGTCAAAGTCCAAGGACCCTCCAGCCAAGCTTTCTAAACCTCATCTGTCAGTGGACTGTAAGTGGTTTATAAGTTGACTTGAAGATAATAATGGAATTAACCTTTTTACACAAAAAGCATGTCTTCAACTGTAATAAACTTCACTAAAGCTTAAAAATAATAGTCCTGAACAATATATGAGTAAAATATCCTAGTGGATGATTGGTGGTGGGAGGTTAGTGCAGACTGGTGCTGCAAAACAGTCAGGCCTTGCAGTAACTCACACAACTGATGTTAGAGCCACTTGTATGGAAGTTGTTTTGTTGTGGGTTTTAGTTGTTTTTTAAATGCTCTTTCTTGCTATACAGGTGCTAATATGGTGTTTAACTTCTGCTGCATCAGCTTGTGGCTGGTAACAGAGGTCTCTATCAGACCACCATTAACCCAAAAAACTGAAGTGCCTGAACATCAAGCAACCTCCATGAATTAAGGATTCTTTGTACAAAATGTTCATTCATCATTATTTAGTTAGTGGGTTTTTTTTTATCCACATCTGCAAATTTTAAGCTTAAAACACATCTTAAGAGTTATGTATTTGTTTACTGCATATTGAATGTGTCCAACATATTAATATACTTTATGTAAAGAATGAACTAAGAAACATTTCTTGAATGAGTATGACTTCCTTTCTTCAGTAGATTGTGTTCTGTACACAAGGTAATTGGCTTATTACCATAAAGTAGTTCACTCTCGTAATTAAGTTAATGTTTTTAAGATTACAAGGGTACCAGGATATGTCTGAAGATTTGCGTTTAGATCCCCTCTCTCATTTTTTTTTTTAATTTTTTAATTTTTATTTATTTATTAAATTTTGTTTGAAAAAAGGGGGAAAAGCTGTTTATTCTTAAAGTTTATTCCTAGCATGATGGCCACTAGGTCATATCAAAAAAGAAAAGGATATCACCATTTTTTAAGTGAAGACCAGTAAGGTCACTCCACTTGGTTCTCTAGTCAGCTCAAAAATATCCTCATATTTTGTCTTAGCACCCTAGTAATAGTCTGTGTATGTGTGTATGACTATTGTACAATGCTTGTAGGTTAACTGGTTTGGAGGGGGGTGGCCTAATACTGCAAAATACCATCACACTGTAGTCATAGTAGAATAAAATATGGAGCCAGACAATAGAATGGAAAATGCAATCTATCTATAAACAGTTTTGTTGTGTTTTGATTGATTGTTTGTTTTTTTAATTGAGACTGTTTGAACACCAGTTCACTTGTAAAATAAGATCTGTCCCAGCTCTACCTGCAGCTCCTGCAGCATCCATGAGAGAGCTGGAGCTGAAGTACTTCCCATCTCTAGCAGAACTGATGCCACTGGTTAGGTGATGGTGGTCCAGAGTTGTTCTGCTGGGCTCTGTCTGAAGCATTGCCTTTGTTCCAAGAGAGAGCCCAAAGCTGCAGATTTTCTATCCAGACTCATTATTTGTTTCACAGTGGAGCATTTTCTTGTCCTTGGTCTCTAATGAAATAGATAAGATGAATAAAAACCAAACCAGATGGAGAATGTGGGCTCTGGGCTGGAGGAGGACAAAGAAAAAAGTTATACTTTTTTCTCAGTGAGAGAAAAAGAAAATGTAGAGGCAAGGGAAAAGGGGGCTCTATTGTATTTGCTCAGTGCCCAGAAATACTCAGGATTACAACCACAGCAATCTTTTCAGTTGGGGCAGTAGAGTATTTAATTTTCTGTGTTAAACTTCTACGGACAATTGAATGTGTGGTTTTGGTGGTATTATTTCTGATTAGTTTAATCTTTGTTTCTCTTGCTAGTAGGATAGGATACATCCCCTCTTTAGTCTGATAAAGGTTGCTGTATCTCTTTAAATGGAGCCTGTGGGTTTGGATCGAGATGAATAGCATCAGCACAGCTGTAGAGGGAAGCTGCACTGCCAACAGCAGGCACCTCATCTTCACTTCTCTCAGGCACCTCATCTTAAACTGATTTAGAGCATCCGGGATATGGTTGTGCTTTGTCTTACAGCAAGGGAGTCCTGGCCTTTGTTTATATCAGGAGAGGATGAGTCTTCAAATAATTGACCAGGGTCAGACATTGCATGTGGCTGTGCAGTCATGGGGGTAAAAGTAGAAGACTTGTAGTAATACTCAGCTGAGAAGTCATGGAAGGGATCATAGAAGAACATCTAGTGTCCCCAGAAAGATTATTGAAGACTTACAGAGCAGTTAAAGTTGACTGCAAAGTGCAAAAGCTGCACTGGGAGTTTCACACAGAAATTCTATATGCCCACAACTACAAAATAAACAGGAAAGCAGCTGTGATTCAGTAATACCTCCAGTCTGATATCTGTAATATCAGTGTGATAGATTTCAATTATTTCAATTTATCATGCAATAGATTGGAACCTACTGTGAGATGGCTGTGAAATAGATTAATCTAGAGAAGTGAGAACTGCAATATAATCTATGTTAAAAAAGATAAAACCATAAATTCTTGTAAAATATAGTTATATTGAATGCAGTTGTCAAAGAACAGCAGGTTATAGTAGTGTTTATTTTTACTTACAGAATAATCTAAATTCCTTTTTAAAGGAGGGAAAACACAAAAATAGCACATTATACACAGGAAGACTGCACACATTTTGTGGTTGAGCATCACTCACTTGGGCACTGTTGGCTTTTGTGAAGAGCAACCAAGAGCTTGTCTGGAGCATGGCACTGCACACCTCTGTCTTGTGGTCTTGTCTGGGCAACGGAGATGCTTCTTCAGCTGCATGCATGCAACAGGCTAAAAAGTTTGACCTCAGGGTAATCTGATGGGGAAAAGGAGGCTGCCTGTTAACTCACACATGCTGAGCTGATTCCCAGTAGTGTTAATGGGAGTGCAAAGGTGCATCAGCTTCTGTGGGGATGGTGTGCAAGACAGAGCAGACACTTGCTCTTCAGTTTACTTCTGACCTTTACATCAGAGCCATATAAGACAACTGAATTTTGTTAAAGCACTCCCACAGGATGAGTATATTTCAGCCTTTGAAGCCTCAGTACTTTCATCAGAGAGTGCTAATGTAATTATGATATGACACTCATGTTCACAAGACCCTAGAGCTGCGTGTTTAACTGGATTAAAGCAAATGGAACTTGATGGGGGTTTGGCCTTAAAAATTGCTGGGTTTTTATTTGTTTAATCATGCCAAAATTGAACAAGGAAAATATTCTTCTGCTGTACCTTAGCCCTAGTTGTCTTGACTCTGCAGCCACTCTGTTGATGATGACTCAAAGCCATGGAGAACTAATTAAGACAGTACTGTGTTACTAACAAAAGAGCTGCTTTCTTCCTCCCTCCGCCCCCC
This sequence comes from Heliangelus exortis, assembly GCF_036169615.1. Taxonomy (NCBI): domain Eukaryota; kingdom Metazoa; phylum Chordata; class Aves; order Apodiformes; family Trochilidae; genus Heliangelus; species Heliangelus exortis. The sequence goes on from NC_092434.1 coordinate 8,657,917, forward strand.
AGCAGTTTGTCAAACAAAATTGTATCCTATACCAAAATAATAGAAATCTAATGTATCCTGGCACTCTGTCTTTAGTCAGCCAACAGTATTTTGTAATGCTGTTTCAGTACGTGTATTAGAGGACTTGTGTTTTACACAGCCCATTAACACAAGGGAATCATTAATTTCTGGAGAGTGTCTTTGCCAGAAAGATGTGGGCTTTAAATCTTCTATGTACGTAAAAAAGTACTGTCCATCTCACATGCTTTAAATGGGTATGATCAGCATTGAAAATGGTAGGAAAGTAGTATTTCACACTCTGCATTTTAAATAGCTGCATTTTTCAGTTGAGATTATTTTAGAAAACTCACTGATAGATTTGCATTTGTATAAACATACTTGAATACAGTGTCTTAAGATTCTTTTCGTGGGGATCTGGATTTTAAGGTGCCTGCTGATGCCCTTGTTCATGGTTTTCTGTGCTTTGCATGCATGCTAAGATAATTTTGTATTGTTTAAAGTATTTTTGTGGTAATGTAGTTGCTCTTCCCACGTTTGTTTTTTTTAAATAAAGAAAGGACACATGTATTACAACTGCTTTTTAAAAGTAATCTTTAAAAACTTTTAGAAATAGTTAACTCAGCTGCTTGTTTCTGCTCTCTAAGGGGTCGCCTGGCCTGATATGCACCGTCTGGCTGACAGAGTCCATCTGGAGGAGTTGACTAAAATTGGCATTCTGAAAGGCAATGTAGACGACATGGTGAAGGTTCATCTGGGTGCAATATTCATGCCACACGGACTTGGACATCTACTTGGAATTGATGTGCATGATGTTGGAGGCTACCCAGAGGTTAGTGTTAGTCCATCCTTGCCTGCCTTGCAGATTAACCCCACTCAATTCCACCAGAATTTATACATGATTAGCTCAGAGGTGAGGCAGATGTGCATCTAAATGTGTCTTTTTATTGGATGTGATATTTTATGCAGTTTACTTTAAGGGAATCTATTTGTTATTAGAACAGAAATTGCTAATGGGGAGAAGTCAACTGGTGCTGCCCTTCAGGCATTCCTAGTCTGTTCAGTGTCTGCATACACTGCTCCTCCATGAGTCACCACTGCAGCATGTATCACTCCTATCACACACTGCCACCTTATGCTCTGGACCCATGGCTGTGTCATATGGAAACAAGCTGACTTGAATATATTCCTGTCTTGAACTTTGATCTCAAGTATCAATATGATAGTTCATGACTGTGATCTGGAAGCAGAATGGGTAAAATTCTGCAACTAATGAATCGGAAGATGTTTGCAATGACCATGGAATCCTAGATTGGTTTGTGTTGGAGGGGACCTTAAAGATTTTCTAGTTCCAACCTCCTTGCATGGGCAGGGACATCTCCCACATACTAAGGGGGAATTGAATTTAAGGTTTGAATAAAGAAAGGAAGTTTACAGCAGCTTCAGAAAGATTTCAGAAGGATTTTTTATGTGGTGTGTTTTGGTTATTTGAGCCTAACTGTTAAAAGGCTTTCAACAATACAGTATTGAAATGGATACTGCCTTCTGTCTTATTGAAGATGTTCTTGTACAACAGCCTGAAAGAACTTTTTAGTTAAGGCTTAGGCATACTTTGGTGCTTGGTCATGTTGGGTGAACAGGGTTTGTAACAGTGGCTGTTTCAGGGTTCATTTTCGCAGGCAGGGGAGAAGCAGTATATAATATTTGAGGGTACTCGTAATGTCCACAATATAATTATTGTTGAGACACAGTACTGTGATGACAAACTATTGGCATCAGCTAATAAACTGATATGTAATTAAAATGAAACAAAAATCAAAAGCAACCCTGTTCTCATTTTAAGGTTTCTTCACAAGCTAATGCAGAATGGGTGGAGAGTTTGTGGACTTAAAGATCTAGGACCCCAGTGTTTGATGCTTTCACCTAAATTGTTTTGTTTGTGTTATGAAGAACCTTTCTGAATTTGGTGGACTTACATAAACTTGTTCAAGACTTGCTAAGGTAAAAAGATAACTAAATTCTAGGAACAAGTGGGGAGTGAAAAATACCGTGCTTTTTTTGTTTACTTAGAAACTGTATGCTTTGAAGTATAAAGTAAGTAGCTTAATTTCAAAAGAGAGATTTGTAAAACTGATTTTGGGGAAACATAAAACAACAGACTCCATATACCTTGCATCTCTCAGCAACTTTCAGTACTGTGGCATATGAGTTACAGACTCGGGTTTTGGAACTAGTTTTTATTTACATATGACCAGATTCATAACCATTAATTTTCCAGTACATTATTTAATTTAGGCATCATTTTTCTGAAAGCACACTGATCTTTCCACAGTTTTGAGTGAGCAACCTGGTACAGATAAAAATGCACGTAGGGATTGTATTGTCAAGTGAGCTAAGTTTTCCACTTTCATATTTAATGTATGTAAAAATACCAGAGCTCTGTGCAGACAGAGAATTTTGTACCTGCAAATACTAAAATAATTTGTTTTGTAGACATGCAATTGCACACTTACGTTAAGAATATGTGTGTGGCTCATTTGCTTTCAAAATCCAATCCTAAATAACAAATCCCTAAATATGGGGGGGAAGCATGTATGTAAGCTCACAAATAGCTAAAATCCAGTATTTGCTTAGTTTGAACAAGAATGGATCTGGGGTTCTGCAGAAGAGCAGCTCCTTTAAACTTTCTTCAGAAGTAATTCCAGCTCTGTCAGACCCATGGGTGCTCTCTGACCCAAAGCATGAGGCTCTTTAAATTGGGTTGTTTGACTAAGGTCAAACCTCTGAGGTGTCGGAGCACCTGATAGTGGAAAACCCACAATAAAAAGCCTGTTGATGGAGAAGCCTTCATTAGGCTTCTCTAGTCTGAAGCTCTAACTGGGGGTACAGTCCCTGCCATGGGGGAGAGAACCACAGGGCTGCAGGGCCTGGAAGCACTGGAAGTCTTATGGGGACGTGGTTTTTCCAAGATAAATCTAAATGTGAGCAATTGGGCACCTCTCATGTGATTGTGATGTGTGTCTGTATTAAAAGGGAGAAGGCTTTCTATCTATGTCTTATTGTTTAGAGGGATTTTTGGTGCGTTTTAATGTTTACCAGCTAGTGAGATTTTCACAAGGAATTTCATAAAACCATTTTTGTGTTTATTGTACACTGAGCCCATGCCTGTAGTATCATGTTCTTTTTTTCTAGCTGGTTAAGAAGCAAGTTATTTGCTTTTGGCCGAGAGAATTTCTGGGAGTATTACAAAGGATTTTTTAAAAATAAAAACTTTCCAAGTGGATATTATTCCATTATTTTTCCTCAAGTGTAAACAGTTACATTTGGAATAATACAATAAGCTTTAATTTCCTAATTTTTATCCGTCACAAAGTTTTGTGTGTTCCAAAAAAACTATTTCCAGACATTGTTAGCTTAGATTAGTTATTCATTAGTAGCCAAAGATTTCTTTTTTCAAAATTGGCAATAATAAGTTTTCATCTTTTCCAGTAAGCTGCTTTCACATGCAGCATTGAACAAGCACTTTCTTCCTCTTTGACAAACATTGAAAAAACCTCACAAATTTTCTGCAGGAAATATTCAGAATATTAGAAAAATATAACTTTTCCCTTCCTTATTTTTTGCCGTGATAAAGAATGGTTGGGTTTGGCCATCAATAAATGTGGCTTAGCAACTATGTTTAGGGCGAGATTTTTAAAAGACTGCAACTACCAGTGTTTTCCATTGAAGCACATAAGTAAATGTCCTGATTTTCAGAAGTACTCAGCAGTCAGGAGCTCTTTTGGGAATCGGGTCTCCTGCAGTGTGCTGTGGTGTTCCTCACGGGGAAACTGAGTGTTGAACACGTCTTTGAAAAATCTATCTGCTTTTTTAAGGGTCTAACTACAACTTGAGCAGTTCTGAAAATTCAGCCCCAGTGGTACTAATCACTTCAGAAAATCTGGCCCTTAGTCAGACAGAGCTAGCTTCAAAGGGTGAAAACTCCACTGGGCTTAGCTTCAGCTGTAAAATTTAATCATGGAGATGGTTTTCCCACACTCTTTCATTTGTTTCTGGGTAAGTTCGATATGGGATATAAATTCAGGTTTGTGCCTGTTGCAATGGAGAAAATGTGGTAGGTGATCCCAAATTTCCAGACCCTGAGGTAGATGGAGCTGAAGTTTTCATTTAAATCTAGGTTCTGTGTCTCTAGGTGCTTGAGTTGATTCAATTTCATGTTATATTAATTGACTGTAAGGCTCAGAAGAATGCTAAGTACATTTTATGACTTTCTATAATAATAAGCCACTTAATTTAAGTTAATAACTACTGTGATTTCAACAACTTGTGAATTAAGAGTTTCATTTTGTTTTGACTTTTAAAATTATAAGATTTACCTTAAAGTTGTAATTCAATTCTCTATTCTCACAAAAAGCTGATCCTTTCATTGCTATTCTGCATCAACAAATTAAGGTTAGAAGTTTTTTTGATCCTGGAGTTATCCATGTCCTTCCATTACAATGCAGGCTTGGGGAACATCTCTGCTGCTCAGAGGGGTGTACTAGCTGCATCTGGCTCTAACAGAAATCTTGCTCCCAGATCCTAAATGACTGTTTGGGGTTTTAGGTCACCAAACTTACTAGAGAATACAGGAATGATCTTGTTCCCTTTATTGTTCTTGCAACAATTTTTTTCCTTATGTATCCTACTTCATGCCAAAGCAGAAAATTTCATATTTTTTGTGGTTAGCATTGCAAATGACGCATTAATGTTTTTTCCTTTAAGAAGGAGAGGATGAGGTGAATTTACCAGGAAGCCTAAAGCTGTTACATGGAGACCCAGTGATGCAAATTGCTTCAACTTGGTCATAACCTTGCAAAGCTTTGCTCTAGCTGTGCATATCCAGGCCCTGCAAACATGAAAGAACCTGCATGGTAGGCACTTGAATGAGCAAACAGTAAAAGGGCCTCTGGTTTTAGCTGTAGGTTTTGTTCTTGTAAATGATTGTGCACTCTGAAAAACAAATAGAAAAAACCCTGCTGCTTCTACTGCATATGTTCCCCTTGAATCACTTTCTTTTTGATTCTTTGAATTCCTGCATAGCACAGCTGTATGGTTGTGTGAGCTGCTAAGCAGGCAGAGTACAGGAAAGAAACAAATTGGTGAAGATTTTCAATTCTACAGCATTTCCCCACAGAGCATGGGTTTCCATGAAATCCATGGTGCTTATTGTTACCTCTTGGGTCAAACACCAAGCAGGAGAGTTTCCTGCCGCGTGAGATTCTTCAGTGGGATTTCAGCCCTCTCCAGAGTTCAGTTGATAGATGTTATGTGGGCTCAGAAACATTGTAATTAATTCCCAGCAGCTTTTCCCTCTGAGGACAGATGATGAAGTTTGGGCGTTTGTGGGAGTTTAGGACTTAAACAGAGGCAGAAGAGGAGGGAATCCTCAGGTGCTGTGTTCAGACCAGGCCCTGTCCTGTCACAGGGTTTCCCTTCTCTGAGAGTTACATACTTAGGGGTTTTTTTGTTGATTGGTTTGGCATTCATTAGTTCTGTTTAATTTCTTTGAAAGAGCTACTTGCTTATGATTGTTTTACTTGTTGAAGTTTGTTGCAAAAAACTTTGTGTGCCAAGAGAATTTTATCTGACTAGTTATCAAATCTTCCTGAAATTTTAGCAGAGGCTAACAGCCTGTGTGGTTTTTGAAACATCCATTCCAGGCACAGGAGGAAAACCAAAATTGTGGATTTCTGCTTTCAATTACAATTTTCAATTAAAAGTAAGGTGTGACATGTATGAACAGCTATGGTTTAGGGGTTTCACTGTGCAATTTCCACTAGTATTAGTATCAAAAAAAAGAAGTCCTTGCATTTAAGGCCATTGTCTGTGGACGCGTTCTGTGTCAGAAGAAAACCTGTGCGTTAGATTTTAAACAGTGCATCATTGGTCTCTTTTCAAAACACTGCTCCTGGTAGCTCTGGCAATTTTTTTTTCTCATGTCTTCTCTATCTAAATATTCTCCTCTTTTAGGATTATATTGCAGTTGTCAATTTGGTGGTTTTTACTATGTGCTATTTCTTTTTTTTTTCCTCTTGATTATATTAAGGAAAAAAAAAAAATCCGTATGTATATTCCATTATGATAGCAACAGAGGTTGGTGACATCTGAAGATCAGGAAGCAAAAATGACTTAGGAAATGATGCTCATAAGCACACTGTAGCAATGGATTGAAACTTGGCTCTATCTGACCCCCCAGCATGCAGCAATGGCTCCTGTAAGGGGCAGGAGATTCTTCATCATTCTCTGCAATAGCAGGAAAGTTACTCAGCATCTTAAACCCGGTACCACAGTTAATACCTAGGAGAAGACAAAGATGTCTCAAATAAAAATAGCCTGTTAAACATTGTGTGCCCTCCATTCCCCCAATATTAACTTTGAGCTGTGTCCCAAAAGCTCCAGCTAGTAATTAGATTCTCCTGCAAAAGTGGAAGCTTTGACTTGCAAATGCCACAAGTGGTATGTGATGCTTGGGGCATATTCTCCTGTAACCTGCTGCTGATTTGAAAGGTAGTTCCTTCAGATGACTATAGACAGCTCAGGCTGCAGGGAAGAAGTGGGATAGATTGAATAAACTGATGTTCATTAGTAGCACTCAGAAAGAGAAACAAGGGTTTAGAGGAAAGGGACTAGGAGACAAGTGAAATGGAATTCCAGACATTTATTTTATTAGCTGCATAGGACTCTCTTCTTTTTACAATAAATGAGCTAATTAGAAGTGGGGTATACACAGTGGGATATTAGGGAAGAGTGAAGGAGATGAGATTTCACTTCAGTATTGATTTCATATAATCTCAATAAAATGTTAGTATTCTAATTTAAATACTTGATTGCACTTAGCTTGGTAAAATGGTTAGGACTTTGCTGTATTGGATGTCATCCAACTGGGACAGTCTTATTTGTCAGGCTCTAAAAAGTTCTGTGATGATTTAGCTGGAAAAAAAGTATTATACAGTTTGTGTCACCATATGAGTTTTGCTGCAGTTCGGTATTTGCCTTTATGAGTAGCTTTGGTGATCTCTGCTCTGGCTGTGTTTTGCTGCCATTGCTGGCTTCAGGAAACTTCTGGGTGATGCCAACTAAGCTTTGCAGCCCCTGGTTTAGGAGGGAGGGTGTTCTTGCATCTCTGTGCTTGTGCATCCCCAGCTAGGGTAATGGCTCCATGGGCAATGACCAGCAAGCACAGAGACATCACCTGTGGCTTTCTTCTGTTCTGATCCAAAGACAGACCCAAGATCAGACTCAGCCCAGTGGGCTGGAGCTATTTCTGCTTCTGATTGCTTTGCTTGGTAGCTGGTGTCTATGGGACAAGATCCAGCATGATACATATTGCAGTTCTTCCGTGGAAAAAGCAACATATATCCCCATTAACCATGCAATTGCTTATGAACTGTCAGTAATTCATCTTCAGACTGATGTGTTCTGGGGATATTGCAACTTCTAGTCTTCCATAGCCACTTTTCTGGGAGATGGGCATATTTGCATCCTTCCTGATTCCCCACTTATTCCAAAAATAGATCTATATTTTATACTACTGCACACTTAACTTAATTTGAACTTTTATTTTGCTTTCACAGTAATGAAATCAGTTTACATAATAATTCTCCTGCTCCCTTGACAGTCCTTATTGCCTAGACATGCTGGATTTTGTTACCTTACTTGAACCATTAATTGGAATCTGGTGTTCTTGGCAGGAGTACAGTCACAAATGACAGTGTCATACATCTGTGCTTACTGTGGGAGGAGTGTCTCAATTTTAAAATGTGAGCAGAACCTCCAAATAAGATCAGGCTTAGAAAACAATTTTGGATGTAGTCTGTTGCTGCAATATACAGGAAAACAATCAGTTCTGCAAAAATTCGTTTGCTCAGAATATCACTGGGACTCTATTTTTAGATGCCTGGGTGTTAATATTTTCTAAATTATTCTCTACACTTTTTTTAAGACAAATCACCAGCTTGTGCTTTGGAGTTGTACAGCACTGAGTGCAGCAAGGTCCTGCTCCATGGCCAAGCCTCCAGGATATAACAGTAATAGAAACAGATATCCACACAGCTGCTGTGCCAGTGTTCACTTTTTTTACTCTTCGTTTCATCTTACTACAAAACATCATCATGGTTATTGTTGATAACAAGGTGTTAGTTGTTTAGCTGCAAAATAGAGGGAAGTTTCTTCATCACAAAAAAGAAAATACATTAATGCCAGAAGAATCATACTGGTGAGTTACAGTGTAAGGCTTTGTTCTCAGCAGGGTTTGAGTTGGTGGAGGATGGCCATAGCCTTGTTTCAGAGCTATCACCTTCTGTTTGTGGGTGGTAGTGTTTCAGTCACCAAAAAAAATGCTCAGTTTGTTCTACCTTTCGTAAGCAACTGAGGCATACTGAGAGCTCTCAGCTCCTGGACCTGATGGCCACGTTGGCTACTAAGATGGTGGTTAGAGGTCTGATGTGATTTGGGCTGCAGAAGAACATTTGATGTGTGTTTTCATCCAGTGCTGTTCTCAAGGAATTTTGTCGTTTCCCCTACTTGATCACCTTTCCCTTTCCCCACTCTGCTTGTTCCTTGTCCCAGTTCTTGTTGTCCTTCAGCCTTGCAGCAAGTTGGACTGGGGCTGTCCTCCACTTAGGTGTGTGTGGCCAGGTACACTCAATAGTCTGAATCTGTCTTCATCCAGTTTGCTCAGCTCTTGAGGAAAATCTCACTAGCCTCCATTACAAGGGAACGTAGTGCTTCCTTGCTGCAAATCCCCACACTGGTGTGGGGTGTCCTGCTTGCAGTCTTTGAAAAGCTGAGCAGTGTTGCCCATTCTCTGGAGGCCCACTAGAGATGCTTTAATGGAAGAAATATAGAGCCACTGCCATTTATGCAGTGGCTTCAGAGCCTGGAAAATCCAAAGATCTGGAGATGAAACCAAGAACCGACATAATCTAGAGCTGAAATAGGATAAGGAGAATATCAAAAAGAGTTCTAGAGAAGAAAATTCCTTCTAGAGAAGTTAAAGTTCTATTTTTGGGGGAGCAGGAGTATTCCAGTCCTCGGGTGGCTGCCCTGCTGTCAGGCTGGAGAACCTGTGCTGCTGAAAAAATTTTCCAAACATGAATTCCCAGGTCTTCCTCCTGGGTTGTAATTGTGTTATTAGCTTCTTGGAGGAAGTGCTAAAAGCAGAGTCAGTCTACACATTGCTTTAATGGCTGTACAGAGGTACCTGGAGTGGGCATCAAGACTTGATCATCACACCTGGAGGTAAATCTCATTTGTTTTAAGAAAAGGCTAAAAAATGCAGACACTGTGCCAGGGCTGCCTTCGGAGGATGTTTGCCATTGTTTTCCTCACTGCACATTCATCTTTCTAGCATCTTTCTAGCATCTGTCTTGGATTGACTCACCCAGAAAAGGCATTTACAAGTAGAATTGAAGAGCTGTATACTTAAAAGGCCAAATATGGGTTGTTTGTTGTAAAACAGCCGATAGATAGTTGGCAACACACCAAAAGGTCCAGACACCAATGTAATTGTTTACAGCTCATGGAGAGATTAATCCACAAGATTGGATGCCCTTGTTTCCTTTACACATTACAATGAATGTGTGAGATGCCAAAACCCATGGGGCATCAGCAGAAAGAAGAATGGCTCAATTTCAGTGCAGTTATTGTTTCAAGTTCAGAAATATATTGATTCTCTTTGGGTTTTGATAAGAATATAAATGCAAAGAGCCTTGCTTAATATCAGAGTATTCTTGTTTCCTAGCCTCAGAAAAACAAAATTGTGCTTTCTTATTTTACTGTAATATAATGCTCTGCAAAATTCAGATCAAACGTGAGTGAAAATTTATCAAATACACAATGAAAATGGTCAGGGAACACTTGCTGGCTGGTGAGAACAAGTGAATACTCCGTGTCTCTGAAAAAATGGTAAGACTTACCTGCATGTCCAGGCTGTTGAGATCTGGAAATGGCTGTTGTAAGATGCATTTCATTTGAACAGAAGCTCTGCTAAGGGAAAAAAGCAGCCCTTGGGTATTGCTTGGGTGACCAGTGAGAACACACACCCTTCTGAGTGGCAAGCAGCATTTCTGTGAAAGAGGCTTTCCCTGAACTGGAAGTGGAGCTCCAGAGTGAACAGTACTGTAGGGAAAAATACACCTTGAAGAGCAAATGATTCAGTGAAAGTATGGTTAATCTGCAGGGGATGCTCCTGCATTGGTGTGGCAGAAAGGGCAGAGTGCAACCAGGAGGGGAGGTGCAGCCAAGGTAACCCTGGGCAGGGTGCATGTCCTGGAGTTCAGGTTTGTTTCATCTTCATGATACCAGCCACACTGCTAGTAATCCTGGAAGGAGCCACCCCTTCTGCTGTACAGGAAAATTACTGTGACTTTGGCCAGAAGCAACATTTGGGTATGCTACCAGATGCATAGCCTCTTGGTCTTGCAGACCTGTTAACCTCTGGCTTACTGGCTGAAGTGGAAAAATTTTCCTGAGCAGAGTGTGTGCATGTATACAAGCTGGTGGGCCTGTGAGCTGTTTACTGGCCATCACCATATTTTGTTGATGAATTTTGGTACAGTTACAAAGAATATTAAAAAAGCTAATGGGATTGAGATATATTTATTTGGATGTTGCAATACCTGGCACATTTGGGGGAAGAAAATTAATATCCTGAACTAGTCTTTGCAGTGTTTCTAATTCCTTGACTGAGCACGTTCTCATATATCATTTGACTTTACCAGCTTTTGGGAAGAAGAGCATGTTTTGCTAGTCAGGACATGTTTTGACTTAGTTTTTAATAATATCAGTCAGCACCATGTTGCCTGAAAGTCTGAATCTGACAAAAGTTTAGTTTTAAATGGGCTTCTTTTATGAGGTCATGTGTAGACTCATTGCTTCTGAATCAAGATCATAAATGGGTAATTTTAATAACATTCAGTGAGACTAAGTATTTGCATATCCCTGGAGAAATTGTTCTCTGCTGCATAGTTTAGCTATTTCAGCCATGATGTGGAGGGGGCATTTCAAGATTTGCGTGTCGCTTAAAATCCTGTACTTGGCAAGGGAGAGAATGGAAAGAAATAGTACAAGTAATTACATTCTCTCCGCAGTGCAGTACTTCTCCCAGGGTAGCAAGTGGCAGTACCAAGAATAGCCAAAACCAGTGTAAAAACCAGTTTGGATGTTGAGTTGAAAGCTGGTCATCACTTCTATGAAAGCTAAATGAGGGATAGATAAGAGAGGGATAATTGTATCAATAACTGTATAACAGCATAGTTTCACTCCTTCCCCATTATTTTTTGCATTTTGCATGTCTCATGGAGCACTCAGTATGGAGGGTCTTGATGAAAGGTGACCACAGAGTGTCCTTCTGTCTGTCAGAAGTACTGTTTCCTCCCCAGGGAGTGGAACGCATTGATCTGCCGGGGCTCAGGAGCCTGCGCACTGCCCGCAGCCTGGAGCAGGGCATGGTGCTGACCATCGAGCCAGGCATCTACTTCATTGACCACCTCTTGGACCAAGCCCTCCATGATCCTGCACAGTCCTGCTTCATCAACAATGACGTCCTGCAGCGCTTCAGAGGATTTGGTGGGGTAAGTCTTAACCAGATGGTTTTCTGGGGAAAAAAAAAAAACAACAAAACTTTAGAAGTTATGTATTGCATATACCACTGTTCCTGAAGCAGCATCTTGGGCCATTTGACCTCACAAACAAACTGATCTGTGAGGTTTTTTTATTTCTCAATGTGGTTTCATACTTGAGATATCCAATTAACAGTAGACCCATATTTTTTTATTGGTTGAAATACCTTCTGTCTGCACTGTCCAATGATTTGCCAGGTAGATGCTTTGCCTCATGTGAAATGTGTATGTTATGAAATATGAGACCAAGACCCATATTCCAGAGTTAGCTTCCTTGACAGCAGCACAGCCCAGAGCTCCCTCCCAGGGCAGAAGACCCTGATGGTGTTTAAGCCAGGGAGACAGTAGAGAAAAACAGCAGTAATTGCTCTTGCTGCACTACTACCAGAGCAGCATGAAACTTGTGAATGTGAAGCCTGCCCTGTTTTCCCAGGTAGCAGCTGCACTGGCTGGCTGGGGAGGGATCTGGGCCACCATTCCCATGAAGGCAGCTGCTGTGCAAGTTTCTCCAGGGCACATTTCCCATTCAAAGCCACCACCCTCACAGAGCATTTAGCATCTGCAGTGGCTTCCAGTGGGTTTTCATTTTAGGAGGGTGAGCATTTGAAGGGTGCTGCATTGTTCTCCCAGCTCCCGTATTCGTGCACAGAGAAGATAGAGCAGGCAGCTGCAATGCCCCATCCTCCTCGTGGCTTTTCTGCTAAGTCTCAACAAAGCTAACAATCACTGGCAACGACAGGGATTTTCTGGTATGAAAAGTCACTCATTAGAAATTGTCTGCTGCTGCCATCGACTAATTTATCACTGTATGCCAACCGTGAGAGGATAATTACAGTAACGCTTTTGGTCTGAGCTGGCTTTGAGCCATGGGTGCCCACAGAAAGGTGGCGTTTGCCTTCTCCATTTGTGTGAGCCAGACAGGCTCCTGGGCAGCTGCCCGTGGAGGCTCCTCGTGTGATGTGTGTGCAGTCTTACTGAGACACAGGATGTTACCCTTGCTGGTACTGAATTCACTGCTGAGGTTTGGGATGTTACCTATCTCTGTGGTGTTATCCCAGCCAGCTGAGATACTGGTGAACAAAAGGCATAGAGCCCTGAATTTTCTAACTATGAGCACATTATATATGGCACTGGACTCACATTTAAAGGAACACACTTGTGTAGCTTGACACTGCAACAGACACAGGTTTAACTGTCTTTGCTTTCCTTTTAAACACTGTGAGTTTTTCAGCAGTTGAATTGATTTCTGATGAACTTTCTCTGGAAATGCCCATGTTTTTGCTTGACCTGCTGTGAATGCCCACTCCAGCTCTGCAGCTTGAGGCATGCACATGGCTCACCTGCTGCCTGTGCTTGAGTGGAACAAGAGCTGGCAGCACAGGATCTCTGCCTTGGTGATAAGTTGCTGGATCAGGCACTTTTGTTCCAGAGATTTTAAGCAAAGTATATTTCTCCCCTGTTTTTTTGCTTAGCTTCCTGTAATGATGACTTGTAAGGAGAGCTAGCCAACAAACTTTGGTAAAAGGCGGAGCTGCCCAAAAACGATTGAGCAAAAATCTAAATCTCTGATCCCCCTGTGAACAATATATTTTACTTAGAGAGAAAAAAATAATAATAACACACATACTCTGAGCCAGATGTTGTCACTTGATTTTGTCCAGGAGAAGAAAAGAAATAAAATCTGAGACTGAAATACATCTGAATATTTTTGAATTTTACACAAAAGCTGAATTACAATGCAATCAAAATTAATTTTTCCATCTTTACAATTCTGACTTTATTCTGCATAAACAGAAGATGCTGTTTGTGCTGTGTAGTGTGCTTGGTTCTCTACATGCTGGTTCATTCTAGTTTATCCAGAATGAGTATTTCACTCAAAACATGTTAGAAAACTTTGTGATTAAAAAAGCTTTGTGAAGCCCATTTTTTTACGGACAAATATTAATAGTACAGGGGTGTCAGTTCTAGCTAAAGAGCTCACTACAGACAGTCCAATCTTCCTTTAAGTTTCAAAGAAAACTATATTCTACAAAAGGAAGTATTCCGTTTCCCTCTGCAGAGCTCAGCACTAATTAAAATGTTCTTAAGTTGGTTTAGTTTAATTCACTTCAAAAATGAACCTACATTAACCAAAGTAACACCACTGTAATTCTGAGTAAGACTGTCCACACAGGGGATTTGTGGATTTTAATGAGTTCACCTTGAATTCATGCCTTTTGGGGGCTTTGGATAATTTTCTTGTCTCTGACAAGTCTGTGCATTGAAAAGAGATTTTTTTTTTTTTTTTGATGTACCAAAACGGGCAAGACTGTGGCCATTTGTTGTAATTCCTGCTGCCTGCTACTAGCCATAAAGAGACTGTAAAACTTGCAAGAGAAGGAAGGGATGAGAGACAACAGGTTTTCCTTTGCCTGCTCTGCGCGGCTGCTGGTGGCAGCACCAGCACAGCCCCTGCACACGCTGTCAACAGGTCTGTGGCCATCCCGGCCTTCTGGGCTCTATCTGCTGCTCCAGGGATCTTGTAATTTGGGCTTTACCAAACAAAAGCTCTTCTGGGTCAAATACAGAACTCTCTGGAAGGGGGTATGAAGTTTTGCCAGGGGATCTGCTTCTGAGGGCACAGGCTGCCCTGTCCTAAGCCCTAAACTCTTTACTTGGCAGCTCTTGAGTTCCGTCCTTTGCGAGCTGCCTCAGCCTATTCCAGGAAGTCACTGAGTCACACGTACTTCAGTTCTCCATCTACAAAATTAAGGTCCCATTTACTGAGGTCATTAATGCTGTGGGGCAAATGCTGCTGTTGGGTGCCAGCACAGCACCCGTCCTGAGGCACCTCTGCTCTGCCTGGACTCTGCCCACCCTGCTCTCAGAAATCAACATAGCTGTGCAAATAGAGGTATGTGTGTGTGGTTGGATGTATTGCTCAGGAAAAGCTGCTGATTCCTCAGGGAAGGAGAAATACTGACTCCAAGTGCTGCCCTTTATGGTTTGACATTTCCATTCTTCATAAGCTGATTACTGATTCATGCAGTTCATATGATGTTTTCTCAAAGACCCAGTAAAACCATTCAAGCTTTTTTTTGACCTTAAATACTCAGTCTCTGTTCCCTAGGATTGTAGAGTTAGCACTAGACTTAATGTGTGAAGACTCTATGCAACTTACACAAAATGCTGAAAGAAAGCTAAATGTTAAGTGAATTGCTCTATTTCATGTGCAGATTTTCCTCATTTAAAAGTTAGATTTACAAAGCCCAGGACCTTGAAGGTCCACCAATATTACAATATTTTTCAAAGCAGTAGTACTTCCCTTACTCGGGAACAAATGTTAAACCAAATAAAAAGCAGAATATTCAATCACTTCTGCCTTTGGTTCACATACCCATGCAGTTCTCTCTGTCCCGATTTTTCTTTTTCAGAAGGTTGACCTCTGTTTCTGGATTTATGGTGCATGTGTGTTGTGGAATGAAGTAGTTTACTAGGCAATGAACATTATACTCATTTGCATTTTAACATTTCATATTATGCAGCAGTAATAATGCTACACAGCATTTTTTAAAAAAGTTTTCATAGGAAAGCAGTAGTCTTAATGAAATACATGGTTTTCTTTAAAGTTCTTTTAAGAGAAACAATAGTTGTATGAAACACAAAACCAGCAATGAATTGCTTATAAATCTTCCATAACCTTCTTCTCTTAAGTTGTCTAATTAACATTATTAGGTTAAAGTAAGAGCAGTTGTTTCTAATCTGTATTTAGCTTATTGCTAAAAGAAGCTTATTGCTTCTTTTTGGGCCCGGATGAAGGGACTGTTTGTCTGAAGCTTCTTTTTCCAAGCATTTAAGTTGATCTAATATAATGCATGGCCTCACCCTACTAATCTTGATGCTGTTTTATAAAATATTTGTATGTTGACTTTTAAAATGCAGTGGGTTTGACATGAGGACCTGCTCATGAGTGCACTATGAGCTGAGAAAAAAGTCACTGTGTAGCACAGAGCCAATTATAACCTCTATAGAAAACATGGTGTTGCCCTTGGTGTAAGGCAGTAACAGGAAAGGGCCTTCCCCAGCCCTTCAAGGAACCCGCCTGCCCCTGGATTTGACCTAAGGGCAGCTCCATTTCCTAACAGGCCCCCTGAAATAGAGAAGTTGAACCCTACTCATGGTAAGTTTGCTCTACTACAAATTATTGGTGAATCAATGGATGAGTCAAATCCCCTTGGCTACATGCATCTGCCTCTGTAGGATACCAGCTCTGAAAACAGATACATGGGTTCTTCAGCTGGACAGAAGCACATGTGCTAATTTACTTTATAGGGTAGCACATGTTGCCCATGTCCTGTCATCATTTCTGAGGAAAGTCTCCCACTCTTAAGATCTTGCAGTATTGTTGTTTTCCACAATCAAACAAATGCTCCGTAGATTTAAAAAAAAAAAAAAAAAAAAAGGAGACGTGTCACCAGTGGTATTTTGTGATTCACATCTGGGATCTGTCATCATGGAAATATGGACTATTTAATTGGCCAAAATTGTTTCTTGGTTCTCAAAAACCTTTTATATATATCATCATCTGAAAGAAATGAATGAGTGCTACAACCCCCTTCCCTTGGAAGATAACACAGGAGCCTCTGGGGAGCATGACTGTATTAGTAAGTCAGGACAAAGTGCGAGGCTGTATATATAGCTGACAGCAGCCCTGATATTTAACTCCTGTGCTGTCCTTGGCTGTGCCCGCAGAGCCCTGCTGTGGGACAGAGTTGGGTCCATTGAGTCGAGCCACATGATGATCTGTTGCTGGCATTAAGCAATTGTGCAACCAGGTCTGTCCAGACAGATCATGCCACTACCCTTGATAAGGAAAAGGCTTTTTAGGGACATAGGGACAGTCCTGGCATTCCTGGCCACTCCTTGGCAGGACTGCTTTTTGAAGCATGCCTTTTCACGCTGAAAAAGCAAAGCCTGCCCTGGGGTGTTTGCAGAGCTCCCTAAAAGCTGCTGGTGTGGCCAAACTCACACCTCAGTTTGCTGTTCCTTTAAGCCATGTCTGGTTCCAAACCACTCTGTAGCCCTGAAACAAGCAGCACAGTTGAACAAAGAGGCTGCAAACAGGGACAGCTCTGAGAGCAAGTTTCATAACCATTGTCCCCCACTGGGAAAGGCCGTCCCCAGCCAGTGAGCCTTGCCAGGCAGATCCAGCATCTTTTGTCCATTTGGACAGAAGACAAGACCAGATGCTGGCCTCTCCTGTAGGGAAGGTTTTGCAGGTCTTCTGAAACTTCTTGCTGCTGCTGAGTTTTAAGTTCAGGGTGAGGGATGGAAGGTATGAAGGAAAAGAGTAAATGCAAAAATTTCCTTCTGCTTGAGAACCTGTATTCCTCTGCACTTGTGTTTCTTGTAAGCAAAGGAAAAATGTGCATTGAGAGTGAGAACTCTGTCTTCTCTGTTAGAGCAAGCTCCTATTTCAGGTGAGATTCATCCAGGTGTAGAAACTGCCAGATCCTGGAGAAGGACCTGAAGCTTTCCTTCCTGGGAGTGATGAGTGAGGCCTCTTGGGACTAGTGGGTCTCTGAGCCTCCAACTACATCCCATTTGGAATTGCAGATGGTGAGCAGACCAATGCAATGGTGCTGGCACTCCCACTTTTCAGAGCAATCCACAGCTGTGGATTATATGATCTCCTAACAGTTTTTCTATGATAAGTTGCTGTGTGTGGCATTCCAGACTGTATGGGTTACCCCATCCTCCCCTGTTTGGTAACTCAGTTTCTCAGCATAGGCAGCTCCAGCATCCCCTCACACTCTGCTCATTCAGGGTATCTTGATTCTCACCTCCACCAGGATGTTCCTTCCTTGACTCCTTACCCATCCCTGTCTCTCTTTGTCCATTATTTTTTAATGCTATTTTACCTTCACTGTATCTAGCTCCATTTCCAGCTCCTTCCCCCTCCTTATACTCCCTTCTTGCCTAGGCAGGGCATGGTATTGACAGACACCTTGTCCCACTTTTCTTGCCCCTCCCTCTTAGTCTGGCTTCCATCTGCTCTGCTTTCAAGTCAGTCTGTTTTCTCAGAGAGTGCTGAGGTATTGGCAAAGGCATGAAACACTGAGCTGGAAAACACCAACAATTATTTTTCTTCTTTTTTTTGCTAATCTTACTGCTTAAGCAGATAAATTGTGGCTGATATTTCTCTGTGGCAGGATATGCTGAGGTGTTTCAGCTCTATCAGGTGAAAATTTGTGATTGAGAAGAGGCTCTCTCCATAGGTGGGGGTCAGCTCAAGCTTTGGCTGGGGCTCACCTCTGCTTTCAGACTTATTTTTGTACTAATATTTTAGTTTCTACATGAGTGGTGTGCCTCATTCCATTTACACTGGTGTGCTTGCCAATGGAATGCTTTGGCTTTTAGTATGTCACCAGATCCATTCCCTAGATTCTGGCACTTTTGCAGAGCTTGCCTGGTACCAGCAGGTGTTTGGCAGGGGTTGGTCCACCCAGGCAGGCTGTGCCCCAGCCCAAGACCTGTCAGGACAGAGGCTGGGGGCTGCTGCAAGGCAGAGGGCACAATTCACCTTTAGATGTGACTATCTTGCTGAGTCTTTGGGCTATTTTTTTGCTGATCTGGCCAAGTCCAAAAAAGCAGTGAATCAAAAACCCCACCCTGGTAAAATCTGTTCAAGTGCATAGAGTCATTCAATGTTGTCCTGGTTTCCTCTTCTACAGCAAGGCACCAGCCCTTCAGCCACACCAAGTGTAAGGAGCCTCACAGCTTTCAGATTTACAGCTGTCTAAATCAAATGTGTGAACTCAATGGAGTTTGTTTATTTAATTTCCTTCATAGTACACTTATATTTGATACCAAGTAAAAGAAATAATCTGGCAAAGACATCATTAAACAGTTTAATAAGGACTGGATGACTCATTTTGTTTGAACAAATGGATTATTTTGCAATCAGAAGTACAAATGTTAACCAGCTTTATTTTTAGTTGAAAATGTCAAGAGGTCAGAAACAATTAAAGCAACTGTAAGGTGGGAGTCCCCAGAGTTTGTGTTCTCTTGGATTTACACCTTACTAAAATTGCCTTTATTGCAGCTTAGCAACTTACTAACATTTTTCTGATAAGATAATGGTAAATGACTGTGTAGGCATATTTAGTGGTAAGAAGAGATTAGAGTCAAACAGAAATGGAACATTCTTTTCATCCTAACAGAACAAGAGCTGGAAAATTGAGAGGATCTGTTTTTTCATTGCATGATTTGAAATGTAGTGATTGTATTTTAAAAGGAATGTCTGACCTGCTTAGGACTTTCTCATTAGCACAAAATTCAGTGTTTCGAATATCAGCTGCAAGCTATTTCATGTTGCAGCTCCTCCTTTGGAAGTTTATCATGTTTAAAGAAAAGTGAATGTATGTTTTAAGTGCAAGGAACAGCTAACTACAGCTCAGTGACAGGACTGCTTCCAGAACAGGCACTTGGCACACTACAGCAGGAGGCACTGCTGTTGAACCTGTCCCTAGCAAGCCCTGTGCTAGCAAGGCTGGAGGCAAATTCAGGGGAGAATGTTCCTTTTGCTGCTTCTGACATCAGGGGGTTGAAATGTATTGGTCCCATGTAATTATGCAGCACGAGGTCACTGATGCAGCATCTCACTCATCCTGTCCATGATGTACCAAACGTAGCAGAGGCACCTCCTGAGTCACCTGTGGGGCCACCACCTCCCATAGGGCTGCTCAGCTGGGGTCACCTCCTAAGAGGGTGGTGGGGGCCAGTGGCCTGAGGGGGATTGCTGCAGCACTCTGGGCAGTGCTGGTGCTTGCAGTATGTTGCATCAACACCAGAGACTGACAGGTGCCTTGTGCTCTGGCTGCTGTCACTGCCTGATGTGCTTCTCATCCCCAGCTGGATGCCTCGGTAACTGCAGGTTCTGTTACAGGTCCGGATCGAGGATGACATTGCTGTGACAGCCACTGGAATGGAGCTGCTAACCTGTGTCCCACGTACTGTTGAAGAAATAGAAGCTTTCATGGCAGAAGACCAAAGCAGTGCCAAGTCATTTGACCGTCTCTCCAGCCAAAAGCAGTGAACTTCAGGTTGATTTCTACTGTCTCACTAATCAGTCATCATTCTGATTTAATGCTGCAGCATATAAAATAAAACACATCCAGTTCTTAATAGCAAGACAGGCAAGCTATTACCTGGAATTATTCATTCATTAAAAATTAAGGCAGCAGGCTTCAGCACTCAATATCCAGGTGACTCAAATGCTGCTGCTTGCAATCAGCAGTTTACGTTACCAAGTGCCACCTGAATAACCCTGCTGTATTATCAGTGTGGCATATACTTCTGTCACATCTCAGCTCAGATATGTCTTGCAATTATATCTGAATTTTGATGATCAAGACTCTTTAAAATACCAAATGGATTATCTCAATGCTGTCAACAATTGTAAAAATCTGAGGTCTTTTTTAAACTTCATCACAGTTACAGAAAAAAACAGAAGAAAAATCAGCTGTTCTCAGTGGACAAAATGGCGCTTACATTTTTCTTATGGATCTTATTGCAGTGTCAATGGAGGAAGCAGAATCAAATTTTTATTAAAATTCATCCTTGGCATAATATATCCTCACAACTTTGTGATCATTATGCTCTTATGCTCCCATTCCTGATTCTTTATCTGACCCATTTATCTGGCCTATTTGCGCTCTGGAAACTTTGACTTTTCATTAGACAGATTTTTCTGCTCTGGGTAGTGGGTGTACTGATCCTTCACACACAGTCCAATGCTTATTTGATTTGTCCATCTATTTGTTCCTTCAAAACAGATTGCTGATGTGTTCACAAGTCTTAGAAATGGCAAGAAGGGAGTAGCTTTGCTGTAGGACTTAGGGACATTCAGCACCATATGCTGTGCAGAATGGCAGCTATTTTTAACTGTCCGGTGTTAGCCAGTTCAGAATGAAATAATGTAAATTTTATTTGGATACACCACAAACATATTAATAAGGATTACTAAATGATTTTGCATTCATACAAGATTTAAATTACCTGGAGAAGCCTTTCTTTACTGTAGGTGTTCATCAGCCTGCAGGAGAACAAATACATTTCTTGCCTGGAAAATAGCACTAGTCACTGTAACTGCATAAAAATAATCTTGCTCACTTTATGAACACATCAAAACTCCTGGTCAGTCTTCAGGCTCCATTGCACAGTTTGACTGCAAACCCACTTCAGAACATCCCTCACAACGTCAGAGGGAGCTGATGTCACAGCAGGGTGTCATGGCCTTTCTGGGTCTTACTGCTTGCCAGATGAGGATTTTCCCACTGTGAAGGGATCAGCTGACTTGGTCATCTCAACATCTCTGTTCTCTTTGCTCGTGTCCTGGAGCTGGCACAAAGTCAATGGCCAAACTTCAGGATGTCTGCAAGCTCCTGTCTTACATAGGTGTACAACACAACATGAGCTTGAAGGATGGTGTCAAAAACTACTGTTGCTCTCTTTGTGTCCCCCTGCACCAGGACTGAATCTAGCTCTGAAATAATTTCCTTAAGAATTGTCAAATGGTTTGCTGTACAGAGAGCTCTTTGCTACTTGGGTCGATCGATAAGATGAGGACCTGCTCTTGTAACAGCTTGGTGACTCATTGCTAAATAGGAAACTGCATGCTGGAGACTAAGGAAACACATTGTGAAATAATCCAGAGGACTTCACTTCTTGTGTTTAATGTCACTTTATTAACAAATGAGTATATTTACATTTTTTTAAATGTTGATCAGCATTGGTTTGTAAGAGGTAAGTGCAGGAGGGCTTGTCTGCAAAGGAGGGGCGGGTGTGCCACCAGCAGCTTTTATGTGCTAGTGCTTCCTTCTGGGGTGACTGCAAGTCTTGTACCTCTGAAATGTGGTATTTGTAAGAGGACATCAGGCTTTGCTTTGGCAGCTTTTGTAGATATGAGAACACAGCAACTACACTGGCACTGCTCCAGACTCATCTCCCCTTAAAACCTTGGAGTTTTTTTAAGTGCAAGATGGTGCTCACGGCTTCAGCCTTTTTCCCTCCACATCCAAGTGCTCAGAACACACACCCATGGGATCGCTCATTGCTTTGGGCACTCCGAAACCTGCTGTTACTGAGGCTCAATCACAGTTACTGTTTTCAAGTAACACTTCACAGATTTTCAAAAAAAGAGTTTTGGAATTGTTTCAACTAAGCCATAACCCCAGTCTAGTTAATAGGCCTTTCCCTGCCTGTGATTAATCTTGGCAAATATTGGGCGCTGCTGCTGTGGAACAGGTCGAGCAATCTAGTGTGCTGCAGGAGGCAGAACTGGTTCTGCTTCAACATGTAGCAGCAAACAAACCCTACCACAAGTTCTGGGGGGGGAAGCACTCGTTCACGTAACCAGCTTCCCCATTGTTTTGCTTGCCTGAGATGTGGATGCATTTTGGTCTGGGATGGTGCACTGTCTCCCATTTTCCTTCATATTCAGGCCCATGAACTTGGTGAATATAAATTTTCTTCTTTCCAGAAGTCTGGTGTAATTATGGTAATTTTTATCCACTTAAGCAAAAAGTGGATTAGAACAATTTTTTTAGAATTAGCACGGGGATGGGGAGATAGAACAGGAAAGTAAGCCTTTTAAAAAAAGATAAAATGATCTTTAATACACTTAAAATCTGTAAGTGGAGGGGAAAACACAGATTACGGCAAACTGACTACACTGGGATATTTAGGCTGTTAGCAATCATGTTTTCCTAAATGTCTTTTCCCCTTGATGCAAACTGACTCGAAGAGAGTGGCACCAAAATAACAGCAAGTGTGTTAAATTGACTGAGTTCATGTGTTTAGAAAGGTTCACTTCTGAATGCCTGTACTTGAATTGCTACAGCTCCCTGGGGTTGGACGCACTCTGGATTTATCTGCCACACCAATGATGCTGCTGCAGCTCCAGGGTATAGGTAAAGGGGGAGAAGCTCCTAGTGCTCCAGAAGGCTAGAGCAGATGGACATAGAGCAGAGGCTAGAGAGTGGTATGGTGAGACAGTGGGAATAAGGTTTCCTGCTGAAATATGTAGTGCTGTAATGCTGATTCTTGTAGTTGTTAGGGAAAATGTGTCAAAAGGAAAACCTTGGCTTTTACAGGCCTACACAGATTTTTTTATTGTGTGTGACTGTGCATTTATTTCAGTCTTTCCATAGGAAGAAGAGAGATTCCGGAGGGGTAAGATTGAGGCCTTCTGCTGTCACAGCCTGGGCTGCTCCACCTTGGGGCAAAGAGAGGGAAAGCCTCACCTCTGCCTTTGCTTCTCAGAGGTCTGAGCTATTTTGGCAGGAGGGAGCTTAAAATAATAGACTAATGCCTTTCTTGCAACTCAACTGTGAGAGTAGATTTAAAATAATTTGCTGTAATCTTGGGTCCATGGCTTTACATATTTAAGTGATGTGCTGCACACAGCCTCATGCTTCCCTAAGCAAACAAAGTAAGTGCAGAGTCTGCTAAGCCAGAAATGTCCTTGTGCAAACAAATGACTTTTCGTAACTCAGTGGTTGTATTTTAAACAAGGAAGTTGAATAGGAGCTGTCAAGAATAAGAGGGAAAGAAGTCACCCTCCAGAGCATCAGAAAGAGTATGTCCCTCTCAAAGAGATGTAAGAAATCATTTTCACCAAAATCAGAAACAAATACCAGAGATGTGGAGCCCCTGCTCTGGTTATTAGGGGAGGACCCCACATCAAACCAACTGCAGCACATAGTCCCAGTTCACAGGGCAGACAACCAGCAAAGAGACCAGCTCCTGCCTTTTGCACCAGAACAGACACAGAGCTAACAGATGAGATGTTTTCAGGTCATCTTTTTCCTTGTAGTTTTTGGTATTCTGTTCCTCACCCTCCCCTCTTAAATGAAGTGATTTTCAGTTTTAAAAGTCTTTGTTTTTGTTTTTAAATCAGGAATTAAGCCGATACTGTAATGAGTTTCTGATTCCTGCCATTGAGTAAAAACATGAGTGAAAGACAAGACTGGAGAATGTTGCACTGATTACTCAAGGATAGCTGCTTGGGGTGGGCACCTCTGCATCTGATGGAAATAAAAAAAATGGACAGGAAAAATGAGGTGAGCACTAGAAGCAAAAGGTTTTTATTAGCTTCTGATATTTCAATGCTACCTACTTAAGCTGCAGCTAGAACCAAAAAAAGTATCTTTATAAAAAGGCTAACATAATCCAAAACAATCCATAGAAGTTTTCCACATGTATTAAAAGTTAAAATTCAAAAAGAACTTTTCAATGTTTCATTTTCTAACAGCATCTTCATAGAGATAATACCCAAATTCTCTTTCTAAGGACAGATACAAAGCAAACAAGCATCCTACAACATAATCTAAGGAAAAAGGTAGTGTAGGAGGGAAATTAAAACAGTCTAATAATGCACTAGCCAGACACACAGGTTAAATGTAACACAACCACACCATCAATGAAATATTTAAAAATGAAAATAAATTAAAGTTACATCAAAGTTCCTGCTTTACTTTTATTGTTTAAATCCTCAATATAGTACATACCACTGCATTATGGATCATGGCAAAGACTTAGCTCTAGCATTTAAAAAGTTGCTATAGAAAAACTTTCATGAAAAAAGACTGAAGATACTTCTTCACACCACTGTATGATGGCATTAGAAATTCAACCGAATTTTTCAAACTAGGTGCCATTTGTTTTTTAAATCATTGTGAATTTCTGCAAGATCTGAACAGCCATGAAAACAGAGATGAATGTCAGTGAGCAGTGATCTGTACATTCTGGCTGAACAGATGCTGTCTTACCCCTTTCACTGCTTAGCAGAGCTGCACATTTTGTACTCCCTGATACCTGCACCCCAGTAGAGCAGTTTTGCAGAGCACGTGTTTTTTGGTACCATTTTGACATCTTCTGAAAAGCCAAATCTTGTTTTCATAGACCCCAGTCACTACGAGCAATGTGAACACAGGCTTTGAAGGCTTTGTCACTGTGCTGCTCAACCTCTTGCACATGATGCTTCAGGCTCATTTGCTATTTGGAAGCCAACTGCCTGTATGTATCATCGTAGGATATTGCTATTTTTCTAGAAAACAGCCTGGGTAAGCATCCCAGTTCACTAGTACCACTCCCTCCCCATTAACTATAACTAGACAGGAGAGACAGGTACATCATGGGACTTGCTGTACAGATTTAAAGTAGCCCACCAAACAGAAAACACCCTCCACAGCCTCTGCAGTTTTGTAATGTGTGATGGAGAAAACAAAGGGCTTAAATAGACTGAAAGGTATTTAAAAGACATTTTATCCAATAATAAGTTCCTGATACTACAGTGAACGATCGTGCTGGATTCCTCCCATTTTGCAAGCTAGCAAAAAAAAAGGTAAGTGAACATTTCTGTGAAAATGCTATTTCTCTAATACCAAGCTCCTTGTTTACTATGGATTTAGCTCTGCACTTACTAGATGAATCTTTATAGGAGAAAAATATTTAAGACAAATAATCTAATGTTTCTGGTTTAGTTTTATCAAATCTTCAGTGTTAAACCTAAAAAGAAGAAAATCTCCACAAAAGGATGGCTAGAAGAAGTTTTTGCTTGGTTACTGCATGGATGCTGCAGACAAGCTGCACCTCAAGAGTTCATGTCATAAAGCTGCAGCAGTGTTTACTGTCCATTGTTTTCTGGATTTGTTGTGGTGGTTTCAGTGCCAACGGGCTGCACATTGTCTGCAAGATTGTGCGCGTGCTCGAGGAACAAGTCTTTCAGTACGCTCAGCTCCTTGGTCAGGAGCTTAATTTTTGCCTCTAAACGTTCATTTTCTTCTTTGAGCTGGTTGACCCTTTGCAACGTGTCTTGTGCTTTCTGCTTGCTTTTTAACCGGCTCTTTTTCACGGCCATGTTGTTCCTCTCTCTGCGCTGTCGATACTCATCGCTGTTTCTATCCACAAAGGAATTTTTCTTTCCCTGTTTGCTGGGAGGCACAGCTTTGCCTCCACCACCTGGACTAACGGGCACCAGCTGGGGAACCTGCTGCAAACCACTGGTGTGTGCTTGAGTGTGAATCACGCTTACTCCATTCGCATCTGTAGCGGTGTTCTGTTGGGATGTCTTGCTCATTTGGACAGGCTCTTCTTGGACACAACAGAATTTATTAGGAGGCTTGAAAACTGTTATGTTTCTAGAAGGTGTTTCCAACAGGTCTTCACATGGATTAAGGGCAAGATGAACCTAGCAGGGGAAAAAAAATAAACTATTAATGGTGCCGGCTTCAGCTACAGTCTTATGCATCACTTCAGCATTTATGGTAAGGTACTGATGGTACATGGGGCAACAGCACATCACAACTGTGCTGGAAGGGGACAAGCTGCCAACTACATTTCAGCTAAAACGTATTTGGATTGGAAGGGACTGTTACTGGGTCATCTAGTCAAGCTGTTTGCATTGTTCACTGGCTTTATTCAGTTATTCCAAAGCCATCCCTGATGGATGGGTGTCTAGCCTAGCCTTGAATATCTCCAGTTTCACAACCTCTCTTTTGGCAACAGGTTCCACTGTCTAACTTTTCCTCCAGTTATATAATTTTCTTAATTTTCAGGCTAGAGTTTTCTTTCTGCAGTTTAAATCTATTAACAGCCTGACTCTTGACCAACAGGATCCTTGTCCTCTTCAGACCATTCCTCTGGGTGTATGCATAAATTTGTCCTTTGTCTTTTTTCTCTGGAGTGAGGGTGCTCAGACTGTCCATCTTTCCCCAGTCATCTGAAAGCACCTGCTTTTGAAGACGATGTCCAAACTGGTAACTGCTCTGAGGTCTCACTAGTACTGAGTGGAAAAAAATAATCCATGGAAAAAGGTAGTGTGCTGCAAAGCCTGTGACTGAGTGACATTAAAGGAAGCCCTTCAACCATAAGCAAGGTTAGACAAGCTAAGCCTGTAACAATACTGTAACAAGCAAGGGGGACGGGAACACAAGGTGATGGCAATGTGAGAATCACCACACAGCAAAGATGGGACTATTGCCATCCATAGGAAGACATCAGCCACAGCTGACTCATCCGCAAAATATGTTCCCCTGCTGTAGCTCCTGCACTGGTCATTGTCCACTCTCCAGCAGACAAACAGACCTGACAAGCAGGACACCCTCTCACCTGACTCAGGCTCTCCCGCTGCTGAGGTCAGCATGCTCCTGACCCTACTGGTGGCACCAGGAGGACTCCACCACAGCTGCTGCAAGGACACGGCCCTGTCAAGGCTAACAGCTGCTCCCCTCCTCTTCCCATCTCACAGGATGACCTCCTAAATGTCTGGGAAAGAAGTCTGGGAGAGAAGAGGGGAAGGGCAACAGGGTTGTTCTATGTTCCTGGAACACCCACTATGGCTCCAATGAAAAGTACTCAGTGATCAAACAAGTGTTGATTCCTTGTCATGTTCAAGAAAAGTATCTAACTGGCATAAAATAATCCTGCTCCAAGATCAGACTGCACTGCAGTGGTGCAGCCCTGTGCTCTGTCATGCACAGACATGCAGTATCCCATGGTTAAGTGTTCAACATCCTCCTTGCCCATCCTCAGGAGAACCTGACGGGAAAGCAAGCAGTTGAAGTTGGCAGTGAGAATGCTGACAGCCTGCTGAGCACCCCAGGGGCTACAGCTCACATCAGTAACAGTGCAGGAGATGGATGACTGTGCTCCTGTGTCTGGCTGATGAATGATGTGGTGAGATGTTTGTAAACAAGCTGCTGTGTGTCACTGGTCATTCTAAACTCACGGGTTCATCAGCTGTTTAGTGTTCTTGTTTGTTTTTCTCAGCAGTATGAGTTGCTATTTTACCTTTTGTTAGGTTATCATAAAGGTTGAAATTCTACTCTCTAGATTTATTTCAATTTTTCTTCCATCATGAGGGTGTCAGAAGAAGATGCAGCTGCAGAGTGTAATTCCGTAAAATCCATGGAAAAGTCTTGACTTATTACTTAATAAGTTTGTCTTTAATGTTATACAAAATGAACATTCTCTGTTGCAGAGAAGTCTCACTTAAAGCAACTGAAGATGTGAGTACACCCATGCCCATTCTATCAAGAAATCTTTTTATTTTTTGTATTTCAAGACAGAAGGACGCCACCAGCTCTCTGACATCTGTATACCTAAATCTATATACATGCATACCTAACTTTTTTATTTAGTAGTTTCCCAATTTCAACTCTTACAGCAATTTATACAAACCACATTTTAAAATCTTAGATTTTGATTGAATATCCAATTTGTTTCAGCTGTAAATTGAATGTACAGCTAAAAAGATACCACTGTGCACAAACTGGTGCACACTGTGCCACAGACAGGCAGGCGGTAGCTGTGCACGTGTGACTGCACAGACATTTGTACTCAAGATTCGAGTGTATGCTTCTCTTGGAGCATATACTGGCTTGGTCTCAGCTTTATTTTTAATTTTGTTCCCCACATAATGGCACCCCACCCAACATGTAACAAGCTTCTTCATATCACCAGGTTCCATTTACAACTTCTGTCTGTGCTACTGAAATATTCTCTTCAGATGTCTGTCAAATTCCACTGTAATTCAAATGAAGAAGTATTTGTTCCACTAATCTGAATTTTAATGGACTATTTTAATAGGACAGTACACAGACACAAGGAGTGGAACCAGTGGAGCCCAAGCGAGCGTTCCAGCCCTGCTAGAAGAGATCTCCTGCCACTCCTTCCCACTGGGACCAATCCGGTTTGTATCAAGTAACTATTTCATGAGTGAGACACTTTTATCTGGCCTGATGATTAGAACTGTTTCCTGGGAGAGATAACACCTGGATTCCTGTCCTACTGCAATTAAAATTTATGCAAAACAAGTAGCACTAACTGCATTGCAGAGAACCCAGGAGTGGTAACAGTTGTGGCCTGAAACTGATTTTTCTTCCTGGTTTTGTGGAGGCTGGATCCCTGTCACCAGTTCCCAGTTCTTCAACAGAACAAACAGGAGGGCAAGAACATCCTGGGGAGCACCAGGTGCTGTGGGGCATCCTTCAGGGAACACTCTGAGGAGATTTAAAGGCAGCAGGCATGAGATATATGGAAGGGGCTCTCAAGAGGGGTGAGGTAAAGGGCACAGTAACTGGGAGAAGCCACGGGAGTGGGGAGGCAGATGGGTCTCAGAGTTTGTTTCTCAGACACGGTGCTGTACAGACAGCTGCTCTGCTCCCCTCTGCAAACAGGTTGCTTTCCTGTGAATGGTGATGGCTGTCACAGCAGGAGGCAGCTCCTCGGAGAGCCCAGAGCCAGCATCTTGTTCTCATAAAGCTCCTCATTAGCTTGAGCTCAGCCACAGCCCTAGGCTGGTTCCACCCAGCACATGGTAGTGTTTTCAGTGGCCAGTTAGAACTGCCTTATTCTCTCCTTGGGCCACCAACTGGCCACCCAAGACACCAACTGGCCACCCACTACAGCATAATAGCTGGTAACTCAGAGGTGTCTTCTCAGGCAGAGAGATGCTTCTTACTGTCTGACAGCACTCCTCAGAGACAACAGAGGCTCCCAAGAAAATCAAGGCCTTTATTATC
Organism: Heliangelus exortis; assembly: GCF_036169615.1. NCBI lineage: Eukaryota > Metazoa > Chordata > Aves > Apodiformes > Trochilidae > Heliangelus > Heliangelus exortis. The sequence continues at coordinate 8,687,144 of NC_092434.1, forward strand.
TTTGATTTCACACACACAAAAAAAAAAAAAGTCAAAAAATTCATCTTAAACTTCTAAATGTTTGTTTTGGGAAAAAAAATGTAGTTTTATTTGTTAATTAAATCCATATTTTTTTTTACTCAGCAGGAAAAAATACAAAGCTCTCTGCTCCTTTTCTGAGATGTGACTGTGTTGATTCTGATCATTAGGAAGATTTTATTGCACCAGTTCCCTAAAGCTGTCAAGTCTAATGCAAAGTAAGTCCTAATATGAACAGCAATAGGTGTCCTCCTTCCTGTACAACTTGTGTAGGCTTATTACCCTTGCAGCATCTGCCTCTAAATCCAGATGAGCATAAAACTCCAGGCATACATTTGTGGGACACTGGGAGAGCCCACTCCTGCGTGGTTTGCTGCACACTCTCACAGGCAAGTGAGAGCTGATGGTAACTCACACACACACAGGCCAGGCAACCACATTTTTGAGATTAGGTAGCTCAAACTTTTCATCTGTTGCTGTAGCTGACATCACTTTCTCATTTCTGCTTGGAATCTCAATTTTTTCCATATGCTTCTTTCTTTTCCATACAACATTCTTACAAAAATATGTTCTGAACATCTAAACTACGTATTTTAATTTCAAGCTAGCAGCACTGATGACAGAACCACTAACAATCGCAAGTGGCAAAGAGGAGTAAGTTTGTTTCTGTCCTTTGACATAAGGTAGCTATTTCTAAAGATTAACAAGCTCTCTAAATCCAGAAGTAGATTTAAAAATATGAACCGTTTTACTTTCAGAAGAGACATTCTACCCAGCATGGCACTGTCACTGAGCAGAGTACTGAGCTCTCCTAATGACCGCGACTTCCAGCCAGATGCCAGAGCTCAAACCAGTACAAGCTCTCTGCAGCTGATCTGTTCTGAAAGTTGCGTCTGGAGCGACAAAAACTTGTTGGGAATCCGAAAAATTTGTCAAGACATTCAAGACTCCCTTGAGAAGCAAGAGAAGAAGAACACCGGTGGTTCAAGCACGACATTTCACGGGGCTTCAGGGCAGCTCCCGGGATCCCGCGGCCTCTCCCTCCGGCAGGACGAGCCGTAAGACCGCCGGGCCCCGCTCTCCCGGTCGCGGGGCGGAGGCCCGAAGGGGCCGGAGCCGCCGCGGGGACCGTGCCCGCCCCTCCCCTCCCCCGCGGGCCTCTGGCGGCGACGCCGACGCCCTCCTCGGCGGCCCGCGGCGTGGGGGCCGCCCGTCCGCTCCTCCTCCCCGGCCCGTGCGGGGCGCAGGGGTGCCCGGCGGTGCCAAGCGGTGACTTCACCGGGGGAGGGCAGGAGAGGGGAGGCAGGGCCGCCCGCCGATTGCATCATGCGCTCCCATGCGCGGAGCCCGCCGCGGCACCCGCTGCGACTCTGCGGGAGGGCGGGCGAGGGCCGGCCCGGCCCGGTGCCCCCCCCCCCTGCCATCCCCGCGTCGCGTCGCGTCCCGGTCCCCCCGCCCCCCGCGCGGCCGCGCTTACCTGTGGCGGGCGAGCGGGCGGCGGCGGGAGGGGCCGGGCCGGGCCCGAGCCTCTTTCTATAACGTGTGGCGTGCGGGCGAGCGGCGATTGCGACACCCGCCGCTGAGCCCGCCCCCCGACCAATCAGCATCCAGCCCGCCGCCGGGGTGATGCAATGGCCGCTCGGATTGGCAGCCGGAGACGCCACTCAGGCCGCCCGCTCCCCTGGGGGGCGGGGCCGTACGTGGCTGAAGAGTTTGTTTTGCGTGGGGCCGGCGCGAGTCACGCGGGGCGCGTTTGGTTGGTGCGGGACGGGACTGACTCCGCCCGCGGAGCCCGGAGGGACCTCACGGCCTCCCGCGGGGTTTGCGCTCTTCTGCTGTTGCAGACGGAGTGGAGAAAAACACGGTGCGCGGCCACGCGTGTTTCCGCCGTGGCTGGCCGCACTCCAGGCCTGCCTGCGGGCGCCATCTTCTTCCTACCCCCTCCGCCGGGGGAAGCTGCTGGGGGAGGTGTCCGGAGGCTCACATCCCCTCATGGGACGCTGTGGAAAGGGGACGGAGGCTGCCGTGTCCATCGCGGCCTGTGGGGAGCCGGGCGACCGCCCCCCCCCCCTGCGCGGCGCCTCAGGATAGGGCCCACTCCTCCCCTCTGACCGCAGCCCGGAGGGAAGGAGCCGAACCCCCGTTTCCCCGGCTGCCCCTCACAGGCAGCGTGGGGAGCTCATCCCGCAACACGCGTGGAGAGCGGGCAGTGTCTGCCCCCCCCCCCTCCCCCGCGCCAAGCCTGGGTGGTTTCTTGGGAGTCGTTGGCACGAAATTGTCACGCTCCCCACAGGTATCGAGGGAGGTGGTGCTGTGTTTCTGTGCTGATTGGCATTTCTTAATTGTTCTTGTGCTGTTAATTAACACCTGGCAGTGCTTTTCTTCTGTAGGATGTTGAGGAGGTGTGCGGGAAGGAATTAATGCAAAAGACATCAAATACAAATTTTAACTGTTCTCTTGAGGACAGAAATTAAGGCAAATCCCTAAATTTCTTAGGTTATCAGTTAATTTTTCTTTTAAAAGCTAAAAAAAAAAAAAAAAAAAAAAAAAAAAAGGGGAGACACAGGCAGATTAGGAAACATCCAAATCATAAAGTTAAACTGGCAAGATTATGCACCACATCTCATTGGTATATGTTTGTTAACTATTAAATACTTAAATACTTTTTTTTCTTCCCTTTAGTATCTTCAAGACACTGGTTCACATCTCCTGAACTTTATGTAAACATGCACAACATAAACATATATGTGCTCTTGTCTCAAGATTCACGTGGGGCAGGACGGGTTCATAGCTTTTCAGACAGGAAGTACTTGAGAGCACGGGTATAAAGCTGCAGTGGGCAGTCCTAAAACCCATCAGTTTATAAGGTAAGTTCTGGACAAGTTTAGTTGTGCAGACAGTGAAAAGAGTAAAGTTGGAAAAAGTAGCTTTTTGCTTCAAAGCAGAGTTAAAAACTACCAATTTACATGCTACTGCAGTTTATCACACGGACCTGCTTGGGAAATGTTTTATGTCTGAAAAAGATTTGTAAACACAGTTGCAGAGCTCATTAATATAGATATAATTATTTGTGATTGCCATTTTTTATGCCTGGACGATCTTTTGTGGGGGTTTTGTTGTTGTTTTTGTAAAGCTCTGTGGAAAAGAAACCACATTTGCAGAAGAATTCTGAGGATTAGTCTGAGCAAACAGTTTTACTCAGCTTATTACTATGAAGACAGTGTTTCCTTTTCAGTCATCAAGTGTTTGCTTTAACATTGCTAATGCTTTTCTGTTTCCCAGTTGCAACTGTTACATTTTCTGTGACACTGACTCACCCAACTCTAGATACAGCGAAATTCCAGGTAAGTATTAAACTTTATCCTCTGCTCACAATAGTTAAGTAACTGTGCGCTCTTAGTGTGCTTTCCAAGGATTTTAGAGCACTTTATGACCATTTATTCATTAATCCCCATCAAAGAAAGCTGAAGAAAATAAAATGTAGAGCCACTTACTCTCAGTAAGTCCAATTATTTTAAACATTAAAGCCCATACATAATCTCATAAGGTGCTCCAGTGCTTGGTTAGTGCTGTATCCTGTTACAGGAAAATCATCACACAGTGTACTTTAGTGTTTGCAGGATATTTTTTTTCCCCACAACATTACAGTAAAAATAGAACGTGATGGAAGTGATATGAAAAGTAAGCACAGAAATATATGGACAACTGCTCTTGAGATGTGGCATTGAAATACACACCTTACCTGCTTATTTCCAAGTCACATGAGCTCTGGATTTGGGTGTCATGAGCAGGCAGGTCTCTGGGATGGAGTCCTTTTCACTTTGAGCCTGGATGTGTTTCTATAGCAACAGTCTACCTATAAAACTATAGATAATATTGTAATAGTACTTCATTTTCACTTGGATAATCCAGTCTCATGATTCTTTAAACAATTTCATCCTTGAAAACAATTACACAGGTATTCAGAGTCTTCAAGTAACCTACAGCAAATGACAGAGGCAGAAAGGCTATTGAGGAAATAGGATCTACCTGAAGGAAATGGAAGCAGAAAGTGTAAACGGGAGAAGAACATCTTGGGGTAAATATCCCTGTTTACTACCCACTCAGAGTGTTCTCTTAACATTAAAAAAAAAAAAAAATATTAATTTCTCTGCAGCCTTCCACTTACAGTTTGAGAACTCTTTTCTTACAGAGTAATTTCTGTTGTGTCTGATTCCAGTGTTTATGACTGTTACCTCTTCCTTTGTGGGCAATTATTTCTTTGTCCTAAAGTAAAAATCATAAAAACACACTGACTACAACCTACACTTTAAGAAATATAATTTTTCTCTAAACATTCAATTATTTGCCTTGTTTTCCCTCATGGATAAGCCTTTTCTAGACTTGAAGCTTTCTGTTGAAAGTTTACTTTTCACTCATCACGCTACGTGTTTAGTTTTTCTCTTTGGTCTAACATCCATGCCTTTGACTTCTTTTAGATGAAAAGCCAGTTGTTTCCTTTCCAGTGATGTAGAAGATGGGAAAATAAATACATAATAAAAAATAAATTTAAAGAAAAAAAACCCCAAACATAAGTATATATTTAACAAGTGGAAATAGAGAGGCTTCTTGGGTAAAAAGCACACTGTTTCAGGCTGTGATGTGTGTTAATGTGTTTGAGGGCAGATGGACTGAATTATAACAAAATAAAAGCTTTTCATGGTAAGTGCCACCCCTATTCACTCAACCTAGATTTGTTCAAAACTGGACAGAAAGACTCTTTTGGATATAATTGCATTCCATATGACCACCAAGCAGGTGACATTCATTCAGGAATACCCCAGAAATACAAGGTCTAGTAGAGGTTTTTCCTAATCTTATTACAAGCCTCTCTTAAGAGCCCTTGCATTTTGGTATTCAGATAATTACTTTCCTCATTCAGGACTGACCTGAACCAAAACCAAAATTCTATTGTTAGAAATCCAAATTTTGCAGAGCTGAAGATATAAATGCTTCAGAAAGCAAAAGGGTTGCTGAGTTTCATTTATCAGGAATCTGGCTATATTTAAAAAAAAAAAAAAAAAACAAAAACGAAATTCAGAAAGAAAGAGTGTTATCAGTGCCTTGGTCTATTTGTTTAAAAAAACCTTGCACTTGTTAAGCTCAGAACTTTTGAGTGTTTTTTCAATCCAATTTGATTATTTGGATGATATAAACTTGTCTATTAATAGATTATTTGTCATAAGTAGTGTTTTTGAATAGGTGAAGAGGAAGGAGAGGAAACATTGCTTAGTGGTGACCACTGTTTCAGGACTGTACTTCTAATTCTAGCACTGACTCACTACAGCCTTGGAAAGTTGCAGCGCTTTTGTTCTAGAAAATACTAAGTAAAGAAAGGAGCCATTCTGCTCTAATAGCAAACATCCATTTTATTGTAACATTGCCTGGAGTTCATTTGCAGGAAAAATCCAGTGCCCTTGTTCTTTCTCTCTATGCAGCTAGTAAGTCTTGCAACAAAGTATTTCTACTTATGCATCTTCCAGTACTATGTCCCTTACTTGCAGTTATCAAAATATTAAAATTATCCAAATATCTAGAGTTATTCATACTGATTTCTGAAAAGAAAATAAACTCAATTACATGGACAGAATACAGAATAAAGGGAATGTTTCTCAAATGGAGGAGGGAAAGAAAGAAAAAAAAGTCATTCCCTGCCCCACATCCCCATGTCTTCAGCATGCTATTGGGTGATAGCAAAATGAATCAGGTTAACACAGAAATCCTAGTGTCTGAGAAAACTAATATATTGATGATCACTTTTACTAAATACCCCAGCTGCCACTCCCATAGGTGTTCATGTCACACTTCTCAACAGCTACAGCTGATCCCATTTCCTCTGCAATTGTAAGTGGGGATACATACTTCATGCCTGGATGGACTGGTTTTATCTGGGTTGGATCTGCATTGGTTTAACTCTTAGTTGCTGTATTTTTCATTTTATGCCATTATCAGGCAGTTACATTTTTAATCAGAAACTTTGAGCTAGCACTGTTAGAGTTAGCCAGCTACATAGATAAAGTTGTGTCCATTTTTACAAGTTTTGCTTTTTAATGTGTTATTTCATTTAGTAAGCCAGGTTCTTTAACAGTCACAGAGGCTTCTGTTTCACAGCTACAGAATACTTGTTGGTAATAAATCTGTTTTTTAGTAAAACTCTCACCCAGCCTATGCTTATCTCATGCTATCAGGAATTTGTGTTTTAAGACAAATGAACTCAGGTTCTCCTATACAGTGTTTCGTTTCACAAGATGGTACTTTGAAGCATACCACTACCACATTAGTTTCCTGAGGGGTTTGGAGGTAGGAGGCCATCTCATTATCCCAAGTAATCCTTTGTCATCTTGTCACAGCTCTCAGTCTGTTCTGTAGAAATATCAGAATCTGGAATTTGAAGCTTTTTTTGTAGGTATATGAGTTCAAAAATACCAAACATCTCACTGAACAATACCTGGTCTGGAAGGAGTTTTTAGGTGTGTCACATTAGTAAAAAGTATTGAGATTCCTGGAAGAGCATCTAGCAAAAAGGATTTTCTTGTTCCTGTGCAGTTTTTTCCAGAATTGTAGTTTTTATCAACCTGTGTTTGTGTTTGAGCACTCTCTGCCTTTGGGCTGATGTTTAGTGATCCAGTTAAAATTTGTATAGCTGTTGCTGTGAATTTCACTGGTGCTTGGCTTGAATTCTACCTGAACTTCTTCAGTAATTGTACTGAACAAAGAAAACTGCAAGTCTTCTGGTAGCTACATAATGTGACAGGGATTTGTAGACTGTCACTGATCAATATTGCTGCCACATGTGTAAAATGTTAGGTAAGATGAGGCTGCATAGCTACAGATAAGTAAAAACAAAGTAGATAAATGGACTAGGAGAAAACTATCTATCGTATGTGTATATGTGCACATATAAAACCTGGTTCAAAAGAGACTTGTTAGAGCTGAACAAGTCTGAGCGAGAATTAATGGCCCACACCTGGGAATAAGAGGTGAATTCTCAAGTATCCAGGTTTAGTAACTGCCACACCTGTCCTATATTCCCAAAAGCATAAATGAGGTCTGCAAGGATTTAGATAGCTTAGCTTCTGAATGCATGGTGCTATGGCTCTTTTCCAAGGTATCATCAGTCACTGCATGAAAATCCCCACCCATAATTACTAGGGCATTATTTGTCACAGAGTATACTCTAGTGAAGAACTTTACCTTATTCAGATGGTATCAAGAAGAGTAAATATTTTTAAGGATAAATTTTATGGATTTTATTCAGACTGAAAAATTATTATTCAGAACAGAAGCCTAAAATAAATACCCTTCCAGAAAAGCAATGAAATTGAAGAGGCATAGCTCTGTTTCTTCTTCAGTCTTGTGGTTTTGGGAGATTGAGGACACAAACTTATTTCTTATCAATGGCTTAATTATTCCCTGCAACCTATCTGACCTCTGAAGTACCATGAAAAGCTCAATGAACAGCCACTTGAAAAGAGAAACTGGGAGTTTCTCACCTGGCAGGGAATAGTCCATCTGATTGTTTACTCTGCCTCACATCATAGACATGAATAGAAAGTGAGTGATTTATGCCTGGATGATACAAAATATGTGGGAGGACAGTTTGAGAAAGCGTACTGGCAGCTGCAGCATGTCTGTCATTGGCCTCCTTGCTACTGACATCTAGGAGGATTTTGTACTAGATAATTAGTGACAGTGATACTTTCATCAGGCAAATAGATTCTGTCTTTTGTGCCCAACAGAAAGGCAGAGAAACACTTATCTGAACAGTGTCATCCTCCCTCCAGAAAGCTTGTTCTCTGCATTTGGTGTGTGAAATGTTTTTTCTGCCTCCTGAAATGGAAGCAAATTCTAAAGAAACAGTGGGGCACAGCTCTCTGCACTTTGGCTCTACAAACCATCTGATGTAGTACAGACTCCCAGCAGAACAAAGCAATTACACTTGCAGGCACATGACTGTCTCTGTTATAGTGAATTTACCAAACACAATCTAATGTTAGGTTTCTATTGCTAATAAACACTATGGCCAAATGTGTAAGAAAAAGCCACTTTGGTAGCATGACCCAGGGACAACAATGTCACTGGAGAAGAGCTCATCTGATTTTCTCTCCTCTCAGCAGTAACTAGATCAGATTTCTCTCTGACAAGAGAAGTTATACGCTCTCTTCATTGTTAGCATGTTCTTTGAGGTTGTATTTCTACAACTCACTGGCTTTAGAAACGAACTCAGCAAATCTGTACAGAGGGAACTCTCCTTGTTCTGAGTTGTTTAGCCATTGTGTGGGGTTTTCCTGCATCAGGCATGACTTAATTGGTCAGAAGTTCTTACACAATTAGGACGCCAACTGAGATTATCAGGAATTTTGCCCAAGGAAATAATTCAGGATCAGCGATGTTACAACAAAGCCGATGCCGGTGATTTAGAGGGGAACTGCCTGTGAAAATATGGAACAAAAAAGAGTGGCATGAAAAGGCGAGGTTGATGGGAACACAGAACACTTCAAAACAGTGAACCTGCTCTTGTATACTTCCAGTGGTTCATGTGCACAGGCAATCTGTATCATGCCAGCAGCCACTTGACAGACTGAGACTCTGCTGAAGCGTGGTGGTTTCCCTGAGGACTGTTTTCTCGGCATACCCAGTATGTGCTGAGCATACACATTCCAAAGAGGACTTTCCCAAGGTGTACACAGTCAGAGAGAACTTCAAAGCGCACAATGAGTGTGGTAAACGTCACAATCGTTTGTCCAGGTTTTGGAGGCCTTCCTCCAGGGGCATTGCTTTGAAGTCACCCACAGTCCTGGTGAAAATGTGGTTTGGCAGTTGGAGAAAAGAACTTGGCTTACCAGGAAATGGAATTATTTGAGGTATGTTGTCTATGTGTACCTTCACCTCCTTTTCTCTTTTTCCTCTTGTGTGAAGTCCTTTGACATTTAGGGACTCAGCAGGTGCAACAAAACCAGGTGTAGAACATGTGCTGGTCTTAACAAAATGAAGCCAGGATGAGTGCACACAGGTGTGTGTGTGTGTGTTCTCCTAACTGGAATATGTACATAGGCAACCACTCCCAGAGAATTCCAGCAATGAAAGACTACTTTACTACTAACAGGCTAACATGGGATGTTGTCCTTTGCTGGTGCCATAAATAACTGGAAAACCTTGGGCACAAATGCCAGTACAGAAAGTTTATAACAAAAATATTTCACTTGTATGAACACTGTCTTAGTGAAGTGACATTTATTCAATACTAATATAAGGCATGAGCAGAGAACACTGCACCATATTCTTAAGTTAAATGTAATTAATCCATAAGCCCTGCACTTAGTTATATAAATACTTCCATCTACAAAGCCTTTCCAGAAGGCTCCAGAACATTCAGCCTCTTTTTTAATGCATAGTACTGACCCACCATCATGTGCTGAGTTACATTTTCTGTCCTTCTGTTTTGGCAGCTGAGTGTCAGATTGCAGACAACCAGCGTGGCTTTATGCTCACCATGCTGTTTTAAAATCATCGTCTTCCTTTTCAAATGCATTTTAGTAAAAATCCAGTACTGTAACACCTAACACTAAAACAGGTTGCTGAATTCTTTTTAGAGCTGTGCAACTCATTGAATTAAAAATCTGGGATTTTTCCTGCTTTTGAAGAACATAGGAATTATTTTTTCTAAAATGACATTTTACTTTGCTGTGCTAAATTTCACTTTATTGTGTTTGTATCATGTTGAGGTTTGTGTAAGGAATGTAGGATTTATGCTCATATTAATATATTACATGCAATTTGCATAAAATTAGCATATAGCTTAATTGTTGAGGCCTGAAAGAATTATTCACTGTGAATAGTTTAGACTCCAAAAATTTATTCCCATTTCCTATCTTTAATTATATCAGCAGAAAGGAAAAAAAAACCAGAAGTTTTTGCAGTATGGGAACCCAATTAATAGCTGGTTCATTTTTTACAAAGAAAAAGAAGTAGTTTGCAAGAACTTTTTATTTGGAGTTAGAAGCCTCTCAGCCCTGGGCTGTTGCTGGATGATTAGCTTTGATTATACATAGCTCCACTGTTAATTACATGGCCATCTAACTCACGTGACATTATTGCTATCTCCTAGCTGAAGGCCTGTTCCTCTTCAGTATTGCTTTATGAGGATTTAGAAACCAAACATCCTGCAAGCTGGCCTAGCATTGTCACTGGCTTTTTACTTTCTGTATTATTATTGCAAACAGAATGTCATTTTTAAGCTTCCATAAAGTGAATGAAAAAGATGATGTCACCAAGTGACTCTAAGAACTTTGCAGAGCTTCCTTGTGACTCCCTTCCCGCTCACTGCCTGTGACATTTTTCATTTAGTAGGCCAACTCCTGCCTGGATTACTCATGCCAGTAATCCCTGGGCTGGCAGTGTGATAATTAGAGAAAGCTGAGTTTAGCTCAACAGGGAGCTCAGATTTTCAGAGTCAAGATGGCATCTGCACTGAGCGGTAAAAGTGCTTCCTCTGAGTATGGAGTCAGTACTTCTAAAACTTGGCATTTAAAAATATGAGTCAAGTGTGGCCCCAAACCTTCCTGCCACCAAAGTCAAACACATGCTGACATTATAAAAGAAGGGATTGCACCACAGGTGTATTATCTTCATATTTCCAGGTCTTAGTCTTTAATTTCATAGATACTTTGAGCATTGAATTTGCAGGCTGGCCTCAAAAACTCTGAGCTACAGGGTAGTGAGGCTGTCCCATTGTCTGGGCTGTGAACCACACAATAGCTTCAATCTAAGCTAAGTGGAAAAAGCCCAGCAGATCCTTGAGTTCTCTGAGAGGCCTCGTGCAGTTCTGTCCTATTGAGGCCTGCCATGGATTCATTCATCAATGTGTTTGTCTGTGGAACAACAGCATGAGGCTTTCATATCCATATTATACTAAAGGATGTAGCTTTTTACCACATTTTAACTCTTCGGTTAATTTTGATCCTTGTAAAAAATCTGCCCTAAAGGCGAGTAAAGTTAAATTAGAGAGGATGAAAACATAAAATCAGTCCGTGTCAGGGACTAAATTGTGTGTCAGGATGTTTCACATACTAAAATACATTATGAATATATGGCATAGCTCTATTTTTATAACCCAGTCTTCCTCTTCCTTTCTAGTCCCATCATTCTGACTTTTCATAACTTGGTCTTCTGACTGTAAAGTCTTTGTGTGACAAAGGGTCTTTCTCTATGCTTCTGCAGAGTGCCTAACATATTCTGGTATTTCCATAATTTAAATCTTTTTATCTTATTTTTGCGGTGCTTCCAGAATAATGTTCATGGTGCAAACAAGAACGACTTAGAAAGAGTGATGTTAACTTTTTCATTTAAAAAAATCAAAAATCGCAAGGAAGTGTATGAAAAATGAAGTGTTTACTTTGTAGGGAAGCAATAGTCAAACTTTTGCATGCTCATTGGTTGCAGTAGTAGGTCTGGACATAGGAGAGATTAAATACTCTACTTTGCTACTTATTTCTTGTGTGGTCTTGTCAAGTCATTCCATCTGCTCTAGCTGTGAAATAGAGAGTAACAACAGTGCTCCACCTCCCAGGGAGATTGCAAGCATGAATGAATTAAAGATCATGAGCTACTAATGATGAGAGAAACCACTGAAGTTTGTAAGGTAGACAGAAGATTGGAAAGTAAATTCAGATATGAAAGAAGGGAGGTTATTGTTTATCCTAAGGTAAAAGTATAAAGAGGGAATGGATGTCTTGTGGATAGGCCAAATATTGAACAAAGGGATAATTGATGTATACTGACAGGAGAACTGTAAACATGATTTAGGGAAGTCTTCAAGCAAAGGTGATGGCCTAATACTGCAGATAAAAACAGTTTGGTGAGAGATGAAGAGCAATACTATCAGATTTTTTTTTTTTTTTTTTTTTTTTTTTTTTTTGTGGTATTTCAGCTGTATTTTCTTTAGAACAGAATGTAATCCTGTATCTGACAAGCATTGAGAATATTCTGGGCACCATGAATACATTCTTAACTATAAAATAAGAACTATACATGTAACGGCTCATTAATGATGCAAAAATTGTGAACAGATAAACCACTTACAGCTTCCCAGGGTGATTGTACATGGTTATGGGTGACAAGTTTGGAACAGATTGAGTTTGAGCACCATTTGAGTGGATGTGAGCAGTAATCAGACAAATGAAGTAAAAAGATGCTCCCAGTCAGCTGCCTCGGTACTTTCAAAGGACCGGAAGCAACTCTTGGAAGAGGAGGCAGAAGTCAGCAGAGCACAAGGACAGAAAGGATTGAGGGCATGGTCTTAGAGACCCTAAAGACAAGTGGAATGATACAGAAAGGGAAAGGGAAGATAGAAAAGAGTCGGTTCACCTTTGAATTGTAAACAGTGTTTCTCCAAAGGAGAAAAGCTGTAATGATAATTATATCATATTTCATTGGACCAAACTGCACATCAAAAATGGTAATCAGTCACCAGGTGCCTTGCCCAGCTGAAGGGAAAGTCTTGGTTGACTTGTCATACCATGCTGCATACTGATCTACTGGCCTCTGAGGCTTTGGTACTTTTCCTTTAAAAGTTGTCATGTGTGGTAGCTTTCATGTGCAGTATCATGTTTCCCCTCCCTGGGGCAGAAAACACAGGAGAGGGGAGAAGTTTGTTTTTCATTACACCACAAGAAGATGTTGGCTTGCCAGCTCTTTATCCACACAGGAAAATGGTGCCTGCCTCCTCCCATGGTGCACGTGGGGCATAGCACTGTGCCCAGCTGAGGATAATGTCCCCTTGTTACACCCAGGACAGCCTTACTGCCCTTTCTGCTCCACAGTGCCCACCTCTGCCCTAGCCAAATCCTTCTCCTTTCTGTTTCCTCCACTCTTCATGCAGGTGGGAGAAAAAAGTTGGCTCACGCTGGCATTCACCCCAAGAAGTTTTGCGTGCAGACAGGACATTCTGGAACATTGTCAGTAGCAATAAAATATTCTAGTTTAACAAGGTAGTAAAATAAATGTGTACTAGCACCTGATTCTTAACAGGGCTGCTGCGTGCCATGTTCTGTAGATACTTCTGAGCTGCCGGATCAGAAAGCAGAGGGCTGTACTCCTCACACAGCCTTTAAAGCCAGCCTGGATCCTGTAGCCAAGTGACACATTTTGCAGCCCATGGGAGTCCTGAGAACAGCACAGGAGCTGCGTTCAGGTGAAATGAAGAGACTTCACTGTTCCAGTGCAATTAAAAACTCTTACTGGTCACAATATTAATTTATATAAAGCAGATATGTACAATCCTCCAGGACTGTGTTTCCTATTCAGTTTTTCCTTCTCTACACAGCTGACTTTGCATAAATTGCTTTTGGTGCTGTTTTCAATTGTGGAGCAGTGCTCGTGTCCTCCCCTAGCTTCTAAACAGAGATCTGCTTTGAGATGGAAGCATAGCACCCTCAAGAGTTGACAGCCATGCTGCTTCAGGGTTCCTCAGTATGCCACACATATCCTTCCTCTTTTAGTTAAATTAACTCCCTGACACATGTAACTGAAGCAAAAAAACCCAAAAGCTTTCTCCTCACACTGGATTTGAAATATTTAGTATTAGTCATTGTTGATATGAATGTGAAAATATGTGGAAATATTTGTTCTTGTCTGAGGGATGGTCAGCTTCTAAAAATTTTGGTTGCCTTCAAAGAAAGAGGCACAATAGAAAGCCAAAGAATTGTCTTCTTGTCTAAGTCTGGGAAAGTCATTTTATACCATATTAAAACAATTTGAAGAGGAGTTTATATTTTTGTGTAAAAACAGATTATTTAAAAGTTCATAACTTAGATAAAAGGGGTCTATGTAAAAAAAAAAAAAAATAAAATACTGAGCAAACCAGTCCTTAAATTGTGGGGACTTGTTCATTAATTACAGTAATTAGGAATGGAATCTGATCCTAAACTTTCTGATTTACTTTGAATTTTTTTTAATATGTGGTTAGGCCTTCATTTCAGAATGGTTATAAAATGTGAGAGCATTTTAAGACTACAGAGGCGTAGGTATTGTTATTAAATGACAAAGTTATATGCTTCTGCTGTTTCATGCAGCTCTGACCTTTCATTTTAAATGTCCATGGCATATTCCTGTTTCTGCCAACTTCAATAGGATAAGGCCTTTCAAAAGTGCTGCCTATGAACTGCTTACCAGCTACTACTCCAGATAATATTTTTCCCAGCAGGCAAAAAGTCCAGCTCTAGGTTTGTCCCTTTTCTGGGAATGTGTTCACTTGAATAGAACAAGCAGAATTTGGACAGTCATATGCACTCAGGGCCATTTTACTCACCACTCTGAAGCATCCAAAGCTTGCTTCTGTCATAGACTTGAGGCTTTTTCTCTCTATTATGAGAGACTCTGTTTAGAGTTCTTCTTTCTGGTGTTTTGGTTGTTTGGACAGTGCTACAGCTCCCCATGGACCACTGAAACCCCCCCTGCAAGGCATTGCTATTGCACTGAGCCAACACGTATCATTTTAGAGAACACTGTATATAACAAGAATTTAGGATTTTTTTTTCCTCCTGTTGATAGTGAAAGGTGAAAAGTATATGTAGTTTGTAAATTAATACATTTTCCTGCTGTAATTACAGAATCAATTCTCCCAAGAGGATACTAGAGTGAAAAAGCCAACTGACTCTGACGTTGCTTTTGCCCATGAAAGAGGTTCACATGTGGGTTGTTTGATACAAAACCCTGGGTTCCTGGTACGTTGTAATTTTGTTTCCTGTTTGAGACTTTATAAACAATTAGTAATAGCAAGGATTCTGCTGAACCCCTACTGAGCAAGGAATTTACTGTCACAAGTTTTTGATTTACTAGAACATCCAGGACTAAAAATCAGTGATTTTTTTTTTTTTTCTCGTTATTTCTGCAAACCTTCCTGTAGTGATTTTAGGCCTGCACCTGCTCCAACAGCCTTGACATCTCCTTTCTCTATGCCAGTTTCAAAGGGACCTTCTGGACCAGCAGAGATAAATGCCCATGGGACTTCCTAAGGGACACCTGGGAGATACGCAAGGGAGAACAGATGTATCTATTCTGCAGACCGCAAGAGACCACAGGAGGAGAAAACGGTGTGTATCATCACCCCTCTGGATCTGCAGCTCGAAACGGGGGACTCTTAGAAAGACTGCAGCTCTCCACGGGATCTGCTGTAGGGAACAAACCCCGCTGCAAGGGAGAGAGGAGTCGCGATGGGTGAGACATGCAGCTCCTCACTCCAGTCCCGTGGAGTCTCCCCTTCTCCCAAGCCTGCAGGAAACACAGACGGGGAAGGCAGACAGAGTCTCCCCGGAGGCTGCTGCCGCGGAGCTGGGCACACGCTCGGGTTACCTGGCTACTGCCGCGCCGGGGGGAGCGGGGCCCGGGATCCGTCTGCGCCCGGGTTTATCTCGGGTAAACGCCGGAAGCCGGTCCGCTCCCGACACTGCTCGAGGTTGCAGTGTGTGCACTTTGGGAAATCTGTAATTAAATTTACCTGCTTGATTCGTGCAGGAGGTGAGGGGGAGACCCGTGCATTATCACTTCCTGCGTGCGGCGAAAGCCGCGGGGCTGCCGGCACCGGGACCGCACCGCACCGCACCGGGCTGCCGCTGCGGGCGCACCGGGGCCGCTGGCCAGCAAGTAGCCGGGCTGGGGCGGTCTCTTCCCAGAAGACCGACCGACAGCAAGGGCAGCAGAGGGCGGACGGGTCCCCGGCGATCACCACCGAGCAGAGGGGAGCCAGGGAGTCCCGATGACCCCGAGATCTCCTCCCCTGCCCGACGGGTCCTAGCGCTGCTCGGGGCCGGGCTCCGCCGGTTCCTCTGTGGCCGGTCTAGCCCCGCGAGTCTCGGCAGTAAAGCGGGACTGCAGCGGGATGCGGCGCAGCGCGCCCCGCTCAGCTGCTGAGAGTCCTCCTGGCAACCGGGCGCTGCCGGCAGGTAGCCACGGCCGGTGAAGCCGCTCCTGGGATCCCGCAGCCAACAAACCCGGCGGGGCGAATATTCCCGACTGGCTAAATATTTGCAAGTACGCGAGGACAATGGTGAACTTTGAGCCTTTCCCCGTAGCGGTGGGTGGGAGCGCTGGGCGCAAGGGTGGGACCAGCCGCCTTTGGCAGCTCTGCCCCGCCGAGCGGCCCCGGGAAAGAAGGGCACAAAGTCCCCGCGTCGCTTCCCCGGGCCTCTTATCAGCGCGGAGCCTCCTCGGCGGGCGTAGCCCAGCGTCCGCCGGGCTCGGGGCGGTGGCGGGGGCTGGGGGGTGCGGGCCGCTGGCCCCTCGGCGGCTCCCGGGGGCGGGCGGGCGGGCGGGCCGACGGGCGGTGCTGCCCTGCCGGGCGCTAAGACCCGGCTGCGCGGTGGTCAAAGGTTCGCAGCGGGAGGTTTGGACACTAGAGGGCGGGGGTGTATATATACGGCACGCAGGACCGCGGCAACCCACTAGCAACAGGGCAGGCAGGGAGCGAGTGGGGCTCGGGCGGGCAGGGGTGGGGGACGGGCTCTGGGAGCGCCGAGCCGAGCCGTGCCGTGCCGTGTAGCACCGTGCCGCAGTGTCGCGGTGCCGTTCGCCGCCGAGGACTGGGGTGCCGCAGGCTTGGTAGAACCGCCGCTGCTGCTGCCGCCGCCCCGTCCGAAACCTGGATTGCAGGAGCCCTTCACCATGCCCGGCAGACTGTAGGTGCTTCATGGAGCAAGCCAACTTCTACGAGGTCGATTCCCGGCCCCCGATGAGCAGCGGCCAGCACCACCAGCTCCAGACTCCCCTGCCCGGCAGCACCTACAGCTACAGAGAGGCTCCCTCGGCGGCGGCACCTGCTGCGGGCGGCGCGGAGCTCGGCGACATCTGCGAGAACGAGAACTCCATCGACATCAGCGCCTACATCGACCCCGCCGCCTTCAACGACGAGTTCCTGGCCGACCTCTTCCAGCACAGCAAGCAGCAGGAGAAAGCTAAGGCCATCCTGGCCGGGGATTTCGACTTTCACAGCATGCATGGGGCCGGCGCCGCCGCCTCGGCGCCGGGGCACCAGCAGCAGCACCACCAGCAGCCGCTCTTCGGCTGCGTGGCCGGCTACATGGACGGCAAGCTCGACCCCCTCTACGAGCGCATCGCTGCGCCCGGCTTGCGGCCGCTGGTGATCAAGCAGGAGCCCCGCGAGGAGGAGGAGGTCAAGTCGGCGGCCCTGTCGGCCCTCTACCCCCACCACGCTCCGCAGCAGCACCCGTCCCACCTGCAGTACCAGATCGCCCACTGCGCCCAGACCACCATGCACCTCCAGCCCGGGCACCCCACGCCGCCCCCCACGCCCGTGCCCAGCCCGCACCATCCCCACCACCCGCACCCCCCCGGCGGCCTGCCCGCCGCCAGCGCCCTCAAGATGATGCCCGCGGATCACCGGAGCAAATCGAAAAAGACAGTGGACAAGAACAGCAACGAGTACCGGGTGCGCCGGGAGCGCAACAACATCGCGGTGCGCAAGAGCCGGGACAAGGCCAAGCAGCGCAACGTGGAGACGCAGCAGAAGGTGCTGGAGCTCACCACCGACAACGAACGGCTGCGCAAGCGGGTGGAGCAGCTCACCCGGGAGCTGGAGACTCTGCGGGGCATCTTCAGGCAGCTGCCCGAGAGCTCGTTGGTGAAGGCCATGGGCAGCTGCGCCTAACCCCACGCCGCGCCGGGACTGGCAGGGCCGCCGCGCCCGCTGCCGGGCTGCCCCTGCTCACCTATAGATACTTACACGTACCTGAGCGCAGCGATCTCAGATTGTTTCGGGGGTGGGGGTGGGTGGGTTTGTTTTTGTTTTGTTTTGTTTTTAACAATTAACAACCAATACAAGAAGCCAGGCAGCTGTAGTATTATAAAAAGTTTGTGCCTTAGGGGTGACACATGAATAAGCTGAAAACATGTTGGGTTTTATAAGGAGAAGGGCAAGGGGAAGGAAGAGATTTAAAAGCCCACGTGTCTACACAGGGTAAATAATAACAATAACAATAATAATAATAATAAAGCACACATAGCAATCCAGATGTGCCTTAAAAGCTGGCTGCAGGAGCTCTGTGGCTTTCTGTTCCTCTCAGCTTGGCAAGGAGTGAGGAAAAAGGGTGAGGGGATGTGCAGGCTTGAAGGACAGGCGTCCGGGGGTGCTGGCCAGTCCCCCCTCCTCTCAGCTGGCCTGCGGTGCAGCAGGCAGGGGCAGCTGTGGGGAGGCAGGTGGAGAGAAGAGGGCTGAGGCTGACAGACCCACAGCGCTGGACGCCTGTTTGGAGCACTGAGGCACGGGGCAGCTGCCAGACTGCTGCCAGGACTGTCCCAGCCTGGCTGGGCTGCCTCTGCTGAGCCTTGTCCCCTGCCTTGGCTGGGAGTGGAGCAGTGGCTGTCGCCACTGTAGGACCAATGGACAGCTTGGGACTGACGGAGCAGCAGCTTGCAAGGGAGCATGGTGTGCTCCCCCATCAAAAGGAAGAGCAGCAGTGTCTTGTACTGTATGTCACAACTTGGCGAAGCACAAATGAATAAATACCTATTGATGCGGGTATTTACTATGAACTTTCAGTGTATTTTGCTTTATTCCAGGACATTTAGCTCCTCTCCGAGTCTCTGCCCAAGCTGTGCCTCATTTAATGTGAAAGCCTTTCTGTGTAATACTAGCTACACTTTATTTTTATTGCATTACTTAGATCTTTGCCATCACACGACTTTCTTATCGGGTGACAGAGACTATGCCCTTGTGCTGCAATGTTATTTTATTATTTGTATGGGTGGGTGAGTGTGAGTGCGTGTTGCCTTCTTCATGTTGTCCTGAGCTGGCCGCTGCCTCCTGACCCTAAGGCAGGGTGCCTGGGAGGGGGCACAAGGCCATAGGGCTCCTGGACACCTGCAGTGGGGTGAGGAGGCTCGTCCCAGGTGCTGCAGCACCTTTGGACTCTGGAACTTATCCCAGGGTGAGATAAAAACAAACAAACAAACAGGCCCACTTCCAGGGAGTCCTGGATGCAACACAGTGTTTCTTCCTTGTGTTGTAGCTGCACAAGAATTTGTCCAGTTGAAATTGTCATGAAGGGAGAGGACAAGCTGGAGATGTAAAGCTGTTTGAAAGTGTGACAGTGGAGTGCTGGGGGTGTGTGTTTGTGTGTGCCACGTGCGTATGCAGTGTGTGTGTATGGGTATGTATACATCTATGTATATGCACACACATTGGTGGGTTTTTTTGAATTTGGGGGGTGGGGAGGGGAGGGTGCAGGACTGCATATAAAGTTTGTTGAAAGTCCTGGTTATGTTCATAAATAAACAGCATATATTCTACCATAACCACCCGCCTCTCTGTGTTTCCAGTTCTATTCTGTAGATGGAGTGCAAAAACCCTCCTTATACTCCAGATCACGCATCCCGCTCTGCCCCAGCACCCGCTTTAGCTGCCAGGACTGGTGGCCGAAATACCTTCATGGAGCGTAACTCCCTCGCTTTTGCCCCAGAGAAATAAATACACGGTTTGCCTTTAAGAGCGTGGCAATTTCCTAAATACTTGTGGTATCAGATGTGTGCCTGTGAGTCACCCTGCGCTTCACCCTTCCACCCGCCCCGTGGCTGGGCCGGGGGCTCGTCCACCCTGAAACGGGCCCACTGCCTCTCCCCCTCGGGCTTTAGGACGCGTCGAAGGGCGGCCGGGAGGGACGAGGGAAGTGTCCGGGCGACGAGTACACGCAGCGCACCCACTGGAAGCTCGGGGCCTGTGGACCGGTCGTCCCCTGCGCCCCGGTGGACACCAACGGCGTCCCCAAGGCGGGGCGGCAACCGGTCACCCGGGGGCACGTCGAGGGCTTGCGAAAGGACGGCCGCGGGCAAGGCCGGGTCCCGCTCGTCCGTCAGCGCTGCCGCTGCCAGTCCCTTCCCGGCGAGACGCAGCCCGCGCCCCTCCCCTCCCCCGGGGAGTTTCGCCCCGGTCGGGCCGGGCCGGGCCCTGACGCCTCACTGGGGCTCTTCGGGTGCATGGCGTGGGCTTTGGGGGGCACCGTCGGCGACTCCGGCCGAGCCCCTCGGCGGGGAGATGGGCTGCGGAGGCTGTCCCGGCGGTGGGGGTTGTCCCGGGCTGTCCCCGCTGTCCCGGGCTGTCCCCGCCTGTCCCCGCGCTGCGCCGAACCAACTGCGGCGCGCGCGCACCCGCCCCGCCCTTCCCCACCCCCCGGGCCAGCGGCGCGCGGAGGGGAGGCGGCGCGAGGCCCGTTGGCGATAGGGCCGTGAGGCGGGAAGGGGCGTGAGGGGAGGCCCTGAGGGGAGGGAGGCGGCTCCGCTCGGACCGCCCCGGCGCTGCCCCGTGGAGGCACCGGGCCCTGAGGTGAGGTAAAGCCTGGCCGGTGGAGCGGCGCTCGGGGCGTCTTGCGACGGGGGGGGGAGTCAGCGGGGTCCCTCCGGCCACGGTGGTCCTTCCGCCGGGGCCTGGAGCCTCCGCAGTGCCTGCCCGGCGGCCCCGGGGCTGCGGCTCAGGTGTGTGAGGAAAAACCGCCCCAGCTCCTGTCCCTTTCGACAGCAGCTGTGTGAGCCGTGTCGTGGCGAGGGTGATGTCTCCGGCAGACCCGAGCTTCCCATCGTCCGTTGCCCCCACGGCGGCCATGTTGTGGCCATGTTGGGGCACTTTGCAAAAATCAAACACCCCCAGAGGCAGAGATTTGAAACAGGTGCGTGACCTGGTGCTGCCCAGGCAATGAGGCAGTACGTGTCCTCCTCACAGCTCCCAAAGCCCCTTGGCCTCTGCCAGTCCCACCGGGCCCCCTGTGCCATACGGTGGTTGGGGGCAGCTCTGAGCGGGCCGATGGGCTTCACCTTCTCCTGGGGCGGGGGTTCATGCCGGTCTGTTGAGGGGAGGGAAGGGAAGGCTGCTCCTCTAAAACCCACCATGATGGTTGGTCTGCAAGCTCTAGGATGTGTAGATGAGTTTGGAACAGGAATGAGGATTTTATTTCTCAGTGAGGTGTAAACTGGGGGCTTCAGGGCTTGTAGTTTTCCAAGGGAAGAGTTAAGTTCTAGTGGTACCAGGCAAAAATAATGACTTTTACTTGTGCTTCCTCCCTCCCCCAGCTCTGCAGAGCTGTACTTCTGTTGGGTATGATGTGCCTTACTGAGTAATGCTGTCCAACGTGTAAAGTGGGGAAATGCTGTTATCATTTGAGCAAAGATTATTGCAGGGTATATGTGGGAGGGACTGTAATCTAGTGGTTAGAGCATGGGAATATAGTCCTGGTCGTTTGAGTTATGTTCTGAACTGTGACTCACCGTGTCTGTGTGTGTGTGTGTGGTTTCAGCAAATCACTTATGGCCTCAGACAAAGCAGACTTTTCCATTAATTTAAATGAACTGTAGATTAAACAGGCCTTCAGTGGCAGAAGAATCAACCATTCCATCATTCAAAATTAAGATCACCTATCTGCTACATAGGTGTTTCAATAGTTATATAAACACAACATACCCTGGAATATTTCGAAGGGTAAATTATTGATAGCAGGAAAGTGTTTAGAGACACTTGCCTTAAACACAGTGCCAAAGTGAGCAGCATTCCCTAATCCTAACCCTAACTGTAGGCTGAAACTTCGACAAGGCTCCCAGCCATTCTTGCAGCACGGTGCTCTTAGCAGCCTCTTTGTGCTCTTTGGAGGCTGTGTTTTGCTTTGGCAGCCTCCTCCCAGCCCTTCCCAGATGCAGCTCTGCATTTTCTCTTCCTCTCAACATGAACCTTTACCAGGTCACACAGCTGAGCCTTTGACAAGTCCCCAGTCATAGCCCAGATGAAAAAGTTCTCAGAGCAGCGTGTTCATCGCTGTTTGCCTTAACAGTAGGGTCAAAGTGAGCAGTACTGTGACTCCAGTCTCACGTGCAACCCCATGCCTTGCCTATTTTAGTAGTGTTTCGGCATGCATTAACTCTGGATGATGGAGAGGATTTTTATGCATCATCCACTCTAAATGTCACAGGACAGTGTGGAACTGGAAGGGACTTCTCAGGTTCATGTAGTCCAGCATGCTCATATGAAAAGAGCTGCCAGTCCACACTGATGCAGAAGAGAATATCAGGTGGAGGTGTGCCATGGATGCAACAGATAAGTGGCAGGACTGTGGGCAGGGTCTGGCCTCACACGTGGCATTCCCACTCATAGCCCCACACCAAGACTGCTCTGGCTTGGGCAAGGGTTTGAGCAGCTCAAGCAGTGTGCTGTGGGTGTGTATATATTTTCTTCACAACTATGGGGTGACTTTTTGAAAGTTTGCCACTCAGCCTGTTCATTTTCCCAGCAAGCACTGCTGTGATGCTGCCAGCCTCTGCCTGTCCTTCCCCATAAGTGTGGCTGTGAAGTCCTTCTTTCTCCACCCTTCACCCTCATCAGTCCCAGATGTCAGGTTGGGGACACGATGGGGGTGAGATGTGGGGGTGGGCAGTGACTGAGAGGCTGAACGAGTAGTCACATGCTGGGGAGGAAGGGAGTAGCTGTCTGCTAGCACTGTGTACAGAGTTGAGAGATTGCTCACAACCATAGCAAAGTCCTGCAGCAGGTTGGGGGTGGTGGAGAAATGTCAAGATTTCTCAGTGATTTATTATTTTTCCATTGTGATGGGTGAGTTGCCCCTGAGGAGCTTTCTTCATCCACCTGCTTCAGGGGGTTGGAGTTTTTGGAGTTCCCACACCGAAGGGAAAGTGTGCAAGTTTTGCTGTTAGGAGCAAGCAGTTGCTTCTCAGTGCTTTGTTCTTACTGGTTTGAATTTACTGGTTGAATTGTGTTTGACCCAAATCAGTGGTGAAAAGAATGGCAAATGTCTATCTGCACAAAGGGCGAAGGAACAGACCCACTGCCCTCTCTTGGTATAAGAAAAAAAAAAAAGCTTTATACATTGACATTTCTGTATCTCTGGCATCTCTTTCTTCCCCATAATGAAATCTGGGTTTATACAAGTGAATTGAATACAAACATAACATCTTGCACAGAAATATCTGTGTTTCGGTGTGGTTTGCTGTGATTTGTGGCATTTTAAAGCTGCGACAGCATTTAATAATAATAAATGTAACACAAGAAACTTCAGAAGAATCAGAAAGTCTACTCAGACAATATCTTCCAGTCCATATTAGATAATTTTATTTTTTTAATGGTACCATTTAGTGTCTCAAACTTAAGCTATGGATGCAAAGAGAGAAAGTCAGCCCTTATCCCAAAGAGTTTACAACTTTGGTGAAAAATTATCTTGTGCTCATAGTTTATTGAGCACCTGTATACCCACAGTAACCCAGGTCTGTAGGTAGCCTAGAACAGAAATCAAGTATTTGGAGTACCAATTGTTTTATGGCATTTATAGCAATTTTCTTGTCAAGCCATCCTGGTGGGTTAAAGGCAGTGTGCTTACAATACCTTGCCTGCAGAGACTTCCTCAGACTCCTCTCTGCAGGAGCAACGGGCTGATGTATTAAGGCCTGTGTGGGTATGTCTCTCTAATTGGAAGGGAATCCTGACAAAAGGGAATCTGATGCATTTATTGTAAATATTTAAATGCAATTTTCTTAGTTTAACACCATCCTATTTTACTTTGGTGTGCATATTGCCTCTGAAATTAGTAGTTAACCACGGAGAAAGACAGGTCTGGCAGAATGGAAATCAGGTATTATATTATCCCATGAGTCACATACATGCAGAGAACCAAACAAGTGTCAGCCAATGGCTTTGAGCCCAAAATATGTCAACGAGGAGATGTGTATCTTCATTTATATTAAGTAGATAGAAAGCTTGTTGCTGTTTCCATTAAGCAGGTTGGAGTTCTGCCACTGACTTCAGTGGGAACAGGATTGGGCCCATGCGGTGGAAGCTGGTTCTGGTTACCTGCACAGAGTGTGTTTTCTGTGCATCAGGGCAACTTACATTTTAACAGCAGTTTCTACTCAACAGAGAGATTCAAGACCTCCACTAATTTTAGGCATTGCTCCTTCCTTTATTATTCTGATGACCTGACTTCTCCTTTGCAATGTGAAGATGCTCAGCAGTAGGCAGTGATGGATGCTTTTCTGAGCTCAGCTCTACCAAGAGTCAGCAGGAAGTAACTGTAGGGAGGGATTAGCAAAGCACCTTCTCTGAGTATGATTTTGTGCTTTCTGATTATTTATATTTACATTCAAAAGCCACACTACCCCCATTTTAGGCATTCAAACCTCTTTCTCTGGCGAAACCCCATTGCAGTAGGGGAAAGTCATGGCTGAATAAATGCCTCAGGATCTTTCAGAACTTTTTTGAATACCAGGGAACTTTTGTACTTCAGTTTTCTCATTCTGGGTATTGCCTCCACAGCTTTAATACACTGGTGACAGACCTGCCTTGAGAACCAAATGAATCTTGGGCTGCTGATAACGTATTGGCTCTACCATGTGATTTGTACTGAAGGCCTTCAGGGAGAGGAGATGACGTGAACAAATACCAGTAAGTACACCCAAACCAGCAACAGTGAGATCAGGGCTGAATGCCAAACCTGTGGTTGGTCAATCAAGATCACATATTCTAGCTTTTATATACAAGCTTGTAATCATTTCTTATCACATATACATTTTACTTTTGTTGTTACTTATACCTTAGAGTTTAGTTTTGATGTAACCAAGTTCAGTGTGGTGGACTGGGAATGTATATTCACTAACTTTTTAAAAGCTCTTTTCACATTTTTATTGACGTGCCAGTTCAGTTAAAACCCTGATGACAGGGTCAGGCTGAAATGAGTGTCTGTTGTTGATTCATAATTGTGCAAATTAGCATTTAGACTTCTCATAAAATAATATAAAAATTTGGGAGGCTATGTGCCAGTGCCGCTTGCTTCATTCCAGTCAGCAACCCTCCTGTGTTTACTGGAACTCATGTTAAATATCAAAAGAATGGGATTGCCAGAGTTTTCATACAAAAAATTTCTTGACTTATCTTATTATTTGTCAAAGAATTGGCTTATTCCAATTGTTTCTGGAGGCGAGGGGGTTTGTTATTAGCTGCAATAAAAATAGGATTTGTTTCCCTAGACTGCAGTTTTAAGAACAGCACTGTATTATTTGGCTTGCTAAGGGAGGAATGTATATAATAACTCTATTTGGCAACATTTATTTGAAAAACTCAATATATGATTACCACATGAAAGCATCAAGTTCTGATTTTAAGTGAACATGTAGGTAATGTAAACAAATAAAGCTCTATGTATACTGCTTTTTGTTTGCATTGTGAGCAATAACATTTGCAAATATCGCATCAAGAATTCTGACTTGATAAAACCAATTTAAAGGAGGCCTTTGCTAAGGCAAATGACAAGTGTGTGTTTCACAACATCCTAACAATGTATAGGTCATTATATAGTATGTGAAGAATGTCATTCACATTTTTAATTTGGGTCACACAATTTATTTTGTAATATTATTACCATAGTGGTGGTACCATATGATACCAAGTGGTATGGAAAATCTGATTTTTTACCTATCAGTAACTAACTGTAACATTTATTAGCTAATTTGTATATGGATTATTTCCTTACAGTTACAAACAGTGACAGATGTTTCTTGACCTGACTGGTGTGCATCCTGCATTTTGTTCAGTAGTTGGATATTTTTATTCCTCACTGTTACATCAGTGACCTGGGTTGTCCCTACAAGACTTTATGACTGAGAGAGACAGTTTTCATGTATTTGTTTAATTGAGTGAAATTTGCTTTCTCCCCTTTCAGTAGCCAACAGGGGAAGATTTCTGCCCTAGTTTGAGAGGACCAGGGTAGGGGAAAACCTTCCCGGGACACCACCAGCAGCTGCCAGGTGGTTATAATGGGGAACAGCTGAGCCAATGAGTGGAGAGGATGGCTCAGGTGACCCAAATAAACTAATCAGTATTCCTTCCCATGTGCTCAGTATAAAATGGCTCCCAAGAGAGTCCCCTGGGGGCTGCTTTGGTTGGTGTGCTAGTTGGGTTAAGGTCTGCCTGCTGCTGCCTCTCCTTCTTGTTTCCTCATGGGAGAAGAACATGGTTCACCAAGACAGGTCGCCTCCTACCTTCCCAAGTAGGACCAGCTTGGTTCCTCTAACACTGTTGTGAGACCCTGGACTTGGGCATTCCCTGTTTACAGCCCAGTCAGTGTGGGACTTTTCTGGTTTGGAAGAAATTACCAACTGAGGAGGGCAAGCTCCATACTTACATGTTTGTATATACATTTGTAATTCTCTATTACTACCTTATTAAACCTACCCAAGGTTTTTTCTTCCAACCTTAAAGTGTCTCTCCCTTATTCCCTTGTTCATCTTTCCCTGGGTGTGTAGTGTGGGATAACAGAGAGCACCTGTCACTGTCTAAAACAGTCACAATTTCACATTTTAGAGGCCAGCTGAAAAGTATACAAAATATTTTGGTACTTGTATTTCATGCTTATAACTGAGCAATGATTTTGAAAGCCTTACTTAGTTCTGTGCAAGATGCCCACTCCATGCCCACTATGGATTACAAGTGTCTGCCTTGGTTTCGCTGGGCATTAGTGATTCATTCGCACGGGAAGTTTCCTTCCTGGAATGACACTGAGTTGTGTCTACCTTTTATTTCTTGGGCATCCCCTTTGCAATTCATGCAGTTGATGGTGAAAGAAGCTCAGCTGGTGTCCTAGCTCTGCTTGTTCATGCTGCACCAGGCACTGTGGTCTGGACTAACTGAAGAAACAGGGCTGAGCAAACAAGCACAACAAGACTCTTAACATGAGTCTGGCACTGCTGTCTCCAGTGCTGCTGTCCATGTGAAACCTATGTGAGTGAAAGAGCAGCTTTCCCTCTGTTGACATGGTGCTACAGCACAGGTCATTGCAGGCCAGCTACTGGCAGCCACCACTGAGCAGAAACATAAATGAGGCCATTGGAGACAAGGAAGGATGTATTTGGAAAAAAAATGTGATACTGAGGGAAAGTTAGAGTCTCCTCTCTAGCACTAGGAGGAAAAAAGCTCTCTCTCCTCTAGATGAAAAGAAGACTGCTGTTAGGATGTAGAAGTGAGGGTATTTAGAGTTTGATTTTGCACATGGCACAATTTGTGTTGAGCTTAACTGGATTGGGAGCAAATGTTCAAGGAGTGGAATCCAGGAAAAGGAGAGAGAGAGGGCCTGAGAGAGAACAGGCTGTCTCACATCTGCTCCTGGAGGGCCTAGTACTTGAAATGATATCCAACCAAAGCTTGGGCATGGGTGTGTGCTTGGTAATGGCAGGCAGGGTGTAGGCATGCTGAGGCTACTTTTATTTCATGCTATATAACATAATCTGTTTATTTAGAAAAGCATACTTGTGCCCCAGTCAGAGTCATTTCCCATGAAAAACAAAGTGCTTTTACAGGAGGACTGCTGGGTTTTGTGAAATACGAGAACAACAAGAAAAGCTTCAGAAAATTTTGAAGCATAGAGGAATCAATGCCTGCATTTCTTCCATCACTACTGTCCCTCCCATAATTCCAGTGTGATGGGAGAGCATGGTAAGAGAACAACTCAAGTTTGGGATATATGTATATATGTGCTAATGTATATACATGTATGGGCACCCTCTTATCATGTACAATATGGAATATATCACAGTCATAGAATGCTAGGTTGGAAGGGACCTCTAGGATCACCTGGTGCAACCATTCTAAGTAGAACATGGTCTAGGTGACATGGCCCAGCACTCTGTCAAGCTAAGTCTTAAAAGTGGCCAGTCTTGGGGAATCCACCACTTTCCTGGGGAGATTATTCCGATGTCCAACTGTTTGCATAGTGAAAAATTTTCTTCTAATGTCCAGTCAGGGTCTCCCCAGGAGTGACTTGCACCCTTTACCCCTTGGCTTTTCCAGGTGACTCCTTGCAAAAAGGGAGTTGCCATCTTCTTCATAGCCACAAAGAAGAGAGGAGACATAGATAATACTGGAAGAGAAGAGGAGACACAGGGATGCAAGTTGAACTGCCAACAGTTATCATATTGGCGTGTAACAAAAAACTGGGAAATAAGCTTTTATGGAAATTTGTCAAGAGTGTGCTAGTCAGCATAGGGCTTAAAATGCAAAAGTTACCTTCTGATATTGCCAGTTTAGAGAGGCCAACTTGCCCTATGAGCAACTGTGAATCCCAGCTCTAGTATTTGCATGGCTCTGTGCATATGGTGCACCTAATTAGTTACATTATTG
Source organism: Heliangelus exortis (assembly GCF_036169615.1). NCBI lineage: Eukaryota > Metazoa > Chordata > Aves > Apodiformes > Trochilidae > Heliangelus > Heliangelus exortis. The sequence continues at coordinate 8,715,369 of NC_092434.1, forward strand.
CTGTAGTTCATATGAAAAATATTCTTACATGCTGAAAATCTGGCATGTGTGTTGCACATATAAATGAAGCTTCTGTTTATGTAGACTTTTCTGATTTGGACACAAGTACAAATTTTCAGGAAAATCTTGCACTCTGATTAAAACTCAGGTCAAGGAATCAAAAGCTTTTGAACCCAAATCATGTTTTGTAGGGATCAAAATGCATAGGCTGTAGTAGAGGTTTTTTTTTTAAATGAGCTTTATAGATGTCATATGTGACTGCATCAGTAGAGTCTATAATATATTGGCAGTTATGACCTCTGGACCTTTGCAATTTCAGTAATTTTATGTGTTAGTAAATGGCTCCTAGGCAGCTCCTTTTTTGCAGCCAGACCAATAATGGTGAATGAAGAATCAGGATACTTAAAAAGAAATAAAACAAAAAAAAAGAAAGAAAAGGAAAAAAGAGAACAATAAATGAGATTTTTTTCAATTTTTCGTCTCCTTTAGCTTAGTGCACTTGAGCTAGGTTTTCAAACTTGGACTGTGCTCATGCTTTTTAATAAAAAAGCATTTATTCTCAGGAAGTCAGGAAAGTATTTTTTGCCTTGAGAGCTGTGATCAAACTGTAAGTTGGCCATATTGCTGAGTATTGTCTTGCATCCCAGAGCAGAGCTGATGTACATGAGTTGGTCAGTGCACATCTACTGACCTGCTGCACCCAGGGGCTCTGGGCCTCCAGGACAGTTGGAGTTCATTCAGTTTGTGTGTGTGGAGGATGAGATAAATCTGTGTGAGGAAATCCAGCCCATTCTTCCAAGGCAGTTCTTGTTTAGGGGTGTGCTGGAGTCACTGGCAGTGAGAGGGTGGGTGTGTGTGCCAGACACCATCCAGAGGCATAGAAGAGGGTAACAAGCCCAGACTACCTTAACTGTGAAAGAGTGACTCAGCTGTTTCTGCAAAGTTTTGAGTTTCAGCAGAATATTTTTTCCGCTTTGCTGACAGCTTTTCCACCCACGTATTGCATGTGTGGCTTTGTGCCACAGAGGTATTTTAGGATTATAAAGCCTAGTGTAAATTTTGAAAGTTACATAGGAAAAAAGGTGCATTCTGGATCTTAAAATTTATAGATTGTGTGTAGAGTGTAAGGAGTAGTGGATGTGTGTGCAAAACCCAAAGCTGGAGGGAGATGTATCCCCATCTGTCAATTACTTGTTTTTATTTATTCTGCTAGAACCTAGTCAATATTGTTTTCAGACAACCTGTATCTGTGGAAAGAGAATTACTCTGAAATCGCCCTCTGAATGCCAAGGTTTTGGCATTATTTTTATCATGGGGCAAAGTTGGTCATTCACATATCTGGTATATACTATTCTTTTCTTGATCCAGTTACTGTAAGGCATTCCCAAACAATTCTGCAGGAAAAATAGAGAGAGATATGCATGGAACTAAACCTAATCAAGTAAAAGATTTCTTAATCTGTCAAGATTATTGCAGTATTCAGTGAGTTACTATACTCAGCTGAAGATGAAATTGGATGGAGCATGCTTGTAATATTATTCCAGCACATTGAGCCATTACAGGCAAATACATCCAGTCTGCATTGAGCAAGTAATTTGTTATTTCTTTTCACGCAAGACTGTAACCCTTGCTGTCATTGTGTGACTGCTGCATGAAGCAGGCATGGGAGGATGAAGTGAGGAGGTCAGTTAGGCACTGGGGTTGTGCTTGATGATTTATGTACTTAAGCAACCCGGCTGTGGAATCCAAAGGTTTTCTCTATTGTCATAGTTATTTTTTTTAATGCCACAAATGCTGATACAGCAACAAATGTCTCTATCAAGGCTCTCACCACATCATGAGACTGGAGAAGGGGAAGAGCAGAAATCCAGGGAAGTAATGTTAGTGATCAGTAACCACTCACTCTTATAGAAGAGGCAGCGCTATGTCTTCTTTGACTCCATGTCAGCTGAAGGAGCTATCATTCATTTATGATGTCTGGAGGTCTCATCAGCTTTCTTTGGTGTTTGGATTTGGGGGTTTATGATTGTGTTTTGGTCATTTATGAAGTTACTTCCAAAGAAAAGATGTAATATAAAATGATAGCCTATATTAAGCATAAAAGCATCACTACCCTCTGGGAGCTGTTGGAGAAGAAAACACAGAGCCACTGGAATACAACCCCATCAGCTGTGAGAAGTGCCTACTGTCAGGTCAGCAAATCTCTGTGGTTATTGCTGGACAGATCTAAGAGAACCAAGGGGATAAGTGACTTTTGTGCCTGTCTAGCAGGAAGGTGCCAGCCAGGGAAACAAGCTCACTCTTTGTTTTGCCCTCAGGCAGTAAACGGACCAGGAAGTAAGTCCTCCCAACACCTTGGACTGGATGCTGATCATATTTTTCCTGTGTCACAATAAGGAAACTTGGTTCCTCCATTGTTCCTCAGAGTAGTATTAAAAGAGAGGGGAACAATCCTGGAGCTGGAGCTCTGGCTTGGCACATTTTATCACTCTAGGCTGAGATTGGAGATTTGTGAGGCTGAAATTCAAAGTGAAACTCAGTGGATATGAGTGCCATGGGAACCAGAGCAAGCAGGAGATTTGCACAGATACCCTTAGGGTTGGAGCTGCTGAGTTTCATATGGTGCTTAAAAAAAAAAATAAAATACAGTGTCTCTGGAAAAAAAATCTGTCTGTGTCTTGAGGCAACTCTGGGCACCTTCAGCCAGCACCTGATTCACTAGTGAACAGTTACCTACAAGGCATTTCAGCTGGCAGACACTTGTCCTGGGCGCCGTAGGCCATAAGGGCTGTTTTCAGTTTAATCTATTTTTAATGTGGCGCCTTATTCCAAACTGCTGAGTTCTCACATTCCCAAGCTGTCATGGTAATAGGATTGTGCAGTCTTATTGGCTAAAGTTTTCCACCCCAAGTGCCAAAAGTTAGCCTCTCAAATCCATATTCAGGCTCCTTAATGTGACTGGTGAATCCCGCAGGAGTCAGTAGGAATTGGACATGGACTGCACCTTGAAAAACAAGCCAAGCCATTAGGTGCATCAACAAAGCCTGGCTGCAGGCACCCTGATTTTCAGATGTGGGTCACCATGTGAATGGATTGAGCCCAGACTACAAACTCGTATCCCCAAAGGTCAGGAGTGTTCAAGTGCAGGGTTCATTGTTCAGCCCCACAACTGTACCTGTTGTGAGACGAGACCTTAGTGGGTGACCATGTGAACTGTAATGCAATACACAGGGCAGCTTTGAAAGGGTTGGTTTAAGAGCACCAGTTCTCCTTCTCAGCGTGGCAGCCTTTTTGTCCAGGCTGGCTACCAATGGAGAAGGTAATGTTAACACAAGGAGGAATTTTGTCATGGATTTGGAAATGGAGTGCCTTCAAAATCATAGCAAATGTCAGGCAGCAGCAGTATGCCTACTCCTTTCATTGAATTCCTGTGCTGCTTCTCTGCCCGTGATCTAACACTGCAGATTTTTGCTCTACTACCTTCTTCTGCTATTTCTATTTGTAGCACCCTGCTAGACTTGTATCCAAGCCAATCCAAAATTCTTCTGAAACTCCTTATGCTAGCAGCAACACGAAAGCAGAACTCTGAAGTGGCTGCAGCAGCTATGGTAGGCTTTAACTAAAGTTAAGAGTGGTGTCAGTCACTTCAGCCTTTTGAGTTACCCTGAAATTGAAGTTCCATCTGCCAAAAGAAATGGCTTGCAAAAATTGTGTTATGTTGCCTTTTTTCATGGCAGGCCTGACAATACTCTACATGGAGTTATCAGCCAACACTTGAAACTGATGCACTTTTATTACTTTGTTCTGTATGAAAGGTTTGTTTTCTTGTTGTTGCAAGATAAGACATAATGCCATGAAAGTACAGATGAGGCAAAACTTAGTACGCTTTAAAGATTTTACTGTAGTGTAAAATTGTCAGGTCATTTTTTCTGTTATTTTCTATGAAGAGGAGAAAAGCAATTTTCAAAGTGTCTTGTCCCACCAGAAGACATAGAAGTCTCAAAACAAAGTCCCATAGAACATGTCTACTAACTAGCCAAAAGACATAAAACTTCAGTGAACCACATGAATCCTTTCATACAAAGAGCACAGATGAAGTGCAAGACCCTTGTGCTAACAGTGCCCCCCAGTCCCTGGAGCCATGGCAGAATTGCTGACTGCCCACGGGCCAGGGTTTGTGAGGCTCTGTACAGGGTATGGGTACCCCAACAGGAGCTGCCTCAAGAGCCAGACCCTGGAGCCAAAAGCAGCTCTGCTGTGCCAACCTTTCCTCGCTTGTAGATGGGGAGGAGTCAGCAGGCCAGGCTGCTGGGATGGGTTGAGGAGACTGTAGCCTGGATGAGCATGTCCTCCCAGGGGACCAGAGCTGAAATGCTGTACAATGGCAAAGCCCTTTTTTCCCCCTCATTCTTCCTGTTCAAAGAGGGGCTACATCCAGACCTGAGATGCACTTACATCTGAGACATCTCTCTTGCAAACAGAGAGCATGTCTGCTGTCTAGAGGGTAGTCAGAGAATACAGGTGTTTCTGAAATCTTCCACTCTCACAGCCGTGCCATCTCATCAGAGCACAGAAACCTCATTCAGGACTTCATATTTGAGTCCTATAAGGTCTCTGATGGCATGCTTCTCCCCAGGGACAGTGCCAGCAATATCTTGGAGGTAAGAGAGTAGTGCTTCTTTCTTCTGTCTGGTGTCTTTCTTCTAAGTATCTGTCTTTTATTTTAGAGCATTTGCTGAGGAAGTGGGAGACCTGGTTTCAATGTGTTCCTCAATCTGAGAAAGCTTGCCTCTCACTTCCCATGAGACTGTCTAACTGTTGGCTGATCAGCTATTCCGGGGGAAGCTCTTCAGAGTGAAACCATGCCTTCCACTAACAGGATGTTTGCTCTTCCCGTCCTGCTGCTGGTGGGCAGCTTCTGTTTTAAAGGGTGAAGTTATTAGAACTGCATGGTGTGAGGAGCCTAAGGCCGCATTTGGTGTTCTTGGTTTGCAAGACCCTGTGCCTCAGGGCACTTAGAGAAGGGGCACCTCATCTTTGGATGGCCATGGAGGAAGGATAGCATAAAGTGCATCTCTTTGGAGGTGCTGTTCTCAGCAGGTGGTAAAGCAGAAAACTTGAATGTGAACCAAGGAGAGTCCACAGAGTGCAGGTGACTGAGAAACAGTGACTTTTGTGACTCTGGTCTTCAGTGCCTGAGTTCAGTCAAAGTCTAGTTTTAGGCACTTCAGTCCTTTATTGGAAGTAACTCCTTAAAGTTCTGGATTTGGCTCCTTCATGTGGACAGATCCTAGCAGAACAGTCAGGATCTTTACTGCTGCTTTGATAAACATTTCCAAGGTTTATTAAATGTGCTCTCTGACGTTCTTTTGTGGAGATGGTAATTTGACAGTCATCACATGAGAAACTAAGAGTTTGCCATCTGGCCTGGCAAGACTTTTTTCGCCTTACTATTAATTAAACTAGGGTTATTGCAAAATTTTATTATGAAGGTTATGATTTGTCCTGTGATAATGCTGGGGCTAACACTGAGGCATGCACAGCACCTTCCATGCTGGTGACGTTAGTGGGAGGTGCAGCTGAGCAGCTTCTCCATGGACTCTGTTGTCAGCTCTAATAACAAAAGTTTCATGGCCAATTCCTGCCCTATTCAGGCACCTTGCCCTGGAGCGGGTTCTTCTGGTTCTGAGGGGATGGTTTCACAAGTAGGAAGACGTAGCTGGCGGGGAGGAAGGGGGCAGCTGCATGGCCACAATAGTGTCATATAACATGCCCTGACAGGAGATTTTACTGACCACAGCTCTGCCCTGCTTGGTGAGACTGTAACCATTCATGGGAAAGTAGATCTGCAACAACAGATTGTTAGAGCTGAGTGAGAAAAGAAGAGAGGGGAAGGAGGTAGGGCTAAAGCTGAAATAATCTGCAAGAAACAGGAGCTGATGATGGCTGGGGGGGAAGGAAGAAGAAAATGAAACTGTTCTTGTGATGGGGTGGCTGTAGCCTGTCTGGAATGGATGCGTGCAGTAGTTGGTAGCTTAACCTCTATTTCCAGTCCATTCTCAGATCCAGCTCAGGGCTCTATAATGCCCTAAGAGCCTATAGAGGCTCTCTTTCTTCAGTGGTCTCCAAAATGTGACTTTGGAAATATGTTGTGACTGGTAGGTTTAAAGAAGATGGCTGGGCATGAAGGTGATGAGAAGTCATAGACTGGCACTAACTCTTTACATTCTTCCCTTCTCTGTCAGAGACTTGAATGCTTCCCTGCTCAGAGTTCATTCAAGACCTTCACAAACAATTAAATGATATTTACTTTTACCCAAATCCTTCGAAGTCTGAGGGGCTGGAGACAGTGTTTGAGATGAATAACCAAGAAAAGTAAATCATCTTTGGGTCAGGGTGAACTCTCATTTCCACAGATGGTGAAGGTCTTAATGAATCAGCAGTTTCACAGACCTCTGCCCATTCAGAGAATAATGTGTTTAAACAGACATGAAAACAGCACAGAGCCACAGAGCTTTCCAGATCCTTCCTGTTACCTCCATGGAGGAGTCACTGAGTAGGAGAGGGAAGAGGTGCTGGACACTGAGCTAGTCCCAGGGATGTTCATCCTACACCCTCTGGTTCAGTTGTGCGAGAGCCAGAGAACTGGGTGGTGGTGGCGAGACATTTCACTGTGTCCCTTTGCACCCAACAGCACACTAGGTGTGCTTTTCAGTAAAAGAGACAGCTACTGACAAGCCTGGTGTCTGAGAAAGGTATGGAGGGAAGGGTGAGGTGAGGACATGAGCTGTTGCACCATTGCACCACTACAGGTTCAGAACAGCTCCTGTACTTTTGGGTTGTATGCAGGGGGCCTGCCCCACCAGGCAGCTGATGGTGTATGGAGGTGAGGGAGAGGGATGCAGCAAGCTGTGATGATGCAATCCTGCTTTTTGACACCTGCACTGGATCCATGTACCCATGACTCTGGGACCTCAGCAACCCATCAGGTGTACTGATTTCCTTACTGTAGTTTCCCACTGTGGTCCTGTGCCCTGCTTGTAACATTGTTTGTCCTTCCATGTGGTGTGAGGGAAACAGACAGGGCAGCAGAGACAATAGCATCTCTAGAACACAGAGCTCACAGCTGGGTCAGACAGAGTCAGGAGAAAGGGGAGTCTGCACAAGTTCATGGTGTCTGTCTCCATAGCAAGCAGAGGTCCCCAGTTGTCTCCAACATGTGGACAGGTAGTTCAGTGCAAAGGTGTCTTCTCAGGCTCTTAGCAGACTCACACAGCCTTCCTTCCATCCTGCCTGTAGTTTGTTCTTTCTAGCACAGTCACAGAAGCTCTTCAGAAAGGACTGTACATTTCCATGGCTCTGTGAAGGACTGCAGGCCAAGGGTGTGTGCCTGGACAGAGTGCCTCACCCCATAGAAAACTCCTGCCAAGCTGGTGTGGGGGGATTCTTCCTGGCCCCTCTTTGATGTTTGCCAAATGTTATGCCCAGAGAGTGTAACACCAGAAGGCCATGCAGAGGACCCCTGCCTTGTTTCTCTCATGTATTCTAGGATCTGCCGGCTGTGAGGGCTCCCAAAGAGATGCAGAGTCACTTCCATTTGTGCCTGAATGTAAGCCTGGGGGCTGCTTCTGCTGTAGGATAACATGTCAGTGTGTGAGCTGGCCAAGCCTAAGACTGTGCCTGAATTGTTTGTGAGACTTTTATAGACTGTCTATCTGGGATGAAATGCAGAGCCCAGATCTTCAAAGCACTGTGTGGGATGGCAGCTATGGGACTCCCATTAAAGTTACTAGGCACTCCATGACTGAAAATTTCTGTGACACCAGTGTGTTTCTGCAGAGGAATAGCTAATGCTGAGGCTTCCAAGACAAAGGGAAGTGGAGGAAGATTAACTCTGATGTGTCCCCAGGAGCAACACCTCACAAAATTTCAGCTGTAGGACTTGTATCTTTTTGTAAGGAGCAATTAGAATGAGTATCACAGAAGATGTAACGTGAGACATCGGGACTGGTTGTCAGCAAATGAGATGCTTCTAATTTATTGCAAAGTTGGAGAACATCTAACCTAATTGTGTAAAGAACTTGAGGGAGTTAAGTAAATTGGTTGAATAGGATTGTGAAGTTAGAGCATCTAGTTGCCATCCATCTTTTCAGAGAAAAGGTTCTCAGAGAGTATCTTCACCAAGCATAGGGAGTGAGCAAAGTCCCAGAGTGAAAAGTTGCCCACCGGGTGAAGACTGGTGATTGTGTCACAGACAGGGAAATAGAGTCAGTCTGCCACAGTGTTTTCTGTGAAGCTCTTAGGAGACACTGATGATTGACAACTCAGTGAAGACAGACTCCCTTTTTCTTACTGTTCTGGCATCTTTCAGGCTTTAATATGAACTAACTACTGTTCTAGTTTTACAGATGGGGCAGACAGCTTATGTGACATGCTCAAGATCACATCAGCTGTCTGTGTGAGTGAGAAACTGCACCTGGATTGCTCAGTTGTGAGGCTCTTCCTTTAGGCACTGCATCCTCCTGACTGCAAATAACACATCCCAATTGGCTTTGTTTGTGTCCCTGCTATGCACACAAATGGTATGGGTTTTGAGCAAATCAAAGAAACAAAAAAGTCACTACTCAAATTTTTATGTCCTCTCCTCTCAATGCTGTGGCATGATGTTCCTTGGAGGAGTCTGTAATTAATAGTAGTAATTACCCCTTGCTGCAAAGAGCCTTAGACATCACCGGTTAAGAATCTAGATGAAATTTTTGTCTTGTTTAATGAATGCCCAGCGTTGTGTGATTCAGAATGGATTTGGGTGATATCTGCAGGATAAACTGACTTACAACCAAGATGAATACTGTGAACTCCCTGGTGCCGTTGTCATGATTTGGCCACCACTGGAGCTTTAATACCATTCCAGAGAAGTCAGGGAAGAAATTAGGCAGGAAAAGTAGACATCAGGTATCATGGCATGGTAGTACCTTGTGTTTGTTAGAATTTGCCTCCTCCACTCAAAAAGATTTAATACAAAGGCTGACAAAGGAGTTGGTATCCAGAGTTTGTTGGGACAAGGACATGTGGAGGTTCGGCATGATCATGGTCTTAACTTCATTGAGCATTGACAGGAGTGGGGTTTTTCCAAAGTGCCTAGGGAATCATTTGTCATGGATCCCAGGACATCAAGGGACATCAGATGGTTTCATTCCAAGTGGCTTGGAGTAGAAGATCATGACATGTCCTTCATATCCTCATGACTTCAGTTCCCAAACCTACTACTGACTTCTGCTGCTCCAGATATGTGCTGTGGGCTGCTGCTTTTAACCTGGCAGCATTGCCAAGAGGAACTGGGCACCTGGCATTTCATGACACAAAAGAAACGGCCATTAATTGAAACTCATCAAGCAAACAGCTACTTCTGCTTGCTGTGGCTCTGTTTTCAGCTCTGAAGTGAGGCTGACAATTTTTGATGGTTTCTCAGACCTCCTATTGAATTTTGTTAATTAATATTTGTGAAGTACTTAGGTGTTTTCAAGTTTATGGTGACCCAGGGTATTATTATTACTGCTGGTATTATTAAGAGTAATAATACTGCTAATGTCCTCAGTGAGCCTGGCAAAATTCAGTTTGACTAAAATCCTTGCCACAGATGAAAAAACTTACTCTAGTGATTTGAAGGGGTTACGTGACTCAGTTACCAGTAATTGCTGTTTACAAGGGGCAGGAAGAGTGTATTTGCTCAAATGAAAAAAAGGTCAAGGCAGAGGCCCATTTGCTGTTTGTTAATAAGTAATCTAAAGTGCAACACAGCTTTATTGTAGCATATCAGCCTGGCTTAGCTTTTCTTCCATCACCATTATTTCCAATCCAATTCTGACTAAAATGCCAATTCAAAAATAATCATGTTCTCACAGATTATTTTCAGCATCTCCAAGTCTATGGAGAGGATTTGAAATGGAATAAAAACAGCAACAGGGAAAATATCTCTTTCCATGGTTTTACCAGTGTCTGTCTTAGGACACTGTAGTCAACCAAGGTTGAAATATCAGATAGGGCATTATTTATCTTCTGGGAGATTCTCCTTGAGGCTCAGACCTGTGCATCTTCCCTATGGAAGTCTGCCAGTCAAGAGCTGAGGTGTAGCTGGCCTGCTTACAGCCACCCCTCTGTTACTGATGTAACTTAACTTAACTACGTCACCTCTGAACCTGGCTTACAGTCAACAGTTAAAATTCAAACATAGATTCTAGAAAACATCCTTACTCCAGTGACTGAGCATATGTGCACTTTATGCATTGCAACCCCTGTCCTCTCATTGTCTTTTGTTAAAAAAAAACCCAAACAACAAAGTCATTTCTTCAAACAATCCTTGTCTTTGGCCACTGAGCAGTATGCTGGAAAGGGGCTGAAATCTGTCCTTTGTGGTTTATTTACTGGCTGCAGGTACCATTAATTAGAAAAGGGTTTTGCCATTAATGAGCCACTTAAAGTGCTTATCAAAAAAAACAATACTTTTGCCAGCTAATCACAGCTTCTCATTTGTAACCCTTGTTGTTCAAGTCCTTCAGCTGTACTGGCCTGAGATGCACATCTGGTCCTCAAAATAGGGACTGTGGTGCACACAGTGCTGGAGCACACGCAGCTGAAGCACAGGCAGTGTGGCACTGTTATGGGCAGCCAACTGTGGCATTGGCTGGTGAGGGTGTTTTGCCTTATGTATAGTTATTTCTTGAAGGAAGGTAGCAGAGCACACGTGTAAGAGATCACCTTTGGAAACAGAATCCATTGCAAGCTACAAATCCTAGCTTCCTGAAATGCAATTCTGAAAGGCAGTGATCCTTTAACAAATCAACAATCTGTGCTCCAGCAATCACTGCTGCCTGTTAACCCAGGGGGAGGGAAAGAGGTTGCTGAGGAAAAGATTTTCCCTGCAGAGTGGGTCACTTTTGGCTGTGAGCTCAGAGCATCTTTCCAGTGCCAGATACTTAACAAAAAGTCTTCATGTGCTTTGTTTTCCTTGATGGCACCAGGGTTGGTCTCCATTCAAGGTGGGGCCACAGGAGCTGGCAAGGGGAGGAGCAGCATTTTACAGAGCTGCCCTTCTGGCACCGAGTGAAAGATGGTGAGGCTGAGCAGTAGATGCTGACATGAGGAAACACCAGAGCATGCAGAGAGGGCACATCTGGGAGACGTTGTAGGGTTTTTGTAGTGGGATGGAAAGAGGAATCCTGAAACTGTGTGCTCACACACATCAGAAGGCAGCACCTGTGGCATCTAGATGCCAGGAGAGGGGTATTTTGGATGCCCCAGAGCCCTCATATTTGCCTCACTGGTCTGTGTTATTGACATAAGGGAAGGGGAGAAGGGATGGGGAGCAGGGGAGTGGAGGACACGTGGTGTCCTGGGGAAGCAGGACTGGCTGGTGTTGCCCTGTGTGTCTGTGCCTGTCTGATGGGCTGCAGCTGGTACAGTTCACAGAGATCTGGGAACTGATCTGGTTGTGTGCAGGATGCTCATCCCAGAACACCTGGTGTGGGAAGCAGAGAGTACACTGACCATGAGCTTAATTCTTTGAAGTCTGGCTGAGCTGGGTATCTAGGCAAGTATCTTGTAGCTTCAGCAAGGTTAAGAAAATGGTAGCATGAAGTCCTAGAAGCCGTGTCTCCACACTGCTGTGAAGGAGCACGTGGCCATGCCACACATCACAGGTTGTGGCAGGGAGAGCCCTAAGTGTTAGTAGCTGGCAGCCTTTGTGGAATGGTAATGCCATATGAAAATGCATGTGCTGGTTACTCATGAGATGGCTACACAATTACTGCCCATCCCCGCCTTTCTGCAGTAGTATACACCCAGGGTGGTGGAGCTTTCTGCTCCTGTCCCTGGATGTTGTGCTATTTCCTCTGGTTGTGCTTTGTTCTGGGTAACATCTGTTGTTTCTGAGCTGCCCAGTGAGCTGCAGGAATCTTTATCACCACGGGTACATTGCACTGTTCCTCTAAAGACCAGTGAGGATTTGCTTCTTCCCCTTACAATGGGAAAACTGGGGTACCAGGATGTCAGGTGGCTCTCCTGAAGCAATGGGATTAGCTAGAAAATGTTAAGTATTCCCTGAACCCAGTCCTGAGCATTAGTCATCACTGCCATGTCACCTCTCAGAGGCATCATGACACCAAACTTCTGGACTGTACAGGCTTTTGCACAGAAATGAGAGGCAGTAAACTAAAAGCAAGCCCAGTGCTGCAAACACTGCAGAGACATACACTCTGGTCTAAGTGGTAGCCAGGACACCTGGGAAAATATGCAGGTGGTTTCAGAAAATCACAAGTAGCTTTTTATCCCAGAGAAAGGGGAAAAAAAGCCCTCGGGAGATTTCTCCTGTGACCATCTGTTAATTTTCCCCTGAAGCCATTATTGATTTGCACAGGGTGACATACTTAGGCCCTGCAAATGGTGCTGTGAATCAGAGCTCTGCACCACTGTTGCTGAACCAAACAATCTTCACTGATGGGCAGTAGTGTGCTGGCATGCTTCCTCAGCTTGGACCTCAAAGCTTCACATACCAGGTGATCATCAGCCTTGGAGAAAGTTCTTCTCTTTTCCCGTAAGTGCTGTGCTTTGCTGCACCCTGGCCTGTGGCAGAGGTGAGCCCCTCTTGCTTTCCCACTGGCTGCCTTCTGTATCGTTTGTATAGCCCATAGGCCTTCTGATGAAGGCCTTGCCCATAAACTGCCATATTTGCATGGATTCAGGAGCAGCTCACAATCACCACAAAAAGGCTATAGTCACGTGCTAAGACTGCTCCTCATCCACCCCTACCTTTGCCCCTTACAGTTTGACCCGTGCATACATACATACAACACAATAAAAATACTGACCAGACTTCAGGGTGGCAAGTGTCAGCCTTTTGCACCTGTCCTGCAGCATCCACAGCCTCTGTCCACACCTGATGGGGGTCTTTGAGTCACCCAGTGATAGTGTTTCAGTTTCTGCTGTGTGCCATGCCATGGGGGTCACTGTTAGAGCAGCAGCTACAAAGGCTCACAGCTCAGTTGGCAGCTGCCCCTGCTTTTAGCAGGAGTCCTGAACACTGCCTGCCACCACTGCAATGGGACTCCAAAGATGACCTGTGGCAATGGTGGTGAAAACCTGGTGTGGCTCATTTTGTGAGAAGGAGACAATTCAGAAGCATTTCCCCATATTTCTTGTTCTTTTTTTCATTCTTCTGAGATATCAGGAGGTATTGCCCCCAGATCGTGGCATGGGGGCAATGTGAACAATCGGCTCTTTCTCCTGGCACCGCAGACAGAGGGAAGCCTGAGGGTGTTTGTGTTTATTAGAAGTGACTTGGCTTATGGGTCTCTCCTGTTTTTTTTTCTGTGTGTGTACTGGGTGTGCTGAGTGGGTTCCAAAGAAACTTTCTGAGCCCTGCAGCAAATGGGGAAATTCACTGTGGAACAGTTGCTGCAGTAAGTGAAACTTGAATACAACTTTTGCTTTGAATTTGTGAGCAAAATGTGGCATTTTCCAAAGCATTGTTGTGTATTTAGTCCATGATAAAGTTATCAGTTTTGACTATTGGCAATATAATTTGTGCAGTAAAAATGGAAAGCAGCCAGACCAGGCTGCACCATGTCATGAATTTGGTCCTGATGAAAGCTTGTCCAGTTCAGTGTTTCCTCACATAAATGTTGTCGTTTGTCCATTTTTATGGTAAAAGAATTCTTCTGCTCATGAAAACAAAAGTTGCTAATATATATGAGCAATACAAGCAGATATAGAAAGAGTTTTGCCTTCACCTTAAGACCTAAATACAGTTTCCCCCCCTTTGTTAGAAGAAACAAAGCTGTTTCCCTTCTCCCCCAAATAGTCCTGGATGATACGAATGCACCAATGGATGATAGGGTGGGAGCCTTAGCAGGGAGGCAGTTGCTGTGGTGCTGGGTAGGGGAAGAATTTTTTTTCTCTGCAGCAATAGCAGCAGTACAGATTTTCCAGTGGCTTTTTCTCCCTTGGCACATGCTATTTCATGAAACTCCTCATGTTATGCCCCAAGACCTGAGTGCCAAGGCTGAGTAATTATGTGCTGTAGCCATTTGCAGATGCAATTACAAATTTTTGAAGTTATACCCAGGAGTACTCTGATGTTTTAAGCTCAGTGTTTCTTGATTTTTAGTGCCCAGCTTCTGGCTTCAGTGACAGCAGTGTGCCTGGGGCAAACCTGGCACTTCCACACGAGGACCGAAACATCCAGTGTGGTGGCCAGAGAGACTAATAGGGAAATCTGAATTTTTAAATGCTATTGCTGCAGCAACCCAGCACAGCAGCAACTCTGCACGGAGAGTACAGACAGTCTTCCTGTCATAGCAAAGATGTCTAGGCTGAAACATGGATTTTCAGCAGCCAGGAAGCCACAAACAGGGTCACTGTTCTCCTCAGGTTGTTTGCTCCTATCTGCCTCTGGTAGCAGAGCACCCAAACCACCAGGCAGGGAGCCGGACAGTCCTAACCCACTGTGGATCTGCTGCTCTACAGCAACAGCAAGTGCATGTGGGACCATGGCTGTCTTGCCTACTGGTTTGAGCATTCACATGGGAGCAGAGATTCTGAGCTCAGAATGTTTATGCGTTTTACATGAAACAGTCACCAGGTAACATATAATCCCTGATCAAAGCCCTCAGGGCATTTAGGCAAAGCAACACCCAGTTTCTGGATCCTGATCAGATTTAGGTGTGAATTGGGCTGAGCTGCTTGGCCCTGTCAGGACTGGGGCAGTTCTGGGCATGCACGAAGGTGAAACTCTAGATAGCTGATGAGCTTGAAAGTATTAAAAAACTTGGAGATTGAAGGGGCCAGATAGTGGGAAGGACCTGGGAGCTGCAGTGGGATGTGTATGCTGGCATTTCAACCTGAAGTGCAGATTTAGGATAAAACATCAGTAAAAAAGAGTCCTCTGACAAGGGAACGATTGTTCCCACAGATTCCTGAAGTAGAAATTTATTTACATAACCATTTTATGTGTGTTTTTAAAAATGAAACCCCATCCCAGCCACTGTGTCTGGTTGGGTTTGTTTCCAGTAGGCTGCATGTACTGAGCTGCACAATGGTGGCTGCCATATAAATCGTTTGTTATTCTTACCAAGCGTGACAACTGCTGTAGTGAAATCAAGAGCAACCTGCTCTAATGTAAACTGATTTCAGATTGCCCCTGGCAGTCCCAGCTACCTCATCTAACCTTTCTTTTTTTCCCAGTCTTTTTTTTTTTTTTTCCCTCTTTTTTTTCTCCTTTTTAATTTTTAATTTATTTTTTTCTAATGAAGATGTACCCTATGCTTTCTGATATGGTATTTTATAAGGCTCGCTTTGCACTGATGTCTACAACCTGCATGAGAGCTTCTCTAGTATTACTGTTGATGTGTTCCAAAGCCTCTTTGACACTCCAGCAAATGCAGGCTCCGGCTGCCTGTCCACTGTAGGGATGAGCTCTGTAGTGGCTGATGATTATACCCAAGAACACCCTGCTACAAAGCACCACAGACGTGTCTGGCTCTTGATGGGGCTGTTGCATCTTTGATACACCACCTGTGTGTGTGTTTGGAGAGTACTGCAGGGCTGGGTAAATGTGGGCAAAAAGAGGCTTATTCAGCAATATGCTGAAACCATGCCAGGTACCCAGAGGGAAGCAGTTGTGTTGATAAAGGAGTGGGGGGCTCTGGGAAGTGGATTTGGGGCAGGGAGTGCTGTGGGAGAAGCAGTCCTATTTACTGATCATAGCTGCCGGATTGGGGTGTATGATGGATGTGATATAAATTGCTATCTATAAGTAAATACCACAACAACATTTTAATGAGGTGTTTTCTAGTAGTGCTTGTCCAGGCTGGTAGTGTTATGTTAAGGCTGGAGAAGTATCTCCAAGCAAGCTTCTTGGCTAAACCTTCATAAACATGGTCTCACCCAAGATCTAACTATGGTTTGTTTGGATAAGAGGTTTTGTTTGTTTGTTTCTGAACACACTCTTGAATACACTTGGGTTTTTACTGTTATTTTTTCTTTTTTTTCCCATCTTGGCTCAGGTTTCATGTTGGTGTCACAGAACCTAACAGATCCAGAGATCTGGTGCCTTTTCTGAATATTCCTTGTTCTGACAACATGAAGCTTGTAGAAGGGCTGGGTGGGTCATCTGGGTCTTTGGGGGTGGGGGTCATCTGGGGCTGTGACTCAGGGGAGTGACCTGTGTCTCTCCAGCGACTCGCAGGGAAGAACACCCTGGCCCTTCTCAGGGAGTGCTGTGTCCTTTGCTTCTTCTGCTGTGCTGACACACCTGGCATTGCAGCCATGGTCTCATGGACTCTCACCCCACACTTGCAGTGTGGTTCTGCTGAGACTTAGCAGCCAGCTTTGCTATGGTTTTTGTTTCTGTTTTTTTTTTCCTATGGCAGCCCAGGCTACTGGGCAGCTGTCTGGACACAAGCAGTTGGACGGCACTGGGCCACGTGCAGCGTAGCAACCCGAGTGTGCTGTGAGGCTGCACTGTGCACACACACACTGCTTGTCCCTCCTGGTCCATGGAGTCCTTCCCCAGCATGGTGTGACACCTCTGTGTCATATCCCTGTGTCTCCTGGACTAAAGATGGGTTGTGGTTTCCTGTCTGAACCAGACAGAGGCAAACAGTGAGGTTTGGAGGTGGGATCCCAGGCATTGCTTTCACAACTTTTCAGGCCAGAACAATGGTTTAATCATAAAGCAACATGATAAGCTGCCACCACAAGAACGTGTGAGAGCTGCATATATCCAAAACAAAGCCAATAAACAGTCTTTTTCATGTTGGTTCTGAATTGAGTAATTTTTTGCAAATTTGACTTCTGTGTATTAATTGCAGGACTTTTTTTTTTTTTTTATGCTGAGTTTGGAGATATGAGAAAGAGGGTTCAGTTCTTTGATCCTAAAACATAAAATCTCTGAAGTGAAGTCTCTTAAGTGTCTGGCCTTGTGATGCATACTCAAGAATTCATTTGTATCATAAGTAATTGGCAGATGATGTTATAGAGTTAACAGCTTCCATTCCTTTTGAGGAATCATTAACTCCAGCCTGGCCTCCCTTATCAGTAGCTATACAAAAAAGAAAAACAAAAAACCAAAACCAACGAAATCCAACACACCAAAACAACCCACAAAGTAGTACCCGTTGGAAGGGACATCTGGAGGGCTGTACTCCAACTCAAAGCAGGGATAACTTCAACATTAGCTGAGGTTGCTCAGAGCTTTTTTCATTAGATTTCTGAAATCTCCAAGGATGGCATTTTCACAAACCTCTCTGGGCACCTGCTCCTGCACTCTTACTTTGAAAAATTTCTTCTATGATGTCTAATGGAATTTCTCTTGCTGCAACTTAGGGTTGCTGCTCTTGAGCTGTGCACCTCTGCATGGCAGAGTTCTTACTCACACAGACCAGGGTGCCATTAGCCACCATCACTGCTATGGCAAGGGGCCAACTCCTCTTCAGCTTTTCCTCCACCAAGACCCCAGGTCCTCTTTTTAGCAAAGCTTCTTTCTGTCTTCTCATTTCCCCTCCTGTGCTATCACACAGGCTTAGGTTGTGACAGGTGCAGACTTTACCTTTATCCTTGCTGGATTTCAGAGGCTTTCTTTCACACTTGTCTTCCAGACAGGTTGGTTGGAAGACCACCTGAACAGCTGCTTTGTGCTCCCAGCATAAGGATCTGCAGCCTCAATTCAATGCACAAATCTGCTGAGTAACCATTCTGCTCAGCCATCCAGGCTGCTGGTGTACACTGACCTTAGCCTTGTCATTTGAGGAATGCCCTCTGTTAATGCCAATTAAATGTCTGGCTGTTGACCATAATTATACTTAGAGCTTCATGGCCCAGCTGTGAGCTTTGATCCAGGTTGTGGTCCATCCATTCAGAGAATATCATCCCAATATCTGGCCCATATAAGAGACAATGTCAAAGGCTATGGTAAAACTAAAGTGACATCCACTGCTTCCCCCACCTCATCCATTCATCCCCTCATTCCAGCCCAGATGACACCACTTCAGCTGCGTACAATTTGTCTATAGTAGATCAATGGCTTTTCCTAGCTACCTTCTTGTATCATCTGGACAAGACTTCTCTGTGGACTTGCTCCATAATATTCCCAGGAAATAAGTACTTATACCTTAAAGAAAACATCTTAATATTTGCTAATGCTTTGGCTAATCCCTTTCTGAATAAGCCTTTTGATTACATGTGTTGAGTTTGTGAGACCTTCAGCATGAGCCTAAAGTGCTGGTGGGGAGTGGCTGAGCAAGTCAAACTCAGAAGGAACCTAACCAGGACACACCTATTTCTCCTCCATTGAGAATATCTCTCTTCCCAGCCTCGCCACCAAGGACACTCTTCCTGCCATTGTTGCCATGGCCTTGCTCTAAGGGGAGAAGGTGGGAAAAAAAGAGAAGGAATGAGGCGACCAGCCCAATGGAGAGTTGGAATATGGTTGTGTCAAATCCTGGCACCTGGCAAGGATTCAACTAGTTTGAGTAAAGGAAAGAATAAGGAAGAAGAAAGGGTAAAGTCATCTGCATGGAGTGCTAGGACAGGCATGGTCATTTCTAGAGAGCATGAGTGTTCCAGTCAACAGGAAGGGCAAGGTGCTTGCCAAAATAGAGACCTGCCCAATGGCCCAGAGTAGTTGGGAGTTCACAGCAGGAGGTTGAGTTTCACCGGGTATACCTTGTGCTCACCAGGGTCTGAAGTACAATACTGAGGTAAGAACTACTGTAGAAAGAACCAAAATGGCTGGGAAGCCACCAGGCCTGACTGTGAAGTCAGAGCAAGACAAATGCTGCTTTCCTAAGCTGGCAAGCCCTTGGGTGGCTTCAGATTCACTCCTGTGTTGCCATGGCATTTGCTCACAGCCAGGGAGGCATCTGTGGCATCTCCTGAATCGCTCTGTTTCTGTGGAAAACAAAACTCCTGGGAATGCTGTTCAGTACAGCAGCAGGCAGCCTCATGGAGGACCTTGTGGGGGTTTACTGGGGCCTTCCTCTCTGGAAAGGCTTGGTAGGAGACAAGTTCCTGTGTCTGGAACTGGACCATATAATTGCAATTGAGGAAGGAGGCAGATGCAGTGGTCAGAGGTAATGACCCTGTAGGAACACCTGTGCATGTGGCATCAGGAATGTAATGCTAATTAGAAGAAACATAAATAATCCTATCATCTGTTGTTGTACCCATCCTCATGTGATTGTATTTCTGTGATGGATTCATATTTGTAATCTCCTTCCTAGCACACTAGAAAACTTTTAACAGATGCACAGAAAAGCAAATAGGACTTTGGCACAGCAACAACACTGCTGTGGAGCTGTGTGTGTGTCTCTAATGAAGGAGGAAAGGCCTCAGAGCTCAGATTCTGCTGTGCAGCAGGCAGAGGTCTCCAGGGCCCCAGGGTGAGTGTGAGTACCCATGTACTGCAGTCCCTGGGCACTCATGAAACCTGCCATGCTGGGTCACCCTCCTGCAGTGACACAATATCATTTAAAGTTGTTTGCTTATTACAGAGATACTATCACAAGGTGTGGTGCCCTGATTGGAGTCTAACAAGACAGTAACACTTATTCACCCACCCACCTTTGGCAGATGGGCTGAGGGTCTCTCCTTGGCTTCATGACAGAAAGTGGTTGATTCACCTCCACCCAGCTGTAATTATGGGTTACTGCCTACTGGAGGTTCCCATGTTGGCATCGGAGTGGTGAGCCTTGAACTCACTGCTAAGATTAATTGCAAAGTAAAAGCATGGCTTCTAATGCCTGTTTTATATTCAGCCTAGAAGTTACTTAATAAGCTGTATCATTTACTTGTGATTGTTTTCTTTTAATGATCATTAAAATGCTCCTAATTGCTATTAACCTACCACACTTCTATTTCTCAGCAGCTGTTTGCATGCAGCCTTCCCATCAAACTAGAAAGCAGTTCTGGTAGCAAAAGTTTTATGACATTTTCGGTTTTTCCTTTCCTTTTGGAAGAGTTCCCTATTAAGTTCTTTTATTCTAGATCCTTCTGTGTAAAGCACTGCTCCTTCTGGATCTGGATGGGGCTCTGCCCTCCTGAAAATTTACCATTTTATCCCCTGAGATTTAGGACAAAATTTTTCCCTTGTAACTGCAGTTCTTACTGAACCAGGCTGGCTTGGCACATCTCCACTCCTTCTTTGTATAAGTTTATTTATTTTTGTATCAGAAAGATAATAATATTGACAAAATAGGTTTATTCAGACTCTTAACTGTACAGTTTACCACACAAGCAAAATAAAACATCCATCACACTTTCTTTTATTTATGGCATCAGTGCCGAGCCATTATAGTACCAGCTCTAGGAAATTCTTTTTGCCCTTCACCTTTTGAAATCTCTTTTGCACCACACAGAGCTTTCTGTTCACTCAGCAGCTTCCATCTCTGCAAGAGGTGGTTGGTACAGAGTGAAGATCATCAGCAAGGCCAAGCCTGCAGGACCCCAGTCCCCAGGGTGCAGGAGGAGCAAGGCAAGGGGACATAGTGCACCTGCAGCTGCTCACCTGGATGCTCCAACCATAGCACAGCCTGGAGAAGGCCCATGGGAGCCCTGGGTGGGATCAGGGGTCCCTTAGGGAGCTCAGCCATCTCTGTTCAGGTTGAGTGGAGCCCATCCCCATTGAGGGGTGTTCCCAAACGCCTCCCCAGGACCAGCTGTAGCTTCCATTTGGCTCAGCCACAAGGTTCTGGAGCACCGTAGAGCTGTGGTGTGAGTGCTGTGGTGAATGACCTGTTCCATGGAGCAAGCACTCAATCCCAGAGCTCTTACCCAACCAGCGGAGTCTCATTTATGGATCAGATGTAGTATACAAATAATTCTATAAACACAGCTATGGAAGAGGAGCTCCAGTCCATTTATCAAGGCCTGTTTTCTTATGCATCCATCAGAGACTTAGGATCAGAGTAGG
Organism: Heliangelus exortis; assembly: GCF_036169615.1. NCBI lineage: Eukaryota > Metazoa > Chordata > Aves > Apodiformes > Trochilidae > Heliangelus > Heliangelus exortis. The sequence continues at coordinate 8,736,331 of NC_092434.1, forward strand.
GTGTAGGTCCTGGGGAGAGTTGACTGGAGTTAGTAAGGAAGAAAGAGGTGTGGGAGGACTGAGCAGCATTTCTAAAGAGAAGGTTCAGTCACATTTTTCCTGTTTTCTATCCAGTGGACAAGAATTCTGATAAAATGATATATGGGGGTCTGGATAAGGGAATAAATAGAGCAGAGACAGCAATGCAGGAAGGGGAGATCAGTTCACTATTAGTTGTTAATATTCCAGCTTCACCTTCATAAGCACTGTGGTGTCAGTGTCACCTGATAAGAGGCATGTGCCATGTCTGGGGGGATTGCTGGGGTGGAAGCAGTGCCTCTTGCACTTGAAAGGACACAGAGTCCATGTGCCCAAACTCTGCAACCAGGAACCAGGATTTGGGAGCTGTTTCTGTCTGGCACCTGAGCCTTGCCCTTCAGAGCCCAGTGCTGCAGCTGAGGGGAGGTGACCCTGGTCCAGCAGGTCAGACATCTGCACTGTTGAGCCCTCCCAAACACAAGCACAGCCTCACCTTTGTGCTACATCCAGCTGAGCAGAGAGAGGACTTTACCTCCCCTTCTTGTATCAGGAAGGTCAATCCCCATACAGGCTGCCTTTTCTTTTAAATCTGTACATTAAAAGGCATCATAAAAAGCTGTAATAGGGATGCAATTAATGACTGTTTGGAAGCACCACACAATTACTGGCTCTTGGTGCAGTAAATAGAAAGCAGTGAGGTTCTGAAGTTCATTTCCAAACAGGTGAGTGGGAACTGTCAAACCAGGAGGTGATTAGTGTGTCTGCAGGTCTGGTTTCTCCTTTCCCTGAAGTGAAGGTGGGTGTTAGGCTGAGGTGTGCAACATCCACATCATGCCTCATCTGAGATTTGCCAATACTCATTTGTTGCTTTCTACTCTTTAGCAATCAAACAGAAACTTTTCAGCTGGTACCTTCTGGGTGACAAGGTTTGAGAAATAACCTTTTGGTCACTATTGCAGCATTGTGAAAATGTTCTTAGGTGATACAACAGCTGCATCACATGAGTAGAGCACATAATCTTGGAGCTACCTGCATTCTACAGTATGATCCTGTACATGGATTAATTCTCTGAGTCATATTATACACACTGCAAGGGAAATACTTCAGATGCAGCTGCTCTGGCTTTACATGAACATATTCTGCTGTTACAGAAACCTTAAAATTTACTGCTGCTTACACACTGTCAGAGGCAAAAGCTGCCTTGGCTGCCATGGGAGCAGGACTGGGTCAGTAATGTCATGTTACAATTTATAGGCCTGTTTGTATCACCAATATTGTGATTGCTTTGGAGGCAGTTTGCCCTCTAGTTAGTTTTGGGAAATATATTTAAATTTCAAAATTGGTATTGTCTTATTAAACCACTCTAAAAATGTAGGTAACAGACAAAGGTATCTTCCCAGTGAAGCCATGTTGAGTCATTTTATATTACCACCAAAGGAACCAACCAAGATTTTACAACAATAGTTGGCAGTATTTCTATTAAATGGCATTAGCCAATAATTTCTAAAACTGCCTGTTAATTACCACATTCAGCCCTTGCAGGCAGTTCTATTTTACATAAGTGCAATCCAGTTTCCAACCATGAGCTGAGGCCTTTAGCCTTTTGTCGGAGCCCAGCAAGACTGTGCGTTACCATATTCCTTTCCAGGGTAAATCTTTGGGGTTTGGATTTTTGGCAGGGTTTTTTTGTCTGTTTGCTTATTTGTTTGTTTTTCACCCTGACACTGCCAGGTAACATTCAAGAGAAACAGATTTAGGCACCACTGCATTCGGGCAGCTCATCTGGATGGTGCATGGAGGGCTGCCAGCTGCGGGCTGGGGCAGATGAGTTCAAACACAGCACTCTGTGGATGAGGCACGGATGCTGTGGGGGCTGTGGCTGCCATCCTGGCTCCAGAGCCCACACCATCTCTGACACCAGCAGCAAACTGCTCGTGCAGACAAGCAGCTCTTGCTTGGTGCCACATCTGTGCTGCAGCCACCAGCCTGGGCTGGTCACCACTGGCAGGCATGGGGCAGAAAGTGCTGAGATGTCTCTGTGGGAGCCAGGGGGACACCGAGCAGGAGGCTGCCTGCTCTTTGGGGTGCCCAGCTCCATCAGCTCAGGTGCATCATGCAACCCTTGAGTAGTGAAATCTCCCATTACCTTTGGCAAGAGAGCTGGCATGGCGTGTTCTCCTGTCACAGCTGCTTTCAGGAGATGTCTGCTGGGTTCACAGCATGTCTGGAGGACATCACTTGATGCTGCCAAGCTTTATCTTCTAGCTACACAAACACATCCTAGAACATAGAGTGGGAGCAAGTAAGAATAACTCTCTTGTAGGTAACTGTAACAGTGAAATTTGCTTTGTACTTATCATGTTGACTAGCTGTAATTATTATTGCTATTGTTAGTGCTACTATTGCAATATTACCTGAGGCTGCCCAGTCAGTCCTGGGCTCCATTGTATTCAGCACAAACGCACCCAAACCCCTCAAAAAAACTTAGAGTTCAGAATGCAAGTGACTTACAATGGTGAAAAGGAGGGATAAAACCAAATGGATACAATTAGCTTAGGCACAACTTAGTCATCCTTTTCTTGGTATAATTATAAAATGGACAAAGGTAGCGCCAACAAACCTCAAATGCCCTTCTAGCCATAATTAATTACATTGCATAATAATGGTGTCAGTTTAAACATTGTTTAAAACCGATGCTTTGCTCGAAATTACTGTACAGCCACACTTACATCTTGCACAACAGAGTAACACACAGCAGCATCTTGACTTCCATTTTCTATTTTGTTGTGTCATCTGTGCACAGGAAAAGCTCCTGACGAAAGAGGAGTTAGAGGTACAATGGTAAATAAAAGTAGGTAGATTCATCTGTCTGTGGGATGTAAGGAGCAGGTAAATACTAGAAGTGCCCAGAGTAGAAGTGGGTACAAAGGGAGTGGCCTTTGCCTGTGCTTACCCTTGGCTACACCACGTAGAAGAGTTGCATAATTGATACAATTGAACCAGATCAGTCCTTTATTTATAGAACGTAATGAGATGATGTTCAACATCCTGGATCACGCTGCATGGGCGATTGCCATATATGCACCCAGTGACAATAAAAACATTTCCCTAAGGGGTTATGTATCTTCATCTTCTCTCGTTGCATTCAGGACTTCATTTTGTGAGCGGTTCTGTAAGGAGTGCAGTAATTAAAAACTAAAGCAATCCTGCTCTGCTGTCACAGACACTGTGTTCAGGGCAGTGAATGCAGATCAGCTCCGTGTCACTGAAGTTCAGGTGTCCCATGTAGTGTATGAAGCGTTGCCATAGTTTGGTACTTAGGGTGTGCACAGGTCTAACCATGCCACAGACCAGTGAGCACAGTCACCAGTGTTGTACTTAAGTTAATCCTCCACAGCCTGCACTTAACTCTGGCTTACCTAGAAAGCATCTGGGCTAAAGCTCAACACCAAAACCCAAACAAACAAACAAAACCCAAAAAAATCTGCGGCATTTGATAGCTGCTTTTGGGATGGGAATGGCTGTGAGTCACAAAGCAGTCCCCTGGTACAGACAAATGACCCAGATGATTTGAGCCCCGGGCTCACACACCAGCTTGTGCCTGCCACTTGTGTCTCTCACTACTGAGTTTGACACTCTGCCTGTGAGCCTCACCTAGGGAAGATTCTGGTCTACAACCAAAGCAGGAGCATCAGGTGTCATGGAGACAGGGCTACAGCAAAAGTTACATGAAACAGAACACAGCACTGCTATGATTTTATCTCTTTGTTGTTCTCATTGAAAAAATGGGTAATTTAGAAGTATTCCTCTTGCTGAATCATTTGTCCATCTTTACGTGATGTTCTGCTGTTCGTATTGCATCACTTGAATTTAGCCTTTATTTATAATGCTACAGTGTTTTATGTATACACTTTATAATTAGAACTAAATTGCAAGCTTGCTTACTACCTTTAGTTGGCTTTTCCAGAGCATTACTTGTAAAAGGATCACAATTGCTCAGTTCTTTTCAATTTCTCAGTGAATATTGTCATAAATTTGAAACAGGCCTCTCTTTTTAATTTATCCTATTTGTAAGCTTTACCTGGTGCCCATCTGGTGCATAGAACTGAACTGCATCAAAGAATTGCATTTTTCAGAAAAAGAAAAATAAATTCAGAAGCTTTTTACACTTTTCTCAAAAAAATCCTCCTTTTCTGAATTAAAAAAAATAAATAAATCACTACATCAATATACTGAGGGAGTCCCATGCTGGTTCGTATATTAGAATTTAACTGGGCTTTTGACGTGTAAAACTTTAGCCTATAGACATTGGCACAGTCTTGATACACTTTGAATTGAAAAAAATCCATATAGGTTAATGTTCCTGCAGGAAGGATCTAGTCCTTCCTGTACACACGCTGCAGACTTAGGCACAATGCTCCCATTTTATCATTTGTTATTTCAACTTTGCTGATGAATCAGTGGTGTTATTCCAAAGAAAAACTGGAGTAGCACAGCAGTGAATCAGGCTCACTGGCTCTGCATCTCACCATCCAAAATGAGGATCCACCTACAGGTAAATCACTATCGTACTGCAAGTATCTCACCAAATGCAATCTGTTCTGGCTTGCCAGATCTTCATCAGAACAGGATTGCGTGTGCTCAGAACTAAAGCACATGCTGACTGCTCTTCAGTCAATGGGAATACTCATGTGAACAAGACAAGCTGGTTTTGGCTTTTCTAATTACAAATCACTCAAATCAAAAATAGCAGGGCTGTGTTACTTTTTTTGTTACAGTTGCTGCTGATGTTTTCTTTACCTGGCTGCCAGGGATGGAGAAAGCAGCACCTCTGCTGCTTGCCCAAGAGGTGTGAGGTGCAGGCCTGGCACCCACGGGGAGCTGGCAGGCAGCCGGGGCACCCTGCGGAGGGACTGCTCAGGTCGCTCTCTCCCACCACCACACACTGAGGCTGGTGACACCTCCAAGAGTGTGTTCCTGCAGCAGTGGGAGTTACATCAGATGCTAGAGCTATTTTATTTGCAGTTACAAGCTCAGCTTCCCCCTGTACACGTCTGGAAACACTCAGCAGCAAATAATGCTAGAAAGTGTATGTAACTGTAATCAGATTATTTGGGTTTCTTCCTTCAGTGTGATAATCTAATGATTTACAAAACAGCTTCCATTCAAGCTGACAAATAAGTTCCATTTTCCCTTATATGCCATCGTTGTTTTGTTCCCCAAGTCAATTTCAAAGGGCACCTCACAGAGGTGTGCATTCATCCAGCACCTGCAGACCCAGCCCTCTCCCCATGCACAAATTCTCTACATTTACCTTTTGTGCTCCTTAAACTGACTGATAAAAATGGGTCCCAGTTACGTGATGGTCCAAAGAGTCTCAGCAGGAAACACAGCCAAATGTCTGTTGATTTGATGAGGCACCATCACAGAGGACCCAAGCAATTACCTGAGTGTTTAGTTTTAGCATGGGGGATGGAAGAGATGATCAAGGTGAGATGCCTTTGGATGGGAGATGGGGTTCCAGCTTCTGCCTTGGGATTGCACTGGGAATACAGCTGGAAAAGCTCTTTTGTTTCTGCCATTTGGTAAGAACATCACCTCGGGCAGCATCACGGCTGCTGCAAAGACTGAGTGAGGCCACGGGCACCTGGCTCTGCCCACATGACCTCCCCTTGGGAACTGCAGGTGCAGTGCCCAGTGCCTGGGGGCTGAGCATGCCAGGCCCCAGGGGTATCACACAGGCTCTGCTCCTCAGGCCGACATCAGCACTGCAGCAGCACTGCTGGGTTTCACTGGCTTAGCACGGGGTTTTTTCACACCACTAAAGGCTTTGTCTTTTGGTATTCATCCTGATGGCATCAGGCTGTCATGGGTGACACCATGAAAATAGAGTTATTTGCTAGTGATCACAGCAGAGGGGAGAGAAAGGGGGGGGCATGACCTGCTGCATCCCTGCCAAAGGCACTGTATCTGTGGCAAGGTTTGGCTGCAGCAGAAGGAAGATAAGTTATGTGCCTAATTGCACTTCGTGGCTTTCAGGAGCTGAGTGATGGCTTCACTCTGCAGTGACACCCAGCCTTGACCAGCACTGAGCAATTGTCACTGTCAAAGAGACACCAGATAAGCCCAGGACAAGTGAAGCATCATGAGATAGTATAAGAAATGAGCTAAAGGCAGAATCTTACAGTAAAACTAAGGCAAACACTGGTCTGCTAAGAATGTCATCCTAGTTTTTATCTTGTAGCAGGGAGATTGTTTCTGAGAACCTATGCAGAGCTAAATGAATTCATAACCCTCTGTACCAGGTGCAATCATTAGTCAGTAAATGAATTACACATAATTATCTGCTTTGTATTTAATTCACTTGGCTTCCAGTTTCTTACTCTTCATACATTGAAACTATCTTTCTCACACAAACACACTCCATGGGCAAGAAGGTATTGGATGGCTGCCATTGTCCTGACTCATGAATCAGACTCCACGATTTGAATGATATTTATCTAAGCCTGGAAACAAAGAAGATGGCTATGGGTCCAATGAGAGAATAATTATTGTTATTATGTTTATAGAGCAACAAAGTCGGGAGTTAGGACCCCGGGGGAAAGGCGGCAGGAAGGGCAAGCTGGGCAGAGGCAGGAGGCTGTAGGCAGTGTTTCAGTGCAGGCATCTGCCAGGGCCCTCTCAGGGCTCCCTGTCCATGAGTCACCTCTGCCAGGAATCTCCCAGCAGACAAGCTAGGTGGGCAGGTGATGCCAGTCCTGGTGGGGATGCTCTCTGGGAGCTGTGAGACCACCTCCCTGAGGGCTCTCCTGTGATACCAGGACCACACTGGGCCTGCAAGGGTTTTGGCAGCGACTGAAGGGAGTTGGGGTTGGCACAAAGCACCCCAGTCAGCTCTGCTGAGGATGAGGATGGGGACATGCTGCTCTGTGGGCAAACCAGCCCTGGCTGCACTGGGTAGCAGCACTGGCAGGACAGCCTCCTGCTTCCAGCAGCGGATGATTTTTTTCTTATACAGAATCCAGCTGTACACTGACATCCACAATGACTTTAACTAAACTACAAAGGGGGGAAAATCCATAAGAAGAAATGCTTGATTTGCAAGTGTTTCCAGTGGCACAGCAGGCTGCTTAGAAATAAAATGTCCCTTGAAATGACATTTGGGCTCCCCTTGTTCCATAACTTCAGTGCAAGCTCAGGTCAGGGAGCCCAGCTCCAACACCTTGGAGTGCTTTGGATGCTGTGACAGTGGCACTGCCATGTGTGACCCAGGATTAATTCTGCCAGATTAATGCTCTTTGTACTCAGAGAAGGGCAGTGACAGAGGAGTCACTATCTGTCCTGTACGACTGTCTACAGTAAGCAGTAAGTTAGGGATAACAAATAATTTGAAACATATTTCTAAAATACTTGTGACACACAAAAACCTCATCTTGGCTGGGATTGCAGGAGTCCCCTATATTTAGTGGACACCCCATGCCCTGCTACGAAGTGGGCTGCAGCCCTCTGATGTGGCTGTTGCTGGGGCATACACCCACACAACTCACTCACCTTCCTCACTGTGATCATGGAGACAGTCACCCATATTCATGGCCAACTTATGATGATGTGTCTGTAGAGTGAAATACTGAGTGCTTGGTACCACCAAGCAACAGCCCTGCCATCACAGCTCTGGCTCTGAAGACCCTGGAGAAGGATGTCAGACTCTGGAAATGCAGTTTAAGGCAGCCATGGTAACAGCCAGCAGCACTCCTGCTGAGAAAGTTGGGAAACGTGTCATTTACTTCCATTAACTCAGTTTTAGGAAGGTAAAGTTTGAGCCAGCTTGCAACTATCTCTAGTGATCTTTTGCTTAACAACATACAGCCAGGGACACAGTAGGACAAAGAGCCAGGTAGAGAGGTTACCTGGAAATAACAATGAATTTAGAATGCACCCAAGACATCCTGTTCTGGTTCTCTCACAATCACTGAAACACTTCACTGGAAGGAGGCAAACCCACTGCCTTGCAAACAGTCAGTGCTCTAAAACATACCACTAAAAATGCAAGATAAAAACTTTACGTCCCCTCTACTCTAGAGTTTCCCATTCTAGTTTCCCATTCTTCCCATTTCTAGAAGTTTTATCTCAGTAGGTGTTCTGACTGATTAGTAAATCCATAGTAATATCCTGGGAAGAAACAAGGAAAGGCTTTGACTAGGAAGTGTTGGTAATACAATGATACGCAATAAATCTTTGGATCACAAAGCATTTCTTTGGGGATGTGCATTGAAGTGCACTTTTTTTAACTATGGTGAATCTTCCTTACTTAATTCCCTTTTCAGAGCAACTTAAATTGCCTGGAGGAGTTTGATAGGAAACACTTATATGCAGACACTAAGATTGCAGGGGAAAAAAAAAAAAAAAAGGCTTTACATGAGACCAGTCAAAAAAAATTGCTGTGACAATACTGGGAGAGGAGAAAAAAGGCTTTACTGACTTAGTAAAGATGGGGAGCCCTGGATCAGGACTTTCTCAATGTCTCAAAACTGTCACAGAGCCTTGAGCAAGCCAAGGCACCTGTGAGTGCTTCAGTCTGCCTTGCTGTAGCAGTGATGAGACACCAGCTCCCTGACTGGTAGCCTGGGAGAAACAAAGGACATTGCACTGGTTACCCAAGCTCACACTTCTTAGCCCGTATTTACCATTGAAAATTGCTGCCTCTATTGAAGACTACTTTAGAATGGAAACAGAACTTTGTGCCCCAAAACATGTTCATTTTTTAATCTATTGGTTTGTTACTTATCTATCAGTGTGGTTATTTATCAGTTGATCTAATAAACATTACTGCTCCCCACCAATTTGATCTACAAGGTGTTTAAAGATCCTTGAATGGAAGAATCACACAAAACCATACAGTGCAGTACCAGGAAGGTAGAGAAATAGCTAAATACAAGACTTAATAAATACTGTGCATACAGTGTCTTCTGTATCTCCTTCTCTCCTTCCATGATACACAGAGCTTTTTTACTATTACTACAGGAAAAAAATACCTAAATAGTGGCCTAAGTCATAGGAAAAGCCCTCTCCTGTTTACAGTCCCTGAGAAATAATGCCATGAACTACAGACCCAACGAGAATAACACAAATAGTTCTCTCTGAGCTAGCTGACAGAAAACAGTCAAAACCAAGGCTATAAATTGCTGCTTCATTATAAATCACAGGTTCCTGAACAATGTTTTCCTCCAGTTGCCTGCTCTTACTGAGTGCCCATGGCAAGGCTGAGGCACAGGGCTGCAGAGCCGGCATGAATCCAAACATCACAGAGCATGAGCAAAGCAAGTTCAGGGCTGTCTGCACCTGTCTGGAGAGATGTATTTTTTAGCATAGCACAAGAACTTAGAATCAGGTCCTTTTCCAGTGTTAACACTGCCTAATTTGGTGCGAGATCGGTAATAGAAAATGTATTTCACATTTGGAAAGAGGAATTTTTGCCAATTTACAAACTGTTCAATGTTTACAAGGTTTTAAATTGGAGTCAGTACCAGGAGAACAGATTCAGCAGTAGAAGCTGTTACTTAGTAGAAGTTACAGTTAGTGGTCTTCTTGAGTACTATCAGTAAAGCAAGCCTCGTATTTTGCAGAAATAGCCTGTACTTGGAGGTTTTTACTAATTTTTGGTGAAGTTACTCAAGTAAATTAGAATAGAAATATTGTTTGGTGAGCCATGCTCACCTGTGCTTCGGAAGGCTTAGAAAGTGACAGAGAGAAGGAAGGGAAAGAACCACATTCTCCTCTGGATCACAAATCTTGCCTGTTTATACCTGAAAGACCATAAATCTTTCTGTTTGCAGAGTACTGGCATGTTGCCTGGGAACTTCCATTAAAAGATGTAGTTCTACTGCACTGCCAGTGTCAAAGGTAGCATCTCTAGCATGTAAAGAAAAGCTTTAAGATCATGTCTGAGGTAAAAAGAAAATTCCCTGATTAATTTGACAGCAGATTCAGTGTCACCTTCCTGTGAGGATGTTGGGCTATTTTCTCCAGTGACATTGCAGCACACTCTGCCCCCCAGCTTTTATGTTATTCCATTTTGTCTTGTTGCACAAGCCTTGCTCTAGGATGAATGTATGAATTTGTATTTTGGTCGTGTGAAGCAATCTAGCCCTGACCTTGCTGTGGTTCTTTACACACATGTAAAGCATCTTCTGAAGCCAAAGAGAGTTTGTCTCTAAAACCTAATGGCAGGACAGGTCACGTCCTTTATGTCCTGAGCAGGCAACAACTGCTTGCACGTCCATGACTCTCAACCTTCTGAGTATCTCCCTGGCTGACAGGGAGGAGATTTGTAACCTGGGGTCCCATGAACAGCTTTGTGGTGTGACTGAACTCATAAGAAAGAGCCCCACCAGCACAGCTAATGGGCACAACTCTGAAATACGACTTTTTCTGAAGAACCCATTCCTGGCTCTGCCTCCTGCCACCCCATGCTAAAGTAATGAACTAACCCCATTTACAACTGTTTTGCTTGACATATGGGTCCCAGATAGGGGAATATAGCAAAAAAAGAAGACAAACTTAACCCAATGTGGGAAAGTCCCTATTTCACTGTGTGTGGGTATATACTGGTGAGCTTGGCTCTACAACAGGGAAAGGACAAAAAGCCAAAGAGAGGAGAAAAGCTGAGCTGGGAGGGAGGGGCAGAGGGAGATTTTGTGTGCGTCTGGGAAGGAAACAATGGGACAAGGGGAAGGAATTAAAAGAACCACATCCTTCTCTGCATCACAGCCCTGCAGTTTGAGTTACTCCCTCACAATGGACCAACCCATAGTGCCCTATTCCTAACATTGCTCCCCTGTGACCACTGTGGTGAGGCTCCATCTCCTTAGATGTGTCTCGACCAGGGTCCATTAGGGCAGCAATCCTCTTAGCATGTTAGCTCAAACCTCTCTCCTTCTTTCTGATGACATTTTGATGTGTCCCCCAGCCTTGCAAGACTATCCCAAGCCCCTTCAATTAAGCATCAGCCAAAAGATGTTCCTCCCTTCCTTCCACCACTGACCCCACAGCCAAGACAACCCTGCCCCAGCCAGACAAGCTCTCTCTAAAGCTCCCCACAAGCCTTCAGTGGGGAGCTCCTTCCAGCCCATCCCACTTCCCTGCAATGCAAAAGGAAAAAGCTACACAAGGAAAGGACAAAGGCAAGATGGTATTTCCTTGCACCCTCTTATACCTGTGTCTTTTCCTCTTCTGGCCTCTCATCTCTGCTTCTGCTAAGTTTCTCAAGCTCATCGTCTTGTTTGTGAGTTGCTGCACGTCTCATTAATGACAATATATTAATATATATTATATTATAATACTCTAGATGCATCATATATGCTATATGAAAGATACACATCCCTATGAGATATAATCAGGTTTCATTTTGCTTTGATAAACCTTTGACTATAGTCAGGGTGTCTTATCTAAATATTTAATAATGATCCCCCAATGCAGGAAGCACATAGAGCTCTTGGAGCATGTCCAGAGTTGAGCCACAAAGACCATCTGAGGGCTGGACCCCTCCTCTGTGAAGCCAGGCTGAGAGAGTTGGGGTTGTTCAGCCTGGAGAAGAGAAGGCTCTGAGGAGATCTTACAGGTGCCTTCCAGTGTCTGGAGGCAGCCTACAGGAAAGCTGGGGAGGGACTTTTTACAAGGGCATGCAGTGACAGGACAAGGGGTAGTGGTTTTAAACTGGAAGAAGTTAGATTTAGATTAGACATTAGGAAGAAATTGTTTAGTGTAAGAGTGGTGAGACACTGGCACAGGTTGGCCAGGGAGGCTGTGGATGCCTCATCCTCAGAAGTGTTTGAGTCCAGATCGTATGAGGCTTCAAGCAACCTGGTCTAGTGGGAGGTGTCCCTGCCCATGCAGGGGCGTCGGAACTGGATGATCTTTCAGGTCCCTTCCAACCAAAATCTTTCTATGATTCTGTGATTTGAGGTTCCCTCTTTGCAGGGTGAACTTTAAAGGTCCAACTTCCTTGTCTCCAGAGAGCAGAGGAGCTTTATTCCTTGCTCTTAGCACCTGTGTTGGATTGACATTAATCAAGAGAAACCCAAAACAACCTGAACAACCCCTGTGCTCTCAGCCCTCTAAGTCCTACAGCTCTGAGGTCACCCCACAATAAATAGCACTACTACCTGGAGAGCTTCTGTTGCTGAGAACAAGGGGAGTATGAGGGGGCAGGTTACACACTTGGAAGTGTACAGAGTCCTTCAGGATTTATTTGTTCAGAGAGAAAGTGAGTCATGAGAAACCTTAAGGTGGAGCACTCAAAACAAGGAGTGTATAAATGATTGGCAAGGGAAGGTCAGCACTAGCCCTTCAAGTCTGAGCATGTCTCCTTGTCGATGGTACATAAATAATACTGGTTGGGTGCCTGTGGCTGCAGGAGAGCAGCTATCACACTTCCAGTCTCTGACACATCTCTGACTCATCATCAGTGAGGCTGATCTCAGTTTTCTTAAAAAAATAAAAAGGTAGTTAAGGTTACAGGAGGAAAGTGGTAAAAAAATGGAACTCGATCAGCAGACCCAGTTTTAAGACAAAACTGCACACTTGACAAAAGCATTTTTTTAAAAAACACAAACTAAAACCCCTTTACTACATGGACAGCCAAATGCAGGGATGAGAGATGGACCAGAATTCCACTTGCACTCGTGCAGCAATGCAATTAATCATCTTGTCAGATAAAATCTGATTGCAGAGTCTTTATTAGCACACTGATACAAATGAAAGAAAGTACATTGCCTGTTTTCTTTAGAAAACAAGTTGAACTTAAAGCGTTTGCAGACAAGAAAAAAATAATTTGACCTCCTCAGTGAGCAGTAATGAACAGTGATTTTCTCAGAGGTATCTGAAAATAATATATTTTTTTTCTAAAATAGACTCTTCTGTACTATTGATTTTAAAGAAAATATTCTGTGGGTAGCACACCTAGGTACATTAACTCTCTTGTCCTTAAATCCACTATTACTTGTGGCATTGCATGATCTCACATCTCATTACTGAACACAGCTGTCCAAAAGCTGTAGGCTCTGGTATTTCCAGCAACATCAACTGTATCAGCTGTGGGAGAATCCAGGCCATTGTTGTAGTTTATTTTCCAGCTGTGACTGCTCTTAGACATTTCTAACACCAAATCTTTTGCAGACTTATTGAGTGCCTTTTGCACTAAGATTTTCTTCAGATACTCTTCAGTAAATTTCTTATAATGGATTCAAGTTGGACAGTGAGCTGCCTGTCCAGCCTCAGTGCCATCTGACAATCCAGCACTTCCTCTGCAGCCACCACTTTCTGTCTGGGATGATTCTCAGATGCTCTGGTGACACTACAGTGCTGGCAGAGTGAGCCTTGCTTGTGATTTACTGAACTGTAGAATCCGAATTAAATTTTTAATTGTAATGAGTTTTTAAAACGTGCAGAGATATACAAAGTTCTGTTAAGTAGTTTTGCATTTTTTTTTCCTGTCTGCATACATCTATAGCTATGCATCTTGTCTCAATATATTTGTGGATGTGGCCCATGCACCTCTTTGATTTGAGAATTTTAAAACATTTTACAAACATTGTCTGTGAAGTAAAGAATTCTTACTCTCACATTCTATCCCCTCAGGTCAGCTGAGATGCAGGGAAGACATAAATTCTTCTGTATAACAGTTCTATTTTTCAGGACCCCAAAAAATCTGACACTGAACTGGCCAAGAAAAGAGACAAGTCTCTTGCTTTGGTAAGTGGATGTCAACTTCCCATCTGTCAGACAACTTTCAGTAACATTTGACCTTGCCTGGTTTGCAGATCTGTTTATCTTTTTGCTTTCTGATCAACAAATAGAGTAGAAAAAGTCTTTGAAAAGTAATATAAAATCTATCTGAAAAATGCCAATCATTGCAGAAACAATGAGTGAAAATGAGAGATGGTATTTGCTTTGTTTGCAGATGTGGGGAGTGGCAGAAGGAAGCAGCACCACTGGATGGCTGTGATATCATCTTCAAGTTATAAGACCTTTTTCTAAGCCATTTCAACCAATGTTACATGTTGAGTTTGCCTCATCATTCTCTGCCTTCTGCACTCACGTGGGTACTCACTTGTTCACCAATAATTAAGGGAAGGGGTCAAAATATAACTCTCCTGTTCAGATGGGTGAACTTCTGAAGAGCCTAAAACCTGACCTCATCTGTTGGTAGACTCAGCCCACACAGGTACATTTTCCTAGAACAGTATTTTTCCTGTGCATTTCTACAGGCACAGTGAGTGGTGAGATCATGAGTGTGCAGTTTACTCATGCAGAAATAAAGTAATGAAATGGAGTCTCTTACCTGTTCTCTTCCTTGAGAGGTGCTACAGAAGGCTGTCATTTTCCAAGCAATTGTTGGTGAAATCTTGTCTGCATACTTTTGTGTGAAACAAAAGAACGAGACAAGAGTTAACATAAGAGTTACAAACTAATCAGAGGTTTGGCAGCTGCTTTAGATCACAGAAAAATTTCTCGTCTACTTACATTTAAATGAATAAAAAAACCCAACTCAACTACTTAAGCAGTGCTATCATATTCTTTGTCAGCGTGAGCCTCATGCTTATGCAAAGTGTATGAATGCCTTTATGCAGAGCAGACAAGCATGTTAGAAAGAAGACTGGTGACTCACAGTTCCTTCCAAGGAACTATCCTGAAAAAGGATGTTTAAACCTGTAAGCTCAGAACTGCTCTGCATTCCTCACACAGACACATTGCTATGACATGGCTGACTGTAAGTACAAACAACTTCTCAGAGAAGTTCATAACAAAACCCATATATTTATTCCTTTTAAAAGACTGAAGGAATAACCCCCAAAGCTGACCAAGCTATTTCCTTCTGTCCCCTTTGTTATTTTCTAGTATTTCTGGGCCTGAGTCAAAACCACAGCTGTCCACTCAAGCCTTCCCACTGACTTCTGTGGGGCTTGGATGGGACTTGCTTGTTATCAGGCTTTGGTACTGACCTTAGTCTGCCATCTCATCTCCCAGGCTTTCAGGAAGAGAAAATAGCAGACCCCAAATGACATGAGGAAAGAATTCAGGCTAAAGCTGCCTGGGACAGGTTTCAGTGTGTTTTGAGAAAACTGGGAGTGAGGCATGGCTTCAAAATCCAAATAAAGGAGTGATGTCTTGGCATGATATCCCAGCATATGTTTGAAGAGAACCAAACACCATAAAACTGGAGGCTTTGGGCTGTGTCTCTGATGTAATAATTAAAAATTAAAAATAAAACATAGAACTGGAATTGA
Organism: Heliangelus exortis; assembly: GCF_036169615.1. Lineage (NCBI taxonomy): Eukaryota > Metazoa > Chordata > Aves > Apodiformes > Trochilidae > Heliangelus > Heliangelus exortis. The sequence continues at coordinate 8,751,633 of NC_092434.1, forward strand.
ACTTGGAAAATTACCATAATCCTTGTATTCTCAACTTTACTGATATACAGTACTGCTCCATTTCTTTCAAGGAAAATAAGAGATAAGGACAAACCTTGAAGGTGTAGCTTTCTGCCTGGACCTGCAGTGCAGCCAGAGGATATTGGAACCATTCCCAAGTGCAGAGCCCCAGCAAACTATTGCCCTGCATATTCTGGCCCACGACACGTCCTCTAAACATTGCTCCTTGCAGACCAGCAGCTTTCTGTTCTCCCATCATCTGTGTTTCCTTCTATTATGTACAAAAAATGTGAAGAGCAAAGAAGAAAAAGTCAATGAGTGCTTAATTTATCCAGTAAGACCTTACACATGAGATGGAATAACACATGGCACCCAGGACAACATCAAAATACAGCTCTGCATAAACACAGTGGGTTTTGACTAAAGAAGTAAAACCAGGAACTACTAAAAATTAGAGGAATAAGGTACAGTTTAATAACCACAATAAATAGCTACTAACCATGCAGTAATGCAGAGGTTTCCACAAGCCCATGAACTTTGCAAGCTTCTGGGAACATCCAGTGTCATCTTCTCAGGTGAGAGAGGAGAAGGAAAGAAGGGGTTCTCCTCAAGTAATTTCTTCATTCACACCTAAGGAGGAAGTGTCTTCTGATGATGGTAAACCACAGCAAACACAAGCCATCCTCTGTCACAATCCACAAACCTGCATTCACAAAGTATTAGGCTAGTGGATTACTATGAGTGACAGTTTTCATCCTCCTTTTTAAAGCGGTAGTTCAGTAGCCCTTTGAGGATTTGAGTGTATTTTATTTTTGCTGTTTGGACAAGACAGACAAAAACCATGGATTTGAAAAAGAAAGTTTGCTAATACCCCACTGGATTTTAAAGAGAAGGTTCAGCATACACGCCTTCCCTTTGGGATTTTGATTTCTCAGATCTGAACCCCATGCAGCAGCAGAACCATCATTTGGCAGTAATACAAAGTGTGGCACAGTGATTGTTCACACAAATCCTTGCACACTCAGAAATTTGCTGGAATGCAGGCAAATGATTAATGAAATAGTAATTAGATAAACTGGGACTCTGAAAAGTGAAGCCACTTGAAAGCACGGCTCCGTGAGTGAAAAACTGGTATCAAGATCCTGCTGCTACATGAACCCCAGTATTGCTGCAGACCAGGAGTATGAGCCCTGAGCTCAGCCCCGTGTTGTAAGAGCAGTACCATTGCAGTGGATGAGTTTTTAGTTTCAAGAGCAATAAACCTTCTGCCAGTCATCCCCAAAATATACCTAACCACTCCTCACCCCTGAATATTGATGACTAACCTGCTCTGTTTCTTATCCTCATGAAAATCCTGTTTTGGTTGTTTTCAGTAAACTCAGACATACTAAACAATGCTCCGAGACTTTCCTCTCCCATCTCAGAATCATTTCATATTCTGAAGCTTCAGTGCCACTTCATAGTGTGACTAGAAATAATGCATTGACTGAATTGCATATTGCTTGTGTTCTTCTTCACTGCAACAATGAGTCATTATTCACAGTATGTTTATGTAATATCATAAATACCAATCTCTGGTATTTATGCAGCATAGTATTTACTTGGGCAAGTTGCCACATGCACTAAAGAAGTAAACAAAGAGCCATTCTTTGGAGGGTTAAAAAAGTCTTAAAATGAATCCAATTTTCCTTCATAAGGCACTCCTTGTTATTTTACCTAAAGTGGCTCTTTAAGATATACAGTATGATAAAACACACAATTCCTGGGAGACGTAATTATGGTTCCTAAGAGACTGGTGAATAAACAATCAGGAATAGAGTGTTTGTTTTCCCTAGGTTTTTCTTAACTATTAATGGAAGGCATTAAAAAAATGGAGAGGAATGTGTTGGGTTGATAACTGGTAAGAAAAGTTGAGGACTGCACTTCACTGAACACACAGGGTTTCTGCCTGAAAGCATTACTATTTTACTGGATTGCAAATAATCCTATTCTGCAAATGCATTTGCAGTGAGTGTAAATACCACCACAGTGGACTCTTTGTTATATTTACTGTACTGTGAACATCAATGGCACAACGTGTGTTCTAAAGTAAAGAGCTTGCCTCGTCTCACATTACCTTTAAGCATTAACACAAACAACTTCCTTTGAACCAAGGTGACAAAATCTGCGCTGTACAAAATGTTCTGTGTGACACAAATTCCTAAGGAATGGTGGGGGGCCCTGTCCAATGCAGCACTGAGCCATTGCAAATACTTTTCTAGCAAATTAGGGACACTGCCATCAGCCTTTCTTACATGTGGCCACTGAAAAGCTGGAAGGTGGCTAAAGCTAAGTTGAATCAGCAGCAGGAGAAACTTGTATATATTGGAATAGAATGGAGTTAGGGGCAGTGTTTAATAATATTGGTCCCCATAAAGTCATTCAAATGATCCATCACCTACAACCAAAGCCATTGGTCACCTCTCTACATCAGTCAACTCTTGTCTAAATCAGATTGATGAAAACAAAGTCTTCATTTCATTCGATGGGAATGAATCTCCAATTTGCCATCATCAGTAATGTTTAAGGAAAGGATGGACTTCATAGGACCATTGCAGCAGCACAGCCTCACACCACAGGGCCTGGATGTGCACCAGCACCTGTCACTGCACATTTTTAACCTCATGGATATAATAACCAGGTTTTATCAGTTTAGCAGAAATAAATGTGGACCTTGCATTCCTCATGTGGCAAGCAGGTGTCAGAGCTGTAGTTAATGCTGTAGTTAATATGCATTTGTTATCTACTCCTTTCCCCTAAAAAAAAACCCAAAAGGCAAGACATCAAAAGTCATGATAAAGTCTATTAGTCTATTTTGTTCCAGATCTGTTGTAAAAGCTGATGCCATTACAGGTGGAAAAGCACACAGCTCTTGAGCTATTGCCTAAGTGATGAGAGGTATTTTGTCTCCCTGTCCTGCACATACTGATTTGCAAAAATGGCTACAAGAAAAATACATGCACAGGATGAATCTGGTCAAGCTAGCACTTGTTCCTGTCTTAAGGATTTATTAGAGAAGTGAATAAACATGCTTGTTGTGGTAATTAACCCCATGTAAATCACAAATCCTGCCTTCATAGGCTTTTGTTTGTGCTGCTGTCATTATAAGGGCTGTTCAGTGTTTCCAAACTGGAGAAAGGCCTGAGGTTAAACCTCAGCAAATGAAGGGAGAAGATGCACAAAATGAGGGACAAGGGGGTCCTGGCAGGGGAACACTGTCAGCAAGGCAGCCCCCTTGTTCACTTACTCTAGAATCCACAGAAAGGAAAGACAGAGCAATAAAACCTATCAAATCCTACAATCTTTGTGCACTCTCAGCTTTGTAACTGTATTTCTGCAATCTAAAAGAAAAAAAAAAATATATATATATATATATTTACTTCCAACTTCTCCACTCCCAGGTTCTGTTTGTGTGAGGCCTCTTACCCTTGCCCAGGTGAACAAAGGTTTGGCCAACCCAGCAGTGCCTCGCGTGCATGGCACGTGTGAGGGTGTGCAGGGCACAGGGGATGGACATCCCGTCCCCCTCTGCAGGCTAACGGGGAGACACTGCTCTGTGTCACCCTGGGTTAGCTGCTTCACAGCCTATTGAAAGCTGCAGGAATCTTGTCACTGATTTCAGTGAGCATTGGATCAGATTTAATGTTCCCAAACCAGAGATGGGAACAGATGTATGGTGGCAGAGCTAGTTCAGCCCATTATTTTCTCCTGTGGTTTGCAGGGCCCATCCTGCCCATTTTTTTTCCCCTAGCAGTTAACAGCATTAATAATGGAATTCTATGCCTTTTCTCCTGTAACAAAGCCCTCAGATTAATTAGCAGCAGTGTGATGCCTTCGAAGAAAAACTGAATTGAGGCTGCAATGCTGAGTGGATACTCCAGTAACTTGCTGGACCTCTTGCTGTCATCTGCTGTATACAGCATGCAAATGATTAATGTTAATAGCAACGAGGAGCAAGATAGTTTCTAGGTGCACTTCTGACCACTTTGGTAAGGAGTGGTCCATTGAAGATGCCTTTCAGTTCAAGACACCTCTTACTAGATGAAGTTTAATCGATGAATAATCTGCAGCCACCCAGTTAGGACCATGCTGGAGAATCAAAACCACAAGCTCTTCATAGGTCAATACTGTTTGAGACAACTACACTTTTCCTCTCGTGCTATGAACCCATCTTGTCTTCTGGCTACACTGAAGAGAAAATGATCACTCAACAAAGACAGCACAACACAGCAAAATTGAAAACACATTTAGCAATTTACATACCTTGCATGCCATAGAACACCCCCAAATCCTGGTGGAAATGTGCATAATGTGCCAGACATCTTGAACCCAGGAACTCCCCTCCCCATAATCCCTCGGGACCTAAAAGTTTCTGATTGTACTCCAGCTTCCCCATAAAAGCTTTATTGTTACTGCAGCCCAGCCTTTACCAGGAGTCATGGCATTGGGCCACAGCCTCCAGGGACACTCTCAAGCTGCACAAAACAAGTTTTTCCAAACAGTTTAAGTATTTCCCAGCCCAGACTCTCACATTCTAGTTGTTTGTGCAGGGACAGTAACCCACCAAGCCCTGCCTAAAATACTGGTTGTTTAAACTCCACAGAGACATTTTTACTAACATTCCTTACTGCTGTAACCCCTTGACCATTTAAAACTACCATTAACGGGCAGACTCCATAGGCCTAATGTCAAGGAGTCATCCCTGCTGCAAAAAAAAAGCAGCCATCAGACAATAGATACATAATTACTGCTTCCTCTGGACCACTTCTTCAGCTAGCAATTTCTTAGTTTAACTGGATTTTGCAGCAGTCCAAGAGATGTGTGCAGCATCAACTAAACTGATCTTCCCTGTGGTAATCGTGTGCTGAAAACAGGAAAATTTTGTTAAGTTGGTTCAGTGGCACTGGAGGATCTGTACCTCTCGGAAAGGCCTGGGCCACCCTACAGGCAGCAGAACCAGGGTGCCAGCTCAGTGCTCTGCTTCCTTGCCTGGTGCCTGGCATAGCCCAGGGGTAGGGTTCCATTGCCAGATTTGGGAGGGGATGTGTCCAAGCTCCCACGCGGAGATTTCACCCTCTTTTCTAATCAAGCAGCACCACGGTGGGAAGAGGCCATTGCAATTACTTCACTTAAATTTCTACCCTGGGGTTAAGGGAAGGATCCTGGTGTTTGTGTCAGGGGCACAGACAGGCTGGGTGCAGCATTTTGATGGCAGCAGGTAAAAGCTGGGGACAAAGAATGTCACAGGGACACTCTAGAAACGCCGTAACTGTCTCTAAAGTTGTGTCTTGCACACTGCTTGGTGGCAAGGGGACATGATAGTGGCTCAGGCCACTATCAAAAAGGAAAGGTGTCCTCTCCAGAAGGTTTTCATCAATAATATATGGTGAACATATACCATTGTGACCTCCCTTGTTGCAGCAAAGGTCTGACAGCCTGAAATCCACTGCCTTTGGAGATTTGATGAGTGGTGACTTTCTTCAGAGGCAGCAGCAGCCTGCCCACCCATCCCAGCCAGCTGCATGGGAGTTGCTGAGCTGTACCCTCCTTCCCTGCGGCACAGCAGCTCCCCAGCCCCACTTATACCAGAGCAGACATCTCAATATCCCACAGCTTCCCCACCACTCTTGTCCTAATCAAACTACTCATGGCACTCATTTGCTAAATTAGTACTAATTAATGAAACACTAATTTAAAAAGGGATGACTAATTAATGGCTTTTGTTCATAATGGACTACTCTCTTAGCACTGGCATCTCTGCCCTGTGCTGAGAAGGTTGAAGCCATTCAAAGTCACAAGCACAGGTCACAGGGACACTCAAGCCACCCTGCCTTGGCTTCCCCAGGCATCTCACAGGGAAAAAAAATAACACTGTTTTGAGTCACCACTTAGAGCCATGGAGTGTTTGGTGTTTTTTAATATGGGGCCCTTCAGAAGGCGGCTTTCAGATGGCTTGCTCTGTAAAGAAGATAAAACAAACAGAATTTGAGCTAGAGAGGAATTTCTGGAGTTCTCAGGACCAGCCCTGGCCTCTGCCAGGAGTCCAGGCAGGCCCTTAATGAGCTTCAGCAGGCTGGGGAGTGCCAAGTGGGCATAGCCCTTTTACAGGTGTCTAAATACAGGCTGTTATTGGAGGAAATAAAGGTCTTTAATATGTGCTCATTAATTCAGTCAGGGGTGTTTGTGTTGAAATGATCTTACTCCATCCAAATTTTCTCTCCCTGGACCTTGAGGGTCTTCAGGCAGGGATGCAGACACTGTGCCCTGCCAGATGCCCTCCCTGCACACTGACAAGCTTTTCACTTTTTCACAGTGTCCTCTCCAACCAGGCAGCTGTAGAAAGCAAGCATGCAGCACAGGGCCATCTTAACACCTTGGTAAGGCCCTTTGGCTCAGGTCTGATTTGCTGACAAACACACTGTAATTGTAAGGTTTGGTTTTAGGAATATGTCAAGAGTTCCTTATACATGTAATGGGAAAAGATAATTAATCCAGAGTGTATCACGGAAAACCAGCCCTGAACTGTCCAGGGCCATTCACAGAGTCCTTTGTACAGACGAGAAGAGCCCCAAAAGCCTTTGGAAATCTGGTGCAGATCAAACCTGATGCCTGGCAAGATTCTGCTTTTGTACCTTGCTCTCTTTATGGCCTCAGTGGTGACTCCTGCTGAGCCAGGAGCAGAGATATAGATGAGCTCCCTCTGAGGGTGCCCAGTGCCACTTCAGCTTTTGATGTGGCCACTCTTCCTTACCTTGTCCCAGCTAGGGACACCCTGGCAAGCTTGAAGGTGCCAACCTGGAAAGGACAGGCTCAGCCAGTCATGTTTGAGAGGCCATCTGTGTAATTGTCCCCAGTCTGTCAGTGGAGTGCACAACATGAAAGAGGAGACTCTGCTGTTTACAGAAGGATTTTTGCCAGCACAGCTGGGTTGTTTAGAGGTGCACTACCTTTCTCTTTCCTGACCATTGTAGAGATGGCAACAAAAATTTAAATGGAGACCAAGCCCAAGTATGGGAGTGGATCCTTTGCCTTGTGTGTGCCTAGTGGGACAATCTTGTGTTGTCTAATAAGCTGTATCTTGCAGACTGAGCCTCGTAAAAGCTTATTGGATCTTGTATAAGCCCTCGGCAGGTAATGTGCAGTGCTGCAGAGAGGGCAGCTTCTTTTGGCTGTGCCCCTGACAGGGGCCAAGATTTTTCCCTTTCTTTGTGGTGTTTGCTTAAGTTCTGCTCTGAAATGCTACTGAAACCATCCTTCCTCCAGACTCAGCAACAGCCACTGCTTTTGAACACCAAGCAGGAATGTTTTACATGCTTTGAAATAGCAGCAAATCAACAAAATGCAGTTCATACAATTGGCTGATGGAAAAATAAGTACATAGTGTTTTGTTTGCATAGAAACTTACCTCACATTAATGAAAATATTCCTTCAGAATTTTGCTGAGTCCTTCCCCAAACAGCCCTACACCTGACAGAGCAATGCTGTGGAGCTGCACCATGCAGTTATGTACAAGCAGGCTCCAAAGGTAAAAGAGGTCCTGTTCAAGGCCCTGATGCCTCTGCACCCTGGGGGCTTGTTTCTGAACTGTAATGGTTTCTCTGTGCAATACACTGAATTCCTGGCCAAGTGGGGCTGTTGTTTGGGGGCACAACGTGATTGTAACAGCTCTGCAGTGGTTACAGTCTGTGGGGAAATGAGAGGGTGGTAGTGTTACCAGGAAGGTTGGTGCCTCTTTCCTGACACTTTTATGGAGTTTCTGACAATTGTTTAAGAGATTTAATTTATAAATTTCTCAAGAGAGATTTTTACTTCCCAGAAGACTGAAATATTTTGAGGTCTTTACACTGACTTATTTGCTCCGACTGAAGATGAAACCATGCAGCTGTCTGGACTGTAGTGTTTCCAAGAGAGGATGGACATGGCTGTAAAGTGTGGGCCCTGTTTGAGGCCCATCTCCACACACCCCACAAAAAGATCACTGCCACAGCCCTGAGCTGGCAGGAGCCCTTCCACCAAAGCACTGCAATTACAATTGCTCTCACTAAAGCTACCTAAATTTGGCTTTTTATCTGACCTTTTATATGTTCTACAACCTCTGGAGGTCTTCAGTGCATTCAGTTCTTTATATTAAAGCAATCAATCCCACATGCAACCAATTAGGTTTAGACATACTTTGTTGACCATAATATTGTACAGACATTCTACCAAGTTTTCAACAAGAGAGGGTGGCTCCTACATTTCACTTTCTAATGGAGAGCACGCTGACTGCAGTTCAGAAGTATCCCAAGGAGAAAAACATATTCCAGAATTAGACTCCATGCCAAAATGTCCTACTTGCAGACAACGTGCTGGCTTTGTGTGCATGTAATAGGGACCCAAATGGTGGCTGCTCCTCCTCATTGGGCACAGCATGCAGGGCAAGAATCTCACTAGACCTGTGTGACCAGGTTTTCCATCTAATAACCTCATCACCTGCCACTGTCATTGCCTGTGACACACAAAAAATGTGTTTAGCTTATCAGAAGCAGAGAGGTAGAAGCACACATGAAGTCTTTCAGCTCCATCCATTTTGCCCAGACCCCTGAGGAGGCTGGCAGGGCAACCAGTGGGTATTTGCTTCCACTGCCCCTGCACTGAGAGCAGTGTAATCATCCTGGCTTCTCTCTCCCCTGATGCTGTACTGATGCAATGCAGCATGGCCCATGTTCATTGTATTATCTAAAGCTCCTCTCCAAGTAGTCTCCAGTTATGAGATATATCCTACATCTGTTTATGGTATCAAATAGTTCATACTTGGACAAGGACAAAAAATGAAACTCCCTTTTGTTCAGATAACCCTGGAACAGCACAAACCTTCCGAAATGCAGCGGAGGCATTGAAAGTACCTCCCTGTTGTCTTTTTTGAGCTCTGTGATACAGACTATTGACACTGCTCTTTGGTAAAGTGTCCTAGAGTCTGTCCACCATGGACTTTGTCCTCTTAGTGGTGGAGAAGCAGCACATATCCTCATATGGGTCATTTTCTTTCAATGGAAGGAGTCAGTATTGATGTGCTTGCTGCAGTAAGAAGCCCCCAGGCAGCAGCATTATAGACCACAGCTCTGGTGCTAGACTGTTTGTAGAGTTTTTGCATTACAGCAAAAGTCCTGGATAATGTGGCAATAGGAAGGCTAATGAACTTCAGATGGAAAATTATTTAATGGAGTAGCTTTCCTTCAAAAATACAATTCTGTCACAATCAAAAGGCTTTGTGAAACTATTATTTTTACCAACATTCTTTTTTTTTTTTTTTTAGGAAAAAAATTGCTAGGATTTAAAAAAAAAAATTAGATCTTTAGATTTTATATAGCATATGCAATTCTTAAAGCTATAATGATCTAAATAAGCCAAAACTATTTATTTTTGTGGAATTTTCCTTTGTGGAGAATTTCAACATTTTGAGGTTTTGTTCTGAATTGGAATGAAAATGAATTTCAAAATCTCAAAATCATCTGTGAAGCACAATTTCCATTCTCAGGCTAGCTCAAGTTTCAGGCTAGAACATGTATAATAGCTCCCCTGCAGGGAATCCCTTTAGGAAAAATGTCTCTGAATTAATTTTCTGGTGCAAACATATAGCTTTAAAGATGTGTCTATTTGCCTAAGCAGACATCTCACTGCTGAAAGCTCCTCCAAGTCACAAGAAGCCTCCACAAGTTCCTGAAAGACGTATTTCTGACAGCCATTGCTAACTTTGGGTCATTGATGGTGGTTCATTCCCCAGTACTGGTATTTTTCATTCAGCTGCATTTATCACTTGTTTGCCATCGGCCACAGAACTGATACCATAACTGTTTTCTTGTCCAACTTGAGCTGGACTGGTCTTAGTACTTTAAACCAGAAATTATAAGCTTTCTATTACATTTTCAAGGTAGATGCTGTCTCTTCATAATAAAATATCCAACAGAACAGAATTTGCATTCTAGATTATTTAGGTGGATTTAAATATTTTCATCCTTATCAAATAACTCTGCCTCAAAAAAAAAAAAAAAAAAATAAAAATCACACCATTACAAACAAGATGACTTGCACTTTTCATGTGTAGAGAATAAAAACCTTCCATAGGACAAATTACTGATTAGGGACACTGATGGAGAACTACCATAAGTGCTGTTCTCAAGTGTGTTACTTTGGATTTACAGTGACATAAATGAGATCACGGGCCAATCTGTTTGCTGCAGCTTTAGATATCACAAAGGTATGAAGAAGCCTAGTATTGAAATCAATTAACATAAATAGATTATAAGTTACTCACACACTCTGTTAAAAAAAAAAAACCTCTGCATGCCAGGGTTTTTTTTAATGCCTTTTTCTAGCTGTGTTATACTGAAGGGGAGTTGGTGTACACTGTCCTAGGGCACTGTGGAGTGTCTCTCCTTTTCCAGAAAGCAAAGACTTTGTGTCAAGGTGAAAGCTGAACTAAACACACACTCTGCAGTCAAAGTTTGTTTATAACTCCTGATTCTGCTGGGTCAGTTATGCGGCAGTTTCACTAAACAAACAAGTAAAAAGAAGGTCAATGTCCAAATACTGGAGTGCAGCTTATTTAAACTGCTTCAATAGTTGCTGAAGGAGTAAATCTGTAAGAGATACAAACTACCTCTGCAATAAATAAAAGTGCAGGAAACACAGTGGATCAACCCCATGCCCAAGTATGACTCCGAGCTGTCCTTGTCTTTCACCAAGACACCTTTGACCAACTATCTCAGCATTACACAGGAAGTTATTGAAAGCACATTTGGCACTTGATGCATTTGTTGCAGAATCAGCAACATAAATCTTTCAATCCACTATCTTGAGTTGCTATATTGTAAGGTGTGTGTTAAATCATCACAACAGGAATCACTCTGATGAACTGGAGAGGGGAAAACAAACCCAAAATTACATGGTAAATCTATCAAGGAATGACAGGGGAACACAGCCAGTTGAATCAGCCTCGTATGTCCCTTTCTTATGCCTGTTTAGTAAGGTATTTTCTAGAATCATTACCCTACTGATTAAGCTGCTTATTTTGTATATAAAAACTACTTCTCTTACCAGACTGCCCATGCATCTCCTACCCCTTAAAATAGTTCTTTTAGAAACCTGTGAGCAAAAGAAATGCCATTATCCCCCACTTTATATAGAGAACTGAGGCCTAAAATTAGGAAGCAGCCAAAACATAGGCAGCTAAACACCAGCCCTGTCTCCTGCTGAGCCTTCCCCTTTGTATTTTCTTCTTAAAAGACTGAATATTTGTCTGGGTCCAGAGAAAAACATTTCCATCCTCTGGCCTTTCTATATGTCTACCCCTTACTGAACATACAAATACAAAAAAGAGCAGACATCTGATTCATACCAACATGCATCTCAGTTCATAAATTTGTTATCAGCCCATATGATATAACCACAACCTGCTGACTTCATATCCAATCTTTCCTTCCATGCTAGAAGGCATATAAAAAATGCCTATCTAATTAGATACCTACTTTTAATGTTAAACAATCTCTATATAAATTTACTCCTCACCTTGTACTGTCCAAGCAACACACTAGCTTGCTTCCTGCTTAGAGACTGACTTTGCAAAAGCACTGCCAAGGCACCCTATAACACTGCCATCAGCTAGCTGCAGCTCAGCTCAACAGCAGCTCTTTCCCTCTTGGATGGGAAACTGTTACTGGCACTGCTGGAAGTGGAGAGGAAAGGGTCTAGCAGAGCATCAGGTCGCTGCTGGGGAAGGACCCATTGCTAGTTCTTATGTGCTGGATAGTAATTCACCTGTTTGATAACAGCAAATTCAGCTGGAGTCTTGGCTGTTGTACATTTCCTCAATGTAAAATTGCATTGCAGCCATTTTAGAATGATTCATTAATTTTTACTCACATATTAAGGCTCTTCTCTTTCCACTACATCTCTGCTCCTGTGGTTGGAAAAGTTGTCTTCAGATGCTGTGGTTGCTCTCTGTCAGTATTTTTGAAGGAGGATGTCAGAAGCACTCTATGTAGGTCTCACTCTGCTTTTCCCATAGCATGAGCTGCCTTTCACATGAGCAAACACAAACCAGGGTGGTGGGTGGTCTGCCTTTGAACACTCCAAACTGAAACAAAAATAGAGATTTGCGAAATTAAAGCAACCTTACTCATGCAGGTTTATTCTAAGGGAAGTGGGCAGAGACTCGGTCCCAGGGAAGATCAAAATACAGGAATCCCTAGATTCCTGTAGTCTAAATGAGTTTGTGGTCAACACTTGAAACAAGCAATTGGCCCTCCCATCAGCTCTTAAAACAGACTGATTATGGCAGAGCTCCATGTGGCTGGCACAAAGAGCTCCTCCGTGGCTTCTGCTGGCATTCTGACATGTGAAGGTGCAGTAACACATTAACTGAGAACCACAAGATGGAAATCACTGCTTCTTTTGAGTCTACCTGAAATAGGTTTTTTTCTACTCAGCATGTAAACATGTGAGCAAACAGGGAGAATTACTTAAAAAGCAGCAAGCATGACTAAAATGCTGAGAGGAAATATATTATTTGGCTGTGCAGAAGTGAGAGGGAGGCAGTTATCCAACTTGGAGGGACAAAGGATTTTTTCAGGGAGCCTCAGAAATATTTGTCTGGAAGCCATGGGAGAAAATGAAGAAAAGCATGCTTTACAAAAAATATCAAGACGATCTTGTATCACTTAGATCTAGCAGGATGGGAAATATTTCCTTCAGGGAGGCTCTTGTCTTTAACAGAGATTTTCTAATAGCTAAAGGATAAGTACATGGATAGAGTAATTAAAACAGAATTGGATTCCCATGCAGAATATGTAAGTGAAATAGCAGTAGTACTTTTAGAGCAGCAAGTATTATACAGGACTAAAAACCTAGTGAGACAAATCAAAACTGCTGTCACATAATCAGCTACAGTCTCTGATCTGCCACCATATGAGCAGGAAATAATGGGAGAAATTAAACGGGTCAGTATAAAACCGATAAGGAAGAAGAAGAAACATAAAATCTGTGACACAAAATCCATACATTGATTACTTTTTTTTGTCCAGCTCTTTTTACAGTATGGAAATATGCAGTCCACAGTGCAAGAAAAGCCTACTGCATAGTTTCTTCCACCTTTCTAAGCAGATGATCACAATCACAAATTCAACTTTACAATTAAAAATGCTATTTTATTAGTAGTAGTATTAACATCACTGGCTGTAACGGTTGTTGCATTTCAGTAGCCTTGAGAATCATGAACTATATGCCCTGGCCTGCTGCTCATTGCACTCTGTAAGCAGATGGTAACAGATGGAAGAGTTTAAAACCTTGATCTTACTTGTTTGTAAAATTTTGATTTAAAATTTGCTCTGTTCCAGCAAAGATTTATTTGTGTGCTTTTTTTTTACCTTCACTGTGAGGAACGTGACTACTCACAATGTGGAGAGCACAGCACATGCAAGATGAGAATTAGAAACTAGCAAGAAACAGAGGGGAGGGAGAGTATTAGCATCCCTGAAGACTTTATTTGCCTTTGACTCTTTGTAATATGAAGCTTTATTTACTGCCAAGCCCCTCCACACTCAGAAAACATGGGTGAAGACCCAGAACACAATTAGATTGCATTAAAACTTCAGAGATTTAAAAATGGCAACACAGCTTGGCTTCTTGTTGTTTGGCATTTGGTTTCTGAGCCTTGCAGTGCATTTGGATCATATTTTCAGGGTTTTCCCTGCAAGTGGAAGAACGTGAAAATTATTGTAAAAAGAAACCAAAAAAAAAAAAGAAAAAAAAAAAAAAAAAGAAAAGAACAAAAAAGAAAAGTGAGAGAGTCATGTGATCATGTGCTTCCAGGAGTTGAGACTTGAAGAAAAAGCCCACCCCAGACTCACAATAAAATCATGAGAATTGGAAACACCAGACTTAAGAAGCTGGTCCAAGCTTTCTGCTGTGCATATGGAATACCAGGGTGTTGTCAGGACTAGTTAGCTAATGTCATAAAGCACTCAGAAGAACAACTCTAGTTATTATTTAGGAGGAAACCAAAGTGTAAAGTGTTTTACATATAAATCTGCCCTTTAGAAGAGCAACATTAAAACGCAAGATTGAGCTCTGGATTACTGAAGGGCAATAAAGAGGTTTTAAACACAGCCATAACTCATTCTGCATGAAAATGACTCAGCAGTGCCTTGACCAAGCTGGAAACAGGACCTCTGGAAGTGATTAGGAGTGGACTGTCTCCCATCATGCCTTCCCCCACTAATCTGCTTTGGATGGCAGACGTGCAGCGCAGCCCAGTGAAAGGAGCTAACCCCAGAGCAGAGCAGAGCAAAGCAGGGATGTGGTGGCTCTGTACCACTGCCATCAGCCTGTCTTTGACTTGGGAGTGCAGCAAAGGAGGTGGCAGTGGCTCTGCTAGCACTTGCAGGTCATGTCTTGCAAAGAGGTAGATTGTGCTGTGAAGCACAAGGTGTGGCCAACCTCGTACCAGTATCACCGAGATTTCAGGGTGTTCAGAATAGCTGTAGCCTGACTATGTGAACTGAACAACCCCCACTACTAGCTGTAGCCCATTTGGTACACTTCTGGAGCACCTCTGCCTGTTGGCTTTCAGGCAGAACGATCCAGCTCGTGCAGCTGAGATCACACTGCAGTGTGAGCAGAATTGGGTGAGTGGGGACGACAGAGAGATTTCCTTCAAAAGTGACATCCCCAGCTCTCCACAGTGCATATAAGGAACATTGACTTAGGGCAAAATTGACCCTTCTGCAAAAAAAAAAAATTTTGGGCCAACTGTTTTTTGATGTGTGGGTTCACAAAAATATTGCCAACGGGAGTGAGGACTCAGTGACAGCAAATGCGAGCTTGGTGACAAAAGGTTTGCTTTTCTTTTGTGCCTTTTGCAGACTCTTTAGAAGTCCCTCCATTCCCCAGACATCTCCAGCTAAGAATCATTGGTTTTGGTTTTTTGGACCAGATCTGTGAGCAGCAGAGCTCTCTTCAGTTTGGTGGCAATAGATTAATTCACAGATGTTGAAATGTTCATTTCCTGGCTTTAACTGCTTTAGAGCTGGACCTGACTTAAATGCTGCACAACTGCTTGGAACCCACTGGCTCATTCCTCCTTCAGATGTGAGGAGAAGCGAGTGCTGTTACTTTGTTAGGAGAGAACTTAAAACAAACAAGCTGCCACCAACTGCAGTTCATGTATATGGTTATGATTTTAAATTGCAAACAGGAGGCTACTTGGCTTTGCATGGTAAGCATTGTCTGGCAGCGGATGGGGTTCTCTGATCTCCCTGAGCCTTGGATTGCTGCTGTGAGATTGTGTCACAACTAGTCATTAATTATTTCATCAAAAACTTATTTTTCTCATTTCCTCATCATTATTTCCACCTAGTTTCTTATAAATTGAATCCAGTTATTGGCAAGGTTTGTTTCTCCCTTAACTGGGCTCTAGGCTTTGCAGAGAAAAACACTAAAAAAATATACAGTTGATGTATGTAGCTCACATGCATATGTATGCATACAAGGATTGAGAAATTACTGTATATGTGCATAAACATTGCTTTGACCTTCCTTGTCCTCTCATTTACCCTTGGAGAACATTTCCATCTTCCTACCTATTAATAGATAGAGATGTTGTCATTCTCACCAGGGGAATGAACAAGAAAGGAAAAGCAGAAAGGAAAAAGGTGAGTACAGCTATCAGGAGATTCTAGCAATACCTTCACCCACCTCCTTGGGAGATATTAATTTTTAACAAGTGCCACAGCATTCTTGGAAAAATGGAGACCCCTCCTGGTAATACCAGCCCTGATAGACAAAACAGGATAGACAAAACCCATGGGGAGATAATTAGTCTCAAGAGCATCAGGACTACCAAGCCAAAGAAGGTGGGGGAGGAATAAGGCAGGCAAAAGGTCAAGAGATGAGGCTCAGAAAGCTCTCCTGTCACCAGCCACCAATGAGAGAGGAACAATGGGATTCACCAAGCTCTCCATCCCCTCAGAGAACAAGAGCAACCTCTCAAGCACATTCTGGGTGACAGCATGGAGGCTATCTGACTGCAGGGAGCTGCAGGAGAGGGGAATGGCCCAGGAGGGGCTTTCCAAGCAGCCCCAGCAACCCAACAGCCTAACTGCAACACCAAAACAGCAAGAAAAGCTGCTAGACAGAGAGCTGCTGCTGCCACCCTTCCTTAGCCTGGAGCTGGAGTAACCTGACTGCAGGGGACAGGAACACTAACAGCAATTTTACTGTACCTACATTAGAATCACCTAGAGGAAGAGCCCAGTTGTGTATGGGAAGTGGCAGTCTTCTCCTCACAATATGTTCAGCATGTCACTCGCAGAGCCATGAGGAATGTCAGCGAGCTCCCTTCTGTGCCTGACTCAGCACTGGTGCTGTGATAAATGCGCTTTGTCCTGCAGCCTGCACTAAGGAACGCAGGAATTACCACAAGGACTCCAACTCTTTCACAACACGAGAGCACAAGAACAGAAGAGCAGCCACACTGGGCCAGGCCAAAGGTCCATCTAACTCCTGTCTCCAACAGTGGGCAAAAGCAAAGTGCCTGGGGAAAAGTATGAGCACAGGGTAAGCACATACAGTATTTCCCCTGGGAGCTCTCCCAGACGCCAACCATCTCCAGTTAAAAATTTCTGGAGCCAAGTATATTTTTTATGTACTTAGAGATCTGTTAACTGCCCTGAGTTACATCCTTCAACAGTCTATGTGTTTCTTCTAATCCCCAGGCTCTCTCAAGGATTTTTTTCCTGACCTTTTATTTATTTTCCCTGACCTTTTATTTATTTTCCCTTCAGTCCCTCAAACTCACCTACTGGGAGTGCCTATCACTTGAAAGCTGACTCTTCCATGCTACCAACTCTCAAAATTTTGGTCCCAGGATACACACATTGTCCCATGTTTCCTCACCCTCTCTGGTTCTTTCTGACTCTTCCTTTTTGCAGTTCCCTGTGCAGGGTTGGTATCCCTCTCTGAGGTTTAGCTGTGCTCCCACCAATATCTCTGTGAATCATCAGAATTTTCCCCATTTTTTCCCATTTCCCCATTTTTGGGGGCTTATTTGTAGCATAACTATTGATGAGAAATGATGAACCAATTTTATGGTGGTGTCACCTAACCAAGGTTAGGCCAGAGGGTGTGGCACACTCCTGATCTAGGTGGATTAAATGTACATTAGATTTCTGCACAGTGTGAAAAAAAACATAAGTCCTTCTGGAAATTCTCATGCGATCTAACTGGCAAGATTAATGCTCCTTGGCATTAAACTGTCTGCAAATCCTTATTGGTAAAGACCCCATTTTGAGGGGACACTACTTCTAGTAGGCCAGTCTTAATAATTCAAAACTGAGAGTGAAGAGACAAGTCCCCAGAGTTTTCAGCATGTGACTCATTCAGGGCAGGGGTCCATGTAAAGGATCACAAGCTGTCCCGTTTGGGAAGGCAGTGTCCCTATTTCATCCTGGACTTCCCCAGTGATGAATCACCTCTCCAAGAAAGCTGTTGCCATGAGTGCTGTAGCTTCAGAGCACTTGCACCCATGAGTCAAGCCTCTGCTCTCCACGGTTTCTGTTGGATTGACATCAATGTTGAACACAGAGGACACTGCTGCTCTGCCTGGGGCTTAATTCTGCTTCAGGCTTTGTAATGGCACTTTCCTTTTTCTGGTGTAGATGAACAAAACCTGGTGAATCAAAGGAAGGTTATTATTCCTCTCAACTCTTATTCCTGGTGGAAAGGGAGGCAGTCAGGGAAGGTCTTACAATTTTTCTCGCTCTTTCCTCACCAGTAATCAGTGTGAAGGATTGAGCCTCATAGACTCTGGGCAAATTATTTCCCCATTGGCATGCTTCACAGATACTCATTACAAAGAGTTAATTTTTTGTGTGCCCTATAACTTTGAAGGTTAAAGTATGTTGCTCTTAGAAATGGTATGTGCTGGGCTGGGTTCTTGTGAGCACCTCCACATTTCCCTGTGCTGATACCAAGGTGTAGAGACCACATCCACATATCTGCAGGGCATGTGTTTTCGTGCCCATCTGTCTCTGACTTTTCACAGCCAATAAGTGTGTATCAATCAGTTCAAGCAGTGTTCTTCTGAGCTCCTGAGTGGTGCTCTGCTGGGAGATTTAGAAAAGCAAATGGTGAGGCAAGCTTCATCTTGCTGCACACACAAAGAAAAGAGAGCACCTAGAAAAGTGTGTGGCTTAAACCTTGGGTGCTCATCATCAGGACTTGGCACAGGAGCCATCAGAGTCCTACTGGAGTGTCAAAATTCTGCCAAGCCAGCTACACTCACTTCTGCAAATGGCACTGGGAAGATCCACATGTATTTTAACCTCACAGCACACCATGACTTCAAAAGCCATCCCGGGCAGATGATCAGCTACAAACTGGTAAAAAGATGGAATAGGCTTTTTCTCTAGAAGGAGCACACAGGAAAGCACAAAGGAAAGCTATTATCCAGCATAAAATGAGTCTTATATTGGCTTTGCCAGTTGTTGCCCATTTGTATCTGGTGTGAAGTCATTGTCCTGCAACTAACAACAGGCACATGCATGCATAATATTATCAAAGCAGAAGGAGATTTTTGTCACGCTCCACTGGAATTTGAAATCTTGCCAGGAAGAGGAAAGATTATTTTAAAATATGATGTTGCTATATCCCCCTGTAGCTACAGAGCAGAAAAACGTTTTAAGAATTCTTACTTAACATCTTTATCAGTGTAAGATTATTTTATAGCTAAAGTTTATCTGTGAAAAAAAGATGGAATAAAAAAAGAATACTTAAAATCCAACTAATGTAAATATGTAAATCACCTATTGGTTGGAAATATTTCGCTCTGTTCAGGAAAAATATTACTACAGCATTATCCTGCACCCACACTTTTCTTGTACCTATTTCCTTTGAATCATCCTTGTGTTTAAAATAATACTCTAATATTATTAATAGTTGCTATAAAGAGACTGAGTTCTTAGGAGCCAGGGCCCACTTTCCCTCCCCCAACATCGAACATAACAAGGTTGTGCCACGTCTAATAGACAAGACATCTGTTCCCAAATAAATATTAATGCTACACCTCAGCATGTACCCTCTGATAGTTGTCAGGGCTGTAATTCACAACACCCATCTCGCCAAGAGATCTTTCTGCACAGTGCTCCAAAACCCTAACAAGCTCTGAGCAGATGACAATACAGTCTGGCAAGCTGGCAGCGACAGCAAAAATTGACATTTTTGCAGCAGAGATTTATACAATGTCTTCTAGGACAGCAATAAATTATGGAAACACTACACATCTGCATAATTGCACTCGACATGATGCCATCTACTCTGTACAGCCCACTGTGCTGAAATATGTGCACTGATCACCTAAGGTACACTGGGCTCCATTTAAAATACATTAGTACTAATCACAGCCTCTTCTTACACTTCTTATGCAATAATAAACATCAGGAGCAATGCATCACTCTGCCCTCCCTCCCATGCACAACCACAGACGGCATCATTGTGTCCTACTCATAGCAGAACTGGGTCTCAGCATGACGTAGGTTATCCCCCTATGGAGGTAACATCACTCTAGATGGTGCATGAATTTAATTTTCAACAATCTGTCTGGTTTAATGGTAATTAGATCCTTTAAGAGTTTTTACTGAAACATTCACACCCCCAGACCAGCCTATCTCAAACGAGCTGTCCTTACAGTGTCAATGCCAGCAGCCTATCTCACAAATCCTTTGGTCACAGCCCCTTTCCTCTGGTTGCTCACCCTCCTGCTGTTTCCATCCAATGTACTTCAGACACACCTGAGCTCCAGCTCAGAGCTCTCAGCTGCCACCAAAGAACTAATATGCCACCAGTGTCAGAGCCTCTGCTACGTTTCAATCCCAAACCTCAGCCACACTGGAGGAGCTGCAGGAGCATAGGAATGCCCTGCACCCACAGCATGCACCAACCTGTGAGGCTGAGCCATAGGCATCTCTGCAGCTTCTCTCAGTGTTGGCATCCCATGAACTGAGCTCCGAGTTTTTCACATTCAAGAGCAACTGGGTCTCTCCTTTGCTCTTCTTGTATGTGTGTCTTGTGGACTCTAACAGCAATGCACACACACATCTAACTACTCCTGTGATGATGAGGAGTGTGAGGGAGATGTAAAGTAGTAAAAAGTTTGAGCTCCTTTAGGAAAGGCGCACAGGAACCAGAACGTGAAAAGGATCACACAGTGCCAGTGCTGTTTCTAAGGTAACTCATCTGAAAGCAAAAGGGGAATAATATATCTAAGATGAGGCAGAATTACACAATTAGGAGGGGCTGGGATACTACTCAGTTGACAGTCAGTGATAGAGGAAAGCCTTAGCCATGTATCAGGAGAAGAACTAGACACATTTTTGGAAACAGCAAACTGAGGCATAACACCACTGGCCAAGGCTAAATGAGCTGGAAAAGAAAGTGATTGATAGATCCTGAGCTGATAAGGGCAGGTCTTGCTGGGCTTCCAGGGCAGACTTTCCCTATTTGTTAGTGTTCCTACATCGCTTGCGTGTTCAGTTCATATCGACAAGATTAAATGTAATGGTTTTGGAAGTGTGAAACCATGATTGCCTTGAAACTCTCAATCAATGGGCTAAATCCAGATTGCCATCCCTGAAGCCAACAGAGAAAGGCTGGACTTAAGCCAGTTTGGCAAAAAACAGAATACACCCTTTGACAACATAACATAACATAACATATAACATAACATATAACATAACATATAACATAACATATAACATAACATATAACATAACATATAACATAACATATAACATAACATATAACATAACATAACATAACATGATGTAACACAACACATAGCACCACAACACAGTAGTGTTTAGCTTAAGCAAAGGTAACAGATTTGAGCTCTTGAGAATGTTGCTCATGTCAGAGAATGGGTATTCTTTCTTTGCCTACCATTATGTATTTTTGTGATGCAATATCCAATGGCAAAAAAAGAGCATATGGGCTGAAACACAAGCTGAGGTTTTACAGCTCCCATTGGTTCAGCATCTCTGAAAAGTCAGTGCTGTGCATGTGCACAGTGTCGAAGGGGAAATAAGGATGAAGCATCCTGGAGAGGAGACCAGCTCTTCTCTGGCTCACATCTAAATACATCCATTCAAATACATGTATCATATCTACCACCACCATGGAAATTTAAATCCTTGAAATCCAAGGGGAGAGAGGAGGTGATGGGGGTTGTCTTCCCTCTAGACTTGGTATTGAGAGTGAAAAGTTACATCAGGCTTTCTCAGAAGTTAATCTGTGGCTTTCAGGACAGCATGGGTTGTTGCCAATGATAATTTGATTTTGCATCAGCAGGTCACAGAGATCAGGTGGGGACAGAGGGAGTGGATGTATCAGCCCAATGAGACAAGGCTGAGCTCTCTGTTCACTCTCTCCTTCCCCTTTGGTTGTCATCTCTCTGTCCCGAGTTCTGGGGTGCGTGGGGGAAGTGATCCTTTAAAAAACAAAACCCAGATGAACTCAAAAGCAGCTTCTGGCCACCCCTAGCTGGGAGCTACAGTGCTGCCTGGACAGTCAGGGAATTCTGTAAAGCCAGGAGAAAATAAATGTGTAGCACACAGGGTGTTTACTAAAGGTTAGCCAGATGGGATAGTGGCTGAGATAACTGTGCTAACAATACCACATCAACCTCCTCACTGTTACTGCAGAGCACAGCAGCTCAGGCACTGGCCTCTTGTCTCCTGGATTACTGTTCTGATGTGCAGAGTCTACAAAAGGTCTAAGGATGAAGGACACAGAGGGAAATGTCACCCAGCAGACTGCCAGGGAGGTGGGTGCCATTGTGGTGCACTGCACTGGCATGGCTTGCCTTGCCTCAGGTGAGCTGTATGGGCTCAGCACACACACTGTGAGTCCCCCCTGTGAGACCTCCCTGCTGGCTGGGCTGCTCTGCAAAACCAGCTAAATGGGTGCAGGAGCTATTTTATCAGAACATAGCATTAGATAAGAGGCACCCACTGATGTAAAAGGTCACGTAGGATGCAAAATCTGTACCCTGGCTCTTGGAGTCAAAGAAAGAGGAGATAGTGAGAGTTGCACAGGATGAGTCTCATTTCCACAGCCTGAGAGACTATATTCTGCAAACACACTGGGGCTGGAGGTCCAGCTACAGCTGTCATTTAGCTCTAAGGCAGTTTGAGGACATTCTGACCATCAGATTTGCTCAGAATAATCTTTCCCAGCCTCTCCCCAAAGCCTGAGAGGGTTTTGCCTGATTTGTCCTTGTGGAATTTTGGATCCATCCCAGAAGGTGTGAGGGTTTCAATAGAAGATGGTTGGGGCAAAAACCTGCTCAAATAACCTTAATGCCAAGCTGATAAAGGAACTTTTATGACACAGTCCCCGTTTTATAAATGAAGCAAGAGATAAGAGAAGATAACATATTCTAGAAGATAAACTTTTTACTGTCCTCCACCAGTCCATGATACTGATCATACCAACCTCCAACTGGCTTTAGCCCAAGGCACCTCAGACCATGCAGGGTTGAGGCCTAAGGTAAAAGGTCTGGAGAAACATCAAGAACTGAATATAGATCTCCTGGCTGCAGCCACGCATAAGCACAACTTCCCTCCAAATGAAACACTGAGCAGATAACAACAGCCTCAATAAAACAATTACACTAAACCACAAGTAAAACATCTTGCAATCTGGAATTGTCAATGGAGTGAGGAAAAGTGAGAACTTATGGTGTATTGAAGACACTAATAGGTAATGGCTGAAGAAATCTCAGAAAGAAAAATTGCGTTCACCAGCCCAGTTTAAGACTCTGATGCTGATGATGTACAATTATACCTGCATTAACAGAATCACATGACTGTAACATAAAAATCAGTCCAAGAAAGAGCTCATAACCAGTAGTGTATACTACCAGTAAACTGGTCAGTTCCTCATCTTCATGATCTTGACACACACAGATGCTCCAGCTGTGCAAGTTCTACATTAGCTACACTCCCAGATGGAAAGGTCTGTAGCACCTGACTGAAGAAATTCAGCATTTCCTGACTTGTTCTTACTTTTCATACCTCTTGGAAGAAACACCTGTATATAATAAGGTACATTTCCCCCTCTATCTTAAAACAAAGCCAACCAGAAACAGAAAATGGCTTCAGGCCAGGAGTTTCTTCAAAACACATGCTCCACAGCTCAGTCAGGCTCTGAGCCCTGTGGAACCAGATTTTAATGAAGAAGGAAAAGAAGAGGAAGCAAAATCACCCGTGGCTTTGCTTCTGAAGAACTGGGTGGTTACATCAGGCTTAGTTGAACTTGGCTTTGAGCACAGGTGTTAACTAAAGAATACGTGATGCTTTTCTGATCTGCAGCCTATAGATTTAGGGCAAGGAATGCCCTAATGTCTGGTAGGAAGGAGTCTATTGCAAACAAATCAAGTAAGTTTATGCAGTATGAAATTCTCTTTAAGTTGCTACACTTTGAATTTATACACTATGCAGTATAAATGTGTTACTGGCTATCATTGTTTATGCAGGTACTGCCAAGTCAAATTCTAACCAATGTGAATTTGAAAATGTCAAGAACTAGCCCATTTAAGATATTAACTGCCAAACATTTCAGAAATTACTCTGAGTTTGACTAAATCTAAGCACTAAATCCTCTTATATGACCTAAGGAACAGATCTCTCTTTGTTTTTAAAATATACTGAGTGATGTCTGCTTGGCTGCGAGCTGCTGCTATCTGCCTGCTGTGGTTGGCAACTGTAAATGTGGGGGGCCATTTTGAAACCAAAAGAGATTAAAGACAAGAAGAGGAAGTCCAACAACTTGAAGATGCTATCATCAATCCACAGCTGGCAGGGAACAGGAAGCAAGTGGAGATGGCATACACAACACATTGCCCCTGTGTCGGAAAGGCAAACAAAAATATAAAGCTGTAGAATTTGTAGAGATTATTTCTCTTATGTGGATTTTACTGCTTTGGGCTGGTCATCTGTGAATGAGGAGCAAGCACTTAGAGCTTGGGCACTCTCCCGGTGCAGCCAAGGCACAATTTGTCCTGCAGCACAAATGGTTTTATAGCTGGTTTAGAAAGGCAGCCGGGTAAAGCATGGAATGAAAAATAATGATCTGCAAAGGAACTTGAGGATCTAACTTCATTCCCGTGAGTGTCAGAGCTTTGTATTGACCACAGTGGAAGAGTATTCAGGTCCTGAATGGTTTCATCACCAGTTTAATTACAGCAGATGAAACGCATAACAAGACACGGCTCCTCACCCACAGCTTGCGGGGAAACATAGCGTTATCATCACCTCAGGAGCCTGCATGCAATGGAAAAGCTGCCATTGGGAGCAAGGCCATTCCAGGCCAAACATGACAGAGCCAGATGTGGAAAGGCACAGCAGTCCCTGAGAATGGGCCCGGAAAGGCGGGTGTGCTGGATCCACTGAACCACAAGAGCAGCAGTTTCAGCAGAGCTGCTTCACTCTCTCTCAGCACTCAGTCTGAGGTCAGGCTCAGGATTCCCAGCAGTGTTTGCTGCTCTGTTGTGTCCACTTGGAATGGCAGATCCATGTGCTTTGGCTGTAGCCTGCCCTGCACCTGGAGCACAGAGCAGGGGCAGTCAGTCAGCACTATGCCATGCCACCTCTGCTGCACTGTGTGCAGAAAAGGGACCCACAAGGAGTCTGCAATACTTTTCAACTCCTTGTGACCCCTGAAGGCAGTATAAATAACAACAACTCTCAAGCCTGGGAGGGGCAGAGCACTTAGGCTAGTGCCATGCACAGGAGATGGAAAGGAAAGATTTACACCCTGAACTGCAGCTGGTGGGGCTTGGCCAACTCCAAGGATCTGACCCCCAGCACATTAAACACTTCACAGCACAGTCTGAATCTCTTTTTATGTTCTGTTAATGTTATGAAGTAAATTGTACCTGTAATAAATTTTCATGTGTAGCTTGCATCAGGTTGGATTAAGGTATAGAAAGCTTCTTAAGCACAAAAGTGCCCATTGTAAGAGTGCTGTCACTGTACTCATTTGGAGCAGGGTTCAGCCACAGCCTCCTTAGCGTCACTGTAGGGAAATCAAAGTGGGCACATTCAGCCTCAGTGCTAATACTCAATATCTGCACCAGTGGGGTGATTACGATAATCCCTTAATTACTGGCACTGGGAGAGTCTGAGGAAAACCTGCCTGGCAAACAAGCTCCCCTTATAAAAACAAAAGTTCACTGGCCTGAGAAAAGTTGAAAATATACAAGTGAATGGTCAAATCAGCACAAATAAAAGATAAACAAAGGGGGAATCAAGTGCAAAGAAAAGCTGGAATCCACATTTTGCAGATGACTTTTTGTCTTTGCTGCTTGCTTCCCATAGCCCTTGCTGTCTGAAATGCAGGACCCATTTCACAGACTTAACTGACCTCCCCCAGTGCCCTAGGTCTTCTTCATCCCCAGCACTGCACCGCCTGGGAGAGCAAGAACATGGAAAAGTGCTGGGAGGATACACCAAAACCCATTTTAGCTTGGTCACAGCCCTGTGCTCTAACCACACACTCCAGGTTCCTGCACTGCAAACTCACAGCAGGCAGCAGGCACTGTGTTCTCCAGACTGGCATTGGGTGCTAACAGGAAGCCCAGAAAGACTAGATAAAAACTGAAAGGAAACAAATAGCACCAGATGTAATGAATTTCACCAAGGAGTAGCCTGTGCCTAAGCAGCCTGCCCCAAATGTGGGGCTGTCTGTGGCTCTACAGCCTCAGAAGCAAAGTGGGAAGAGCTCAGGCTGAGTCACTGCTTGTTTCCTGTTCTTTCCCCTCTCTGCAATGGAGCAACCCGTGCTGGCTGTGCCAGCTGCCCTGGCCAGGGCACTCAGTGTCTGTCTGTCTGTCTGTCTGTCTGCTCCCCTGCTCTGGGCTGCAAAAGGGAAGGGAGCCACACCAGGGTCCTGCCCTGTCTCACTGATCTCAGAGAGTCCCTTCATCCCTGCTTGGCTTGGGGAAGTCAGGGGTGCCCTGGGTGCCACGTACAGCAAGTGGTGACATTGGCTTGTAAGCACATGAGTCACAGCCCAGGAAAACTCCCCAGAACTGGCTTGTTCAGAGGAGAGGAGGGATCTCAGATCCATCCCAAAGACAGGAATCTGCTTTGAAAGATTTAAAAAATGGGGATTCTCAAAAAGTTTGGTGTCTCCAGGATATTGGGATGCCTTGTTTGCACTAAAGTTTCCTCTTTGATTCATAAAACAGGTGGCTACAGACTTCAGCTCCAAGAGGACTTGAGTCTGTGCTCTCTTAATCAGAACTCCAAATTGTGACAATGGGGAACATACTATGCTGAACACCATGGAAAACGAATGTTAGGCTCAAGCTCCAAGAATAGTGCATTCAGGACTGTTTACTAATAAGAAATCACAACTACATCATAGCACACATTGTACTCAAGCTGAAAAACAGTGCAAAATTACTAATGGAGATTTACTAAAATAGAATAAGTCAAGCAAAGCACTGAACAAATTCTGCCATATCAATCTTCCCTCGATAGGATGGTGCTCATTATTCGTTTTCCAGTTTTTGGCTCTTTTCAGTTGCACGTACAACCTTTATTTGGGTTAATATCAACCCATCAAAAAAAATCACAGGCAGTCTTGCCTTTGCTTTAGTTGCTAGAGGCATAGGCAAGACTGCTTTGGGGTCCAAGGGTGTGTTTAATTGACTAGCTGAGAATTACACTACACTAATTGGGACAGCAATGAGACCAGGGGATATGATAAAGTTGTAGGGGAATCTGAGTTTTACAAAGCAATAGCTGAGTACATACCACCACTACCATGGTACATGCCATCAGTATGGATTTCCCACATTGAATGATCAGTTAGAGTATTCAGGTAGTGTGTTTCTCAGAGAGGAGGTACTGAGGTAGACAGAAATGAGCACAACCTGGTAGAAACATCTAGTATTAGTTAAACCAAGAACTAAGTTTGGCATCCTTTGCGACTTATGCTCTGAGAGCAGAGTTGCATGCATCATTTTGCTGCAAATTGCCTTGTTCTGCAATTGTAAAAATGAAAATAAAGGCTTGAAGAATTGTTCTCACATTCATTCTTCCAACAGCAAGTATCAGTCTGAGTTATCAGCTCTACTGACTTCAGTAAAGATACCACCAGACTAAATTTGGCTTGCTGACCTTTGCGCCTCTTTAAATTTGGAGCAAATGTTATTAGTTGTGAAGATGAGGGACTGAGCCAGACAGGGCAGGCACGTGCTGTGCAAGCTTCCCCACAAAATTTCTGCTGATACAACACAATCCTGACCTGCAAAACCTCTGCTGGTCTCATAGTCTGCTTTTCTTAAAGAGAAACTGTTACACTAGATCCAATTGTTCTGTGACAATGAGCACATCTCTCCTAGGAATTAGACCAAGCACAATTTATGGGAGATCGAAAGCAGCCTTGAATTCTGCTGAGGGTCTGAAAGAAAATAAACCCAATTAAATCTGCAGGGCAAAAAACCCCCATCATTCTCACCAGGGAATGAATTCTCAGGCTTCACCAAAGACCTCTACAAATCTAGACAGACCTACCAAAAATGGAGTGAGCCACAACTGTCTAACAATTTTCTGGAATCTCCAGTAACCTGGTAAAGAAGATAAGACAAAAGTTAAATATTTCCATGAAGGCTCATTAAAAATGTGCCTATCATGAAGGATGTGTGTATCTTGCAGCTCAGAAAGACACCAATAAAATTGTTGGACTAGATTTTGCCACTTTTTGTGCCCTTGCTGTACTCTTTGTTTCTGACTTGCCCTCAGGTTTAATAATGAAGTGATTCTATATAATGGGTGTTCTAGCGAATTGCATATATGTGCTCTGCTTAATTGCCCATTGCATGCTGTGGTCTATCATGCAATAACAATGAATCCATTATAATTAAATCTGGGAATTATTAATTGATTCCATTTACACATACCCTCATCTTCCATAGAAGCTGCAGGAATCTCTTGTCTTAAATGAAATTGCACTAGAAATCTTGGGGACTGTTTGAAGTCATGTAAGACAGAGATTTCCCTGTGGTAGGCATTCCTAGTGAAGATTAGGTAATTAATTTTGTGCATAAATAAAGGCTCAATTGCCTATTGTAATGATTAGGTTTGTTTGGCTTTTTAATCTCAAAAATTAAGGACTTTACTTGTTTACTGCCTAACTATAGGTCGGTTTGTGTGGAGATGTTTATAATGAAATTCAGCAGCAAGGGAGCAATATAAAAACCAAGGAACTGGAACCGATCACAGGAATAGAAGTTCAGTATTGTCCTAATAATTATGCTGGCAGCTGTATTTGCATGAAACCATGCTTTTTCTGTAGTACTCAATTAAGGTTATTCAGCTGCCTTGATGTGTTTAGAAGCAAAACCACTGGCATCCAAATAAGGCTAATAACAAAAATGCAATATGATGTTTCCCATTTCCAGCAAAGGGTATGAGAACAGATGTTCCTTATGTTGCCATGTTTCACCAGCACAGGGGGGAGCTGAGAAAGTTTGCAATTCGTAGTGACAGTGCCATTAAACTAATGTAGTGCAGAATGTGTGTGATGGAAGCATGCAGCTCTGAACAATCTGTTTGGGCACAGAGGAAAGGATGGGAAGAACTGGAATTGACCTTTCAGGTTAAAAAAAGAAAAACAAGCCTAGAAAATATTCCTCTGGCCTCACTCCCCATATATTGTACTGAGCAACCAGCTATTAAGTGGGGCTATTGATAGTATTTCAGGCTCTTTTTGTTGCAGACATCCAGCCTGTCCTATGGACATTCAGGATCCCAGGGGAAATGGTGGCTTCTCCTTGTCTGCCTCAGTTCACACATGGGAGTGCTGTGCACAGTGCTGCACAGGCAGGCTCTGCTCCTGCAGTTACAAGAGCACATCACTAAAGAGGAGAGGTAGCAGTGCCAGAGAGCTACCTCGGGCCATGAAATGATCTCTTGATCTTTTGCAGACAGCACATATGCCCATCCCTGCCAGGACATGGCGTTACCACAGTGCGGGACGTACGGACACAAGGTGGCAGCGCTCTCAGAAAATTGCCACAGCTTCTCCGCCAGGATCTTCCAGGCCAGGGTGGCTGCTGGGAATTGCCATCTTGGCATGGCACAGCCACATCGTGGCCACAGCTTGGCCAGGTCCCTATGCCTACAGGTCCCCTTTGGTGCATGGGTGTGCCACATGACAATCTGGCAAGGCTGGCACAAGGACACAACAAATCATCACGGGGCCTACAGCTACAGAAACGTGCATGGGGACCCAACCAGTGGGGCAGGGGCTGAGGGCCTGGGCAGGATGGAGAAGCTGCCTTTGCCTTCCAAAACTCGTCTCCAGAGACCTCCTGGTGGTTGATATCTGCAGCATGCCAGGGACACAAAGAAAAGCTGCAGAGCAAAGCACCCCTGAGTTGGACCTTGGACACAAGGTCCCCTGTCCCAGCATGCCAAAGCACAGCCTGTGTGGGAGGCTCTGGGTGGGCTCTGCTGGTGGCACAGATGTTCAGATCCCTGCAGTGCTGGGGCCTTGGTCTCCATGGGCAAGGGGGGTGAAGCACAGTGGGACAACTAACCCTGAGCCTCATGACTGTTTGTGCTCCTCAGGGAAGACCTAAGTCCTTCTGGAGCCATCCCTGGGCAGCCCCACAGTGACAGTTGAGCAGGAGGAGCCTCTCCTGCTGGAAATTCCCAGAATGAGCTGAGCAAACCATTGAGCAAACTTTCCCTCAGGGAGATCTCCCCTCCTGAACTTCAGTCATCCTAATATCCCAGGGACCTAAACCCAAGAACAAAATATTGTATGACACATGTTAGCTCATTTTGGGGAAAGGGGAACAAGGAGCACAGGCTGCATTCACTCCCTTCCAAGTCTCTGCCAGTGCTCTGGTAATAATACTTCAGGCGTCGCCACTGGGGCAGGCTGGGCACTGGGGTGGGAAGGCTGCTGGAAGACACACAGTATCAAGCAAAGGGTAGATCTCCAGTGAGGCAGATGAGATCAGGGCCACCAGCAGAGAAGGAGACACACAGAAACCAGTGGCCGCCAAAGTAAAGCATCAAATGGATCCAGTATTGATTTTATTTTCTGTGCCAGTTTCTCAGGAGCTGTGAGTGCCTGTGCTGTCTGAGCAAGCAGGATGTGCTCCAGCCTGATCCTGAGTGAGCACCATCACCTCTCAGGGGTGCTGAGCACCTCCACATGACCACAGATCCTCAGCACTTTGCAGGATCAGACCCTTTGCCAGATCTGGAGTATTTTTACTGACCTTCCTCCAATTATGTGACTTGTCTTGACTCACAATGCCAAAGTAAATAAATAAATAGACTAACAAGCAGAAATGCCTTTACTGGACATTATTCTGGGCTGATTGGTTGTGAAACTTGACTCAAAACCCCAAAACCACAAAAACTGCCAGTTTTCCAAGCCCTGTGTTTTTCATAGTTCTCATAGCATTCTGAATAGTTTGCATTATTTCAAACATAGAATAAATATACATTTAAACTGGTTGGATTACTGGCACAGAAAAAAAAAAAAAAAAAAAAAAAAAAGGAAAAAACCAAAAAGCATTTAAGTCCTTGTTCTTTTCCTTTTTCCCATGAAGTGAAACGAGTTAAAACCATTGACCTGTGCCCTGCATCTTCACAACTGCAGATGTAAATGCTGGCAACAGCCAGACTGCCTAAAAATGCATTTGTACAAAATTTGTCAGATAGGTGTACTTTAAATTGAAAACAAATAAAAATTCACCACTTCTGTACCTATGCCATTTACTCAGAGAAAGACTTTTGTAATGGCATTAGGGAACTGGTCAGGTTTTTCTGATTGTGTTAAACACCATGTTCTCTAATGTGAGCACACCACCGGACTTGAACCCAGCTCAGTAAAACGCTGGGCTGCACTCACTCACTTTTAAAATGGAGCTGTGTACAGACAGATACCTTGCCCAGAGCCATGCCTAAGTCAGCAGCAGTGGTAAGGAGTCTCAGCCATCAGCTCCCTGCTCTTATATTGTCCATGGATGGTGTTTGGTGGCCACAGACTCGGTTATTAAGTCCAGAGGTCTGCAAAAACATCTGCATGGGGCACAGCTTTGTGTGAAGCATGAAGTGCTGGTGCCCATGCCATGCCCTGGCATAACCACTTGTCTGAGCCCATCCAGGTTGCCTACACAAACCCCTACTGAGGGTCACTCACAGCCACAACACCTTAGGGAAAAAAAGGCATGTTGGAGCTGCTGTGCCCCTGCTGAAAATTCAGGAACAGAAGGCAATTTCTTCATTATTTCTTCAAAAATGCTGTTGTATTTCATGCAATCATAATTCCGTATATTCAACACACGGCTGAACAATCACAAAAGGCTACTCAAGGATGGGAGGACAGACATCTGGGAAGGAAAACCAGCCTGCTATATGTGGAGATCCTTCACTGAGTAACCTTAGACAGTTATTCAAATACAAATGTCTGAGTAGCTGAAGTGTCATATGTAATTAAATCTCTGCAACAAATTATGTTAATATTGTTACTTCAAGAACACAAATTAATTAAAGTTACAAAATGTAGGCATGGAAATCATATTGTCTAGAACCTGTATAGACAGTTTCCCTTTCCATACAATAGCTGAATTAATTACTGAAGTTGCAAGAAAATAAGAACATATGTCAAGTAAGGTATTAAAGAGGCTTCACTGAGTAAGTCACCCTCAGTACTCTTCATGCACATGAATGTGATAGAAGATCTTAATAAAGGAACATGAACAGTATCGTGATCATACTTGTACTAATTGTAATTTTGAGATTATTTAAATTAAAGGGTCTTGCTGCAAAAAAAACAAATATCAGTTTAACTTTCAGCACTTGCCCTTTTCGTTAGTGTTTGTGCTGTTCTGGGGTTATAGGCAATATAAATTGATTTATTTTTTTTTTCTTCCAGCTTCATATTTGTTTCTGAGCTGTTTCATTCACTTGCCTAATCAATTATGTGAAGAGATGGGAAGTCAACAGTATTTGGGTGGTTACTTAAAATCAGGAATTTATTCAGTACTATCTGGATAGGGAAGTGCTTTCCTGAAATGGAGTCTTCACTTCTAGTTTTCACTTCTAGTGCAAAATGCTTTCTTAAAGGCAATAATAATTGAATTCTGAAAAGAAAGTAAATGCAAACAAATTCAGTTAAACTTCAGTTGCTTCTTTTTATACAGCTAAGAAATATAATCCCTTTCAACTTCAGCTATACTCTGGGCCTGCAACTGTCCAGGTCTTCACACAAATGCCCTTCCCTTCTCTAGGACAAGAGGAGTGACTGCAAAGGGTCAGACATGACCCTGGAACAGCTCCCAGAGATCCCAGACAGACCCACTGGAGCCAACAGCATTCTGCACAGGTGCCTCTTTCTAAGTGTGAACGACAAGGGCCTTTAGTAGTCTTCTGCATCAAGTGAAACTGCAACAGATGGAGGAGCCAAGGCTGCTTTCCACTGAAGAGACAAATGCCTTCAGGACAGCCTGAGTTTAATACAGAGCATGCAACCAAAAGCCTTTTATTTATTTCTTTGTTCTTCTGGGCTGAGGGAAGGATGCCATTTTTCTTTTTATGCTGCTGCAACATAGTCACCTATTAAAGTTATGGTTGTGCTCATTCCTGGAATTTGTAATGGACAGTAATTGTGCCTGTAATAGTAAAATTGCTCTCAGCTAGGCTTTAGCTTTGCTCTTATGCATTCCCTACTGTCACCCAAATCCTGGGATAACAATGAGGCTGACTTTTTTTATCACAGACAATAAAACCCAAATGAGCAGTATTGCCAAGAAACAAAGTAGAACGCTTCCCACCGGACTGTCAAAATGTAATAAATGTGGGTTAATAACAAAACAAAGTAGTTGGTGATTAATTTGATTATTTAAACCCTGTATTAAGATACATCTATATAATGTTGGAAATTAACGCTAGGGCCCTGCATCTGTCTGATTTCATCGAGAAATTACAGCAGCTCAACAGCTCTGGAAAACATCACATGTCTTAAAAGAAATCTGCATTGCATTAGTAAGTGTCATGATGCTTTAAGTAAATCAATTGCTCCAGAACCATCCCTTTTTAACAGTCTGGTAGCCTAGTGTTCATCAAATATGTAGAAGGCACACAGAGGCATTATATCCCCAAAGATGATTCAGACCTTATTTCTAGATATGGGATTATTAATTTCTGCATATGTACACCAACTTTACTGACACTAATCTCCATTTTAGCTGCAAAGCCTTTTGGATCTAGAATTTGGGATGACCACAAAATGGAAGTCTGGCTAAGTGTAGACTGCAAATTTGAGTTCTCATCTTTTCTGATACTAGTTAATGATATTTAATTGGGCTTTTGCCTGAAGTGGAATAAGAATGTGGGTGAGACAGACATTAACTGTATCTTTAAAAACATTTTGACACCATAATCGAAGGCTGGGTGCAACCATCAACACATGATGTGCAGCCTACAAATAGTAGGGAGTAGTAATTCCCAAGTGCTAACACATACAAGCAGAATGGGTTGCTCTAAAAGTGAAATGCTGGATGCTACCTCAGCTGGATGCTAACTTCAGTAATTATCGTCCCGGAAGAAAAACCAAAAACAACAACTAAAGATTTTGACACTGCTTCTACCTTTGCTGGGCTTAGCAATTGCAAGAACCACCCATACTTCCCTCTGCCTCACGTGGAGTCTGCAGCACACTTTGTACTCTCCCCACAACATGTCAAAGTTCTCCTTTCCCCAGGTCATTTTAAGAATAAATACACTATACATAACTCTCATCTAAGCCTATTACAATGGACTATAATAGAAACAATGGTGAAATGGCTTTGAAATAATGATGAATTGAGCATGTGGCACACGAATGTGTGCTTCATCAGTGAGTGTCTCCGAGGCGAGTCTTACTCATAATCCAGAATTATTCCTCTCCGTAGGAAGACTTCTGCTAAGCCGCGGTCCCTCTCACCCTAGGCCCCTGTTTTTCTGTATTTTATGGCAATTCCATTTACCAGTTCTGTTCCCAGCCATTTTTACCCCATATTCAAAGATAGGAGGGACCCTGATACGGGTCTGCTGCTGTTACTTGGTGGCCATGTCAGAGCTTCCTACCATGGCATGTCTCAACAGCAGAAAATACACATTGCAACAGCACAAGCTGTGGCTTACGGCCAATCAACTGTTACGATTACGCTACCGTGCTGAGCTGCTTTTGCGTTTCTCTGTGAGGAAATCTTTCAGAGGCCTTAAACTATATTTCATAACCTTTTCTGGTATTACATGTCAGACTCATCTTACTCACTTACACCTTGCCCTGCACAAGTTCCTCTTGGGAGTCTCTGGGAGACAAGGATGCAGGCAGCAGAAAAACGTGTCTTTCATTACTGTGGATGGTTCACTGAGAGCATGTTAAAGGGACAGCATTGGGGACACCGATGGCACCCAACTGGGTACCCAATTTGTTTTCATCAAGGAACTCAGTTCAGAGCCCTGTGACAAGGTTTGCCCAGCCTCCAAGATTTCTCTGCAGGAATTGTACAGCTGGAACACGCAAACCAGCTTGGGTTATATCAACAGCAAGCTACTTTCAAAAGTTAGTGGTTGAGTGTTGAGGTCTTCTTTACCTACTAAAAATCACTCATCTTCTTCATTCACTCTTGCTGTTACCAATAAGAAATTTGGTAAAAAGATCTAACTATGATGTCACATAATAGATAGCACTTTACTATGGGACATGCTGAAGTAATGTGAACATGCCTGTCTTTTATAGCTGAAAAAAAAAAAAAAGGAAGACAATGTGGCCCTCACTTCTGCCCAATCCCAGCACAGTGCTTGTCCTCATCAGCTCCACATCAACCAGGCACTGAGCAGGTATTCAAAAGTCCTCATTTGCAGTGCATGCTGTAGCCTATAATCATAGTAATAGTGTAAGGCAGTGCTCCATGGCTGCCAAAGACCAATTAAAAAACTGGAAATATTACTTTTCTTTTCCCTCCCCAAATCAAGCCCAAGGCAAAATGTGTTTCTTTGCCAGATGCTTTCAGCTCTCTGTGGATTAGCTTCCCAGACAAGGGTAACCAGATGCTTTATACATGTTTCTAAACTGGCATTAAAGGTGTGGCCTCTGTTTTTCAGTTTTCCAGCCTGTCAAGTATCTTGGGGGCTACCCACTGCTGACCATTGCTGAGCCTGTCAATTACCTTCCCTTCAGGTCTTGTTCTCATGTGGGTCACTTGTAGTTTTGGCTAGCACAGCTTGACAGTCTAACAGCACCAGGGCAAGAACTGGACCATGCCTGTGTGCTCCCTGCTACAGGGCTTGTGAAAATAACCATTGAGCTGAAGTGATCTTCAGTCCCAAAAGAAAGGCTAATCCAACACCTCAGTGTTGTCACAGTCAGCTTTAAAACACAGTGTCACACTGTGGTCTGAAATGCATTTCACTATAAAATAGGGGGAAATTCAGTGCCCTGAAATGACATAAAGGTTGAGCTGTAAATGCTTCCTCTCTGCATCACACCACAACAATAAAATGTTGGAAATACTTAGGAGCTACTGAGGGATATACATTATTTATACAAAGGGTTGCCCTCAGCAACACTGGGACTTTCCCGTAAGCCAGGAACAAGGTAGAAGATGAAAAAGGTTGGAGTCTTATGAAGGAAAACTCAAGGACGTAAGATCTGAAACGTGTGGGCCAAAGCTATGGGTAGGAAGGGGGAAAACACAATGTGGTGGGGCAACTGGCTTTGAGCAATGGTCCAATCCTGCTTTGAGTCACTGTTGCTGAGCATGAACCACACAGCAGCATGGTGTGCTTTAGTGCATTCCACTACGGAGTTCTGCAAACACCTCTTACCTTCTGGACTAGAAACCAGGGCTCTCCTGGTGCACCAGGATTTTATTACTCACTCCATTATGACCTGGAAGGAGTTCATCTTATGGCTTTAGACTCCAGTTGCTTGTTTGTTATTTATTATTGGTTTTATTATGGTAACCTCAAATGGCCTGAATATACAAGGGTACCACAGGGTTCAGCCTTGATGAAAAGCAGATGAGGAGTCAGTCCCTGCCTCCAGCAATAAAATGCAGAAAGCTGATGTAGCAATGCAACAAGGCTTTTGTGTGGTTTCCTTCTCACTACCCCTGTCTCTTGCTTCCTAGGGGAGGTAGGAGGCAGAGCCCTGGTACTACTTTGCAATCTACCAGTAAGGGGACCTGTTTTCAAGGCAGGAGAAACTGAAGTAATTCCTGCCTCCTTTGACCAGAGCCAGGTCTGAATAGCCCAGCCACATCCAGCAGTATCCTATATTACCAACTGGTCCTGCAATGTCCACAAGGTTCTTGTTGACACATATGTAAAAGGAGAGGTATGAAAACCTGTCTCTAACCATCATTTAGCCACAATTGTCTCATTTTTGCTACATTTTAAACTTCACACTTCAGCCATTTTGGGGATAGGGAGATTTTTAGCCGAGCTCTGTTCACAACAAGGTTGTTCAGTTTACACAGGGTAACATGTAAAAAGTTCCTCTCCCACACACAGAAGCAGCTGAAGAGATCTTGCTCAACTATAGCACAGAGTGCTGCACCCCACTGCACAACAGAAGCCAAACTGAAGAAGTTTCAGCACACAGAAGTACTCAGTTCAGAAAACTAGGAGCCTGCTAAAAGCAAGGAAAATATTTTTGTAATGGAAAATATTTTGCAACCCTCACTCTTGTTGTTTCTAGAGAGATAAGCAGAGGATAGCCAAATTGAAATCCAGCTGAAACATCTGGACTAATTCTTCTGCAAAATGCCCAATAGAATTTTTATTAAAAACACAGTCAGTGCCCTCAACAGCCCAATGCAATATAAAAGCAATGTAGGGCTATTCACTCAAGCCACCTACAGAACTTGTAATACCACTTCCTCCAGCATTTGCATTACACCAAGAGGTTTCCCATTCAAATTTAGATCAGAGCCAGCCCTATGTAGTTAGTTAATTCTGGCAAGATTATATCAGAGAAGATCTGACTAATGCTGATTTTAGTAACATATCAAATCCTGTTTGCTTTTCTTTTTTTTTTTTTGGACAGAGGCAGAGACTGTCCTAAGTAATTTTAATTTTTTTTAACTAGCAGTGTTAATAACATAAATACAGAAGTGACAAATACATTTGTAATTGCACAGTCAGTTTGTGGTGTAGGCATAGCAGAAAATGTTTCAAGCCTATAATACTGTCAGTAAGAATTACTTTAGGTAACAACTTGGGATCAGTTACTTCCTCTAAAATTGGAAATTGCTGAAATG
The DNA here is from genome assembly GCF_036169615.1 of Heliangelus exortis. Classification (NCBI taxonomy): domain Eukaryota; kingdom Metazoa; phylum Chordata; class Aves; order Apodiformes; family Trochilidae; genus Heliangelus; species Heliangelus exortis. The sequence goes on from NC_092434.1 coordinate 8,789,044, forward strand.
ACTCCAATTAGCAGAGCTCTCTGGGAACAGTATATACACATGCGACTTGTCCTCTGTGATGTTTGGGAATATTTTAACTAATAGCAAACTATAAACTATCCATAACTGGCTCTTATTATTTCAGAGAGAACTTTTCATCTAAATCTGATTAAAAGACCATTTTTGTTTCCCACGTTTAGAGAATACAGCAGATGTGAATCTAATGAATACTAATTGTGTTTGCTAATAGATGCAGGACACATGGCAGTGTGGTATTAATAAAGGTTTGGGCCAAGATTTTCAAAAATAGGAGCCTAATTTTAAGATTCCACCATCCATATTTAGTTGTTGGAAACGAATAACCTTTTTTCACAGAACTCCAGCAGCTCCTATTGAAATCAGTGGGTGTCAGAATTTTTGGAAGTTGAACCACTAGTTTGAGAATCCCCAGGGAGATTCAAGAGCCAAATTTTCATCTCCTGATGTTTGAAAATCTGTGGATAAATTCTGTGTGTAACAAAATTCTCATTCATTTCAATGGAGCCAGGATTTTTCTCTTCTCTGGGGCTGGTTTTGAGAAAACCAGGTTACCTTTAGAAACACAACCAGAATCAAGTGATGCAGGTCATTGCAGAACAAAAAAAAAAAAAAACCAAACCCATAAGCTCATTGCAGAGATGCCAGAAATGTTATAGAATAACTACTGCTTTTTAGTATATTTATTGCCTTTAATTTTCCTGTGTTTTGAGCATTCTTATACACATGGAAGTAAAAGCTAATTTTCAGCTGTAAGAGGACATGCTCAGAAGCAATACTGTGCATAATGGGAAAATGCAGTATACTGCAGAGAATCCTCTTAGCTCATCAACTTTGAAGACTCTGCAGCATCACAGCAGCTTTCTGGGACTGGGAGTGCAGTTCATGTGGTCTTGGAGTGCAATCCATTTTTCTCTAATTACTGTTACTGCAGGTCCCCCAAATACCTTTCTAGAAAGCATTTCTGCAGCTACCACAGGTCTGAAGTGAGGCTTCACTACAGCAGAAGGGCAGGGGGAGGGAGATGCAAGGCCCAAAGTAAGGCTCTACCCCTCCTCTTTGTACCCATGAGACACCCCTGAGATTCAGGTTTGCTTCCAGAGCTGCTGCTGGCAGCTAAAACTGCACTGTGGTCAGGACCTATTTTACACACGTTATGTCCTCATGAATGTGAAATTCTGGAGTACTGGGGCAGATTCACTCCCTGCCTATGTCATCAGAAACAAGAGCTACACCCAATCAGGCCAGCAGCAAGCCCTTTGGCTCCAGCTGGGGTGAATCATGCCAGTGTGGAACCTGATTCTTCAGGGGAGATAACATTGTAGCTCGAATTTTAATAAACAAGGCTGGGCTTGAGCTTCCTCTGGGTAAAACCACACAGGGCCTCTTTCAGTTTCAGGAGGTGAGAACCAAAACGAAACTCTGCCTCCAAACAAAAGCTTGCTTTTATCAATTTCCAGGATTTTCCTAATGCCAATGTTGTGGTTCTCATTTTTCCACAAAAACATTGCTAATAATGGAGCCATCTCTTGGAAAGTTCCAGGATTTATAGCAACTGGCAGCATGTTCAATACGTAATTGTTTTTTGGAACAATCATAATCATATTAGTTGCCAGTCGCCCCCACCGAGATAAATTTAAAGGAAATCAATCTGCTGACACTTCCCTGATAATTCTGGCAATTCAAACCTTTAAATTTAGCAGTTGCACTGAGCATATACCTTGAGGGTACGAAACCCTAAGGCTTCCAGTTAAGAATTAAATAGTTAATTACTAGCAGTGAACAAAGACCATTCACTAACATAAGCCCTGACTTTTTCCAATTAGTATTACAGGAAGATATTGAAGCAACTTTGTCAACAAGTTCAAGCAAAGATTTCATGGAATTGTCTGGATTGGTAACAAAAATCAGAATGTCATCAGTGGAGAGTCATTTTATACTGCTTCTAACAAGAAATATGTTGTATCCCTGGGTCCTGTGGTGATAACATGAGGTTTCAAATCATAAATTATCTGCACTTTGGGACTGGTCAAGGTTTTGAGCTATCTGGCTAAATTTACAAAGTATCCCTGCTTAGTGTTAGCTGGATTTACTTCTTTTAGTGAAAATTCAACTGGTCTGGCTGGGTATCAAATGCTGAATAACTATTTCTATTCTTGAAATTCTAATCTTTGGGAGAATAAAAATCCTGTTTACCCAGTAACGTTAGATTACTAATGATACTGTCAGCAATTTCTAATGGTGACAAACTATTATTTTGGCAATGCCGTCACACACATCCAAATGCAGATCTGATGTAAGTGCTGCGACCATTTGTCTAAAATTTGGCCCACTGAATACACGCATGAACACGTGAATTGAAAACACAAATATAAAGGTTAGATGTGGCCAGAACACTTGGAGGGCTTTGTTCTGCAGAATTACTAATGCCTAAAGCTCATGGCTTTACATGCCATGCCATGTGTGCTCAGCACAGCACGGATGCCCATGTGCCAGGCAGGCACTGTGCCAGCCATGGTCAGCTGAGCAAATAGGTGTGGGGCCTTTGCAGCTAACCTGAGAGTCAAGTCGTGTCTTGCAGGGGCATACTCTACAGATCACTCCTGGGATTTGCAGCTGAGTCAAAATGAGGGTTAACCTCTCCCAAATATCTAAATCCACGGCACCGAATGGCTATGTCCAACCTGGTCCACAAGAGATTTCACAGAGTACTTTCCCGTGGTTACTGCTTAATGCTATCTGGCCACTTGGTAACCTCTTTTCAGCTGTGCAATTATACAATGAATACAAAACATCTGGTTTCTGTTACGTTTGAAACACGCCTCCTCAGTGTTTGAGTGAGGATCTGCTGGTGAGCAGCTCTGGAAGGATGGCTGATGCCGCAGTGGAGAGCACTGACTTTCCACTGATAGCTCTGGCAGCCTCTGAAGCATCAGTTCTGGTCACAGTGGTATGCAGTTGGCATTTTCTCACTGGAATTTATTGATATAACTTGTCAAAGAGAAAGCTATGTGACATTACCCCCTCCTCACACTGGAATGTTTCTCAAGCAGGAAATACCACCTCTTCAGCCAACCTGGATCCTCATTTCTGCCAGAGAGCAGATGTAGATAATGGCACTTTGCAAAATGGCTGAGGCTTGGTGGTACAGAGAAGAAAATGGTCTGGTTTTCACTTATATTCTCTTTTCTAATCAGAGTTTTGCTTCTTTTTGTCTTCTTCCCTGGTTAAATTAAAGGTGCTGCTCCCTGAAGTTACTCTGGGGGGGTCATACTACAAGACCGTTGAAACTAGAAGACAACTAAAGAAAAACAGGTATAAAACACCCACTAACATATTTGGGCTAGAAACTAAAGGAAAGGTTCTGTTCATGAAAGGATGAGCATCAGCACAGGACTGTAGGGAAGAGTGAAGAAAAAGCTCATCTCAGAAGTGAAGTAGGGTTAGATTATATAGTTGCTTGCAGAAGCTGAAAACTAAACTTGAAGAGTTTTCCCACCAATATACCCTACAGGTGATGGAGAACAGAGACATCACCCAGACCCAGATCAGAAGGATGGTTCTAGCTCTATGGCTGCCTGGCTACAAGTGAAGCTCTGAACCCCAGATCTGTGAGTTTATTGTGATGATCTGGAGTCTGGACTGGGCATTTACACACATTCTTTACTGCCCAGGGATCAGAAGCCTTTACTAAAGTATCTTACTGGAAATATGGGTCCCTATGTTTGTATGATAGAACTTTATGTATCACCCACTGCTAGTAGCAGTGCTACTAATTCCTCCTCTTCCCAGAGTTACTCAGTCTTCAACCCATAGCCATGAGAATGTCCTTTAGCCCAAGACCATATTATAAGCTGCAATATCAAAAAAACATTTTTATCACCCTTTAGACAAAATAACTACTTTCTTTATTGATTTTTTTCCCAATAAAGAACACATTTTCTACAAAGAAATTTCCCTATAACAGTTTAATTAAACTGCAGTTCTTCACTCAAGAAACAATAGGTAGGCAATTTCTGAAGAACTGTTCTGAAATGACAGAAGAAACCCATTGTAGTTTTCTTACCTCGCCAGAAGAATTATGAAAACATATTTTCTTTTGCTATCTTTTATTTACACAGTTCAGCTCTAGAACCTGGATTTTGAACTTGCAAACTTACTGAGTTTCCTCAGCAGAGATGAAATCACTGACACACTCTGTTCACTATATAAATAACACTGGAGCAAATAAATCCTGAGCTAAGCACCAGTAACTATTGTTAAGATTTAGGTAGATCTTTTATAAAGTGTCACACTTCAGGAATTAGTAGTTAAAACACTGTTTATATTTCAAGACAAAACACAGAGAAGGAATTAATCTCTATCCATATTCTTATCCATTTAAGTGAGTGATGACAGGTACTATATAAACATCAACATGTGTGATAAACTGAGTTGGTTTTAATTCAGTGATCTGACTGAAACAGTAATTGTGCTGAAAGGTATTTTGAGAATCAGACAATTGCAGTCAGTTGTCTGACTGGAATAAGTCTCTCTTACCATTTGGTGACTACAGTTTGCTCCTGTCCCATGGCATGTGCTAGTTAGTGATGAGCACAAGCAGCTGTTTGAGCCATGCCACTTAATTAAGGTCCAGGTGTCTGCTGCCCTAAGATATCATAAACTGTGACTCGTTACTCAAAGAAGCTTTGTTTCAGCAGATTCTACTGCCGTGGCAGCTAAATCCCACTTGTGAATAAAAACATTCACTAAGTTCCTCTTGTGTCAGGTATTTTTCCCTCCGTTACATGTCCCACGCTAATTATAGAATTATCTGAAGGGCTTTCTAAGTGATAATGACTGCAAAACACAGTTCAGTGTTGCAATTACATTTCCTCTTTCTATCCTGTGAGGCTAAAGATTAACTGATTTCATCCTAACATGCCAGTTTTTTGATAACTTCAAAATGTTTCCTAATCTCTGACTAACTTCCAACTGATGAGTTAACTATTGTAAAATAGGTAACACAAAATCATCTTGAACTTCTTTTCAGCAAAAGAAGTAAGAATGACAGAGAAGCAGCATACTGGAACAACTCAGTTCTACTGTGATTTATCTAGATAGTTTTGGACATATATAGTTTTATATATTTATTATATATATACTATATATATACACTATATATATTATTAGTTATTATTTTTATATGTATAGTTTTTTGATATATGGATAGTGTATGAATAGTTTTGGACCAGTTTTGATTGTAGGAATACTTTACATCATTTTCTATTGCTTCTAACATACTTCAATGTTTTAGTATTTAAAAGCTTCCATGTGAACATTTTTAATTAAATGTTCCATTTTGATTTGAAAACATTCTAGCAACGGACAAAAAAACCAAAAACCCTTACCTAAGAAATGGTTTAGAATATAAAGGGTCAATATCTATATGAAATCCAAATTATTTTTTTCTTTGATAGCTTGCAAAACACACCTACATTGTCTCAGATCTTGGGACACTTTGATATTTTCAGAATGAGAACACTGATTTCTGGTCAGGAAGCTGTCACCTGGATTTTAAGAGCTAATGACATCCACAGGCCAAGTGGAGGATGTTCTGTACACTCATTTTGTTACTAAATTTTAGATTCTTCTGAGCATCACTGAGCAAGCGGTACCCTATAAAAAACATTTTCTTCTATTTTTCTTTCTTGGAACTGTTGAGGATCCAAGGAGGAGAACAGCCCTGCTACCTTCCTCTGGCTGCTCTGGGACCACGGATGGAGAAGCTCTGAGGCAGCTCCCTGTGCTGGGCTGCTTTGCTTGCTGCTCTCCCAAAGAACCAGACTGACTGCATGTTGTATACACTCGCTCTGGGAATGTGCATTTCTGGGGCCCAATTCTTCCCATGGATTTTGTCTCAATTCCAGGCCAATTAGAAAACCCCACTGTGCCTGCATTGATTACCCCATTGTTCTGCACAGAGGCAGCCAGTCTGATGCCTCAGGGAAACATTAAAAATGTGGTGTGAGTCCTGTGAGCTGTTCAGAACATGAAAAGTAAAACCAACCTGTTGCTAAAGAATTGGACTTAGTGCAAAGTAGCTGGTGCATGTGCATATATTTCTGTCCTTAGATTATTTGGGTCTGTCCTTTGCTATGTGAGATGTGGATCAGGGATGCAGACCCATTGCAAAGGGATGAGAGCTCTGAAGGATGCAGCTGAAATGGTGTGTGGGTTCAGTGAATGAATTCAGGCAACTATGGATGGTAGTGGCTAATTAAGTGAGAGCAGAAAACGTGATCACAAGCCATGGACTGACAAGAAACATATATTGTCAACAAATTAAAAATTGCATTGCTTTGCTCTGCCACATCCTTGTTTGTTCTGTCAGCCTGTCCCTGATAAAATGGGACCCAACACCCAATACTTGTGCCTGTATTTTGCAGTATTGACTAAACTAGCTTTGACAAACATTCATTAATCCCATAACTGCCTTCTGTGACAGATCAGAGCATGCCCTGACATTTGCTGTTGAAGATCACACACTGAGTCAGATCCAGGAACCTTGCCTCTGCCTCCTGCATTACCCACCCAAGACTCTAGCTGGCAACTGATTTCATCAGTCATTTCAGTATTTATGGGGTGCCTGTCACAAGGCTGCAGGATCCAGGAGGCACAGTTAACTCAGTGCTTAAGAAAACGGGATAAACTGCATTCTCTACACATGGCTGTGGGTAACTGTGCACACACGTAGATTTTTCAAAGAAACTCCTACTCAACAGACTACAATTTCAGTCCAAAACAAAGCAGAAAGCTTGATCTCTCTACTGCACGGGGCATGGCTTATTTCCTTGGGAAAATCTGTGGAGTTATTCCAGTAAGTCCATTTAGAGAGCACCCAGCATTTTCCAGGCTTCCCTAATACTGCTTATACCAGCTAAGAGCAAGCACAGATAAAATGCATAGGGTGCAATTAAAGACTGTAATTTTATTCAGATACATGGGAGACTTGAAACAAAGTTGTGTAATTAATCTTAATTATGGCATTTGCTATCTGGTCTGTGTTTGACCTGGTAACCTAAACAATTTTCTCTTAATACTATTTTGTGTGTATGTGGTAGCACTAAATGCATTCCTGAAAGACTGTGCAGCCTTCTACATCTGCCACGGGCTTTCTGTAAGTAATCTGCAAATATTTGTATACAGCTAAATGAAGTCCCTCCAGTAGTCTGTATGAGGAATGTGTGTACTCTCAGGCCTCCAAATGTTCTCAGTGTTAGTCAAAGCACTAACCTTTGTCCTCAGTGACACAATTTTGTCTATGTCTGCATTTGAAGGAAGGCCTGAGATGCAGCACGGTATCTTTCTATAAAGCTGCCTATCAGAGTCTTCTAAGCACCTTTCAGAATAAAGGAAATACACAGAAATTAAGATAATACAGTCCTTGAACATGCAAAATTCCCATGTTCAGTAATGATTGTGCACGAGTCAGGGTATCAAGATTTGGTCATACATGTTGATTATTAACAAGGGCTTTAATTTCTAGATTACTTTAAATAGTCATGTTGATTTTCTAAAACCCATGATTTAGCTATTTTGCACAAACACTTGATGACCTCCTGAAAGCAAAGATTTTATCAGCTGTCTACTCTCCGTGTTTGCACAGTCTTAAGGATAAATTCCAGCTTGCAGAATACCTAAAGCTGCTTCTGTCACCTTAAAGCACACAGGAGTTCTGCCAGACGGATTACAAGAACAGATTATCAACTGGACATTGTGGTGTTATTACCAATGCATCAGTGTTTTTAATTGATTGATCAGATAAGGAAGGTTAGGAATAGTTTTATAACAAATGGTAATTTTCTTCCTCTCTCATATGGGTATGCTATAGGAAGCAATAGACCACAGAAAATGGCTACCCCCTTTGATTTTACTGCAGATCTGGCCACAGGAAATGTTGCACATTTGGATCAAGCAGGATAAACAGCAAGGGCTTCCTCTTTTCTGAAATCATCTTTAAGCAGCACCCCTCCCCAGGAAAATAGGTTTTCCACTTTACATAATGTTGCAGCAGCAGTGGTTTGTTCCTAAGTTTTTTCTGGGTAGGTTATGAACTTTACAGCTCTGACCACAGATCAGTTATTTATCATAACAGGAAAGATGAGACCAAAGATATTTCCTAACCTCCTTCTTTGCAGATCAGAGAAACACAAGCCAACAAACATTAACGCTTCATATTCAACTGACAAAGATTATACAGAAATATTAGCTCCTCTCCTTTAATCATATTCAATTGAATTAACCTGTAATTTTAAACCCCAAGGATAACATCAATATAAAAAGTTTCACTTGGATTTCTCCTCCAGTGCAGTATGATCAGTCTCTCAAAAGTAGATGTGCAGATACAAGAATAATAGTTTTGTCTAGATAAACTAAAGAAGATGGTAGAGAAAAATTCTGATTTCTACAGAAGACTCCTGCATTTTATATTTATTACAGGTGTACCTAAGAATCCCAGCAGCATTTTAAATTCATGAAAAATGTCTGTGAAATATCGCTGGAGACAAAAAGCTTTTCACCATCTAATGCATTTGTTCTTCAAGAATTTCTCCTCAGCATCAGGGAGCCTGAAAACACTGAAGGCGAATGGCAAATCTAGAATATTTTTCATGTTGCAGGAGAAAATTAATAACTGTAGGAAATTGTGTTCCCATTTTATAGTGGCATATGACAAGACGCACATAGCTGGGATTGCTCAAGTTACTGTACCACAAACCTAAAGAGCAGAGTATTTCATACAGGACCAGATTGCAGCATTTAACCACAGGCCTGCAGCATGCTGGTGCAGAGCTGCACTGTTGGAGGGGGAGGAGGGACAGATACAAAACTAACACTGCAAAACTACCCTACTAGGAGTGAATTCAGACTAGACACCAACAAGCAATGAGAGATGAGGGACTAGTACCTTGTCACCTTTACTCCTGCTACTCTGGAGCAGAGTTAAGCCCCTCCTCCCAATTCTCCTCCATAGGATGCCCATATTGTCATGCACATCAATTGCCCCAGCTCAAGCCAGCACCTCCACTCTGTTCTTGCCAGTGCAAGTACCAGTTCCTGTTATGTTTGCCCTGTGTCTATGTAGTAGCCTTTTGCTCCCTTTCCTGCAGGCTTGGTGCCTTGATCTCAGCCGGCTCTTCCAGCCAGCACTGTGTCCAGGTACTCTCCATAGTCTTCTCAGCCTGTGTTTTAACAGGTTGTGTCTGGCACGTTCCTCTAGGATGCTGGTCACCAGAAAACTAACAGAAAAGGGAAACTCTTCTGCAGTCTTTCACAACTCAGGAGATTGCTTTGGGAAGATCTTTTCTACTTGTCCTAGATTGGCCAAGTAAATTCAAAGAGGCACTTAGAGAAGAAAAATATAATTAGTTACATTACAGAAGACACATCTGACCAAGTCTGTTTGAAGTCATGAGGCAGCACCACTGACTTCAGTAAACTTTGGATGGGATTCCAAATTAATTATTTTGTTTCCGTTTGACATCAGTTGGACACTTCCTAGTTCACATGAGTCTGAACACCCAAGCAGGACTCAGCAGGTTGGAACTGCAAACCATGCAAAGAAGTCCTGCAAGCCTGAGTTTGCTGGGGCTTGCCTCAAAGAGAAATGTGAGTGATCGACAGCTTATGGGGCGTAAACCACAGACTGCTGGCTGTAAGGCATATACTGCCAGTTCTCCATCCCTCTTCATTTGGCAACAATAAGAACAGAGGTATCAAAACACTATCTTCAACTCAATTCAACACAATACCCAACTCAACAAAAGGTTCCCAACTGTTTCCTTGCTGGAAACAACATAAAGAGAATATATGCCATTATCACTTCAAAAAAAAAAAAAAAAAAACAAACCACTTTGAGTAGCTCCCAGCAGACTCAATAGTGTATCTCAAGTAAGATTAACACTTCCAGATTGAGAAGTATCACCTTTATCAGCCCAGACTAAACTTGTGCCTAGTTGCTGCAGCCAAAGTTACTCATAAATCCTTTGTAATAAGAATAAATAAATAGATAGACAGATAGATGTGCAGCAATTCAATTTAAACTCGCTTGTTCCTGAACTTACGGAATTTTCTCTGTATGAATGCAAGCCTTGCTGTTATGAAAATACCTAAAGCCTACTCAGTTTAATTATTTAAAAGAAATTCTACTTTGTTTGGTAAATAAAGCTTGATTGCTGTCCTTTTTGAATCAAGACTCTTCTGTTTAAGCAGAAATGTCATTTATAAAAAATACAGTATTGGTGGAAGAAAGACAAATCTATTGTCTGAGAAGAACAAGCTATTTAAATTCCACAGTGGTGGAGAAATTGAAGGGAAAGAGGTAGTTGAGAGGCTTTGTGTGAGTCGCTCAATGCCTCAAGCACTGCAATGAGTCTAGAAAATAATAGTGATCTGCTTAGGGGTTGTGTCTGTTTCAGACAATGATAACCACTCTTCTCATCTCATTTTAGTACTCTTATTCTTATGGAACCCCCCATCAGATCAATTGTGGCTCTCTGACACTAATGAATCACAGCTGACACTTCCAGGGCTCAGCCTCTTTTGAAGGGATTTGCTTCATTTATAAGCACTTTGGGTCAAGTTTAAAATCTTATTTTCAGAGGTTGAATTAATAGTATGAAAGGAGTCTTCAAAGTTACCTGAGAAACACTTGAAAACAATGACTGTTACAGTACTGGTACTTCCATCATTGATATCTTTCTAAATAATGCCCTTAAATTTTTGAGAGGCACTCACATGTAGACAAAAAGAAAAGAAATACAAATAAATTCATATTTTCCTCCCTGATCTCTTGATTACCTATTGTCTGCCTTGCTCGGACTAAGCTCTATGGCACAGGGAATACTCTCCTGATGAAAATTTGCTACAGGTACTCATAAGGGCTCAGGGCAAGAAGCATTCTTCTGCTAGTTTGGAGCACTCTTAGGCACTTGCCAGTTTAAATCACTTTTGCAAACAAGACCCACACTTCCAAAGATTAGATCATTCAATCCACAAAAGACCATTATGATGCTGACTTCTAAGAGCCTGTCCATCCAGCAGAACCTGCAGCCCTGAGTACAGTTCCCTGTACAACACCTCTAGAGACACAGACATCAAGCAAGGACAAGTGTGCAGGGAAATGAATCATCGAAATTAACCTATAGTAAACACTGAGAAGAAAAATTAATCCTTTACTCTAACCATGTTGCATGTTTTCCTCTGGACTGAAAAGAAATGGTGGCCACTACCCATATCCTTGCCTGCAGGTTTGAACTATAATGACAAGAGCCCTTTCTCCCAAACCTGCCAGGGGCAGCATCCATTTTCCCCCTCACCAGCTCAGCAGTTACAGCGCTTGTCTGAGATGTGGGAAGTTGGAGTCACTTCCTCTCTCTGCCTGAAGGGAGTTGTCTCTGTAAGTGCACCCATCACCCACTTGCCAGGTAACTGGGGGACCCTGGGAGAGCCTGATATGAGCTCAGGAGCAAAGCTGCAGTCTTGAGTGTGCAGTATTGCATTTGCTTCAGAAGAGATACTGCCAGAGCCAGCACAGCCTGGTCTGTCTTCCCCTGTCCTCTGGGTGTCTTTTCAGCTGAGAGTTTCATAATAAACAGTATTGTGCTTGTGCCAGGTAACACAGCAATTCTGGGGGACTTTTTCCAGCTCTCACCTCTGTTGGCTAAAAGATACAGCTCTCAATACACCCTGCTGGCTGAAACAGCAGCTGGATGGAGGTGCCACAGGTGGACTGTACCCTACAGAGGGGTGGGATGGCAAAGCAAGGCAAGAAGTGTGCACATCAGTTCTGCACAGCTTCAGCACATGTAGTTTGACTTCAGTCAACTAACATACAACTCACTTCTGAGTCTTAATGAGGGTGAAAATTCTCTTTCAGCATTTTTACAATTATTAGGCCTCCAGGAGTTTTTACTGGAAATCACTGACAAGCTCCTGTCAAGTATAGATAGCTCAGTGTTCTATGGCAGAATTTGGCTGGCAGTTTTATGACACTCCTGAGCCAAACAGTCGACTGCATTTAAGGCCAGATGACTCTCCTGATGACTCTCTGTCCATACAGAGAGTATAGCTATACAGTACAGCTGTAAACAATAGTAAAAACCTCTGCAGGAAATTAGATTTGCAGATTTCAGCTTTTAGAGATTGGGCAAATCAATCTGATTATTTAGTGCTCATCTATTACTAATGCATTTTGCATTATACCTTCTTAGGGACCCATCAAAGCAAGATAGCCCCATTCCCACCCTAATTTTAATTTTATTCATTTTGAAACCTACTTCTTGCAGCTCACCAAAAATTCAGTTGTGGTTTTCATGAGCTGTAGTTCCAAGAAAACACACCTGTTCACCAGCCTAATCACACAATGCAGTGACAGAAAGGGCACAAAAACCATTAATTTCTTCCGAGTAGAGCTATACACTGTAAGCATTTTTATTGATAGCACTCACCCACTGGATGAAGATGTCCACATAACTCAGACTAAATAAATCCATTTTTCTCAGCATTTTGGTATGTATTTAATTTCAATTAATTTTTTCTTATTTTAACTCTAATGGGGTGCACTCCAGTGGCCATTCCAAAGCATCCTGGCTATCCAGCTTCATTACTTTAAACAAAGGCATTTTCTTTTTTCTTTTAAGTTTATTGGCTTAGATAGACATGTAAAAGGAAAAAGCAACATATCTGAGGATTGAAAGTAAAAATCACCGATGCTTTTTAAAATCTATCCTCATACAATCTAAACTACCAGTGATGGCACAGGCACAGCAGTAGTAGACATCCTGTCCTGTAGTTTTGCCTCATATTCATCTACACACAAACCTATATTGGGCCAGTTAACCAGTGAAAACTGCAGTTTAAAAGGGGAATTTTTGCTTTAGCTGAGGCCCAATCTGTTCAGGTCTGTTAGCTGATTTAGGCTACCTTCAGAACAGTCTGCTTCAAAGTCTGCTGCTGTAGACAGCCTTATAAACAAAATTAAAAATAAAATTATGTGTCATTTCCAAATCAGTTTCAACTAAATTATTTCTTTCCACTTATTTTCACAAAATTACAGTATTTCCTAGAACAAGTGAGCTCTATATAAGGAGTCTGTCTCCTTGCCTCTCTAAAAGCTATATTAGAGATGGACCGTATGGCCATCACCACTCTAGATGAGTGAAAGGGAAGATTTGAAGATCATCTTGGGGCCAAAGAAGTCTGCTACATTTGGCTTTATGCTGTCCTTCACTGACCACCTGCATCCCAAGGACATTGCATAAGGAAAGCAAAAGAACAAATAATGCAGTTTTCATTAGTGAACAGCATTTGAAGACTACTGGGTGGCAAAGACAGACCAGTGGGTGAATATTGATTTCAAAGTAGCTAAATTGTATATAATTCAATATAGTTATTAATAAAGTACATTTACAGTGTGAGTGTAGATGCTTCACAATGGAGAAATAAACCAAACAAATAGGACACATAATTTAATTCCATATTCTACAACTGTGATTCATATTTATTCTAAAGTGAGAGCCAGTCTATGGAACAGTAAAAAGAACAAAAAACAGGCAACAAAGTCACTAATAACAACCCACAGAAGACTGGAAGTGAGGTCACATAGTGCATATGCATTTATGAAATAGCTTTCCAGCTTGAATAGATCATTAACAGCACTGATGCAGTCAATACGAAGTTTAACAAGCCTGTCCAGACCATCAGAAAAACCCAGCAAAATAATGGAAAATGCTACTGTTGAACTGCTTCTCTACCCAAAGTGACTGAAAGTTATCTATCTTCTCATATAACCACTGCATTAAGTGTTTGAGAAGCAGCTCCAGCAGAACAAATATTTCCTTTTTTTTTTTTTTTTAAAGCCAGTTTGACTAAAAACTGATTGTCAATTGGACCCTGAAATGTCTGTGGCACTTTGGATGCAAGGTTAAGAGCCAAATGCTGAAATACGTACTATCTAGGCAAAAAGGAAAATGAGGGCACTGAGAAAGATATCACAAATAGAGGGGGAAATAATACCTAGTAAACTTGTACTTCCCACATTGCTGATTCAGCCAGTCCTGTTAGCTGGTCACCCATCAACTTATTGCTGGCATGATCACTGTATTATTTTTAGTGCGGAAGGAAGACAGGCATGTAGCCAGAAGTAGTCTGATGGAAGGATTTAGATTTTGGGTTGGTTTTTTTGTTTTTTTTTTAAAAGCACATGCTGTTTTAAAAGCTGAAAGGGAGGACAGTGAATATTTAAGAATGGTGGGAAAAGGAGAAAAAGAAAATTACTGGCCTTCTGTTGGTGTTCTTGGGAATACTTCACTTGTTCTGTGTAACTGATGTCCAGTCCAAGGTGTGGACTGAAGTAAAAGCTATTCTCACTCCATCAGCAAGATTGCATCACCACCTTGAAAACAGACTAGAATTCCTTCCCAGGAAACATGCACTGGGATTTATTAATTCTCTCCCAAAGTCAGATTATGATGAAGTTTACATGGGCTAAACTGGCAAGAACATAATTTCTCATCTTTGAGAGCACATGAGAGCTGTAAAGTGGGGATTTGTATGGAAAATTCAGCTGTGGTGGAACATGTGAAATTGTGCATATCCACTATCCCTCTGAGAACTAAAAACAGCCAAAGATTGGCAGGAAGGAAAGACAAAGCAGAGCAAATCCACACCTTTTGTCATTCTGAGAACTCCAGCATCACACAGAGAGGCGTGTGGAAATGGCTGTATGGGAAGTTTGGCTTCAACAAAGTAATGCCTGGATGAAAGAAGCAATGTTCACACCTTTTGAGCTATGTCTTGCTATGGGTACACACCTGTAGTCACCCTGGCCTCTTTCCCTCCATGGGTCCTTAGATCTACCCATGCAGCCCTTCACTGGCTGTGCAGGCTGCAAGGACCTGCAGCACCAGGGAGGCATTTTGTGCAACACCCTGTTACTCATGAAAAGAAAAATCCTCTGTGTTTTTGCAGCATTGTAGGTAAGCAGATCATTTCAGACAGGAGCTGAGACACTTGTCCACTTCTGCACAGGACCATATACTGGAGTTTTATTTTCTTCTCTTCAGCTTAGTCCAGGGTCAGCCAAAGTACAGCCTGCAGCTGCTCCCTTCTTTGATTATTGATGAGGATTAGGATTTATTTTTTGTATACAGTTCTGTAGGTGTGCAAGACATTTCACACAAATATACAAGGACGGGGCTCTAAAGAGTTTACACAGCCCAAACAAGTCACAGCACAGCTAGCGAAGACACACACGTGATTAAAGACTTATGATTATTGATCTAAGCTTCATATGTACCTTGTTAGGTGGACAAAATATAGGTTGCTTGGTGTGGAAAGGGACATTTTTATGTGTAACACTTTAACCTTTTGTTATTGCAATCTGCTGTTCCAAATTACCTCATATCCAATCTTGGTGAGGAGATTTGACATGTGAAAAGGTTTAATTGAGATTAGCACTTAGGAAATAATCTTCCAGGAGCAGTCCCACAGGTTGGGCAGAAAGGGAATGGTAGGATTTGCCCCAAACCACAGAGAAATAGTGCCTTGCCTTTGTACTGAAATAAAACCAACCAACCAAATAAATAAATAAACTGTAGCATGTTTTCATCTGTTGTGTTACCTCCCTGCTGCTGGCAACTCACTTAGGGTTACAGCTCCATCCCAGTGCCTGTGTCTCTCAGTGGGTATCCACAGCTCCCAGTTTCTCACTGTTTCCTCCCATACATTCCCAGTGATTAGGGTCTAAAGCTGGAGACCATCTCACTGTCTATCCTCATACTGCCCACCATGCACCTGTACATAGAAAGAGCTTCTTTAGACTTTAAATAAAAGTTTTTTGCTGAGCTCGTTTCCTTGTCACCCACTTGTCTATTTTACTGCCTCTGCCTCACTGTGACACAGCATCTGAAGCGA
The DNA here is from genome assembly GCF_036169615.1 of Heliangelus exortis. Taxonomy (NCBI): domain Eukaryota; kingdom Metazoa; phylum Chordata; class Aves; order Apodiformes; family Trochilidae; genus Heliangelus; species Heliangelus exortis. Next base: position 8,805,013 of record NC_092434.1, read on the forward strand.
AATGAGAATAAAGGGATATTTTTCTTCATGCTTTAACAATGTGAATGAGTTTTAAGTGGCAATGCTTTGTCTTGTTCTTATGTAAGCCAACTGCAATATTCTTTGAGTAGGTGTATGTTGAAATGGGATAAGATCAGCACGTTATGTAGCTATTCGAACACATAATCCGACAGGCGTCCTGAAGGGGTGTCAGGGGAACAGCAGCTCTGATTTCAGCTGCCCCACAGAGGTGCTGCACAGCAGATATCTGAGGATCATATTTATGATTCTGCCCCAGATTAGGGGATCAAGCTAAGAGACACAAAGCCTTGTTTTTCAAAGTTGGTAAGCAATACTAGCTGAGAATAAAGCTCTGGAAAACAAACTTAATACGTTGTATGTCCTCTTGTAGGCAGTAAGGAGTTCTCACTTTTTAAAATTCTGCCCTGAACTGTCCCCAGTTTATACTGGTCCACATCCCAGTAAGGAATAACCTTAAGCCTCTAATAGGTGTTTCAAAGGGTGGGCTTTGGGAATGAACTTGCTGTAAAAATAAAATTTATGCTGAAGATGTAATAAACCATGTAAGCTTCAATAACGACTATTTCTGATCTCCGGAGCATGATTGCAGCTGACTGCGAGAAGACTTGAATGACAGAGACTAATATAAAAACCAAGAAAGATAATTCTCAAAACTTGGACTAAGCTGTCCTAAGGCCTGAGGCTAACAACAAACAGAAGAATTGACACAGGAATATTAAGAACTAACTTGGCATACCTGAGACCCATTGAACAAACAAAGTTCACCATCAAAGATCTCTAACGTTACTGAAGAAATTTTTTTTGAACCACTCATTCAAGGGGTTCCAGGTTTGGCAGTATAGCACAGCAATATTTTAACTCAACATGAAGCAATAGGTATCCAAGAGGATAGCTGTATCTAAAGAATACAACTGGCAAGACTGGAGTTTCAGCCTTCCACAGAGCTATCACTGAAAGATATGCAATGCTGTCCACGATGTTACAGCAAAACACTCCCCGACTCCAGGAGCCTTCAAGTCAGCAATACTTACTGGAAAGGATGCAAAAAACAGATGCCTTGGGTAGAAGCAAATCTACAAACCAACCTTTCAGCTAGTGAAAAAGGGCACTGATTAATGAGCTGGCATACAAAAGAAAACTTTTTATTCCATCAACTTTACAGGTTGGCTAAAAGCCCCCAAAAATTTTGCAAATCATTATTGCTCCTAGGGGACTATCTCTGTCTGGTTAGTTTATTTGTTTGTATGTACGTTCGGTAACTAAGGTCAAAAGTTTTATAGCAGCAACTGCCTCTGAACTGTTACTTGGCTTTGACTTTTCAGCTATGGCACTGAGACTTTTATGCAATATTGTTAATAATAGAAACGCACTTTGTTTCAGTTTTAACTAATTATAGATTTGCCTGATGTAGTATTTCATGTGCATGGGTAAAAGGTAATTTTTATAGCATTTGAAAATCTAAAGATTACATTCTGCCTTTAATTACATGGGTATCACTGGTACTGCAGAGGATTCAGTGAGGTCAGAATTAATCTACAATAATGATTCTGCCATAAGATTAGGCAAAATACCTATTACTTGATGTCAAATCGTGGTGGCATAAGCATGCTCTACAACCTCAGAAGTGACTGCCTGCACCTGAGCTGAAGAAGTATTATGGTACCACAGCAGAGTTTGCACAATGACTACTGATTCCAATCTGCAAAATTCACACCAATAAATTTGATGAGTGCAAGTACTGTGCAACCCAACAGCCACCAATGTATTTACAAATTCAGAGCCATTCTTATTCCACTCAGTTCCAAGCCTCCTACATCACACATTTGAGGCAACTTGCACAGAAGACTTCCATGCATGTGAGTTTGGGAGAAACTTTCAATCACATTTCAGCCTCCTCTGATTTTTCTAAAACAGGTGTTTGTAAGCCAGTAAAATTATTTAATCTTATCATTCACTTTAGACATAGAATACATACACAGGGAAAATACTGTATATTATATCTGGGAACAAGGATAATGCCTTCTATTTAGGTGACCCTTCCTTTACAAATACTTAATAGAAGCAGCAAAAGTCTGACAACTGTACACTTAGTCTTTTGTCACAAATGTTCACAAATAACCCTAAGAAGTAACATCCACAGAAAGTCAGTTTAATGAACAGAAATACAGCTAAAACCACTGTGCAAGTTATTTGCAGTTACCAAAATTGCAGATTTACTGAGGTGTAGCTTTATTTAAAATTTCCTCTGATAAGCTAGGAGGGAGGAAAGTACTTTCAAAGACTGAGGAAAACAGACATTTTCACCTCTAATATAAACTGCAAAAAGAAACAACACCACAAGCATCCACAACAAAGGGCCCCTCTGGCACAAAGCCATCAGCACCACTGCTTTCCATTATCAGCATATATTTGCAAGAGTTACAATGTTCAGGTTCCATTTTGAACTCCTGTTCATCAGACTGTATAAACTTGTCCTTTCTAATTTTCTTCAAACTGAAATTTGGCAGAGGACTGCGGGTGGGTGGGGAGTTTTTGGAAAGATTATTATTTTTTAATTTTGGTCTTTTCAAACTGTTCTAAATACAGCAATGGGGAATATGCCCTGAGGAACAATGCAGTTGCATGTCTCTCAAGGGAGGGGTATTGACAATTAGATATTGTCAGTCTCTTATTCAGTGCAGGAGGAAAACAAGCATTTGTGTTTCAGGATAGCTCATGGAAGGCCTCTGGCCCAGCAAAATTTATGAGTTCAGGGTGATGCTATGGGGCCAGGAGGCCAGGAAGCTGTCCATCAAGGGTTCCCAAGGGTGGTCTCTGTGTGTTGCAACACACAGAGCTTTTGTATGTGGACTGAACAGGGTCTGAGGGTTGTGGCTGTGCTCCACAGAACCAGCTGACTGTCAGGGCTGTAGATGTTGTAGGGTCTCCTCCACTAGTTCTGGGATAGGGTGAATATCTGGGCATTTGGGATCTGTCAGCCATTGAGAGGCTGGACTACCCTGTCCCTCCAGAGCAGTCAGGCATTGTGGCAAGTCTCACAGCAGTGTATTCCAGATCCCTGGATATTTCTCCAGCCCTTACTGTTACTCCATGGGTCAGCAAGAATCCTCTGCAAGACCTGGCCCATGAGTGCAATATTTCCAGGATCCAGATGAATTTCTGCTTTCAGGTGCAGGAGAAGCAGTGCATAGCCTGACTTACAGTGTCAAGCACAGATAGAGACAGCAAATTCCAAATCCAACCACTGCCAAAGAGAGGGACAGACTCTGCCTGGAGGAGGTGCACTCCAGAAAGACCAGAAGATAAATCTAGGAGAGGAAGAGGGACATAAGGAATGATAACTAACAATAGAGTTAAGGTAATTAAGCACCAATTTACAGCATTAATCTGTTCGAGTTTTTCTGAGAGTGCTACAACTACCTGCCCATGGTTACCTGTCCTCACAAACCAGTACATCATCCACCTCACTCATTAGAGAATTCCAGAAACTTCACACATAGCCTGCTGTGAAGAAGCTGGAGAATGTGGTCTAGAAACAACAATCTTCTGTTCCCTTGCACTGATCCTGACCCATTTGAAAATTGTGTTTCTTCAGTTTTATGCCTGCCAACACTGTAGCCCACAGAAGGATGCTATAGATAATGACTAAAGCAGTGGAAGTATTTGCCAAGGGGCTAGCATGGGGCAAAATGTGCTGTTGAGAAGAGTTGAACCCACTTAGTTACATGCTGCAAGACCTCAGCATTGCCTGAGCATTGCAGGGTGCTACAATGGCCTTAGCTGGTTTGGCCTACTGGAAATGTTCCAGGCCAATCAGAAAAAATGTGGATAAGGCCTTTACCCCTTGCCTGATTGCAAAACCCCAAAGTGTTCTTTCAGTTCCTGTATAGAAAGATGCCAGAGATCTAGAGCTATCCCCAAAAGAGAGGAGCTTTAAATTTAGGACAGAAATTTTGAAAATTTTTCTCGTTTCCTGTTATTATTAAGAATAATGTATACATTGATTCTTCTGTACGTTTGTGCTGATTTGGGTTGTATTGTGTGCAAATTTCTAATCCACAGTAATTGCTAGACACTGTAAGGTACCTTCCATCCATTCTGTTCTTTAAAAAAATTCAAATCATGCACAAATTGAAATGTTGGCAGCTGATCCTTTCAGTCCTGAGAAAATGTCACCAGCTTTACAGCTGTTGGTATCTCACTGGATTTAGTGGCTTTGCTTATTTGCATTTACAGGACTGATTTATTTGTTTTCCATTTCATGGTACATCAGCTACATGGCAAATGTGGTACAATTACCCAACAAGAATATATTTTTTAAAAAGTAGGATATGACACATAGCTGTATGTATATTTCCTTCTGCTCTTCTTAGAAACTAATGCAATTACAAAGCCATTTTGATGAAGACACTTTTGCTGACTCCTTCACATAAGAGAAGTTACTGGAAAACTTTTATCTCCTCCATCAGTAGTGTTCCTGGAAGCAGGACAGTCTGTGGCTAGAGATAACACATCACGGAATCTTTTGCACCTGCTGGGCTGCAGCATCCGCCCTCTCGGTCACATGTAAGTTATGGTAATAAGAGACAGTAATTTCTGTCCCTGTGAGGATCAGCACTCCATCCCACGGAGCAGAAGTGCTGGCTGTGGTGGTTTCTATCTGGCCAAACCATGTAAGACCCTTTAAGAACCTGCTTTGGATCTAGATGCTTTTCAATCAGTTGCCTTGGAAAAGTGTTCATGCAATGCATCCACCTGCTGCCCAAGGAGGAGTTAACCTTCACATTTCTGGAAATCTACTTCCAGTATGCAAAACAGACACTACCTACAATCCACAGCTGTTATCCTTAGGAAGACACATTCTTTGCTGATGCCAGGAGTTAATTAGTGACAATCATTCCTATTTCAAATTATGGACAACAATTAATTCTATTACATCGTTATTGGGAACCAGCACTAGACAGGATTTATTTTTACAATATCCAAAGAGGAAATGTTTTAATGCTGGGGGAGAGCGTACCTTTTATATCCCTTACCACTGACCATCTCTCCTCCCTGATTTCCAGCACATAGATGGCAGAAGTCTTTCACAGCAGCTGCTTAGGTCACCAAAAATTATCTAAAGAAATCAGTGCTTTTAGTATGTAACTGTCCAAGGCGTGTAACTGCCTAAATGCCTAAATGCCTAAATAAAGCTTGCCATAATGAAGACAAAAACTTGGCTCATCATCAGTTGTCCTTACCAACCCTGTATCACTTAAATTGCAACAAACTCAGTACTCCTGCCCTGAAGAACCTACAAACCAAGCCAAATGATACAGAGCCCACTGTAAGTTCAGTTTTCAACTTGATCAAGTTAGGAAGTGAACAGGAGATATGAGCCATACAGTTTTGCATAGCTGCTTCTTAGTCACATGTCAGCATTTAATGTGACACTCAGAAGAAACTTAATTCTAAAAATGTAGAGAAATTGTACTTTTAAAATGTAGAGAAATTCCTATAAGTCTTAGCAAAAAGAAATAATTCCCTGAATTATAGTTTTTTTCAGCTTGAAGGGCTGCCGCCCTGATTTTTAGCTATGTGTCAAGTCAGGATGCTCCTTCTGTTCTAACATTTATTTTCTGCATCCTTGTTTTATTTTTAACAGCTGACAACAGAAAAAACATGTTGCTATCACATGACTGTCTCAAGAAAATAGCACGTTGTGGGTTTGGGCTTGGACACTTGAAAGTGTAACTTCCCAGCAACAAGTACGGCTCTCTCTGTAGGGCACTTCTGGTAAATCATCTCTCCCAGTGAGCAGTAAGGAAAACTGTCACCTAGTGAGCAAAACAGATATTTCTTACAGTTGAGAAAAAGCAGAAAAAAGGCAATAGACTGCAACTATTATACAAGACATAATGCTGCACAGAAAACAGCAGGCCTTACTGATTAACACCAGCACTGGGCCCTTGGACAACTGGGATATGGTCCTGACCTGCTAGAGGCTACTGTGCTTCCCAGCCAAGTCATTTCACTTTTCTGCACTTCGATTTCCCAGTCTGTGAAAACGAGTGTGCTGTGGTTTATTTTTAAGCATTTCAGCAACTGACATACTGTACCTCAAACTCCTTAAATGGTTACATCATTTTCACTGCTATGAAAAGTTCACTAAAACAGCATTTCAAAATCTCTCTCTATGTATTGTACTTTCTGTTCACAAGTCTGACTGTGGTTTGACTTCTGGCACCCAAAGTTCAGGCTACTGTGGTTGGTTAACTTGAGACTGCAATTGCAAATGAACACAGATCTATAGTTTTGAACAGACTGCATATTCAATGGGAATCTAACCAGTGCAGTTAAATACTGGTCTATACTTCATTTGCATGGATCCCTCGTGTCACTGGCTACTCCTCTGAGATTATTATTAACACCCTCAAGAAGTTAAGAAGTGCCTTTTTCAGATGCACCATTCATTTGGCCCTCTTAACAGATAATTCTGGACACAGATAATGAAGAAAATGCATATAAAATGTTAAAACAAAATAAAAATATTTTTAAGAAAACCTGTACTTTCCATCCTCATGGAAGACACCATGTAGCCACATTCAGCCCACGTTATTGGCTTATTATTGCCAGTTTATGTAGAAGCTGATAGATTTAGTTTTATTACCAAGAATGACCAGAACAAATTATTTTGATTGTACATATCTTCTACATGCATTGTCCAGACAATAGTTTGAACTTCCTTAACTGTATTTGATCTTACATTTATTGAATAAACTCATCAGAGCAAACTGGTTTCCCTCATTTGAGTTTTGCGACTTTTTCTCAGTCTGCACCCAGCCTGTCAGCAAGTTGCAAAACTGCAATAAATGGGCTGCAGAGCAACTAAGGACAGGACTCACAGACTGTGAGGAGACACGACAGGCAAAGGGGGGAGAAAGAGACACATACAGAAAGAAATAAAGCCAAGCCTCCATTTAGCTCAACTCTCATTAATTTGGTCCAGAGTTACCAGAAGCTAAAAAACATCACAGCTACCGAAAACTTACTTTGCAGGCAAAAGTCCATGGGATGCTCAATAGGCCCAATACTGAGACAGCCCCTGTAGGCAGGTATGCTCACCATGCAAGTCAAGAACAATTCATAGCATTATGAGAGCTGATAAAGGCATTATAAAATAATTTTGCTAAGTTAACAAGGAATATTTATATTAACAGAGTTAAAAAATCTAATCCTTCAACATCTGTTCACATGATTAACATCACTGATTATTCATGCAGTCTCCCAAGGAAATCCCAGATGGTTTATTCACTGGGTTTGAATTTTTAGCTTAAAAAATCTGATCCTCTAGTAAAAGAACTGAAGGAATCATGCTATTAGCAGTACAGTAACACTACCAGGATGTAAGCAGTGGATCCTCAGCTTGTGCAATTGGATGCCACTGGAAAATCCAAACTATTGCCAAGTTGTAACATACTTTCCCTCAAAGAAAGCATTATGCTAATGCAGCTGAATTTACCAGAATTACAGTCAAACATTGGTCATTTTTCATGACCTCACTTCCCTTTCTCCTGCCTGGGACCTTTGACTTTAAATGAAGGGTCATTGGCTTGTATCCTAAAGGCAGGTTGCTCTTCAGAATCAGCAGTGCAGGATAAACTCTTGTTATTTGAACCTCACAAAAATGAGGGACAACCTATCCTGTGCAAAACCATTCCACAGATGGGTCCATTGCTTTAGGTCTAAAAATCACACAAGGAGTGATGGGGATTCAGTCACTGAACATATCTTTCCAAACCATTATTTTCAACTGTTCAGTAACTGAGCAGTTGTCTTGCTGCACCAGCTGTGGTGCAGCCCATCTTACAGCACTATTTCCTACTCTTAATCACTGCATCTAGAGTCATGACTTTCTCTCCTATATTTGATGTAATCCTACCATTGTCTAGCATGCTGATTTTGAATGTAATCATATCAGAGCTATAGCAAAACATTTGCAGTGGAATGTGAAAATTAATGATTTGCAAAGCACTGTGTGAAAGTGAGATAAAGAAATGGATGTTAATGAAATTTCAAAGCAAACATTTCAAACCTGTATTATTTTCGTTATTTGCATACTTCTGTTACTGAAATCAGAACAACATCTTCCAGTAAAATCTGGTCAGCTGACTCATATGACTTCTGAAGTGACCATGGAGTGCTTCTGAGCTACATGCACCCACAGGAGTTCTCGTGTCCAAGGGTGGATCCGAAAAAAAAGGGGAAATGAAAATGGCTGACTGTAAAGATGGCTGCACACTGCACTTCCTTATTTATACCAAAATAATATACAAAACAATATTAACCATTTTAAACTTTAAATTACATGACCCCTGGAACTAGGAGCACCAGTAGACATACATACAGGTGCATGCACTTCATTCCTGGCCACCCTGCACACTAACCAGACATTATACATGAACACAAAAGGATTTTTTCTTTCACATCTTCAATGCACACACGCCTCCCACAGCAGGCACAGACAAGCAGGTGCCCTTCACACCAACATTCTGCTTGAAAAACCCAGGCCAATATTTTCAGGTGCTATGGCTCCCAGTGCTGGTGTTCAGCCTTTCACACATGACTTAAGTCTGTTTTTGTGACACAAGTAAGCTCACCCATTGCAAGGTCTGGTAGGCAGAGCTAACACAGAATCACACACAATCACAGAATGGTAGGGGCTGGAGAGGACCTCTGGAGATCACCCAGTCCAACCCCTCTGGCTAGAGCAGGATCCCCTAGAGCAGGTTACACAGCAACATATCCAGGTGGGTTTTGAATGTCTCCAGGGATGAAGACTCCACAACCACCCTGGGCAATTTGTTCCTGTGCTCTGTTATGCTCAGAGTAAAGAAGTATTTTCTTATACTCAGGTTAAATCTCCTGTGTGCCAGTTTTTGACAAGTGACTCCAATCACTCTCCATTTCTGAGGATCCTGGAACTCACTGGTTCTTGGCCATGGCCACTGGTCAGAGCCATCTTGTAGTTCTAAAATTCCAGCTCCAAAAATAGAAAAATGTAAGAATAACATTGATTGAGCAATGTGTAAGTAAAACTATTTTTAAAGACAGGTGGTGAAGAACAGAGAAATAGTGAGCTTAGAAATGATTACATTTTCACAGACGAAAACCTACAGAAAATGCAGAAGAGGAGGAAAGCTTAGAACCACCAGTACCCATTGGCCTATAAGAGGAAGAGTGACATTTGTTCTAGGAGGGCAGGTGTTTGAAGGGTGATGTGCAGTGCTCCTGGCTTTGCAAAAACCACGAATAATGTACCTGCTAAGAATAACACAGCTAAGAATAACGCACCCACTGAAGCACAGAATAGAGGAAAATATAAAACAATAATAAGGAAAACCATGAAAAGTTTAAGGCCAAAGGAAAAGCAGACTTCAATTCTTTGTGTCTTCCAGAGAAGAAAAAAGGTACTCAAAATTCACCTGTTAAGTGCACTTAAGGCCACATGGGCTTTCTCTTTCTGACCTTACTTAACCTGAAAGTTTTCATCATCTTGCTCAATGCTGCAATCATCTATTGTAATAAGGGGCAAAACAAGCTCCTCTTCAGAGGAGTCATGTGGAGGAAAATTAGAGTGTCTTTCCTTTGGAAAAACACTAGCAGATTGTTATCTTGACACTGATTATGACCAACATCGTGAGCATGGAGGATAGGACTGAACTGCAATCTTTCCATAAGCCATGCTGCATTACACAGAGTGCTACATCTAGAGGAACCTTTAAAAAGGGACGAACAAACACACTTAGAGCAAGATCAGGGCTGAAGCACAGGACCACAGCACAGCTTGGACCAAAATACATCACTGTTCACAAAGACACTGATCTAATAAAAATTAAGTTAAAGATGAATTAGCTAGTGCTTTCAGGGCTACTTAAAATTCACCTAACATAATTTACTGTGGCATCCAAGTAGATTAAGATTCACTGTTATGGGCTGTTTTAAACTGAGTGAAGTGTATTTAAGCTGGAAAGAGAAAAGAGAAAAGAGAAGGGTGTTACATCCATTCAACAAATTGAACTTTTGGGTTTCACTAGGAACAAGCTATACTGAATAGCACTTGAAGAGCTTTTGTTTCCATTCCCAGCCAGCTTTCTCTCCCTCAATTACTACAACGGGGAGATGGGCTCTGCATAGGGGATACTGTGTGTCCTGAGCACTCAAGGGGTACTGGGATGTTTGGAGGGCATGAGCCACTACCCAGCTGCTAAATCACCTGGGCAGCACCGTCTAACTCGAAGGCCAGAGGGTAAGAAAACATCACAGCTGAGAGATGTAAAAAAAAAAAACAAAACAGTTGGATCTGTGTCCAAGAGGGTGGTGTACTCTTGGCAGCAAGTTTAGCTTGCTGCCAGCCTTTGGTCTCTGTGGTATAATCTGGTGCTTAAAGACAGAGCAGTAGAAGCCCTGGCAATGTTGGACACCCCAGGCTTAGTTTGAACAGTGCTGCACAATGCACAGAAGCCATGTGCTTCAGGCAGCTGAGCATGGGAGAAAAGCACTGAGATCCAAATATTTTCTCCATTTGTCCTCTCTTTCCCCTCTGCTCCCAGAAATTGTGCCACTTTGGGCATGCAAGATGTAGCAAGATAGCAGCTGGCAGGGCTGTTCCCAGACTTGTCCACTGCCACAGGGAATTCTCCCTGAAAGCAGTCAGGACTGGAGCCCCTTGGGGATGCTCAGAGCATGAAGAGACTGCAGCATCATCAGACCACGTGATACAGAGCAGCGAAGTAAAGCTCCTGCTTTGCACTCCTAATGCCACTGACAGAGCCATCTCTCCCCATTAGCAAAGATGCAACCCTGTGCACAACTAAACTTGCTTTTCAAAATAGATTAAACCTATCATTCTCCACAATGCAGAATAAAGTCAATGTAAGTAGCATAAAAAGATCCATAGCCGGCTTGTACTGCCCTTTTCTGTGAGGTCTGGCCTCCTTTAAAAGGCATCTGCAGCAGGCTACTAGCAGATCTGAGTGAGTGATCTGTCTCCTGGCTCTCACTATAAGGGCATCAAGAACCTATCCCTTTGATTCCGCACCTCCCTGCAAATCCCTTCTTAAGCATGAAGCTCTTTCCCAATGACTAGAAAATTTAGCTCCAGATTCCTGACCTAAACACACAGGCCCAGTCAATAGGGAGTGGAGGGGGATACCACATTTGTTTCTCAATTGATTGAGAGACCAAATGAAGCTGAGTCAGACAAATCCCTTGATTTCCTCACACTCCACTCCCTTTGCTATGGGGAGCTCCAGCATGCTGGGAGGGGAGATAATGTTTGGCAACAGCAAAAAGGAGCCTGAAGGAGAAGAAATAGGGAAGTCCACCTCCCAAAAATTACTGTAAAATCTGACTCTCAAAGATAGGCTGGAGAGACTGGGAGGAAGTGGAAAATCATCATGCCAGGAAGGCTCCCTTTGCTAGTCAGAGAGCAGAAAAGCTGCTCACCACCAGCAGATGTCTCCTGTTTTGTTATCTCTTCCTGTTGAGCTGCCCAATGGGAGGATGAAGGTTTAGTCAATACATGTCCTCCTCCTTTCTATACGCTGCCTCCCTTGACAGAATTCACTCATTTTCTGCTTGGATATTTTATCCTGCTGGAGAGTTGGTGTAACTGGTTCCTGCAACCTCCTGCAAGGCCATAACAAGGGAACAGAGGGGTGTAGTCTGACACAAGCTGTGTTCTGGCAGGCCCCAGTGACAACCAGCAGCTGGTTCTGATTAAAGCAGCCCCCAGGATGCTGTAATTTCTTCTATAATATTTCTCTAGTCAGTGCTGGGGCCAGCTTGTAACCTGTGCTCAGATCAGGGAGCTATCATTAATTGGCTACAGCTTCCCATAGGATCTGGGTACAGCTCAGATCCCAGCCTGTGGAGTTTAACTTGAGGCTAAAACTTATCTGAGTCTACCATTGCTGTAATTAGTTTTTCTCCAGTGCAAACCAGGGCTATTAATGATCCAAGTTAAATAGGAAAGATACAAGGACAAGACTATTTGAATTACTGGAAGTTTTGACTACTGTTCAGGCAAGTTTCAGCTGCCTGTTTACTTTGCTATGGTATGAAGGCCCTGCCTCAGTGAGGAACCTATAGAACAGAGACCATGCATAAATCAAGCCTGAACATTGCAGGAAAACTACAGTATGCATTTCTTCCATAAAGGTAACAGTAAATAATCTACTAAGTTAATGGTTCACTGATGCAGCTCAGTTTAAGAGGTGGAAAAAAAAACCCTAGGGATGTTTTATCTATGACCCTTGGCTTAGGTCTGAGATATAGCTTTAACTGAAGAGCAAAGGTTAACTGTAATAGAAAATGTCAGCATTGCTATAGCTTAAAAGCATACTCTGATATAATTTTTTTTGTTAAAATGAATACAACTTCTTTAATTGTATCAACAGAGCCACAAAAATTCAATGGCAGAAATGTATTTATCAACGTTTCCTCAGAGTACCATTGAAGAAGACAGTGGCAGGTAGAAAGATAAGAACCGGGGAAGAGAGGAGACTTCATATACACTTGAAAACTACAAAGAGAAGCAATAGCCAGGAGAGCTCTATGACGGGAAAATCATCCTTTTAAACAGAGCTAAACACAATAAAATTCATGTCTCAAAAATAGTGCCCTGGCACATTTTCACTGGGAGCTTAGTATTATCCTATCAGACAGAGTGTAAGCAAAGAAGGAAAATACAAAAAAATTAGGCAAATAGTAGGAACCCTTCAGATAAATGTTGCCCTAGGGTAGCATATAAATGTAAAGGAAAGCAGAACTTAGTGCCTCAGCCTGGGGGCCAGCCTTCCAAAATGTACCCAGGGGGAAATACATTTCCCAGCTAAAAATCTAACAAACTCAATCTAAAGACTTCAAGGTAGTACCACTGCTTTGTGTGACTGACAACTGCTAATAACTTGGGGCATGATGAGGGGTGGGAAATTCACTCTTGGTAGCTGTTAACAGCAAGTCCCTGCTCTTGGCTGATATTACAATGCACCAATACAAGCTGGTCAGCCTGCAGAGAAACAGCATGAAATAAAATGACAGTGAGGGCAGCACAAGACACTGACAAGCACACACACAGACAAAAAAAAAAAAAAAAAAAAAAAAAAAAAAAAAAAAAGCACTCAGGCTCCACTGAGAGGAATTTTCATGTGGTTTTTCTGGCATTGTCTTTTGGAAAACAACTGGGGTTTTGCTACCCTTTAACTTCTGGAGTTCTCACAAAACCTCTAAACCAGGTCTTTATTTATAATAGGAATTTTGAAACTATTTTTTGCATTCTTTTAGACTTGTTCAATTCTTGACCCCAATTACATTGAATAATGCGGTTACAACTAACATAAATATAGTTCCCTTATAAATCAGGACATGTTTGCCTGGAGACAGCCCTTTTTCTTCCCTTTACTCATGTTCTGCAGCTGTCCAAATACATCCCCACACTCCCTGGAACCTGCAGCACAGTCTCACTGCCACAGCTGGTGGGGGCAGAGGTAATGAGCTGCAGGCTTCCCTCCCAGCCAGCAAGCCAATGCGTGCTCCAGTTTACACTGTGATGCTGAAAGGCTGTCATGGGTTCTGAGTGGTATTCCATCTCCCTACCAGGGATGAGCTCTGTCCGTGTCAGTTTGATGAGGATTCAGTAGCTGGCTGGTTGACTCCCTGGGGCACAGTTCAGACTTGGCTTAACTGAAACAAACATCTTACTGCATCTCTATGCAGAGAATAAATGATTCCAGGAATGCAACTATAAATGAGAATTCAAGGCTTTCCACAGTGGGAATTATTAAAAAGACAGCAATTGTCATCAGATATCAGTGTTGCTATATTTGATTAGCATAGAAAATAAAATCTGTATTGGTATTATTTGCTAGTGATTTCTGATCTTAACTGTCATGCTGCCTTGGTACATAAGGTGTCATATCAACACCAGGACAGCTACAGAAGCTGGGAGCCTGGCAAATCACTTCCATGAACCTGTCTTCCCCACCAAACAGAAGACTTGACAGGAAGATTTTGTACTAAATGATTCAAATAGCAGGGGCAGCAAACCAACTGAGAAAAAACCTTTATGGATTTGCCTGCAAATGCATTCCAGCTCAGGATATGTCTTCAGACGTGAACATCCCTAGAACACAGTCATTGAGATCACTCATAGGAGACTACAGAAGTAATTTCAAATGATACTGTAATGCCACCAAACCTCTAAGCTATCATTAGAAAACATCAATCAGGTAAAAAAAAAATAATAAAAAAAAAAAAGAAAGAGAGTATAGCTTTCTGCCTACAAGGGGATCTAGAACTGAAATTCCACCACTTGTACCAGTTCCTCAAATGTTCACACTGTTTTGCCACCAAGCTGTACATTTGCATAGTAAGCTGGTGGTAACATTCAATTTGGAGCTGAATCAGGACTGAATTTAATATGATTTCATTCTTTTCACTTTTCTAGGGTCAGAAAATTCTCTGCCTGATCCAGGAGATATTACTCTATATGTCTGATGGAACTTGATACCTGGAGACACAAAAGGCCGTAAGTACCTAGAGTCTCAGCTGCTTTTAGTCTAAATACCCTCTGCTAAGGTGTGCCTTGTGTGGCACAGGCAAGACTCAGTCTTTGTGCTGCAGACCCACAGGAACTGCAGGCATCTTCCTATGCTACATGGCAAACTGAGTGCTTCCTGAATACAGAGCTGACTTTCCACAAAACATGTTCACCTTTCTCTTATGAGGCCTTTGTCTTCACCCCCCATCTTCGCCAACAGCTCAGTGGCTAGAGCACTCACCCAGAATGGCAGAGAGGAAGGGAAATAGGTTTAATTCCCTTCTGTATTTGTGGAACATACCCACTACTGCACAGGTGCTGGAGGAAGGCTTTTCTCAGCTCTGTTGGGAGACACTGTTCAACTTTACATTAAATCATTAAGCAGTGACTGAGTGAGAAAGAGGTGATGGGACAGGTAAAGAGACTATTTCTCAGCCTAAAAAATGAAGTGGCCTACATAATATATCAACTCCTGTCTCAGCTGCACCCACAATCTTAGGACTTTAGCCACAGTTCAATAATTATGAAGTGCACCACCACAAAATGTCCACTTGCCTTGACCTAAGCTATGACTGTGCAATATTTATGGCTCTTTTCTGTATATTCACTGTTCACGGGTGTTGAACTTAGAGATTATTTACTCAGGGTAAGATTCTGATTCATTAACACAGAAAAGGAGCTATTCCATTAATAGTCCCACTGAGACTGACTGGACTTTCAGCTTTACTGTCCAGTTCTATATCCTCTCTCATCAAAAGGCTAACTGGGAGTGAAATACTAGAGGATTATTTTTATCCACTGGGGTTTATTTCAAAATACTCCCATGCTTTCAGAAAACTGCATTTAGAAAATTCACCCATTAGAGTGCAGTACATTGGCATGAAGTGAAAGTTTGCAGCTACACGTGATCCGGAAACTCTGCAATACACGCTGAGGTGTAGTATCATGATTTTGCAACTAGGTTCATATTCAAAAAAATAACCAAGTTAAACCAAGAAATAGTTTTCCTACAATATATCAAAGAACTATGGGAATTTATGTGAAGTTTACAGTCACCTGTTTCCCAGCCTTTTGGTCATCACTCCAGGCTTAACAATAGGGAAAAGTTGGGATGAAATGAGAAAGCCACCGTGTCCTCTTTTGAACAGTTGGTAATAAATTACACTGAGAAGTTCTTATGTTACCTTGGGAAGCCTTCACAAACCCATGGTGCTCCAACCTGGTTCCATTCTGTGTACTGAAGTGCCACCTGCACTGACTCTAAGCCAACATCATGGTAGCTTCAAACTGCATTAAATGAAGGCTACTGCTGCAAGGGGAAAATGTGACCATGTTCTCTCTTCCCTTGTGCAAGCACTAATCCTTGTGTGACTGCACAGGGAGACAGATCTGGGAACCAATCCACATGAAAATCAACCCCCGTCTTTCAGCCAGCCTGTGCTCTACACACAGCTCTGTAAGCACTGGTGCTGAACACAGCTGGGGCAGTGCAGCCAGGGAGAAATCTCTCTCAGGATAAACCCACACCTGGATTAGCAGAAGGCAGTCTTGATGCTGCAGGGTAAGAGGCTGTGCTGTCACGCTAACCTCATGAAGCAGCAGTCAGTGGAGATGAGATGACAGGACAGGTGCTGAGTGGATATCCACACCGCGTATTATCTGATGTACAAGGGTTCAAATGGAATATTAGGTTGCTTTTATGCCATTGTGAAATTCTCCTGAGTGTTTCATAAACAAACATTTGCATCTTGGACACCTTTTAGGGTTTCTTCAGACACCCATGTTGAGCAAACTGAATACATATGTTTTCTTTGTAAAGTATCCAAACACAGTTGCCTCAACTCCTATTTCAATGTCAGTGGGAATCTAAACTAAGTAAAAGAGCCCAGGACAGGACCCTTTGGGTAAAATAGTACTACAATTTATTTACCCAAATGATCTACTAAAACGCAATTTCATCTTTTGCAGTTGCAGGTATTTCACAGGTATCAATACTTCTATATTGATCATGCAAGCCCATCACAGCACACACCAGGGAGGAGCACAGCCTATGCCACCTACTGCCACCAAACTCAGGAAGGAGGAGCCGTGCCCTGGTACTGGCTCTGTGATGTGTGCACACCCCACTGCGGGTGATGCAAGACTGCAGCACTTGCTAGCTGCCCCCCTAAGTACCCCAGACCTTCACTCATGCACAAATTCATCCAAACAGGAGCTTGCAAAGGGACCTCTCTCTGATTGACACCTGTCACACAAACATCACTGGGACCACCAGACTTTTTGGCTAGCAGAGGTGACTGCAGCTCAGTGCAGGACTGCGTTCAAGACAGCGAGTTTCTGTGGTGCCCTTTGCTAGAAATGGGTGGAGCCCTGTACAGTTCATATTGCAAGGGCCACAGAATTGCCTCTTTCCTGACTCTTGCATTTAGTTGCTCATTTTCAACCCAAGGACCCTTTAAGGAGGAGCAGCTTATTCTAGGTCATTGCTATTCATATAAATGTCATGATTCAGGTTATCCACAGCAATGTGCATCTCATAACATCAACTCAAGTAATGGCAAACTGGTGCATAAACTGATGCTGGGAAACAATGAGGAGATACCTCAGGGCTTGGTGATTGGAACACAAGCCTTAGGTCAGCTACAGCAGTGTAAGCCTTGATTCAGTGATCTGAAAGAGGGTCACACAGGAAGATTTATCCCCAAGACTGCTTTTAGAAGGACTTGCCTTGCAAGAGCAAATTAGATCCCTAAGCACAAACCATACATTGCTTTCTTTCCCACCTCCCTGGAATTATTTATTGATACAGCACCAAATCCTCTTCTCTGTATATAGCAGGATGATTCTGTAACTATGCATTTAAAATCGGCAGTTAGCTACAGCCTTACACCCACTTAACAGAGCAGGATTTGCTCTGTTGTCTTTTTGTTGAAATGTGACTACCCTTCCCTCATACTCTTCCTTCTCTTGTGCAGATGCCAACCACAAGGAAAACCACAATGATAAAGCTGTTTTCTCTTATTAGTCCATTTCTGTAAACAGTTCTGAATACATGAGCATAGCTCCTTTGTGTGTAAAGGACTGGAAATCTCCACTCTGAGGTGAAATCCTAATGAATAAACTTACGTTTCTTCAGCTGGAAAGGAGAACGTTACCTAGGTAAGGTTATATCTAGAAAATCTTTGCAAAATAAAGGGAAATTTAGGTGAAAAAATAATGCAGAATCAGGTTCTAATTGTGCCCATACTTACACTATCCTGATTTTTTTCTGCCCCGCTGAAGCGTTTTTTCGTTTTCATCTGCCTTTATTGAGTTACTGACAGTCAGACAAAATACTACAATGTACCAAATGTATCTGAAAGATAGGCCTGACTCACTAGGCTGAGCAAGTATAACACATTTTCCAAATTATACTCGTATAGTCTAATTTTAAACCATTTTAATGTAATTTTAAAATGTTTCACATTTTGGCAGAAAAAAAAAGGCAACTAGCAATGGTAGAAAAAATATTCATCTGGCAAGGAGATAAACAGGAGAAAACAAATTTGAGAAATACATTGTAAATGGCAATGAACAAAATATCTACTATAATGAAAGCAAGTTGATTTTAAATAACCCGGCTAAATTATTTATGTATTTTAAAAATAAAAATAATTAACCATCTTACAAAAACAAAACCTTAAATACAATGTACTTACAGAGGCTCTTGAGTGGAAAAGCTTTCTACTGCTCTGGCCTGCAGAAGAAGCATGTGCAAAAGAAATTCTTCCCTCTGAAGCCACATACTAAATAAAGGTTTTATTTTGTTCTCACATGGTTCTGCAAAAATTTTGAGCTAATAGCTTCCTTAAACACAGATAATTAATTATTAGCTGCCTTAAATATAAATACGCAAAAAAAATGCTTTCACCTGGAATTATCAGAGGTGGTATTAAGGACTGACTCTCAGATGAGCTGTCCTTACTGAAAGGAAAAACATGGATGCTTCCAGGGATACCTCTAACAGAGGAAATAAGAAGTAGTCCTAAGAAAATTACAGGGGTTTTTGTCCTGAAAAGGGCTTATTAAGAACAAGTATGGTGTCTCTGCTTGGTGTCTCTATAGAAAAGTACAGTAATTGAGGAAAAAAAGAAGGGAAGAAAGATTGAAAAGCAAGGTATGTTCAAATGGAAATGAGAAACTTGATCTGGAAGCTGCTTTAAACATGTCTAAAATGTAAGCAAGCATCCTGCATAGGCTGCATTTCTCATCATGTATCTCTGTCTGTCTTCCCAGCATGGATAGAAATTTTGTCACAGGAAATCCTTGCCACAGTGTACCAGAAATGAAATAGCCCAGTTGGGGACATTGTCCTGTTGAAGCAAACAGGCTCATGCAGCATGTTTCTCAGTTCCTGCTGTTAAAATACTCAGACTTGATCCGGGGCTTTAGCACGTTATTTGCATTAGGAGGAAAAAAAAAAACCCACTAGCCACTAGCTTTTCAGATGGGTATGAAACAGGGCAGCTTTGGAAAGAAAAGCCTTTCTGGATATTAGAGCATCAATCTAGCTACAGAGGAAGTCCCTGTGATAGAAAACTGACATGTACAAGGCAACCAAATCTTAAGCACTTAAATGTCTTCCGGCCTGCAGCAGCAAGACCTGTGT
The DNA here is from genome assembly GCF_036169615.1 of Heliangelus exortis. Taxonomy (NCBI): domain Eukaryota; kingdom Metazoa; phylum Chordata; class Aves; order Apodiformes; family Trochilidae; genus Heliangelus; species Heliangelus exortis. Next base: position 8,824,266 of record NC_092434.1, read on the forward strand.
GTTACATTATGAGACCATGGAGACTGATGCAGGACAAGACAGAATCTTGCACACACTCTGGGAGCCTCATCTCCAACCACAGAGCTGTGCAGTGGCCAAGTTCACTGCTGTCACCTTGTAGCTCAGATGCACCTGGTCACTGGCTTGCAGAGCAGCCCATGTGCTGCATCCTGCATGTGGGCTGATGGTTTGAGATCACTGCAGTGACTGGGAGACAGACCCAGTGCAGGATGGACACTGACTGCACCTTGTTTGTCATATGAGAGACCTCTCTGGTCTGAATTAAGAATTAAACAGTAAAAGACAGTCAATGTAGAACACTGAGATGGCAGGTGCTTCCATTAAAAGCAGCAGCAAAACAACTGGCAGCAACTTCAGAGAGTGTGGTCCCTAGTGATTCTGTGCTAGAACATCATCCTGTTAAACCCAGAGTCAGTAACAACCCTTATTTTGGGTAGCTATGGTGAGCAGGATCAGCAAGGATGCCAGTCCTACAAGATCTGCAATGACTTGACTGCCATTAAGTCAATTAAAAAAAACAATCTCTTTGCAAGAACAGGGTACACAACAAAAAACTAGGAAAAAAACAAATCAAAGGGTTAAAAGGATACAACATTACAATTGACAAGATATTTATATTGTTTGGTGGTTTGTTGTTTTTTTCATGATTCTGCCAAAACCAACCTATAACCACAGCATTCAATTTTTCAAGTGTATTTCCCTGAGGCAAAGCAAATTTTTGCACCTACACACGTGGGCTTTTTCCAGGCGTGTATATGGCTGTTGAGAATGCTATTATCCTTCATTAAAAGTGATAGATCTTCAAGATAAACAGGTAGGGATTACCATTCTCTAGCTGAGTCTGGATCTATTACGTAAGTAATCACTCAGTTTCTATAGTTCAGCTTTACAAACATAAAGTTATATGTGCTTTCCCAATGTCTCTCATCACATTATAATTTATTTTCTCTTTACCCAGAATCTCTTCTAATTTTGCAGAAACCAAAACAGTTTCCCTTACTAAATACTGTCCAAGTACTGAAAATACATACATTAAGCTGTGAAGTGTTAGCCAGCAAAATCTAACTTAGTTCCAAACCAGAAAGTTTTTCTTTAGAAAATACTCCAGGTGTAACTACAGGCTCATACAAGTTTCTTCTTTAATAAATGTAATATAACATTTTTCCTTCATTATGAAAAAAAAAAAAAAAAAGAAAAAAAGAAAAAAGGAAAAGAAAAAAAAAAGAAAAAAAAAATCAGTATTCACATGTTGTGTGAAAGCTTGTTCGAAGTGATGATAGGCTGCCTGCTTACACCAAAATGCCTCAATACCCCAGGATGAAACAGGATTTTTTTTTTTTCTTAGAACAAACCATGTTGTCTGACATTAAACAGACTTAGCCAAAGATCAAATTTTCGTGGAAGTGGTAGTATCTGTATTTGTTCAATATGCAACTTCCATACACAGCTAACCTTTCAAGCAGGTCCTTAGTTAGATTATTTGTTGGCAAGCCTGAAAGCTTCAAGCAAAGCTACTTATATGGCCATGTAAGTATGCTTGTGTCTCAAAGCACTGCTATGAATTAATTTAATGCAGGGAAAGCAGAGAGGGGCAGAAAGCCACAAGAAATAGTATCTTGATATTATTTGCAGTGAAGAAAAGCTGCCCTAGTTGTTCTATCTACCCACTCCTTAAGTGTTCTGTGGGCAAACTCTGGTCCAGGAACATTTGGTGGGATATCCATGTGCAGTAGGCAAATGTCTGACTGCTTTTGCTTGCAAACCCAACTACACAGTCCAAAGTTTGTTCTTCTAATGTACATTGGCTCAGTTATGGCTCTGCATCCAGATGTTCATTTCCAAAGCCATGGCAAAAGCTTGCTTCTCAGAGCCCTGGCTGAGTTTGCCATGTCAGGAATCAGGACTGGCTGGAAAAGAGTTGTTCCATTTCATGCAAAAATTATTTCAGTGTTTGAAATTTGTCTTCGGTACAATAAAAAAATAAAACAAAACCTCTCAAATATCCTGGGAGACCAAGCCCCGCATCCCCTACTCAATATTCATCTGTAAGCTCAAACACTGATCTGTGGGAGACTCAGTTTCAAGCCCCCACACTGAACCAGGAAAACACGGACTTGAATCTGGATCTCCCACATCTCAGATGAGTGTCCTAACCACCAAGCTTGGGTGGAGCTCTTCCTCTTGCTTTACCCCACCCTGGATCTGATGACATTTTTACTGGAACAGATAAATTTGTGTGAAGGAGAGAATAATAATAATAATAATTGTCAAAAACTCCGTGACAACTGTGACATGAAAAATCAGTTAGATGTTTAGAATCTCCCAGAACCTGAACTTATTCATCAGGTTTGAAAACTGGTAAAAACATGATGCTTACCATCTTTGAAGGACCTCACTATCAAATACAAGTCATGTCTGTTCTACAGTAGAGGAACAGAATTTATCAAGTGAAGCAGGGGGAAATATTTCCATTGCACATTTCAGAGTGCTCTGCAGGACATCCTGCAGCCAGAGTAGGACAACAAAGGAAGAGATGGTACCAAAGGCTTCAACAGAATACGGACTGTCCCAGTACTGTTCCAGTCATAGAAAAGACACTGTAGGAGCAAGAAGGATACATATGGAGGATCCCTTGAGCATCCATGGGGAATGGAGAGCAGGGTGAAGAATAAGCTGTATCTCCTCCATTTTGTGCCAGGTCCCTGAAGGACAGTATGAGCTGGACATTAGGAATTAGGTTGGAGGCTTTTCTGACGAGGATGCCAAGTTCTCCAGCTGATGAATCAACCCAGAGCCCTCGGGCCCCAGACAACAGCTGGATCTTACTATTTTAAGAGCAGAGTTGGAGCCTGCTAAATACAGTCCTACTCATATTTTTGCACCATGAATATTAACCAAGAAAGCTGCAGTGAAAAAGAGAATTGGTTCAAAAAAACTGCCTGCTTTTCTGCTCAGCAAGTGTGAAACATAACCAAGTTTTACCAGTTTTGTGGGGGAGGGAATTACAAAACTGCCTGACAAACTGTCATGGATTTCACTATGGCCAGCTCAGTCTTCCCTCAGTGAAGTCCCCAGTGAACTCTCTTGCTGAGGGCTCAGACACCCAACATACTTTATTGCATTATTCTGTTCATTATTTCCTCTTTCTGATGGGTCTCTCAATTGCTTCATACATTTTATACATATGGGATCAAAAGCTCAGCATTTTATGTGCTCACAGGTCAAAAAAAAGATGCACTAATTTTCCCCGAAAATTTCTGGTTTTCCCTTCTTTTTATTTTTTATTTTTTAATATAGAAGTCTTTTGCTATGACATACAGGATTCTCTTCAATTATTAACTGCTATCTGGTAACTTATTATACAAGATAAAGTTAAATGACTGTTTAACCTGGGGTCATGCACCAGCAGTAGTAATTTTGTGTGACATGGTTTCACACTGAATTCCCTTGTACTAGCAGAAATCTTTGATTCTAAAATTGTAAATTTTTTTACAATGCTCAGGGAAAAAAATTGTCAAATGCAAAGCACATTCTTCTGGCTCTACTGGAACTTGAATTTGATCCTAATAATACTGAAGTTCTCAATAACTATACCTGTTTTGTGAATGTAAAAACTACAGCAGGTATGCATTAATAATTGTTTAGGGGCAGCTATTTTCAGGTTTTATTCACTCAAAACAACAGATGTAATGGAAGATAGATCTCTGTCCTCCCAGAGACAAGAATTCTTTTATCAGTATGGAATGAACAATCTCATTGAAGAGGCCAAGTAAAACAGGCAAAGTTAGGTAGAAATTTAAAAAGTAATCTGTAATACAATGATATTTGGATACAACTGATTACCCCACAAATATTGAAAAATACAGACTATCCTATCAGTCAGTGGTTCCAGCCAACATATCAACTTTTCTTAACCAAGGAACTTTCCTGTTTGGCTGCACTCTCTTTTTTTTTTTTTTTCCTTTTAAAATATATCAAATTAACACCTGACATTGGCATTTGTAGAAATGCATGTCCAGTCAGCAGGCTAGCAGACAACAGCAAAGGTGTTTACTTTCTATAGGATTTTTTTTAAGCAGTAGCTGTTTCCACCCAGCTTAAATATCAATACAGTATCAGTACATTCCCTACTTACAGAGTCCCGACAGCTGGTTCAGGATCAGCAATTTGAAGGCAGGTCTGGAACTGGGCATTTCATTAGAGACATAAGGAAAACATTACTGGATCAAACCAAGATCCTGTATACAGGCTCCAGCAGGGATAACACCCAGTGATGCTTCCTCAGTACAGCCTCCCAGCAAACAGTAACTGCTCCAGCTTCCTAATCACAAGTAGTATCCCTCTGCTTCGTAGTCTTTGACTCTCACACTTTTTAAATCTGTCAGCTTTTGGCTTTTGACACAATTCATATCAGTACATTTCATATTGTGCTAAACCCTTTTCTGTTTGCTGCTAACTCCTAACCACCTTGGTTCTCCTGTGCATGGAAATCATTCTGTGTCTTTGGTTGCCTGCAGCTGTTCTGTCCTTCCCAAGATGAGTGAACACTGCAATGTGCAAAATGAGGCTGCAGGAAGGGCTTACACAGAGACACAACAGTATTTGCTCAGGTGTTCTCTATTCTTCTCCACTAATTTTGAATATTTTACTTTTTTTAACTGGTCTTGAATTCTGAAGCTGATATGTTACAGAATTCATTCATAAAACCTTCAAATCTCTTTCTGAGTGCTAGTAACTAGTTCAGAACTAATGAAGTTGATGTGGTTTTGCTATGCATATCCCTACACACTGAGGTCAAAAAGGCTCTGCTGGTGTGCTGTAGTACAGCATACATCACATGAAGATCTGGCAGCCATCAGATATTGTAAGCATTTCAAAGTCTTTATGTGATCCAGTTTAGTTTGTTAATCTGAAATGTCAATTCAAGTCTTCTCACAGCTTCTAGGGTTTCTCCCACAGGGCTGTTCAATCCTTACATTAGATTGTTTCTATGTATTTTATAAAAGGCAGGGAAGTCTAGATTAATATTCAAGCTGTTGGAACAGGCAACAGGTCTTTTCTTAGGTCTTTAAGTGAAGCATCCATCGACCTCCCAAAAGATTTTTAACTGCTAACACATCTGCATTTCACAGTGATCTTGAGAGAACGCAGCACATCACATATTTGTTACTAGCTATTATATCTAATATTGAGGGAAGATCCTTCCCAAATATCTGCTTTTTCTTATTGTAATGCTGACTCTTTTCCATGCTTTCCCATTCAGTCACTTCACAGAAGACGCTTATGCTTAATTTTTAAGTGTTGGAGATGATAACACAAGAAAAAAAACCAAACAGAAATAAACATGAGAGATCTTGTAGTATGTAACCCTTAATTCTATCTGTCTATAACCAAAATATTTAATTGTGAGGGTACAGTTAGAGTCACTGTGTCAAAACCTTCTCTCTCAGCTATATTCTCAATACAGAGCATTGTCCTTCAGCCTAAATTTAACACAGGTGATAGAAAAGGGTTCTAGTCAGCTCTATTCCCCAAGCCACAGAAGCTGTCCTTCTACAATAATCTCTTTATCAAACAACCAGATCGTTTTCTTGCTTAACGTGACAGACATAATAAAACACTGGGCTCTTTGAGTTTCTTTCCAAAGTTCACAGGTATGTTGGCTTGTACATACATGCTTTAATGACTAGAGTTAATACTGAAAAAATATGCAGAAGCATTGAAAGTGATCCAGGATGAGCAATATGATACTCAGATTCACTAATTAGTGCAGACATAGTTACTAAATTACCAATATCATTAACACATTGCATGAAGCTTTCATAATAGACTGTAAACTAACCACATTGTAATTCCTGAGAACTGATAAGCAGAGTTGGTAGATGAAGCTCCCCAAAAAAATTTCCTTAGTCAGAACAGGATCCAGCTCTTCCCTCCCCATCACATAATTTTTTTAAGGAGATGAACTATTGGACATTGAGTTTTTTATTGTTGGAGTTTTTTCAAAAAATTAGAGAATCTGATAGGAGACTGTGCAAAGCCAAGTGAATTTTCTGGGTAAAGAATTAAAGCCCAGGTCACACTTGGTCACTAATCATCTTTGTATGTGCAGCACTCCACATCACACAGAAAAGAGAAGATAAAAGCCTAACAGACTCACAGTTATTTCCCCTATGTATCACGTAACTTATTTCAACCTAATTTGACAAGAAAGGGTATATAACCAAATGATGTAAATAATAGAAAGTTTTGTATATTTTAAAAAATTCAGGCATATTGAAAGCTCTTTGGCTGACAGCAAAAAAAAAAAAAAAAAGCTTCCATACACCATCACTTCCATGCCTGACCAAAGTATTTATGAGAACAACACTTATTAGCCTAAATATAAGCCCCTCTTCTCTAAAATCAGACATACTTTACCCTTTACCTTTCAGTTTCAGTTACCTGTGTCTGAGATCATATCTTATAGCACTTAGGGCTGAGGTGCTTCAGGACTCCTTCCCTGACAAGTGTGACTTGTGCAAAGCATTTGACACTCTCCCACACAACATTGTGGTTTCTAGATTGGAAAGACAGAGATTTGATGGATGGACCACTCAGTGCAAAAGGAACTGGCTGGCTGGTCACATGCAAAGAATTGCAGTCAGCATCTTGATGTGCAAATGGAGATCAGTGATGAATGGTGTACCTCAGGGGTCCACACTGAGACCAGTGCTGTTTAGCATCTTCACTGGAGACATGGAGAGTGGAATTGAATGCACCCTCAACAAATTTGCTGATGACACCAAGCTGTGTGGTGTGGTCAGTGTGCTGGTGGGAAAAAAGACCACCCAGAAGGACCTTGACAGGCTTGAGAAGTGGGCCCATGTCAACCTCATGAAGTGAGGCCAAGTGCAAAGTCAAAATTGCCAAGAGGCAATAAGGCCAAGTGCAAAGTCTTGAACTTGGATTGGGGCAATCCCATGCACAATTACAGGTTGGGTGGAGAATGGATTTAGAACAGGCCTGAGGAAAAGGACTTGGAGGTGTTGGTTGATGAAAAACTCAACATGAGCCAGCAATGTGCACTTGCAGTCCAGAAAGCCAACTGTGTCCTGCGCTGTATCAAAAGCAGCATGGCCAGCAGGCCAAGGGGTTCTTCCCCTTTACTTCACTCTCCTGAGATCCCAGCTGGAGCCCTGTGTGCAGTTCTGGAGCCCCCAACAAAACAAGGACATGAAGAAGGATCCTTATTGTGGCCTTCCAGTATCTGAAGGGGGCCCACAAGAAAGCACGGAAGGGACTTTTTATAATGGCATGTAGTGATATGACAAGGGGCAATGGCTTTAAAACTGCAAGAGGGTAGAGTTACATTAGAGACTAGGAAGAAATTATTCCCTGTAAGTGCAAGCAAGAGACTGACACAGATTGCCCAGGGGAAGTTATGGATGTCCCCTCTGAAGAAGTGTTCAAGCCCAGGCTGGATGGGGACCTGGTCTAGTGGAAGGTGTCCCTGCCCATGCAGGGGGGTTGGAACTTGATGGTCTTTAAGGTCCCTTCCAACCAAAACCATTCTATGATACTGTGAAGGTGGCAGGAGAACTTCCCTGTCCTCCAAGAACACCACGGCAAAGGTATTGGAGGACTAACAATCCATGAATGATTTAGTCTCACTATAAGGTGCAAAAGTTCCAGTCCTCATTACAGACAAATCAGGGCTAAGACAGGCACACACATCAGAAAAATTTGTGACTATACGATCAATTCCTAAATCAAGAAACCAAGCAACTAAGTCACAAGCCCAGCTAAGATCCAGGTTGGCAGTGATATACTGATGTGCTCTGAAATGCACCTCGTGGGAATTGTCCCTTCCCCCTTGAGTCTGGCAAGCATGATGCATCTAGAACACATTTCACACCAGTGTACACAACCTGAGGCAAACGCTGGGTTCTAATCAGACACCAGGAAGCACTGGCTGAAAGTATTTTTTGTCTCTTCCAACTTCCTTTTCTGTCTGTCCCATAAACTTTGCTTAGGACAGTACTTTCTGATTTGCCTGCAGCAAGGTCTTTTCCTGACCAGTTGAAGATATGGAACTTCTTTATTGTGGTGCCCTTTTCCAAATCTTCTTGCACATAATTAGTTGATATTTAAATACAGTCAGTTGGAATTGAGTGTGTTGTCTGTAAACAATGTGAAGGGAGTGAGAGACAGTGAAGCCAAGCTACTTGACATCCTGCCAGCCCAGCAGGCATCTGAAAGGATTTTTGAATTGCACATCAACATTTTTGTTCCAAGAAAAAAAAAAAAAAAAAAGAGAACTTGCACTCTATTTAAAAGCTGTTACAATTCTATGCACTGCCTGAAAAGGAGTGTACTTCACCTAAACTCCTCACATTTTATAAAAGAAGCAACCTATTGACACAAATTAGGAGCTATGATGCTCTTCCACCTCTACCCATCAACTTTTTCTGTCAAAAGCCTCTATATATTTATGCATACTGGAAGAGGTTCAAACCTGCCCTTTTAACCTGGTGTGAAATGTGCTTCTAATTTAATATAGAGGTTTCAGTACTTAATATCACATCATGCACTCTGCACTTTTATCCTAGACCACATGCTTTCATGTGTGTAAATGATGCCTGGAAAAGTTAGATTCATTTGCTAAATTTAATAACTATCCAAGAGAGAACTTTGTCTGTACTAATGAATTGAAAACACATACTGATTAAAAGAAATCATATCTCAATTTCATTTCCACCATTGAAAGTTTTCAAATCTGTGCCAAGCTAGGTAAAACTGTTGGTTCCTGAAGATATTCATGCCAAACAATAATTTAGGTCATTTTAAAATGTTGAGTTTGTAAACATCTAGCAATATTTTGTTTTTCTGCCTTACCCCTCCACATATTTTTCTTTTTCATCAGTTCTTGTAGTCAAGTTGATCAAATGCCCTAAAACATATCCTTGTATTTTAAATAAGAGTTTAAACAAAAAAAGCTTTACAAATGTTGCCTCAATAAAACTACTCCAGTCTCCTAATGTGTTTTATCCACTGGAGATGTCTTCATAGATCAGTACGCATGAGAATTTTCTGCTGGTTCTCTTGTCTGAACAGACATTATCTGAACTTTAGAAGCCACATAGCTTCTTCAGCACAGTCCTGAAACTGAGTTGATAAGCTTTGCTAACAAGGCAAGTATATTTGCCTGGGCTTAGTACTTGTGTTTGTACTCACATCCCACCAGCTCAGCATACAAGTAGAAGAAGAGTGTGTGAGCCTTTCTTCTCTGGTAGACATATCCATTGCATTCTGCAAAAACAGTATCTGTAACCTGCAGGCAACTATGCAATGAGATAGAAGCAATACCTGTCAAAACACAGAGTGAGTATCCAGCATCCACAAATGCTTCTATTGCAATAAGGAGGGCTATGAGCATGTAAGATTGGCTCATTCTCAAGAGTACAGTTAATCCAGGTACAACGCAACATGTGCAATACTATTCTGCAGTTCCTACAGAGTTCACTTAAAGCATTTTCTTAGCTGGCTTTTACAAGCTTTGAAGGTGCTCCAGGTACTCCACTCAATTTACCAGCTTAGGAATGTTATGATCTCAGTGTGGCATACACCATATGGAAAGCAGCTGGTTTTTGAAATGGGTTCTCCTAATCTTTCACACTCTCCATTTTTAAGCCTACTTTCCCAGGAATTCACAAATACTTCTTCACAACTGAGTGTCCCCCAGTCTCAGGCAGCCATACCTTCCACCTTTAGGGGAAATACACTTCACAAAGTCCACAGATTTGCAGGGTTTATCCCAAGACCTCTTCTTAACTAAAAACACACTTTCTCATGAACCATGAAGTGTGGTAAATTGCTTTTGCATTTACTTGTGTGACATGCAAAATGAAGGTGCCAGAGAATCTAGAACCAGTGTACTTCATTCTTTAAGGTTTTGACTACAGACTAAGTCACCAGTGCAGACCTACATCCACACAGAGATGATAAACAAGTATTTGATTATCTCAAGAATGAGTCTACAAATGCCGTCCTAACATAGGTCAGATATTCCCCCTAAAGAATAATATATTTTAAAAAATAATTAGTAACAGCACACCTTCTTTTAGAAACTGCTCACATGGGGAAAGCTGAGCAGCAGCAATGTATTTTAATGCTTTGTTTAGCCCCAGTACAAAGAGTGCCATCCTTACAGCCACCAGCCCACATCAATTCGATACACTGTGGCTGCTGGTATAACACCATACTGTGCGCTGAGCTGTTGTCACAGGACAGGGAATGCTCGGGGTTTCCCATAAAAAGTAAAAAGCTGCCCATAGAGATTGTGGAATCACCATTCTTGGAGATATTCAAAAGATGTCTGGTTTTGGAAAACCTATTCTAGATGACAGTGCTTGAGCAGAGGCTTTGTATAAGGAGACTTGCAGGTCCTACTGCAACTATTCTGTGATCCTGGAATGACATGGCTCCACTGCTCCACACTAACACTACTTCAGAGCATAAATGACAAATCATAAGGATGAACACGTAGTGCCAATTTTATCACATTTTAGAAGTGGCACTTGGGCAATCTGCATGCCACTCCCTCATCAGTATTTTATCAGCTCCCTTTAGCCGTCAGTCAGTGCTGATCCCTCATGACTCAAGCTGTCTATCTGACACTTCCCTGTGGTGTCACTGATACAGGTGATACGCTGCCAAACAAGAGTCAGTGCAGAGCAATGTTCTTTATAGCACACCACCTCCTCTGACAGGACAGCAGGATGAGCAGAACATACGTAGGTTGATATACCCCAACAAAGATCTACTTTGCACCTAGGGACCCTTAGACAGGTAGTTCCCAGCCAGATTAGTCTAAGTTATAGAACTGCTCAGGCTGGAAAAGACATTCAAGATCATGAAGTACAGCCTCATCCTAACCTAATTAGTCTGTTCCCAATGACCCATGACATCTGAATCTCACAAAGGAGCCATAGGCAAAATAAGAGTAATTTTTTTTTTATTTTTTTTTTATTTTTTTTTGACAGATACAGGCAAAACTGACAGGTTTGAGGAAGAGACTGGGGGAGAATCAGAATGGAAAGACAGACCTTTCTAGATGTAACCCAGGGTGCAACTGGAGCTCTTGCTCTAGGCAGACTTTCTGCACTGAGCTTCCCCTCCATTCTTCTATTTGTTAAAGAGCTAAAGGCCTGAAGAACATCCTCTGCATCACTGCCTATATCAGGGGCTAGGAGAACATCACTACAGCAACACGTCCTCAGTCCTTGTTCATCCCCCTCAGATGTCCTGCATTTTGCAGTATGTCAGTCATTTTAACGTTAGAATACAGTTCATGCAAGCATGAATCCCTTTCCTTTTATTAACTCAGGTTATTTACTAAAAATAAATAATCATTAATCTGAGAGTACAGAGTTATTTCTCTGGTGAAAGACACTCCAGGTTGCCCAGGGAAGCTGCAGGTGCCTCAACCCTGGAAGTGCTCAAGGTGAGGCTGGATGGGGCTTTGAGCAACCTGGCCTAGTGGAAGATGCAGAGGGGGTTGGAACGTTATAATCTTTAAGGCCCCTTCCAACCAAAACCATTTTACAACTGTATAATTCTGAGGTCTACAGCATTTTAGCATTATGTCTCTCTCTGACTGGAGTTTGTCTCCACAGGAAAACTCTCACAGTTACATGGTACAATTACACTGGTGTAGTTAACTTTTTCCAGATATATTAGAATTACTTCTACCTCCCTGCAGTCACTCTTACTATAGAGTAAGGATAGGGGATTATTGTGATCCCCAGTAGATGACCCCCTACAGATGACCCCCTGCCTGATGTTGCATTGCAGGACATTTCCCCAGGTGCTGGAGAAAAAAACCCTCAGGAGTTGAAGCCCTGCTGTGCACATGTGTGAAGCCCTGCACTCACTTTGGAGGGTCTTCTTATCCCTGCAGCAGCCCTCCTCACACCACAAAATGTCTTGCTCTAGAAGCTGCCCTGTAAAAGTTAAAATAAAGGGAGATTTTTCTATTAATGAGCAAACACTCCCATTCGCAAGATGGAGCTGCTGTGGGACTCTTGACCCTATCCAGACTTATCTGCACCTACAGAGACCTCAGCACAGTTTTGGCATGTCCTAAAGAGAGACACCTGAGGCAGCCTACTCACTGCCAGCCAGACAGGGAGCCACAGAGAGGCACTGCCTGTGCTGAAGGGACAGGAGGAGCAATGTACAGCTCTGAAGAGGTGTTCATCTGCAGGCCACTGAGTTAGGGCATCTTGTCCTCTCACGGTAACAGGAAATAATGCAGAGGCAATCACACAGATACAACAGCTCATGGACCAAATCCACAAGTGTATTTCCACATCATTGTGACTGTACATATCAAGAGAGGCTGTATCCCACTACTGTTTGAGTACTATGTGGAAAGCTCTGAGTAAGCTTCATCCAGATGTCTCCAGACTCATTTTATAAACTGCTTTGCAAAGGCACTATTATCCTCCTCCTGCCACCACTATGGAAGGTATTAGGCTCACAGCCACTATAGGAAAGCAGTACCAGCTGCAATCAAACCTGAGCTAAATGACTGAGCCACAACTTCCCCTCACAATACCATGGGGAAGATGAAGGTCCAAAAGGTGGCTCAAATTATGACTTGCCATAATCTGGGAGGGGCTGGGATAGTTGCAGAGGTGGTGCACTCAGCTCCCTCAAGGGAAGGTGCGTCTGGAATCACTCATCAAGAGGTTCCAACCTAATTAAGAAGAGACGCTCACAGGCTATGTTGTACTTCACTTTTTTTTTTTTTTTTCCTCAAAGGAAATTGTTGGGCCATGGTATCAATGAACTTGAACCTTTTCTCCAGAATCACATGCAGGAGGTGGTATTGGGGAGGGGAAATCCCCAAAGATTTTCTATGAACCTTTATCACTGGCAAGAGCCCATCACACAGTTCTTGTTCACGGATGACTACAAAATTATCAGATCTGAGTAAAATTTCTCAAGCAAAAACATTTTTCCAGTACAAAACATTATTACACTAAAAAGGAATCCTTTTCTCTAGCAGCATACATTTAGCAATATGAACTCTCAAAGTTAATTTTTCTGCATTAGTTTTAAAATTTCACTCCAAACAAAAATTTTTAATACAGAAGTCTCCTGCCTTTTTTTTTTTTTTTTTTTTTTTAAACAGTAAGAACAACCAGAAAACCTCAACTTTCTAATAGTTGTTAAAAGTATCAGTTACTTGTTTGAACTTGTTATAGGAAAAACACTAGGAAAAAGACAACACTGTGACTGCATTTGGTTTATGTTACAAGTTAATATGCTATTAAAACGTTTAGGTCTTATTATGCACTTTAAAAATGTTAGCGCTTAATGTGCTCTGATTAGGGCTTAACAAGCCCTTTAAAATGTTACAATGCTAAACCACCAAATCACATTGTCTCTGAGGAGTAAGAGGCTTAAAAAAAAATCTTCTGTTCTTCACAACCTAACCCTTACATTAATAAAAACAAAATCCAGTCATAATGAGTTTATATCATATATCAGAATGTTTTGACATCCTTAATGACTGGGAGTTAAAAAGTTGGCTTAACTCTGTGTGCTAGTGTGTGCTTGTTTGAGTGTAGGAGTTAAGGTTAGTGGTTTCTGAAAGCCTTAAATAACAGAGATAATGGAGATGAACATTGTGCGCTTTTGCCATAACTGGTGTCTGGAATCCTATTGCCTAATTTAAAGGGCCAGTTATGTGACTGAATAATTGAGAAAATATCCATTCAGCCTCAGAGTTGTGATGCAGTGGGCAGAATACTGTGGTAGTGACACTGCCAGTGAAATCTGGTAAATTCTTAGCAGTACCCACTGCTAAGCACCAAGGCACAGATTTCCAAAACAGCTACAGAAGCACAGCCACGGTGCCCCATGGGGGGTGACAGCACAGATTAACAAACCTGGGCTAGATTCTGCTACCTTGCTCAAACCAAGCAATATGACACAGCTGCAGCAGTCTTGCCACGGCACCGAGGTCACGCATTTCCAGTATGAGGCAGTTCTTACAATCACATTCTCTTAACAAACAGTTTTTTATTTCCTCACTTGGAAAAAAACCCAACAGCAAAGGACATCTAACACAAACTCCAACATATTGTGGCAAACAATAGAATAACAGTGTTGGCTTCACAGAACAATTTCATTTGATAATATAATTGCAAATTACAACATTCCGATCAGGTGAGGAATAGTCCTGGTCTGTACCACAAAGGATACCTGCAACAGCGGTCAGCAGACATCCCCCATCTATAACTGCACAAAACAGTATGACAGGAAACATTTTAATCTTGTTTCTTTGTTCTGCTTTTCTAACTTGAATTTGTGTTACTCCCTGGAGGTTGAATGATCACTCAGGCAAAATGTACTCACTTCAGTATATGCTCAGCTTTCTTGAAAAATTTGGGAGACATCCAATCATAGCAAAACAAACCCACATGACTTATCTAGCTAATTACAGTGTGAACAGAGAATTCTAAAGTAATAGCCATGGCAGATATTTCTTGAAATTGAAATATACTTGCACGCCCTATTCGTCAAATAATTCCAAATAAATAATTCGGCAAAATGCTCAATCTTCATGGATAATTACCAGAAAAAGGGGCCTAATTAGCTCAATAAACTGTTTGCTGCAATTAACTCCACTAAGCTTTAAAGGGCCATTCTTCATGGATACAGTTTTCAAGAGGGTTATTAAAGTATTACTGTGTATTTTCCAGTGACGTAGGACATGTTTGAGCTGACTACTATCACAAGTCAGACCATCTCAAGACTTCACAAGCACTGATGGCTTCCCACATTTTGTCACCACAGACAGCTCAAGGTTATGTTATCAACCTAATTTACACACAGCTCTGTGCTTACATACCACCCTGCTATATAGCCCACAGTGTTTATTACTTCTTGTTAAACTAGATCAAAAATTCTTGCTAGATAACATGATACAGAGAATTTCTCTTGCCTTTGGTTTTACTTGTTTACTAACATCAGCCTATTGTGAAACAAACATGAAAAATGTTCAAAGGCTTAAAAAGTTCTCTCTTGAACTTTCATCTTCTGTTAATTTTAAATATGTGGTAAATTGATTTTTTTTTAGTTTTCCATATTAATTTGACCATGTTCCTTTGTATTAAAATAGCTGACACAGAAAAATGATTCCAGCTGCATTTTGCCCAGTTGTTTATGCCTTCAGAGATGCTGGGCTCTGTGCAGAGAACAAATAGAGTGCTTCAGAGCAACTCCTCCCAGTCCAAATTTGTCAAACCCAAGCACCCAAAATCACGAGGTTAAATTAAAACTAATAATTATTAATCAAACTCATTAAGTAAACAAGACATAAAAAACCCCAGTGCTTTAGTTTTCTTTCCATTTTCTTTCTAGGGTCTGAACTGGTTTATTACAGGTTTTCAAAGTCTTCTGCTTAACAATTACAGCTTAAAACTTCTGTGTGAGAGAGAAGACAGAGGAGAGAAAAAAAAAAAAAAAAAAAAAAGAAAAAAGGAGGGGGGAAAAAAAAAGAGAGAGAGAGAGAAAAAAGAGTGTGCAATAGGGAAAGAAGACAGAGAGAGGGAGAGAGACAACCATGGGATTGCTGACTTAGCTGGTATTCCTTGCCCAGGAGGGGACTGTGGTACCAAGGCCAGGGCTGGGTGCATGAGCCAGAGCCTGGCAGAGTGCCCCAATGCACCCAGGCAGCAAGGTCAGCCTCATGCTTTCCCATTTTTTGGGGACATGTGGCTGTGGGAGGTGTATAAGCACAAGGCACAAGCCTGGAGCCAATGACTCCCCAGGACAGACCACGGGCAGATGTTCTGCACAATTGCCTGCACATTTCCCCTCTGTGGGCCCATAAAACACCCCAGTCCATCTCCCTTCTTTGTTTTGTGCTCCTAACTCATTAGCTTATTTTAACAAAAAGGGATTTTTATTTTTTTATCATGTGTCAGCCCAGTCTGGGTGCTGCATTGACAGCTGACCAAGGCAGAAGCTTAGCAAAGAAGAGTTTGAGAAGAGATGAAGGGCAGGAGAGCCTAGCAGTGCAGACACACTCTTTTAGCTGGACTCCACAAGCTGCTTTCCAGCTCCTTCACTGGAAGGGAGCTGGTTTGAGCACACTTTGCTTCCTGCACATTTCACTCTGTGCATGGGCCGCTAACCAAGGCTTGAGCAAGCTACAAGCATACGAGCTTGCAAACACCCCCTCTGCCATGCTGCAGAGCTTCCCTGCAATGCAACACAGAGCAGCATGCACTGCAGTGGAGAAACCATTGAATTCAGACCCTTTTAATATTCCTTAATAGGCAAAAGACAGAAGAGTAGGGGAAGAGAGCAAACAATACGTAAGAGTACTTAAATTATAGTAAAGTACATTGACAATAAATACTCCCCTGTCAAGAACATGTCATGTAATTATATTTACTGCACTGAGAGAGGTAACCAATGTTTGGAGAGGGTGGTTTTGCACTCCCCAAGATGACTCTCCTTCGGGGACAGCATATGTGAATAATCAGTCAGACATGGGGTATCAGCTGTGAAAAAACCTCCTCCGGCACAGTGTGCCAGTTGTGATGGCTTAGAAAGTTAGCTCCCTCTCCTGGATTAGACCGGAAAGTTAATGCACGTCGCACTGATCTAAAGCAGGATTCATGCATTCTTTGGGGTTTTTTATTCTTTTTCTCCCTGGTCCTAGAACCTCAATCAAGGCAAATCTATGCTCCACAAAGAACTGGGGTGTGCAGAGAGGTATAGCATATCACCTGAGCAATGACAGCAATCTCACTGCTGAACTTGCTGCAGCCTTTCTTAAATTGCCATACAGCTGGGGGCTGCAGAGCCCAAGCAGAGTGGCTTGCTGTCTCAGAGCACCAGGATCCATAAAAATGCCATTGCAAACCAGGTCTCTCTCATGGCTTTGGCACTTGGTCCCTCAGCCTTCTGCAAGCAAAGGAACAATTGCTGTAAGCAGGAATTTTTTGGCCTGGACAGAGTGAAAATAAGGATAGCAGGACTTAACAGCCTGAGCTGAGAGTTCAAGACATAAGGCTGAGATGGATACAGAGAGTGGGTCAAAAGAAGGAATTTTACTGGGGTTTTGAGTGTTTTTACCAAGTGTCTTTGCAAAAAGGTTGAAATATTTCAGGGTTTTCACACAGTTCCAAGACCACAAGGGAAAACAAAGCACTTACATTTAGAGAATTACAGCTTCAGTTTTCAGATCGCAGAAGTTTGGAAAGCTGAGATGCAACAAAGGAAAAGAATGAAACTGTAGGTGTTCGTAGCTCACTTTCCATTTGAGATTTGATCAGATTCAGACAAAATCAGCGGGGAAGTAGCTAAAAAGTTCCCTTTGTAGGGCTTACAATACCTGTATGAAAATGCACCTAAAGAAGTTTGTTGTTTTCCTGTCTAACTGTAGGATTTATTTACCACTAAATGCAATTTTTTTAGTTTTTATGGGATCTTTTATCTGAGAAATTGAAGTTTCTTCACACTTAAAAAAATATCCTTGAGATAAACATGCAATATTTATAAATGAGAAAATAAGGCAGAAAAACAAATGCACAATGAAATGCACATAGGACAAGTGATTTTTGTCCAGACAAGAAACCATTAGGATGAAAGCCCAGACTTTTCAACTCCTCCATGCTTTTTTTTTTTTTTAAAAAAAAAAAAAAAGTCATTCTAACATGGAGACATTTTTAAAAACAGTGACAAGAAAGAGACATATCTATAGAAAATTCAACATCCTCTACATTGGAACTGCCTACTGCAAGAATTTCTTTTCTTCTACTGGGGAGTCAACTGCCCTCCAGCTCAGACACTCCAGTGAGGTAGACAGAGTGTTTTAAAAGCAGTATTGCCAAAGAATTTTAGAGCAAGCATGGGAATCCATGCCATAATAGGAGAGATCATCCTCTACTGTATCTCACCAGCTGGGTAAGAAAAACAATCCTGTTATCCAAACTCAAAAGCTTTGGACTTTATATTACTATTAAAAGTAGATATTCACAGATACACAGAGTTGTCTCCAGGGGTGCTGGTGCTGTATAAACACAGAGCAAGCTAAGGTTACTCTAGTTCAATTGCTCAGATAGTTGATCATAATTTTATGAAGTAGCTGAACCTCAGTTGCAGATCCTCAGGTTTGGATCCACCTGAACATCTCTCCCATGAAGCCACTATTTAGAGGTTTCAATGGGTCCATGAGTCCCTTACCTGGGACTGGGGTCTGGCAGCCTTTGTCAACATGGATGAGGTGCAAATGGGATGGGGTAGTGTTGTGGATGATGACTGCACTGCCCTGCTCTCTAGAACTGTCAGGCTGGAAGACCTTCTTAAGAGCCAAGACACATCCAAGCAGTTTTTTAAAAAGTAAATACAAATTCTGTTTTAAACCAGCATATGTACCTAAGGAATTTCACTGGCAAAGTTACATCTTCAATTTAGCTAAAAAAGAAGACAAAAAGCTTCTTCTACAATAAGCACAACATAAAATTTCACTAACAATATTCCCTACATTTCAGGTATTATTTTCAGGATAGCATCTTGAAAGTCTCTCATAAAACAAAGTATTCAACCCTATGCTGCACAAATTAGCAGTTTGGTTAGGGCTGGGCAGCTTTAATAGCACAAGATGAGATAGGGTATAAATACATGCTGTCTTTGTTGTGGCATAGCATCACACAGAACTGCCATCTCACCTAGGAAGAGAAGCAGAATCTTGTGTCTCCTGAGATCAACAACTGTTGATTTTCTCTCCTGGAATCTGGATGGAGTTGGGCTGTATCAGGAGAATGTCTGAGTCACTGGAATGTTTCCCACCTTTCAATTCAAATTACACAGGTGTCAGCTTCAATAAACCTCGAGGGAGAAAAAGGACAGTAAGGGCTAGCAGTAGCCATGATCATTATGGAGAGATTCAATCAAGAAAAGAAGATAAATGTGCTGATAATCAAGTGCAGAGATCCAGAAAAGGTACAGAAATAACTGGGAACCTTCAAAGGGTCCTGCAAACAGCCTTTTGCATTAAAAATAGTGATTAGCATCTGTGACATGTATGTATATTCCAGGAGAAACACGTGTTTTGAGGCAAAAGGAGTACTCACATTGTTTGAAACCATTTTTCTGGCTCTCTTTATGACTGATAGCTGTAAAGGAATCTCAAGAATAGTAGAGCATGGAACACAGAACCTCTCCCAGGACTTAAGCTAATGACATCATTTCTATGTAAGGATAAATCTAAGTTGCCAGAAATTATTTTGGCTCCTTCAACTTCTACAGAACTTCTGGAGAATTAAATATTCCCAAATCTTAGTTTTGTAAAAGCTGTACCTTAAATTTGGCCCTTTTTATATCACAATACTGTACAATCTGGCAGCATCTAAACACACAGATAGTTTGTAGTGAGTACACACTAATAACTAACAATAAAATCAGTCTTTTACTCTGAGTATTGGGTATAAGAATTTACAAGATAATTACACATCTTGGAGGCCTATAATTCCAATTGATAGCAGAAAAAAAAAAAATCTTTCTGAATGAAATGTTGCAAGCTAGTGCTTTATACTCTGCTGCATAATCAGACTCATGTTTACCCTAAACATTAATATTAGCTGCGACAGCTATTTTAAGAAACGCCTACAAAAGTAGCAGCTTCACAAACTCTCAAGTTCCTGTGGTGGCTGTTGAACTCTTTTAGTCAAATAACATAACTTGAAATAAATCCAGACTGCTTTGTTTATTTTTCACTCATGAAATGTGTATTTTTGTGGTTGGCTTTTGCAATTATTAAAAAAAAAAAAAAAAAAAAAAAGAAAGAAAAAAAAAATAAAGGAAGTTATGTCCATTATACCAAGTGTTTGCCACAGAGTCCCCTGATAGGTTCATTGGCAATATTTTTGTTGCAAACCCCCATGGAAACCAATAGAATGCCTTTCAATTCTTTTTCTTAGAAAGGACAATTCCAGTCCATTCTTTTAGTTCTGTAGATTTTCAGTAACTGCTGAGATGTACTGACATTCAGTGATGCTATCCAAATAGGTTTCAAACTTAATAATAATGCTATGTTAAAACACTCCTTTTAAAATGCCATATACACACTAGTAAGAACTTGTCAATGAAAGACAAAAAATTATCAGCTAATTTACATAATTTAAATATAGCATTTTGTTGACAATTGAATTAGTTACAATTTAAAGCCAACCAATCACTTTGGTATTCTCAGCTATTCCATTGCTTAATTTCTGAGCTATCCTGCACCCCTTTGATGGCACATCTCTACAGTCATGGTATAATGGGAAAAGAAAACAAAGTAAGAAATGGAAAAGTTCAGATCCATTTTCACAGGAAGACATTTTAGTTTTTAAACCAGTCCAAGTCATTTGCAACAATCATTTTTTAAAAAACAGCAGTGGCACAAAGACCCAAGCAAAGATCTTAATAGATATGCCACAGCTGTATTTCTTCTAGCTAGCATCCATGCAGATAGCTAGCACATGCAAGTGGGTGCAAGTCAAGTACACTGCATTTAGAATTATTTAAAAGCAAACAGCTGTAGAAATAATAGAATATTAAGCTATAAAACCTGATTTTTTCAGAATAATGAAGAGGCAGATTAATTAATACTTAAGACATTTTCTGGATTAGTTGATAATTTTTTGGAGTTAATAAAACCAGAAAAATTCTCAAGAATTGCATCTTTTAAGAACTTGAATTCCCATGAATGATAAGTCTAAGCAACAGTTTTTTAACAAATTATTACTGCCATGATCCATTTGTGAAAATAACTTTGACTTTCAGCAGAAAATGGTGAATCTATCTAAAGCTAGAATGTTAGTGACAGCCAGTAATCACTTGGAAGCTTTATGTATTTGGCCTGTTTGGACAAAAGCCTAGTTTTCCTCATCTTTTTGATTGGAAGTAGATCTCCCCAATGTCCTCCTGAGCACCACAGTGAGTCTCTCCTGCATCCTGCCTTCCCACATTCCCACTGTGCTGAGAGAAAGTCAAATGCACCTGTCCTACTGTGAAAGGACATAAGAGACAGTGAGGACACATGTAGGGACAGGATCAAGGTCCAAGGCGATTCTCACAAAATAGTTGTGGAAAAGTCTAAGGACTATCCAGTGACTCAGGAAACTGCATCGTACCACTAATCCTAGGCTGTTTACAAGACCTGTGCAAAAATAACAGACATTATTATGAACTTATGCTCTGTCAGCTATGAAAGAGTGGATTATTTCCTATTTAAATGAGTGTGCAGAACATGGGAGATGACCAAGAGAATGTCTATACAAGCAGATACTCTCTTACTACTCAGAGAA
This sequence comes from Heliangelus exortis, assembly GCF_036169615.1. Classification (NCBI taxonomy): domain Eukaryota; kingdom Metazoa; phylum Chordata; class Aves; order Apodiformes; family Trochilidae; genus Heliangelus; species Heliangelus exortis. The sequence continues at coordinate 8,845,646 of NC_092434.1, forward strand.
AATCCAAGAGGTAATTTCTCCTGCTTGGAGACTACCACGATTAGCAAAGCAACTTGGCTGTTCCTCAGGACTCCTAATCAGACTCTTGCCATTCCTGGCAAACAGGGCATGGAGTATGTGTTTCAGTTCTTCCTTGTTTCTCAGCATTGCACCAGGCATAGCAGAAGCTGAGCAAGCACTTCATTCAAACTAATTAGCAGTGCCCCAAAGAGTGAACAGAATTTTCACTTTTGAGCTCAACAACGGCCAATCATAATGTACATGACTGACTTTCCTTCCAAATGATACACATGGAATCCTTGGTCATCAATTAACATTATTTAAAAGCTTACATAGGTCAGATGTATTTGAAATTTTCTCATCTTCAGTATTATGAAACTGAGCAGTGAAAAATCTCAAGTTCTGCTTTCATGGAGGGTATATCTTGTACACAAAGTGCTGCTTTCATTACATCTTGAACTCCCTTTTTGTGTCCTGAGATTAAAAGGGGAAGGGTTGGCCAGCAGTTGCTTTTACAAGAGACTCCAGTGGTAACTTCTAAAGGCCATTATATTCCTCTGCTTGTTTGCAGTGGCTGTGTTCAATTTCCCCAACTAATAGGATATTTCAGTTAAGCGTCTGCTTTCTGCAAGGGGTGAATTTCTGAACTATGAATGATATCTGTGCTATTGTTGATAAATCCTTTCAGAATCTGTGGGGCATCAGTAAATGTGGTTTTTCTGACCAAGCATCCTTAAATAACACTAGAATGCTTGTGTAAAGAACATGGCAGGAAGGGAAGCTAAAATGTGAAACCTAAGATGAAATTTGAAGGGATAATATAGTTCAAGAATTTGTATTTGATTACTGGACTTTACATCCAGGAGTGTTGCACTCTCATATTAATATAATCTTGGCAATCTGAGAACTGGACAAAAGGAAAAAAACCTCATTCTACACAGATGTGAATCAGCAGAATTGTGTTTTCTCAACTGGGAAGTGGTTTAAACTTCCTCTTTCATCTCTTATTGTTTTTAGAAAACTGTCTTGTGATTGTTCTTCAGCTACACAAACTAAGCCACTCCCTGCATAGACCCAGGATACACTTTGATTTCATTAACAATTTGAAACAAAACCCAAGGAACCTAGCAGTAGGTTTAGATACGCACTAGAGATGTGGCACCATCTCCCTGGAACAAAGGTTTTTTTCCATTTCAAGCAATGTTGAACTTTGATTAAATCTAGATATCCAGGACAATCTCTTGGCTTAAAAGGAATGGTTGTCCTCAATTCTTCCCTTGGCAGCACACACTTAGAGCAAGATGGAAGGAAGTCACCCTCTGCTACTTTGCAAGCTTCCCTGCAAATCCCATGGCAGTGAACTGATGGTACCTGCACTTTACAAGTCTCTGTGCAGGTCTGGGCCTCAGTGTGCTTCAGATCTATATGTACTGACAGCTGGAGGAGCTGAAAATTTGGGTGTAACAAATCCAGTCTTACAAAGAGCTTCCCTCACCTTGATGCACTTTTTGCCCAGACAACTCCTGTTCTGAACACACATCACCTGCCTGCCTTCCTATTGCAGCAAAACCTACAATGCATTTATTGAAATACTCACCCCAATTTCTGTGACTGAAAAGTGGAGCTAACAAAATGAAGGAGGACAAACCAAAATGCTAGAAATATCCCTGGAGTAATTCCATGAGTATGAGTCCATTCAAACTCATTAAAATAACACTGGTTTGACTTGGGGTCACTAATATGTGAATATTTCCCAGTTTGGGCAATTCATAGGTGACTGAGCTTTGAAGGGGAGGGGTGGAGATTGCAGAGTGCAGCCTTATTTCTGCAGGGAAATTCCCAAGGGGAAAATGGTAGAAGCTGCTGAGCTACAAAGAGCTGGAGGCAGAAGAGGACCTGTGGGGTAACATAAATAGCTTCTCTGGGCAACCTATTCCAGTATCTTACTACCCTCATAGCGAAGAATTTCTTCCTAATATCAAACCTAAATCTACGCCCTTTCAGTTTAAAACCATTACCTCTTGTCCTATCACTACCTTCTATGGTGAAAAGTCCCTCCCCAGCTTTGCTGTAGGGCCCCTTCATGGAAAGCTGCTATAAGCTCTCCCTGGAGCCTCTCTTCTTCAGGCTGAAAAGCCCCAACACTCTCAGCCTGTCTTCATAGTTACTTCTGTATTTCTTGTTCTGGTTGAATTAGAAGCTATTAACTGGACATAGAGCTGATCAGAGAGATTTATGATTTTTGAACTGGGGGGGAAAAAAGCTCACAATTTAAACTAGAAATATTTCCCTTAGTAAATTACTTGAACAGACTACTGGAGAAGTGATTTCACGGCTATTAACTTCAGAGTAGTCAGCTGCATAGCATTCACATTCATTGTAGAAACAAGCAGATAAACAATCTCTTTCCATTGTTTGTAGTAATCACAGACTGCTAAATAATTTCAAGTCATTTTAGTTGTGCAACAAATGAGGGAAATAGCAAATGAAGTCTTAAGTTCTTTTTATATTTTGTTCTTGTTTTAAAACCTGTCTTTCTTTACCTGTTTAAGACAAATCTGATTCTTGCATGTGGTGTATGTGAAAAGAGGAGAGGTATAATTTTGCCAGAACAAGAGTGTACACCAAATCTGCATTTCCCATAAGTAGTGCTCATTTCTATATTAATTTTAAAATTCTGGACCTCTCAATGCCATATAGAAGTGAGTCTATAAGACTGCAAAATATGTTAAATCTAGTGGTATTCTGATAACCAGTAAAATTTGAACTTTTAAATCTGTAAGACTGAGAAAGCCTGCAAACTGAACACAAATGGAAAAAAGGAATCCTGTGTTATTCAGTCAAATTCTCGCCTCAAGCTTGGTAATCTCCTTTAAAATAACAACTTGGTGGTTAGGTTACCTAGAAAGCTAAGAAAGTCAAACAAATTCGTAATTCTATTCATTCATGTTTATACTCTGATAGTACATATTGTGAAACAGACTATTGTTTTGAGATCTGTTCAAATTCAAAAGAAAAATAATCCCAGCCTACAGGACTTAATTGATGAAATGGATAGCATAATTAGAGCAGACTTGAGGTCTGCTTGTTCACCTTTAACATCTACAACATGTGCTGTATCACTGTAAGATCAGCTTATACATAAATAGCAAGATATTTGTTGTTCTTGCTTTTACAGCTTGGTATTGATCCCTTACTGCTGGCACAGATTAAAGGAGAACATTTTCAAGTAGATCCTTTGATTTTGTTTTGTTTTCCAAAACCACAGAATAATTGTGCACTTAAAATAGATGTTTTACCCTTGATCTCCAAAGCCCAACTCTAGAATCAATTTTAAAACATTTCAAAGACAATTCAGAAAAGAACTGTAAAGTCTCAGATCATTTCTATTCGAACTTTGTATTGCCAGCTGATGTATTTCATCACTCATGAGTGCAGCACCTGAACACACTGAAACGCAGTGTGAATGCTGAGCTGCACTTCCTCAGTATGTACAGGAAATGAACAGGGAGAAGAAGGAACATATCTTTTAACACTACTTTAATCCTAGTATGTGCATCCTTCATTCACTGCAATGTCACAGTGAACTGAGTGTGTTTGTGTACACCAGCACGACTGTAGCTAACCAGGGGATGTAACAGCTCAGCACCAGAATGAGCTCAGACTACAGTGTTGCTGTTTCACTGCTCAAAGTGAACCTAAGAACCAGTTACTTGGAGGGAGTGGATTCATAACTTTGACAGCACATGGATCACTTTTCACTAAAACATTCTTGAAGCAGAAATAGGTTTAGGCAACCTGAATATCCAGTGCTGAAAGGGAAGACAACCTTGTGTTACTGTTGCTTGTTCTTAATAATATACTGAAATTGTTTGACAGTATCCCCAGAAACCACTCTGGAGAAGACAACAGAAAGAATTAAATGCCAGGTTGAATCTTCCCCACCGAATCCCTGCCTAAGTGCAACACTGTAGAGCCACTGAGGATACTACTATCACACTATTTCTACAGAGCCAGGCAGATGTGATGTTAGCTACATGCAAAACAGTACAACCATGACAGGAAAGTGCTCTTATCAGCTGAATTTAACTGCTAAGTGGCCTACACAGAAAGTTTCCTATTATTTAAGGTGTTCATTTGGAGATATCTTGGGTATTTTGGCCCAAGTCTCAAGAACTGTGTCCTAGTGTCTTGGGCCACAGAAGTGGGAACTTCAAAGAAGAGCAGAGTCATATGGGAAAGAAGAGGTGAGCAAGCAACTCAAAAGAGCACACAAATGGGGAAGAGCATAGCCAGGAAAAAGGAGTAGAAAGAGAAGGAGGAAAGGATGGAGAAACATCTGAAAGAAAAAATAAATGCCACAAAGAAGCAAGGTCAGCATTATGGTGGAGGGTGAATTTACTTGGAAATGCTGCTTTAGTCATCCTGAAACTGTGAAGTGGACACCAGGCTTCATATGAAGAGAATAGGCAGAGGGGGAGCAGATTCACAAAATTGCCTGAGGAAGTGGTAGTATCAACCCCTTTTTGCCAAAAGCTTGGCTGTCAGCATGCTCACACAGGTTGTGTGGGATCAGTTGCATTTTCTGGCTGATGGCATCTGAACCAAGATTTCTGGAAGTGCCTTGCCCTAGGGCTTTCAGAGGGGTGGTACTGAGCAGGGAGGGAGGGACCCAGCAGTCTCTCACGTTAATGCTATTTCACTCTGTATGAAATACTTTTATTCAGCATGTGTGAAGGATGGGAGAGAAGGGAGAAAATTACTCCATTACCTGGTTGTTGACAAGACAGATGAAAAGGCTGAAGTTGCTGAATAGTGGGTATTTAAGAATTTCTGCTAAGTGGAATAGCAACCAAAGGACAGCTTGAGAATGCTCAAGGGAGCCCAGACTACATCCCAGTGAAGGCAGCTGCGTGCTCTCTAAGAAGATGTTGCTTCAAATTATCTCAGGGAGAATGGGAATGAAACATCTGTAATCCAGAGCAACTTGAACTGCTGGACAACTGGATAAAAAAAGCTTACAAAAATCCGTTTGAAATTTTTGGAACAAAAAGAAGAATTTTACCTTACAAACAACAACAATTCATATGTTTTTCAATTTGGTAAAGAAAAAATAATTTAATAGTTTGCAGGAATTTTTATTATTATGGCCATTATCATTAATCAGTATTCTTGCTTAGTTTAGTGATCAATCCAAAACTGATTTCTTGCACAGATCCAAGTGATAGGAGCAGAAACAGTGGTCTTTTGGCTGTAAGGCATAGAAAGTTTCAGGAGAATTAGGGCATCAGCAGTGGGGAATGCTGCAAAGAACATCTGAAAATCAAAATAAAGAAAGCTGAAAAAGAAAAACTAGGGTGCAAAGAGGAAGAGCTAACCCCACCCTTTTCTTTCTGGCACCATAAGCATCCAGAGTACATGACACATGACTTTTTCCACTATATTATGGGAGTAGGAGGACTCACTTGATTTCTTCCATGCCTTCCTCTTATCTACCATCTTCCACCTACATTAAGATTCAGAATTGCCAGAATTTAGATTTTCTCTCTTGGCAGCACCCTTTTGTCCCTCCCTCATTGCAGTCTGAATGTGTTGGGGTTACCAGGGTTTGCTTTGATCCTGAACCAGATCTGAAGATATCTGCACAAGCCCTGTTCAAGCTGTGAGCACACCCTGAGGTTAAGCAGGTTCTTCAGCACTGCTCAGTTATTCCCTCACAATTGTATATAAATGTATGTAGTTCTCTTTTACAAAATAAAACAAAATTAGTTAAACAGATGCAAGCATTTCATTAATTCATCTCATTCTTCATCCAGATGCAAGTTCAAAATCATTCAATCTAAGTAACTGCAAGAGTAAAACCACCCAGAGACTTTGCAGTGAAATATTATTCAGAAAATACTTTAGTTGGTTAACTTCAGGATTTTCATTACAAATATTGCCCTCTTTTTCCATTCCCAAGGTGGATAAAAAAGCCATATCTAATATTTCTAATACAGTTCAATCCTGAGCCACACTAACTTACAAGAGTTCTTTTGATGTGTTGGTGGGGTTTTTAAGACACTTTAGTTTACCTGAAAAGTACTTCAAGGTTATGTTGAGCCAATCATGATTCACAGTATGAAAGTACATTTCTTCATAGAATAATCAAGAACACTTCAACTAAGGGACAGAGCAAAATGCTGAGGACCCAACCCCAGGAGCAGCCCAGCTGGTTCAAAGAGGGACAGCTGTGTGCGAGTGTGGATCTTTGTCATTTGCCACAGAAGCTCCCACAGAGTAAAACTTCTGTGTGCAAAGTAAACCTCATGATGCTTTCAGGACTCAAGTCAGCTGTGTTACAAAGTACAGGCAACACAAAGTACATAACTCATGTATTGCTTTAAACCACTTCTCGCTTCTTTTACGCTATCAGTCAAAAACTAGGGTTTTTTAAGTTATTTATCATTAGTGTTTTAATGCCCTCTCTTGCAAAAATATCACAGAGTTGTCTAACAGCGCATTATTAACTTGATCAGTAACAAGCCCAAAGCTGAGGAATGGTTTGGGCCCTTTGCTGTACACTGTATTCATCTAACTTCTGTGGTGACCCATGAGAAGCTTATGAAACACAGGATTTGTGTTTTCATGATAGGCTGAATAAGCCAAAAGTCATTGTGATTCATTAATCATTTTTATGCATGTCAATAGGAATGCCTATCCTGTGATAATTACAGTTATGGTTATGAATCTTATAATTAACCTGTATCTTTAAAAAATGACAGACCAGTCAGACAGCCCAAAAGAGAGATTCCTGTGGTGCACTGCATTATGCACAATTACTACACATTAACACAATCTTAATTATTAATCTTTTGTATTTGCATAGTACTTTTCATCCAAAAGCACTTTGAAAGCCCTATACAAAAATACCAGGGAAATGCTGCAAGCTCTAAAATTCTGGGGCAACAGCTCCCTATCCCAGGAAACATTCAGCAGGTAGACCTAAAAGCTCTTGGCCACTCACACCAAGGCAAACCTTTCCACAAGGTAAAAGTAACACAGAACATTTGAAATTTTATAAAGCAAAGAGGAGCTCTATTTTAACATCGAGAAAGCTGAAACTTTTGCATTTGCCTTACTTGGAAGAGTGCAACTTGAGATATCTTAAAAATATTTTGATTATTTATAGACAAAATTATATTTTGTCTTCCAGTTTTAAGAACACACAAGCCTCAGAATCAGCTTCATGAGTTGCACACCTTTTCCAGTCTTTGCCATGTCACTTCCATGCTGTCCCCTTATGCTAAAAACAGATTTATTTTCCAACTTCTTGCTTATCTGTATAGTTCTTACATCTTCTGCTTGTTCAAATCCTTCTCACAAAGGCTTGAGCAATGCAAATCAAAGAGAAAGTTAATTTTAAGAACAATTGCTGAATACATATGGCTCACTATCTAATTATGAATAAGATCTTTCTCACTTATCCAGATAATAAAATCTGTAGAACAAGTATTGCTCTTTTTCTGGACTGTTATGAGTGAAGTAGTTTGCTATCTTCTAATATATAGTATTGCTAGGTTTACATAATAGCTAATATACTCATCTATTTGGTACTCAGAAAACAGAAGCTATTAATCAATTAAATCAAAGCAACCATAAAACGTTCAACTCAATAAGAACTCTCTCAGTCACTTACAAAAGACATTGTTCAGCCTTTCCATTGGCATAACTTCTTCAAAGTTATGTGCAAACGAAGCAGCTTCTTGGATTTTCAGATACCGCAAAACCAGAACAGTTCTAATTTTAACACAGTTACGTATCATAATCAGAAGACAGGTCCTGCTAAAGCAGATGCTGTGATGTGGGTCATTACATCTGTACACCAATGTATCACTGAATCAGAGGTGTTACACACTCCTGACATTCACTTCCTTTCACAAGGTCAGCAGAAAAAGTTCTGCCCAGAACAACTCCCACTTTCACACCACAGCCATGACATTGTTGTATAACCAGACAATAGCATAAATAAATAAATATTGTCAGTGCTGTCTCCTCACTCCTGTTTACATTTTAATGAACTCTCCTAGTAATAACTTCCAGTTTCCTCCATTTCCAGAAAGCCAGCACTCCATAAATATTGAGTTGTACCATTATCTGCTGATGTACCAGTTTTCTATAAACAGAGAAAATCCAAACTTATCACTGGGCCTAGCTGTTGAAAAAGGTTAGTACAACTAAATAACAAAACAGGAATGTTGTTTACTTGTTAATGTTCTACTAATGAAAAAAAGCTGTTATGGCTTTGATTAATCTAGACCATACTGGACAATTCTGGCATAACTTTCCTTGAAGAGTGACTATTGATTTCCTTTTCATTCTACACTTTGATACAACATATCTGGAATCTAGCCCAGGTTTCATAACTGCTACTATCTTCACATTAACAGCCTGTGCAAGATTAGAAATAGCTTTTGAAGATATATGCAAGGGTGAGGCAATCCAAGAATTTTGTCCATTTCCACAGGTTGAGCTTTTACATCTGTCTGTAACAGCTTTTAAGGAATTAAAGGTGTTTGTAGGCATGGTCAAATTCATCAATTGCAACTAATTAATTATGCCATTGTTTAATCTTTTAGCACTGCATTGTTTTTGCTCTTCTTGTCTGTATTTATAATACCTGGTGTAGACACAGTAATTACCAGATACTATGGGATGGTGACTGCTTTATCAGCATTAGCTTGGGAGAGCCACACAGTCTCATAAACAGTGAAGAGTGAGTAATTCCAATGATCTCAAGTCTAGATGCCAGTAGAAATCTGTACTACTCCCCCCATTTCATAGCCTCTCTAATGATTCTGTATGTAATTCTGAATTCTCTACAGATCTCTCCTACTGATCTCTCCACACAAAGCACATGCATAGTAAGTTAGATAAGTAACTTTCCATTGCAAAGAGCAATGCATTGAAAAAAGGCCATACTAATTTGCAAACAAAAAATTGCTTGCAAAGAAAATATTTTAAAACATTCAGTCTAGTTTAGTGTATTAATTGCTTGGCACATGTGAGGCAACATCATAATAATGTATTCCAGTCATTTCTAGGAACACAGACCATAATAAATATCATGGTATTCATGCCTCAGTCAAGTCTTTGGGAGTTGGCATGATCTATTTTTTTGTTTTACTTCATGTTACAGAATAGCTACTCCAAAAATCTTGCGTCTGGAAGTCATAAAAGTCTCAGCCTTGTGATACAGGATTAATTACCAGATCATTGCAATAAATAAGGAGTTCATCAGTTTGCAACAAAGATTAGGACCAGGCCCACAAAGCAACTATGAAGCAGTTATACAATACCAACATGTAGAAGGCCAACTCTACTTCCACAACAGATCAGAAATGGCTCTTCCAGCAGTCAGGAAGATACATAAAAACTCTGATGTTTCCAGTCCTTCTTGTTGAACATATCATTTGAAACTGGGATGTATGTGCAGAGAGGGTCACAAGGATGGACAGAGCAAAAATAAAGCCTCACAGAAAGGAAACTAGAATAGCTGGCTTGGTTGTCAATATGCATGGAAGTTACTTCCTCTCCCTGGGCTACTGGTAGCCTCAGCAAGAGCTCTCTCCTAAGATGTGGAGCAAGGTGGGAATTCAGCAACCATCATGCTCAGAGAGCTAAAAGTCATGATATGTGTAGGTGAACTGAAAGAACTAAAGCTGCCTCCAAACAAGAAAAAAAAAACCAAGAAAAACCTAGTACAAGGCAAGGAATTTTCAGGTATATAAAAGGTTTCTGCTTGGACTGGTATCAAGAAGTGTTACAGCCCATTATCAGACAGTGCTCTCTAACAAGAGTAGCAGTGGTACGGAGTGATCTGGGGGCAGTAGAACTCCTTTGAGACCTTTTTCTGAAGTCTCTGAAAGTTTTAGGTAGATATGATTTTGTCTTGGAGGAGAAATAGTAACAAAAGAACCTGTCAAGCCCATTTTTAGGGTTTTTTATTGCTGTTGATGTTTTTTATTATTATTCATTATCTTAGTGCATACAGGTTTTCCATTTTTGTTGTTTAAACCTCAGAAATAAGTAAAAGAGAAAGGAAAGCAAAGGCCCAATTTCAGCTTCCATTGACACTGGACAAAACAAGTAGCAGTATTAGCTTCTTCTCCCTGAAAACACAAAGTCACACTCTGGATTTGGTTTCTGCCAAATATCATTTCAGAAAACCTATAGGCCTAATGGGAACACAAATTGAGCTTTTCTGCCCATAGTCTAGTTTTCTGAGAAGCCAAAATAGTACGCTGAACTGAGCTACTGAGAGGTTTTCTATTGTGGAGATCAAGGGTTGTGGGAATGGTCTGTATTTCAATGAATATGCTCCCTGTTCTTAGGTGAGATCCAATCTCATGCACACAAAGTAGATTATTACCTCCTTGATGACCAGTTGCATTCAAATGGGGACCCAGTTGAAAAAACTAAAAAACTTGCTTCTTATATTTTAACTGGATGCTACAGAAGAACTACAGACAAACACAAAGCAAGACACACAAAGTAAGCAGAAGTTTTAGACGGGCAAAAATGCATAACATAGTTTTAATAGTGCAGGTGATTAATCAAGCTGCTAGGGATATGGTACTGAATCTTTACATCCGGGTCAGATGTCTTGGTACCTAACTAGAAGATACTGGTTTACTGCAGGTATCCCTTGATGAAAGGCTGTGGCCTTTGCCATACAGGTCAAAGCAGTCCTTTCCAGTCCAAAGAATGTGATTAATAAGGGCAGTAAATCAGCAGGCAAAGGATGGGACAAAGAATGCCACAGGCAGAAGTAACAATTTATAAATAATAGTCTGCAACACTCTAATATAGCTCTTCACATGTCTCATTCAGTAACTAATTAATCATAGCAACAACTTTGTGCTCTATGCTGCCTTTCATCCACCACCTCGAAGTGCTTTACAAATGTTAATTAATATGTAGGTTGTACTTTGAGGAAAGATATTATGGCATTGGCCCCAGTCAATGTTAATTTGTTCTTCAACAGCTCGGCTTGTGAAATCTGGGTGACTTTCCCAATGAAACATAGAATGTGAAAATCTCTGTGGCAAGAAATCTGAAAATGTGTTTCTCCATTTAAATAAATGCTATTTCATTGTATTGCTGACAATATGGCATGCTCTATCCCTTCACTTTGTCCTCCATTACAACCTCACATAACACAGCATGGTTTAAATGTAAGAGGAGATTAACTTTTCACAAGAAAATTGGATAACTGGTATTTTAATCTGAACATCTGGCACATTTTTAGCTAAACTGTTTCTTAAAAAAGCTAATTTTTTTGCTGCGCATTCACATACTACAAGTGTTTGACTAACTTTAGCTCAACAGCTAAGCCAGAAAGCTAATTTCTTTACTGAATTGACCAGACTGGGACTACCCAACATGGCTGGGTATCTGCATATTTTACAATTATTCTAATTCTTGTATTTATCTCTGTAAATTTACATGACATTTTGTACATATTCAACCAATTTCTTCTCATACAAACAATCTCATGGCTTCAAAGGAATGTATGCATGAATAGGACTTATCCGACATCACCATTAAAAAAAAAATCATAATAGATTGCTATTTAAATTCTTTGAGTGTGTTCATCTTGTACTCACAGCCCCAACTACAGAGTTGCTCAATAAAAACTTTTGGGGCCCCATGATCAAAACTTAAAAGGTCAGCTAGTTCTCTTCTGTTACACAGGTTAAGTAGAAAAGGGTTAGTGCTTGTAAAGCGACTACCAGCTGTCATGGCTACTCCTTTCTTGTCTTCTTAAAATCTCACAATAGCATATCCAAACAGCCTTAAATTTACACTGTTAGAAAGCCCTGTTTATCTTCCAGAATAAACCAAGGATGCCTTCAGATTTTGTATCAATAGCATCTTTGCAAACCCATGTTTTAAATACAGATGCACACACACATTTAAGGTGTTGAATCAAATGCTAATGCGAAGCAATACCATGCTAATTAACTAGAGCATTAATGTCACAGAAATAGATGCTAATATTCTGCAGTAAACATTTACCATTTATTTTGGGAATCACTTCCTGTCTTCATGCCCTAAAAAAAGTACTAGCAGTGTAGGATGGAAACAGAACTATCAAGTCCTGCCTTTTGAAATTAACATAGTTTATAGCAGAGGCAAGTTTCAACTTAAAGGTTGGAGAAGGGAAGGAAAGAAAGAAAAAAAAAAAAAAGAAAAAAGAGTACATTATCATTGAACAGGTGTCTGCATAATAACAACATGAGTAGAACTAATAAGCTTAATTTCAATTAGCTTTGAAGTCAGGTGCAGGCTATTAAGAGAAACAGTGGGTTAGCATTCCTGGGAGCAGGTTTACTAATAGTATTACACAAATAAGAAACCATTTCTTTATGACTTGAAGAATTGTAACTAGCTAGGGCTTACAGCTTTTATCAATAAAGTGATTGAGACAACCCAAATTGCAGTGCAAGCTGACATACTCTGTGTGTGGCTGTGTGCATGTGTAGCAACTGCTTGTAAATTACAAAAAGCATTTATCTGTGTTACACTCACCAGGATTGGTTTTGAACTTAAAAATGCAGATGAGATAAACTGTAAAAAACACGTATCATGTAAAAAACAAGCATCATGTTTCAATAAATCTTAAGTATTCAAGGGGTAAACTTAGTAGTAAGGAACAGGAGAGTCAAAGGGTCACACTGCTGACTGGATCATGAAGCAATCATGACGTATTTCAAATTCTCATCCTTTCTCCCATCCAGGAACCTGACAAGAAACTCCCCAGCTACCACTTGTCTTCAAAGAGAAGGATAGCACACCTCAGTGATGCAGAGAACCCTTTGACACTGTTCTCTTTTAGGGAGTTGTGTGCTTTTTATTAAAAGCAAGACCAATCCTTTCCTTTTTGAGATAAGGAAATTAAGAATTAATGCAATTTCCATCTAAACACAGCTTAAATGTGCTTAAGATATAAGCACATTTCCCCCTCTACTCTTCTCTTGTGAGACCCCACCTGGAGTACTGCATCCAGTTCTGGAGCCCCTATTACAAGAAAGACATGGACGTGCTGGAGTGTGTCTGCAGGAAGACCACGTGGATGATCAGAGGGCTGAAGCAACTCTCCTGTGAAGACACACTGAGAGAGTTGGGGTTTTTCAGTCTGGAGAGAAGGCTCCAAGGAGACCTTATTGTAGCCTTCCAGTATCTGAAGGGGGACTACAAAAAAGCTGGGGAGGGACTTTTTAGGATGTCAGGTAGTGATAGGACTAGGAGGAATGGATTCAAACTAGAGGAGGGGAGATTTACATTAAATGTTAGGAAGAAGTTCTTCACCATGAGGTTGGTGAGACACTGGAACAGGTCCCCCAGAGAGATTGTAGAAACCCCACTCCTGGAAGTTTTTAAGGCCAGACTGGACAGGGCTCTTAGCAACCTCATCTAGTGTGAGGCGTCCCTGCCCACGGCAGGGGGGTTGGAACTAAATGATCTTAAAGGTTGTTTCCAACCCTGAAAATTCTATGATTCTATTTCTTTCAATTCTTAAAGGTGCACAGACAGCAAAACACTGCCTTCACTTCACTGAATCCAGTAACTTCCTCTATGATGATGTCATTTAAATCCTTTTAGTCTAAACATAAAGACTGTACTCTCCAAAACTTAGACTAGATGACATAGCTGAAGATAGTAGATGTCTCCATTAAAACAATGTATTCTTCCACATATCTTTAGTTTTGTTAGAAATGCTGAAACTGAAAGAACCACCATGATTACATCAGTTTGTGACCCACTGTATTTCTGGTTTGAGGTTTTTTCTTTAAACCCCTACTAGATACCCATTGTCAAGGTCAGAGATATTAAAAGTGATTTGTTAGATGTAAAATACTGTTTATTATAGTCTAAAGAGCAAGCCAGCTTGAAATAATAAATTAGTGCCAGATGAAAAACTGCCAGAATTCTCTATTATACATGCCTTTCCCTGGAAAGCATCCCAGATTTTTTTCTTGATAGGCTCTTTTACTAAGACTCTCTGACTTATGGAGTGTGAGCAAAAGTTATAGCTTATAAAAGGGTCAGTGAGGAGCATTAAGGGGTTCTGAAAACAACAACAAACAAAACTTGCGTATAAACTGAGCTGTGGCTACAGCTTAAATAGTACAAACTGATGAACTGCAACAAATGCTAAGAAAAACTTAAGGAGTTTGCCCCCAAAATTGCACTGGGTCAGATACTTGTAGTGTCATCAGAAATCTAAAAACTGCATGAAGAAAGAAGCCTGAATTATTCTTCTCTTCCTGACAGCTCTGCATTGCTCCATGTTGTTTTACAGACAATGTACATCTGAAAGGAACCAGTAACTTGTCTGAATTATGCATTTCATGCTCAGCATGAACTTATGTGATTTAGGAAGAACATTATCTTGACACCATAAGTGAGAAAGCACTGCTTATACCAGCAGGAAGGATGGACTGTAGTGAAAGATTGTTTCCTGTCCCAAGGTAAATGTCCAGCCAGGTATACTGCAGATTATCATCTCTTGCTACTCTTCAATGGAAAATAACTTGCTTAGAGTTTACACCCTTTTTTGTAAGTGTGAGACTAAGAAGAAATTAAAACCCAGCCTCTTTCTCTCTCTCTCATGCATGATTATTGATTTCACCACTATATGCTGAGAAAGCAGGGTGGGACCATCCGTCACTGCAAGTCAGTGTTAACAGCAGGGGCATAAGGAAGTGTTTAAACCCAAGCAGCTGGCTGTGGCTGGGAACCTGGAGGAAGAAAGGGCTGACTGGAAGCTTTTATTGTACATGCTGCAAGTACCGTATTGTTCCAGGTTGGCTTGTATTCTCCCAAATAACCCAAAAAGTGCCATCAAAAGCAGTGTGCCAGCAATAAAGCAACAAAGAGGCCCACCAAAATGATTTTTATTTTCAGCATTGACCATGTTATAAATGTTTACATGATGTAAGTTTGGACTGTAGAGTCCAATAATTCTCACTGGCTCTTCTCTCTCACTTCCGTTCTTGGCAGCTAGATAACAAGTTCAGCCAAGCAACTTACTTAAAATGTACTGACATGAATCCCCACGGTGTAAATAAAAAATCTTACCTATGAAGGGTGATTATGTTCTCTTTATTCTTGAAAATAACTTCTTCCTATCCTTTTCATGAAAATCAACTCTTTGTATTCTTCACGCAGTGTATAGTATAGTCAAATACAATACTGAGTATTGCTGTTTATAAGTAGAAGTTTTACATGGGCCCAAATCTAAACCATGGAGCTGACACCCCAGAGCATAGAGGAAGTTTGAATCTGAGCATTGCATCTCCAGTCTGTCTCTGCGGGAAATGAATTCACAAAGCAATAATAATATCATAAACAGCACTTAACGTGTTAGGGCTGATCCTGCCAACCCATACTCCTCCAGCACAAAAACTCTTGGCAGGTCTCATGCACTGCTGAAGTCTCAGTGAAACTCTCTTAAATAGACCTTATGTGGAATTTAAGAACCATACAATTGCCAAAGGATGACATTAGCCCCTCTTGCCAATACCACAGAAATCACTCATCATGCTGGCATAAGTAATGCATAATATATATACAAGTAGATCAGGTCATACACATCACCCCTACAAGAATACCAGTCATGAGATTTTCATCATCATCCCTTTTGGAATTTTTTTAAGTAGTGATTTTTAAATAAGGGCAGGTAAACCTCATGAAGACAGAAGCCATGAAACACTTTTGGGTCACCTTCTGCAACATCACAAGTGCTATTGTCTGCTCTGCAGAATAAGATCCTTTCTGCTGATGCTTTCTGCAGCTGACAGTCCAGCTCAGTCTGGCTGTCTGTCTGTCAGGGACTGGCCTGGAGGGTATCGTACAAACTGAGAAGGAAGCCAGCAAAGGCAAGTGCTGTGTTACTGGAGGAGGTGCAGACATGCTGAACATGTTGGAACAGTACAGCTCTGCTAGCTGAGATCTGTCCCCTGTCCTCACACTGCTGGCACTGGGTACAGTTTCATTCTCCAGCTGGCTAGATGTGTATCTTCCACAGCAGATCAGCACTATCCTCCTGGATACACATGCTTCTTTGCCTTTGGATTTTTACAGTTGAGATTTTCTTTTCTCTTAACACATCTAGAAAAAGTCAAGGGTTTTCTCTCTGTATCTTAATGCATTTTCTGAATATGAATTCTTGGAGCAATTCCTTACCTTTCCCTCTTCAACAATCTTCAATGGAAGTATTAAAAGTGAGAGCACAATTTGGGCAAAATTTCCAGACAGTGAAGAATGCTATCTGGGCTAAGAACAGATTGGCATACGCAAATACTGCATGTGGATAAGATTACTTGCAGGGACAGGTACCATAAAGGTACTTGCATAGACAGGTACACAAAGATGTTTACAGTACCCAATTCATCTACTGTCACACTATCTTTGCATAGAAATTCAGAGGTATATCTGCTTTAATTTATCACATGTTCTACTGAACTACTGAATATTAATGCGTTTCTTCAGTCTGATGTAAAACTGGGCTTCCAAGAAAGTACATGAAAGAGGAAAAAAAGCATTTAAATCAGTGGACACTGACTTAGCAACACTCAGTTCTTATCACCTTTCAATTTAGGCAAGTCTTGAAAGCTTAAAAAAAAAAAAATCTAAACACTGAGGCATGCTCTTTTCAAGGTGGAGGTGAAAGATGGTAAGAAGTAACACTGAATTGCAGCTGTCCTAAGAAACCTAGTAGCACAGTTCTCAAAGGATATTAGTCTCACCTTGGTCCCCAATTGCAACTTCAATAGATTTGTGTCCTGTCAGATGTGACAGAAAATCTTCACAGAAAGGAAAAGATAAAACAGCACTCATACAGTATGGGACATGCTAGCACCAGATCTCCAGAAACTACTCCTTGACAGTCACTGGACTGCCACAACACAGCAGCTCCATGCTGCTGAGAAGGAATTGTCTGCTTTCCTTCTCATATTTAGCTCTTTATCCACTCCAGGATACAAAATAGAAAGTCTTTAACCAGAAGACAATGAAGCTAACAGGAAAAAGACACAAATTTGTCTGTTTGAATACTCATATATACAAACATCTATGGCTGATCCCTTTCTCATGACACATTCCCATCTGGGATTTGGAGGATGCAACACAGAATTCATAGCATTTGGGGTTTATTTACTTGCTATCTTAGGGCTTTCTTTAAGGTAACTTGACTATAAACTATCATAAAGCTAAACAAACTAAATAATGAAAAAATTCAAACAAATGGGATAAATATATCACAAATGGGATAAACCTGTTGGCAAAGATAACAGATGACTGTCCAAAGCAAAAGTAACTCATATCTGTGCTTCAAGAAACAGAAGATGAGATTACTAAAATACACCTTCAATATATATATATATATATATATATATATATATATATATATATATATATATATATATAATTTGAGCAAAACGGGAGTACTTTCCTAACAGAACTATAGCAGATAGCAATTAACTACTGCTGGAACATGGCAATACATCAGATCAGCTTGGAACTCATCCTCTCACTGTGCGTTACGCATGGCTTTTGCTATAATAGAAAACTCCAAGAAAAACAACTTTCTTACCAGCTGCCATTACACCTTCCATCACTACTCCTCAAAAAAAAAGACAACTTAGGACAAATACGTAAGTACTGGTTGTACAATCATGTTGCCCATTACTTTTAATAATGTTACCTCCATTAATTATAATAATGTTTCTATTTGTTTCTGCTGTCTGGCAACCCCTGGCAATTTTCAAAATTAAGTCCTCTCTTCATACAATGATTGAGGAGTTGTAACACTACAGCACTGTAATATTGTTACAGATAGCGTCACTGCATCTGAAAACCTGAAACTCTCTCTCTGGGAAGATTTTTTTAATGGACTTTCAGAGCTTATGGTATAAGTAAGATGGTGGCATAATATAAAAAGCAATTTATAAATTTTGCTTAGAAATTACATAGACCTTTTCATCCATAAACATCAAACACTCCAAAGAAGAGGCAAAGCTAGCTTTATTTCACAGACAATCAAAGAGGAAGACAGCAGATACCAACTCTGCAGTAGAGCTGGTACTGGAACCCAGGCCTTCTCACATTTCCTGTTCCATGACTTGTTCACCAGGACTACATTCCTTCCATTCTCTGGGCATCTTTCCACCTTCTAATTAACCTTCAGTAGCAACCATTAACTTGCCTGGAATTACTAAAGAAAGGGGAACTGAAGGTCATCTGTGTTTTTTGAGGAGATGGGAGAGAAGCCCACCAGCAATCTAATATCAGGCTTATTCCTGGCAGAGAGCATTGGCACATGGTTCTTTCAAACCTTCTCTGGCAGCAGAAAGATACTGCAATGTAAAATACAGCCAGGAGTCATGAAGTCTAATGAAGAGCCAGAATGAATTCCTAGACTTTTTCCACCTCAGTTCCACTGATACAATGAAGTGATTCCCAACAAACAGCACAATTGCTCTGAGTGCCAGAGCATGAATCAGCACATTGGTCCTCTCTGACCAAGGAGTCTCCAGTGGTTATCACACTATTCTGTAAGGCCTTTGCTCTGCTCAGATCTTCTGTTGCCAGCAAATGAAACCTTCCATGTTTTATTTGTAGGATCTGTCATAGCACCTCATTCAGGGTAAAGAAGTCTCACACTAACTTATTCTGCATATTTCAGCTCTGTAGAGTCTCAAATCAGCTTAGACACTACAAAAAATCCTATAAAATTTATCCTTAAGCACCACTAGAACAATGTTAACATGCTGTCATGTTCTGTAATTGAACATATGCTTCTCTGGGATTCTGTCAACACTGTCATCATCTTGTATTTTTTCACACTTCCATTTTGACGTGGAACAAGTCTACCAATAGCCTGTCACTCAAGGCTTTGCATTATCCAAGTTGAAAGTATAAAGTATTCTCTATCCAGTGCAACTGAAGTAAATCAAAGGAGTGGATACAAGCATTCTGCCTCATATGCATATGCACTAATTCCAGAGGAATCCTTCATTTTTACCATATTATCTTGTTTCTTGAGTTCAGCTCAGCAGCTATCATGCCCACCAAAGCCTCTTGACTTGCCAGGTGGTCTCAGCCACACCTGACAGCAATCAGAAGACTCCATTATTTCCAAACACAGCACCACACACTCTATTGAAGTACTCATGCAGATAGGAATTTGGCATCCACTGGACCAGAAAAAAAAGGGTACTTCAGTAAGGCAAGGAGTAAAACCACTTGGAAAGGCAAAAGCTCTCAGTGACTGAGCTAAGGTACCAGACATGATACAAATGTATTAAGTCCACCCTCTGCCCAGGCTGGCTTTATCCTCATTAGAAGAATGGCAGGCTGCCTTACAGAAAGGATGCACTAACACAATGATACTGGTTCCAATACTCAAATTCTCTTGTTCAGCAGTTGTCTTGGTACCAGGCTACAGCACTGCACTGCTCTGCAGTGTTAAGCCATCACTACCCGAGAACTAAATTCCTACCTTAACCTACCCTCCAAGTCCGAAAGCTCTTGTCAAAGGACTCAAACCAATAGTTTCCCCCATCTCACCAAGTACCTACATGAACACCAAGGCTTGCATTTCTCTCCCAAATCCATTCAGTTATGATCCTATACAAACTGATCAATTCCTTGATCTTTTGCTGAAAAAAGGTCTCATGCGACTTCAGTCAGAGGATGACAGAAGTGAAAGGGTAAGGGAGAGCCCTAGCCTAGAATATGAAAGTGTCTACCTGGAGGATAAAGTTGTCTGAGAAAATATGGGGACAAACCCATTTGTCTTTAAGATAAAAGACACCTATGTCACCCATCCTTATAAACATTCTTCACTTCCTCAGAGGTGCAATGCAACATCTTGTGGAAGTAAACTGAGCTTTTCAGAGGGGTGAAACATTAACTCAACTGAAAAACATGAAAACCTTTGTCTGTGTGCAATGTGTAGCAGTCATTGTCAACCATTAGGAATCCAGTGTCCTTTTTGAATCATAAATGTCTCAGCTTTGTACAAAACCTAATGTAAAGATATCTGAATCCAACTGTGATGTACCAATATGAAAATCCAGAAAGCGTTAATCATCCATTTTTCATACACTGTGCCTCTGTAAAGAAAGGATTAAGTGTACTTTTTAAATTGTGTAAAAAAAATTACACTAACATTGTGTAAATAGGGAGAATAAACTTTGACAGACAAAAGCAGAATTCTGCAAGAATTCTATCTGACAAATGTTTTGCTGCTTTACAGTGCTTACAGCCAGCACTTCTGCAACAGAGGGGAGTTTCAATTACTCTGGGGCACCAGGCACAGATTAAAACTCATATTTCCTTATCTATTTAAAGTTGCTCAAATAAGCATAAAGTACTGGTGTAATCAGAGAAGTTATTTCCATTAATCTTTATTTAGAATTTTTTTTCTAAATCAGGCCATAAAGTTGGTTTATAGGGATGATCTTCCTTTGCATGCAATCTCATGATGCACACAATACCTGTGGGTTTACTCAGGCAGAATTCCCACTGAATCTATGGGGAAATTTTTCCTGATTATAAAACACAGTCATTTCCAGTATTTTACACCAGTCATTTCTGAGATTATTATTGTCAGTACTGGAGCAACTCTAAATAGAGGAGCAGCACTACCAGCTTTTGCCTGAATTCTGCTAGCTATGACAATTTGTAAGTCCAGAACCAGCTGTTATTAAGGTCTCTGGGTGTATGCTGTGGCAGCCCAACATGCAACATTCTGCATTCAATTAGAACTTCAACTGAAATACATTGAGACAAAAGTCAGGATATTCATTCAAAATGAATTATACTTCTCTACACACATGTGAGGAAATATTGTTTCAAACTCTAATTAGGAAAAAAAAGAGAGAGAAAAAAAATTCCATTATTTCACGTATTCCCATAAATTATCCATACAGAGCACGGGAATGTCATATCTTCATTATAAATAATACAGCCATGCATTCCTACCTAGCATGCTAGCAATTGCAGTAGATGATGTAATGTATATAAAGCAGAACACTGAAGAGGACAGACTCATTTGGTAGATTTACCTGGAAATAGAAAAAAAATGCACAAACCCAAGATACTCCCTTTAATTTCAGCAGTCTTTGGATCAGGCTCTATTTGCCTGCCTAATTAAGGCTCTTCTGGCTCCCTGGCTGTGCATTTCCAAGAGGCCACCCTGCCAAGACTCTCCTACTTGCTGCTGACTCTACTACTCCCCCTCCCCAAGGAGGTGGGGGTTCTACAGCACAGAAACCAAATACATCCTTTCCAAAACTGCCAAGACATGTATGAATCCAAATGTGCAATCAAAAATTTGGTTCAGCTTTAACAATATTCCCTTTGTCATATGGAAATTATTGCATATTCTACTCCAAGAAAAATACAGATATCCCAAAGTCTTACTCAAAAGCCCAGCTTTTAACACTTTGAAAGTAAGCTACGGGAGTCGAAAGTCTTGGCAAAGTTTACCAGCCGAATTTATCTGATGTGTTTTAATTGCCATCTAGCGGGAAAAACGTGCAACTCCGTCTCTCCGCGTTTCTCAAGTTACACCCCTTCAGAGAGAAGGATCCTGTCTCCTCCATTCCGGACAAACTTGTAAATTAGCAGGACATGACTACCCAGATGGTGCTCGGTTCTGGCTCAGCTCACCTGGACACATTGACCCATTTTGTCCGAGGCAGGGAATGTCCAACAAAACCAAGTGGTGGTGGTGCCTTTCCTTCCTCAAAACCAAAGATGTACCTAATAAGAATAATCCCCACATTCCTCTAGGGTATAAGAAAAAAATAATTTCTAATTACTATTCCCAGTGTGAGGTTTTCAAAACTCTGGAAAGGTTTGTACTAAAATGACAATAGCTTAGACTTCAGTTACAGCAGCTCTTAGGCACTGGTGATGAAAAGATACTGCAATGCCTAGAAATAATCACTCAAATCCCCAATATTTAAGAGAGAGAAGAAACATAATTCTTCACTCATATGTTGTTAAATCTTTAGGGCTAACTCAACAAGTAGCCTAGCCCTGATTTACAAGCATATAATCAAAAATTTCTTCCTATTTTCCAAGTGTAAAACACTCCGTTTACCAGCAAACTCATTAAGCAAAAGCAATTTCCATTTATAAGAGCTTAAATTCAGCTTTATAAATACCTTATTTCTATCACTCCAATTAGAATGCCACATATGGAAGATATTATACCAGATACCCTTCACCTTTTGTCCTCAAAGCTATGAGGGACCAAGTGTTCTTTATTTCCTGATGAATCCTTAATTACCTGTAATGTGACATATTCCTCCTTCCTTTCTTTTTGATCCTAAAATCTTAACAGCAAAGCCAGCAAGGCACACTGTCTTTCTATGACCCTTTCATTCTATATATTTTCCAGTCACAGGCTTTAAATAATAAACACTTGCAAATGTGTAGCACCCATCTGCATTCCCTTTCAGTCTCAGTTTCCTCATAGACCCAGTAGTCTCTTCATAGACCTGGTAGTCTCTTTGTTAATGGCTCCACTACATTCTTATCAATGAGTTATTTCTCGAAGAGCAGAGATGTGCAGGGCAGAAAACTGTGTGCCCAGTAGGATGCAAGAATCATCAGACTTCAGGCAACTGAGGGGCCATAGGACATTATGGCACAAGCAATATTTAGTTTGTGACATGATTTCAGATCTTAACCCCACATGTTAACTCAGGCATTGTAGGCTGACACAGATAGCAAGGGAGAAAACCAAGGAGTTGCTGGGGTCAGCAAATGTATCTGTGCCAATGTGCTACTCTGAAAATATTCTAGAACCATACCACCCCTTCTGATAATAGCAAAGTATGTCAAACAACATTTTTTTAGCTAATAAGACTTACTAAATGTGTGCACACTTTTGTTTGACATTCTATCCTACAAATACACAAGTTGACAGATAAGCCAAAGACAGGATGCCTACTTGCAAAAGAACAGCTAGCACATGGCACTTTGCTGACTGGAGTGCCCATGTTAACAGATCTTAATCAGGGCTGGATTAGCACTTAAGAAATACTTTGTGTAATTTTGGAATCTTTAAGTTGGTATCTGCTCTACACTAATGAAACATGATACTGCATGAAGTTAACAAAGCTCACACTGGCCAACCCTACCCTGCATCATGATAAGGGTCATGAAATGGTACTTAGTTTTTCAGACAGAGCCAGCAGAGACAACTAAACCTGAAGACAGCTGCTACTGAAGACTTGGCTCAAGATCAGTTTTACAAGAGCAGGGCCAAAATGCAGCTTTGGTGTATGAGCTGTGTATGTGTATTGCTTAGGTAGCATTGTGGTACATGTACAACCATCTACATGGTGTACCTATAAAATGTAAGAATGGCAGAAACCCATTCATCTCCTTTTCATTTTTATGGTCTAACACACTTTAGAATAGAGGGTGCAAATAGTTTTCCAAGACAGTATGTCTAACAGCAAGGTAAGTCAGCTCCATCACACCTGTGGCCTTGACTTGAAGAGACTGTCTCTCTGGTCACATCTGTCTCACATGTATCTCAATTCACACAGGAGTCCTGTGCATTTGAATAATTGTACAGTTGCACTTCAAGGTACATGGCAAGTGAGGACAAAAAAAGGAGTGTGACCTGCCTATATAACAATAACCTTATTGAAAGAAGTTCATTATCCCAAAAAGATCTGCTCTTATTTATTAATACTGCCTTTCTATTTAAGGCTCAGGAATGCTCAGCTACAAGAAAAGCCCATTCACATGCTCAAATCCACGCTGAAGTACAAACACAGTTTATAACTCAACACTTTGAGTTATTATGTCCTTGGGACATGGAGTTTCTTCTACAATCAGTTATTTTTATCTCATGTAGCAGCGATTCCATCTGGAAACAACAGAGTTATCTCCTATCTAATAAGACAGCACACTTCCATCTGCTACGTGTCATCCCCTTGTATCCTGGCTTTCCATGGACTTCAGTGTTTCAGTAAAAAAAAAAAAAAAAAAAAAAAGAACAGGCAGTGGCCTGTTGCATAAGGTATGCTCAGCTCCTGACAAAACTGGCAAGCAGTTAAGGAGGCACCAGGCACTAATTGCTTGGACAATTTTCTCAACGATTGCTCTGTAATGCTGTCTGGGTCAAACCTGACCAGCTACCAGGAAGCTATCAGCAAAGACTTTGCAGGTTGTTATTGCGTGGCTACTCCACTGCATTTAAAAACAATATGATCCATCTTACACTTAAGTGCATGATTCAAGGTGCCTGAAGTATCAAAACAGTCAGACTTTTGTGACAATCTACTAATAGCCATTAACATTCTCAAAAGAAAAAAACCCACATCTCAATGCCAATATTAGTTTAATTGCTTACTGTGCTCCTTGGTAGTAACTTTAAACCATACAAACAAAACTCAAAACCAGTAACTACCGTGGGGTTTTTTTCAAAACACAGTTAATAAAAGAATAGTAATAATGTATCAGAAAAACACAGACGCAACATAATAATTATCCTTCACACTTGCACAGCACGTTTCATCTGAGAAGCACAAAGTACTTGAAAGACTAAAATTAATTCTAATTAAACCTCTCAGCATCCTAGGTAGCTACATGGCGTTTACAGAGCGGTAAGCAAGACTCAGAGGTTTGGTAAGTTGCACAGGATGATACAGCTTGTCATTGGTAGAGTCAGACCAAAAAAATCAAAATCCTGGTTTCTAGTTCTTTTTTATCTGCTAGGCTACCCTGCCTGTATTGTTCAGCATCATGTTTTCTGCTACTATAAAATGGCAGATGAGGCAAAGGGAAGAACAACCAATTTATATTCAAAAAATACAAGATTTAATGACAAACTAAATTAATAACTATTTTCTTCAGGCTCTACATATGCTTCTCCATTCCTTTGTTTTCCATCTCGTACGTAGTCTAAACTCATTGATTCAGGCATTGTCAGGATAGAAGTTACCTCTGAAAGGCAAAGGTTCTGTCTGTCCACACCAGATGCATTTTCCAAATCTAGACTGATTTCAAAATCCATGTAATAGTAGCAGCCATCACAGGTATAGTGTTCCATTGGAAATAATTGTAAGAACATATATATTTAACTGTATTTTAATGAGACTTTCCTTGTAATTATTGTTCGGTTCTTGAGAAAGGAGAGAAACTGAAGAAGCCAGACAAGAGAAACAGAGTCATGGATGAAAAAGAGAGAAGGTGCCAATCAGATAATTGCTTAGACCAAAGATAAACACTTTCAAGGGGTAACATCTAAGGATAACATTTCACATTACAAGAGATGGAACATCTGTGAGAGAGCCGATTTTTTTCAGTCTATTCTTGGCTTATTAAATAAAACAGGAAAAAGATCTTCTGTCAGCCAGTGAAATTTGTTAAATATACCTCTATCTATTATTTGAAAATTACTAGTAAACATAATAATCACATCAATATTTTTCAAGTCATCAAGGAAAAGACTTCATATGCAAGAACCAAACATTCTAAATGCAGATATGTCTGTTTCAACAGTGTCATCCAAAATGTAATGGATTTTCATAAAGAATGTTGTACACGGATGTGGACGTTTGGGAAATGAGGAGAAAACTATTACCAATTCACAAAGAAAATTCAAATTTCACAGTCTTATGTCATACATAATACCCACTGGCCAAATGACTGAAACTGACAGGGTTTAAGCACAATTTAACACTGATGTTTTTTCCTATGCAGAGAAATACAGGACAGAAAATCTGATTGTAACCACCCATAAAAGGACAAGATCAAGGGAGTAACAATTGACAGGACAAATTGTTATGCTTAAAATAATTCAAATACATAAAACACACAGGACTGAGTCTATTTAAAACTATGTATGCAGAATTTGCTCATTTTTTCCTAGAGAAATTACTTATTCTATTGAGTGGAAAACACATCTCCTTTAGTGCTCCAGTATTGAAAAATGTGGCAAATAATAAGTCGTTTATGGAACTAAGATATACAGAACCACACATAGATAACAGCTGAGATTGGAAGGGACCTTTTAAGGCCCTAGTCTGAATCCCAGATCAGCACAGGGCCAATTACAGCCCTTTAATCGGTCAAGGTTTTGAAGAGCCACAAGAATGGAGACTTTGAAATCTCTTTGGGCAACCTGTTCAAGTGCTTGACCACAATCCTGGTATTAAAAAAAAAAAAAAAGAAAAATTCCTCATATATAGTTGAAATGTCTCATGTTATAATGTGTGACCATTGACACTGTTTTTTTGTTGCATGCCTCTGGGAAGAAAGAATGGACAAGTACAAAGTAATTCCTTGCTGAGCCTCCTTTTCCACAAAGAAATGTCTCTTAGCATTTGCTATCTGAACTTCTGGATCTCGTCCATATAACCCACAAGCACAAGGATGTTTGTTTTTTTCTTTCTTCCTAAGTTTTTTTGGGTTGGAGATGAGCTATTTCATGTGGGTTTTGAGCAAACTGTAATTAATTAAACAAAATAGCTGGAATCATCAACACAAAAACCTTAGAACACATCCTGGAATGAACGAGTAAACTAATGAAAAAAAAAAAAACACCAACACCCACACAGCAACAGGTGACAAACCACTATAAGAACAACCTAAAAGAGCTGTTAAGCTTTATGATAAACATGTAAGACCTGATCTGGGGAAACATGTTTTCTAACTCTAAGTCACATTGTGAAATTATAAAGAAACAGAACAGAAATTATATCATTTTATACCATTGCTGTTTACCCAAAATATTTTACAAAAAACTACCACAATTAAGATTGATATATGAATAATAAATTCATCTCTTCACAGAATACATCTTGACTGCAAAATGTGATTCAGGTTCCTATTTATTGTTTCTGGTCCCCTGAGAAGGGAAA
Source organism: Heliangelus exortis (assembly GCF_036169615.1). Classification (NCBI taxonomy): domain Eukaryota; kingdom Metazoa; phylum Chordata; class Aves; order Apodiformes; family Trochilidae; genus Heliangelus; species Heliangelus exortis. The sequence continues at coordinate 8,872,591 of NC_092434.1, forward strand.
GAAGATTTAAAAAAGTTAAATTTATTACTTACTACCCAGACCATCACGTAAAATGTTATTTTTTGCTATTGTTAGGGTACCAGGTACATGATGTACACAGATAAAACATGACACTGGAAGAATTGTGTGTTGGGGAGAGCAGAGTGCTGAGACCTGCTATGTTGCAATAGATCACCTTGCCTCACATTTGCCAATCTTTTCCTCAGGAAAACATCGTTCATATGAACTTCCACTTCCTAATTTAGCAATAAAACCTTCCTCTTTTTTTCACTCTAACAGCAGCTTTTCCTGTTTAAAACATTTTGCAATTTTGTTCAGTCTCTACACAAAGGCAGGGGAGGAGGGGATAAAGGCTTTATTTTTTATGTTTAAGCATAGTTCTCTTAACTGAAACTGTAATGTTATGGTAGTACAGGACACCATAAGGAAAAAGATAGTACGTAATTCTCTAAAGGTGAGAAAATTACTTAGTTTGTGCTTGTACTTGCTACACCTGAACACTTGTCCGACACTCAAGTGTCAAATTAACCCTGCTTAATAAGCACTCATTTTATGAGAGTCCTGCTTTTACAGTCCTAGTCTTCTCAGAGACTATAATCTAATTTTTATTCATTTCCATCTACAAAATAATGCAAAATTCACATTCTGATTGTTTTTTAAAAATTAAGAGATGGGGAAAAGTAAAAGGAACAAAATTTTATTTCCCCCACTGGAAAAATTCTGGGCTCATTAAATAATAGCACAGAGAGAAATAAATTAAAAAGAAGAAAAAAACCCACAAAGCCAAAAAACCCAAAAGTTTGTTTTTTTTTTTTTTTTAATAATTTCCATGACAGCTGTCAAAACTGGGGAAATCAGAAAGGAAATATCATGATAGGGTTTCTGTTTTGCCACAAGGGCCTGTTATACTATTTTCCATGGAGCCATTAACCTCTGAAGTAATAGATTGACTGTCAACCATTTCATTAGAGTGACACAAGAAGAATGACTCTGTGGTTAACATAGAACACAGAAAAGCAATGAGAAAAGGTCCTGTTCCTGCCTGATACATCAACAGTCTGTAAGAATAAGGGCTAAATTTGATCCATGTGAGATTATGATCCATAGAAGTGCTGCTGTTCAGAGTGCCTCTGTCAATGTCTTCCTGTGAAGACAACTGCATTTGTGATTGTCCACTATGGCCATCAGCATCAAAAGCTGGGCATCCAAATTTTGATAATGCCCCACTCTCTCAGACTCAGAAGTAGTATTTGAACTGTTTACATGCTTGTCAAAATTATTTCATTTTTCTATGATGCTAGGATGAAAAATCTGTGATGGGACCACAGGCCATTGGCTAAGTAATCCACTTACACAGGTCAACATGCTTCCCTTAAAGAGTTGTGTGGCTCTCGGCTGTTCTAAGATGATGACTTTTGAAAAAACAAACAAACAAAAAATAAAAAAATAAAACCAGCAACACATTAGTGTTATGAAACAAAAGTAACCAAAAGCTCAATAAAATAGGCATTTACAGATTCCATTTATGAAATGATACATTGTGAATCCAAGGAATATGCGTAAGAGAACAATGTCTATATTAGACATATCTCACACACGCATAAGTATACAGTATTGTGCAATAAAAGGGTGTATGTTTCTGACCTTCTCTTTTTCCTTATAGCATTTTGCATACAGCTTACCTACTATATTTGATCTAATGCAAACAACTCCACTACCACAGACTGTCAGTTCAGTAATTATTTCTGTACCAGTTTCCATTTTCCTATCATATAAACCAGTTTTAGTGTATTTCTTACAGAGATCCTAAAAGTATTTCAGCAATGTCTGAAATACTCTTGTAACATCAAACATGAGTCATTCTCCAGCCCTCCACACAGCTACACGTCACTGCATGGCTGAGTGTGCTGCATTTCTGCTGGAGGGCAAAGGGGAGCAGGTGGGCAGAGTGGGATAGTTACTGGAAGAGCCTAATAAGTTTTTTTTTCAAGCTGCCAGTGTGTTTAAAAATAAGTGTTGCTCTGAGGACAATAAACAAGAGGAGGTACAAATGATTAAGATATCCAGCAGCTTACACATCACTCTTTTTCAGCTTTTTGTTAAAAAGAGATTTTACAACATAACAGGATACCTTGGAATAATAAAAGGGGCCCATAGTGCAGGACTTGAGGACCCAGACAGTACAGCAATAAAGATCACTGTTTAAAGACCTCCACTGGACTCCAAGAATTAGTGTTCTAATAATTATTTTGTCTCCAAACGGCTGGTCTCACAGATGTGCACTCTAAACTCCATACTTCCAAAGACAGCAACAGCTTTCTTCAAAGTTTCTGAAAAGTTATTTCTTCCCTTCCCACAAGCCTCTCTTTAGCATTCCAGCTGCTACACAAATTGCACCAACCTTTTACCACACAAGTACTGTTTCAACTCTCAAGTTCAGAACACACCAGAATCCTGGTACACATGGGTCTTTTTAGACTGCACTCTTTGCTCACATCCTCTCCACTAAAACAGACAAATGAGAGGTGATTTCCACAAAAGATCTTAGGTGCTTGCATAAAACATCAAGTGACTGCCTCCAAAACTTATCACTTTTTTGTTGCTAGTACTTCGTACCTCCCTACTGCTACCAAGTCATCTATAGTATCAGGCGGTGAAAAAAAAAATCTGTTTGCAGGAGCACCAAGTGTTAGGCTTAGTTTCACATCTAAGATATACCTGGGACCACAAACTCAGCCTCCTGTTGTTAATTCCATTTGGAAAGCTCACTCTCAGATCCTGGCACACATCTATCAGATTGGAGGCTGGAGAAGGTACATCTGAAGGCACAGTATGGTACTGTTTGTTACCTGTCCATCCCAATAGTCCATTGCACTGATATTGTTTCACTAGCTGAAGGCCTCAGTGTGCAATGCTGGGTTACAGGACTTACAGCACAGAAAGTGTGGACTGAGGATGTGTTAGTCTGTGGTTATGCACAGGACCACAAGGGTGCAGAGGCCCTTTCCCCTTGCTGTGCATACCTGTCCTGTGCTGACCAGCACATTACACACACCAGGCTCCCTACACTGGGCACTGCAGCAGCCCTTCCTTCACAAATGCAGTGACTTAGAGCTGCTACACAGAACATGCAGAGCATGACTACAGCATTTCATGTGCAACAGTCCCCAGTTACAGGTAAGAGGGCAGAGTAATTTTGGTGGACTTCATTCCAAGATTCTGAATGTAGTAAATTAGGTTCAATCCACATATGATAAACTGATTCCTGGATCTGAACTATTATACAGAAGCATTCAAACTCTGCCTATCCTGCCTACATAACACAAGTTCAGTGGTCACACCAGCCACAAGTGCCTGATAGTTAAATATCTAGGATATAGATTATCAGGTAGGTCCTGTCCTCCCAAAATATTGCCACTCATCTTGTCTCTGCTCTGTTAGCTGGTTTTTGCATCAGTGAAGAAATGGACAGATACTGAAAAATAAGAGAAATCCAAGAATTTCCATGGAGAAAACAGACATTTGCAGTATATATGGTGTCCTTCACCAATGACTTTCATTATCCTTTGAGGCACAGGAGAAACTGGGTTTTTATTCTCTTCAACTGCCTGCCTCAATAATTCATGTTACCTTTTCACCCCAGTTCACGTTCTTGCAAGGAGCATGCAAAAAGCAAAGAAAAAAACCATGTACAACTAGGGCCAGTGCCCTGTTTTACAACACAAAGCAGAGGGCTGTAGGCATTCTTCAGAAATTGAAAAGCTAGCATAAAAAGGGTGTGTTAGGGTATATGAATTTTACCTTCATAATTACCCTGTTATTTAAAGCTAATGAATAATTACTACAGCAACCTTGCTGTCATAGAGTATACACCTACTCATCCACAACTCAAGATGAAACTAGAGAATCACATTTGGGGCCCAATACTCCAAATACATGTTACTGAGTTTAATGCTTAGGTTGCCAACATCTTATGGCATTAAGCACCATTTACTGAATCAAATCTTTCACTGGCATTCTTTAGTCTCAAAATAGCTTCAAGTTAATCACATCTAGGGGTTTTTATTCTTCAAAATTCTTAGCAATAATTCTTCCATTCATGTATACATTCACCTACCTGTTCTTTACTGGATTTTTTTTCTAGCATCTAAAATGTTTTACATGCTGAACTTATCTTCAGAGGTGCTGCTGACAAGGAAAAAGCAACACATGATCCATAATAACTGACAAATCCCACAAGTCAAAGTAATTTAAAGCAAACTGAGTGAGATGAAATTTTTTGCAACTTCCACTACACTAAAGCTTTCAAAAATCAAGATACTCAAGGTCTATATTCTCCTCCACAAATCTTGCAATAGGGCCAGGACTAGAAGAGATCAAATGGTTCTCCTATAAGCAAACTTTGTATTTGCCTTGTAAGCGAAGTTGATTTTCTGACTATTGTGTGCCCCTGTATGAGAATCAGATTTAAAACAATGTTGAAGAAAAACAAAACAAAAAAAAAAAAAGATAGAAAATACTAACTTTTAATGTTCTTTTCCTATAATATCTTCTATCCAAGAGAAATACAGGAGAAAGTTTGATTTTAGTGAAGATCAGTGCAAAAGCAGATAAAATCCCACTAGGATTACGAGTTACCAGAAAGGAATAAATACTTTATTACCCTAATGGAAAGCAGGTAGACTTTATTCAGCTGCATTATCAACAACAAAACCACTGTTTCATACAAAAAGGAAATAAAAATAGGCCTGCTTTAGGTAAATGTGTGGGGTTTGGGGGGAGCCTTTGTTTGTTTTTAAATACATCCTCAGGAGACTGCAGGAAAAGAAGGCAAGTTGTTTAATAGAGAAAAGCCTGGACCCTAACACACTTCTGAGTAGAGGGAAAAGAATGTGTGCAATGTCTCTTTTGCCTCTCCTACTAATTTTCAGTCTACAGTCTGTAGTACAGGCAGCCCAGCCAGAAGACAGGAACAGAGCAGCCCTTCTCTCACCATCCCAGGAGAAGATGCACGGAAGCATTGTAAGAATCAGAACCCAGCACATAGATTCAAATTCACTCCATCTACAAAGATGCTTTTATAGTTTCTGTCATCATAGTTCAAGAACTCTGGCAAAATATGCCTGTTTATGCATTATCACTCAAAATAATCCAGGTGATACATTTGTAACCATTACAACTGAAACATAGTTATTAATTACGACTACCTATACTGTAAATTAAGATGATTTTTTTAATGCTCATCACTTGGAAGCTCTGTTCAGAACTCATCCCTGTTTTGATGATACTAAGCAGCTACTTATTACACAACTCTGACTGATAAGTGTTAAAGCAAAATTATTAGCTATGTACACACAGTGCCAACACAACAACAGAGACAGTTAAAAGGTGTGAGCTAATATTTTCTTCATCAATCTCAGAAGTATTTTGTTTGGTATTTTCCAATATAACAATCTCTTACTCTGCAGACGCACAAAATAGCTATTAATGACAGAACATCTGCCTGCATTGCATGCAGGTGGTAATTTCCAAGGTGGTTTGCTCACTTTCAGATATCTTTACAGAATCGCATTAGCACAGATGTCGTATTCCCCACAAGAATGCCATAATATCATCCCCATCTTAATGCTGAGAAAGAAACCTGAGCAGATTTCAATTGACCAGAGAACAAGCAGAAATTGGCCAAAGTTCTTGGGCTTCATTACTATCATTAGAACAATTCTCCTTAACAGCCAGTTGCATATAAATCCAAACTTTCCCGGTTTTATTTCTCTTACAAGGTAAAGCACGACCCAAATTCATGTAAACATTTTCCATCTTAACAGCTAAAACAATGAGCATGATTTGCTTGACACTGAATTTATCTGGTTCTCATACAACTTCAGTTACATGAAAACTGTACCTCAGAAGGAACTTCCTACCTTAAAGTTAGACATAATATTGTGTTAAGCACCAGAAATATATTTGACAATAGAGTACATGAAGACAGGAAATAAAGGCATTATGTTAAGCCAACTGGGCTGGGTTCTGAGCTACATCTTGCCTGGGAACTGTTGCAAGAAAATGTTGCTCTACCAGAGGATAACAGAGCAACAGAAGTGAGGCAACAGAAATTGTCCCACTGAGGCCACTAGAAGTGGAAAAGCTGTGCCTCTTTCACACTGAACCTGAATTTGTGGCTTCAGTCACCCCAGGGTTTTTTCACCTCCTTCTCCTCCCCACACCAAGAAAAGGATGAAAAACATGAAGAAGAGAATACTGAATATAGGTCAAAGTCAATAAGGGAGTCCCTTCCATTGAAAGAGATGGGGGAGGAAGAAGGAAAATACAGCCTGGAGATGTAAGGAGCAGCCTGAGAGCCTATTTGCAGTGAAACAAAGGCAACCTAAATGGGGAGAGTCAGAACACAGATGCCACTGCCTACCAAACATCTCTTGGAGTGCTGTCTCAGGAGTAAAGCAGCACCGGTGTTTGTCACCTTACAGCACCAAGTGGTACATCTGGCCACTTTGCTCCCACTTGTTTTGGGTGTTGGTTTGACACACTTTTGCATATTTGCTTTTCAGTGCCAGTTGACTTACACTACCTCTCCTGAGAGACCTCATGGAGACATAGGGAAAGAGAGGCAAAGAATGTCCATGCAACTGAAGCCTCTGATTGTGCATCTCAAGCTCTGATTCTCAATTCACTTATAAGAAAAAAAAACAGAATAGTTGGATAGGACAAATATTGCTGAATCCTTGCTATTTAATGAAATAAACTCTCATTATTTCTGTACCTACCTTGTAATTGTGACAAGCAGGGTAAATGCAAATGCATTCTAGTTAATTTTAGTTTTCTGAAACCACATAAAAATTAAGCAAAATTTGGATTTGGAATATTACCCATGTTGAAACAAAGCTTTAAAACACCTTCTGAGACATCCATAAAACTGTTGCTGCATATCAAAACAACAAAAAGACAGGCCAGTCTATGTTAATGTGGCAGCTTTACAGTACATTACACCTCTTAGCTATTTTTATAGATTTATAAGAAGCGAGTTTTCCAGTTGCTCTACCTACCCATAGGAACCACTGCCATGGATATGTCATTGTATCTAACATTTTGCATACTGAGTTTGCAGGACCAGACTGATTACTCATAAAACCAAAAGAACCATGAACAGCTACCCTGTGGGGAAACACTCAGGTCAAAGCTATCGTTTTCTTCCCTTAAAAATACACTTGTATTCAGAAATGCAGAAGCTCTGACAAACCACAGAAACAGAAAAAGTGAAGCAGCCAGTATTTCAATTTGATAATATATCCTAGCACAATAAATACTAGAAGGAGTGGACGTTTGAGCTGGATAAACAGAAAGCCACAGTTAGTGAAAGGTGCCTGTGATGGGCTTTACATTTGTACAGAGAGTAAAACCATTAATCAGTATCCTCAACAGTATATGCTAGCTCTCATGGATTAGGAGATTTTGTGGAGCCTTTGTAACATGCTTCTTCCTGGCTCTATTCTACCTATCATTTGTTCTTGTTTCCATGGGAGCTCTTCATGGCATTAGCCTTACAAAAGTCACCTGAATTACTGAGAAACATGGAATAAAATGCCTGCAAAGATTTCACAGCTGTGCCCAGAGGTCTCAACCATTCTACCCGTTATTTTCAGATGATGCCAAATTTCCAAGCATTTGGTCCAGAGGGGGCTATCCTGTTGATCTATTGTGTCTTTCAGCAGCCAGTTTCTTGGTCTGTTGGGATTTTGCTTACCTGACAGAAACTTCTATTTATTTCCTAGCAGTGAAGAAGCAAATGCCTCATGATTTAATGAGTCTACAGGTAATCATTTTAAAATACATGCCATCCTCAGACATCACTTGCCATGATTTTAGCTCCTGTATGGTTTATTAAGCAGAGGATAAGACATATCCAAAAAGACAACCAATAAGCCAGAAGAATGCTATTTAAATGATTTGCAGATGGTCAGTCAGGGAATATTTAACATATTTCTGGTGATGGAGAATTACTTAATACCATGTGCCAAAACAGACAGAAACACTTCCAGCCTGGCATTCTAAGATACAAGGAAGTTACCCACCACCACCAGTCTTCAACAGCAGACAGATGCTGAATATCTTATAAACTGTAAGCTTGGTGGCAGCAGAATTTTAAATGGTCAGATGCCTTCATCATTAAAAAAAAAAACAAGCAAAAACAAACAAAAAAAATCCACATCACATCTTTTTAAGTATGAGAAGCTTCAGGAAAAAATTTACAGTAAATCTGTAATGAAGACTTTACTCCATAGAGTATCTAGGAGGCCAACTACTAACCCACCTGCTCCAGCAGAGCTTCAGGCTGTAGGCTCAGAACCACCTGGTCATCTAGAAGTCAAAATTAGTTCAGGTTTCCCAGGTAAGTATGTGACAGGGATAGCAGAAAGTAGCAAGCCCTACAATAGGGGAAGATCTTGAATATCAGACTAGTCCTAGAGAGCAGGCTAGGGTTTGTGCTTCTGAGAAAGCAGAGATAGAAACAAGAAGGAAAAAAAAAAAAAAAAAAAAAAAAAAAAGAGGGGGGCAGGTTAGTTTGTAGATCCAGCTCCTTTTCAAGGTGAGAGAAAATGGCATGGATGACATGCTGTGTTTTGAGGAAGGAGCCCTGGTACTGCTGTTGTCAACATCATGATCGAAAACTGAAAAAAGAATTTCCAAAGCTTTATTCAAAATACAAACACTTCAATTTACAAAGCCCAAGGAAGAAAAGGGTGCCACCCATTCCCCAGTCTGCAGAGCCTATATATTTATGAAAAACATGGTCTTACAGATTATTCCTTTTTAAATGGGAAGGCCTTCTGCCTCCTACTTTCTTTTTGTTGATCCCCCCCCTCCCATCTCATCTTATACCTCTGGGGATAAAGTGGCCATGGCATTGGCAAAGCTGAAAACTGTTTTGTATTAGCGGACAGTACCTCATATGAGGACTACCTGGAACAATAGAGGCCATGATCTAGACTGCCAAGTACGAGACTTAAAAAGAACTGAATCTGACCCACTGTTCTGTGAGTCTTCTGCAAACTTGCCTGGTCAACCTTCCCTGTAACACCACCTGCCCCAGAGGGCTCTTGTAGAGCAGCTGTGGTAAAGACTGTGAGGCACACTGAGGACAAGAGAACGAATGCCAGTGAGGAACTACTCTTCTCCCTGTGCACTGTGTTCCTTTCCCTTCAAGTTAACAGGGATTGAAGCAAAGCCTTTTGTAATGAACATAACAAAAGATGATGAGTTGGCCTCAAGGCAGTAATAAAAAAAATTTAAGAACTCTTATAATAAAACACACATTCATATAACTGGGTTTTATTATTTCCCACAGTTTTATTTTAATATATGACTCAGGGTGTGGAGACAAAGGTGTGATTCAGAGCAATAATTGGACTTTAAAAGCTTGTGCCACGGGGGTGGGCTAGGCCCTCTGGTTGCCATTTACAGGAAGCCCCTAGTCAAACAAAACTACTAGCCAGGTCCACATAAGATAAGATGTGCATGGTGGATAGATACCTTGAGAGGAACAGACAGGAGACATGCATACGAAGACAGAAAATACCGTACCTAGAGACCAGCAGAAGTGAAAGCTCTAGCTTTTAGGTGCTGTCAAGTATTGGTAGTACTTAACATCAGGTACCAGAAAGAACTCATCAATATGTTAGTTTTCAGTCATTACAGAGTATTTAACCATGCCCTTTAGACTTTAGGAGGCTGAGCACCCTGAAATCCGTGAACCCCATGGTGCCTGACACCAGCAATCAGTGCTGGGTTAACAAAGAGAAACTGGTGAAGCAGATGTATTCAGCCATGGCACCATGAAGGTGTTCATCCAGCACACTTGGCTTTGGCCTTCTGCACACACCTGCAATTGCTCCAGTGAGAATCACCATCATTTCTGAAAATTATTCTTGTTCCTTTTCCTTCAAGAGGTCATCTTAGGAATTGTCAGTGAAGAGAAGCAGATGTTGTTTGTGAAACAAAGGACTACACCAAGCCTCACAAGGAAGTGCTGCATTCATCCATAGCCAAGTTAAACAAGATTCTTTGATTTGTCACTGGCTTCCCCAAAGCCCCAAAGATTTGCTTTGAGTTCAACTTGAATGGCCAACAACTCAGGTAGAAAAACACCAATTTGTCTGAGCTGTCAGCAGCTCCCTGAGCTATCCCTGAAACACTACAGGACTTGACTCAACAATTTGAGATTTTCCAGCTGAAAATGTTCCATGTGCCACAGGCTGTCTGTGGTTCCAGTTCAACAAAACACTTAAGCACATTTCATTAAGAGCACTTGCCAAACAGTCTGCTGTTCTGTAGTTCCACAGGTGACACAAGGTCTAGATTATAACTATTTTCAACACTTCATGACATGTAGTACTGGACTTCTGCACATCAGTGCTTTAGATCTGGCTGCTGTTGGACACTTTTGTCTTTTGAGCAAGATCTGCCAAGAAAATGAAGGTTTGCAGTCATGCTATAGGTATGTATGTCTGCCCATGTCTTCCAAGTTTGAAAAAAATATGAAGATGGTCAGGAGGCACGTAAGCACATATTCAGAGGGTCAAGAAAGACTATTGGGCAAAGTACTGAAGGAAGGCAGAAAGAAGCCACCAAAGTTAGGGTGAATTGCAGTATATGAAGACATCCTGCAGCAACAATTGTGTGAACGTACATAGTAATACTGGAAGAGATATCAATGAGATTACAAGCAACAAGTAAGCTCTAGATTCTGGTCCTCCTCTCTGCTAGAGACACAGTCTTTCACTAGCTTAAAAATTCCCCTTGCATTTCCTTATTGTAATGTGCAGACAGCAAGTGAATACCAACACCTGGCTTAAACTGCATCTTTCCAAGAGGCTGATGTGCTCACATGAGGGATGACTGGCCAAATGCACACACACAGAGAACAACCCAGCTGCTTTCCAACATAATCTCCTTCTCTATTGGCAAGTTGCTCTAGAAAGAAGAAACATGCTGCCTTGGACAATCTTCTACTTGCATTTGTGCAGGCTGCTCTCAATTTGGATTGAGGGCCCTCTGCACTCTCAGTAACCCTACAGAGACATGCAGCCAGGAAATCTCACCACACCCACCCACCTCCTGAATTTTGTCAGGCAACACCCCAAAAGCCTAACCCCTTTCTAGGGAAAAGGGCAAGCAGGAGAAAAATCTGATGCTATCATCAAAAATATTTTGGACTATGCACTGCACAGCAAATCCCCTGCCTCATGATGATACATACTGTCAAAGCCTAATGTAAAAGAAAAAAAAAAAGGCATCCTGTCCCTCCTTCACTTGAAAAAGCCCACTGGTGATACTACCAAAAGATAACAAAATACGTAACACTATAAATCTCCAGACTGGAAGGAAGCATCAGTTTTAGAAATAGGCAACCAAGTCCAGAGAGGAAAGACATTTTTCCAAGATCACATTAAGCACAAGTGTCTGAGCATGGTTCAGTTTTGTGGGCTGGGGCACATGGCAGATGAATGGGATCACCAACATTCCTATCTATCCACAGCATCCCTGCTCCTGTGCAGTTTTTCTGTAACACAGATTGCTTTTACTGGGAACCATCCAAGGCTAGCAGGTTATAAATGGCTACCCAGTATGAAAGAAAACCACCAAGAGTGCTGCAGCACTCCATACTCTTCAAGCAGTGTGAAGCAAGAAAAGTTTGGTGGTGCTGGACTAGTGCATTTGAGTAAGACAGGTGCATACATTATACACACCTCCCTCTTGCTCTGCCTTGTAGGTGAGCAAAGCTCAAAAGCAAGCCAGTCCTTTGAGCACACCTGTACCCTGCAGCAAGCAGAAAGAAGGGGTGGACAGGTGACCTGATGTACTTGTGAGAGCCTGTCATCTCTGTCTCAGCAAATTTTGGGGCCTGAGTTTGTCATTAGTGGGGAAGCCAAGCCCAGATTTTAGCTTCCTTGAAGCTCTGTTTTCCCCATTTGCCAGGGAAAATAATTTAATAAAAATTACTCCAGAGGGTTGACAGTGTAGTTTCTGTGAACTTTTTTAATAGGTAAGTACTGGAGGGGATGTGTATGAACTCTGAGCTCAATGCACTTAAGGCAAATATGCATTTCTGCCTGTAAGACAGCCCTTCATCTTGCATACAGGTGAGCTCCTGGATAACAAGATAACATTTTATTTGTGGTTCTCTGTTCAAATATTCACCAATATATTAAGTGAAAGTCATGATATATGTACCAACATTTTTACTCCTCTCAAAAATTATTATACTGTACATCTAAGAAACATTATTGTTTCCTTACTATTCCGTGATAGACTAGATGCACCAGCTTACTAACAAGAAAGGGATTTTTTTGTATTTCAAAGACAACCTGGTGTCCCACACTGACTTTCCCGTTCTCTGAAGTACACAACAAAAAAAGCTTCTAGAATGGAGTCTTCACTGTTGGCAGGCCAACAGACTAAGGCAAAGCCTCTCACCAAAGGCATATAATTCAGAGGCCATTTAGAAAGCTGTTCCTTTCTGTTTCTCAGCTGTTAGTTAACACCTTCCAGCTGAGACCCAGTAACTGGCTGTGTAAGCATTTCTAGTCAGTTCTGGGGCAGAATCAAACAAGTTAGTTCAAACCACTGCCAGGTGGCTCAGCTAACTTGTTTTATTTTGTCCTGGAAGACTTGAGAGTGCTCACAGGTCAGGAAGAGTTGAGAAGGAGCTCCAAAATCATGGATGTATGGAGCTAACTGGCATCCTAAGCATTAGTCTCTTTGAAAGCAAAGCCAAGACAGGTTAGGTTAAACACCGCTGACTTTTTCTTGACACAATAAATTACCAGGAAGACAGTGTTCAAAAAGGCAGGAGGCAGCAGTGTGCTCCATTGTGTCTCAGTGGTTAATCTTTGTACTAGCAGCCTGGATATTTTCTCTGGCAGATGACTTAACACCTATAAGCAGAGAGCTGTGCTGCCCCTGCATCTCTAGTGCAGGCCCACAGCACACCGACACAGTCATACAGCCGTATCTTGGGACCTCAGAAAAACTAGGTCCAGGCTCCACTCCCCAGATCATTGCAGGAGCCTGCAGAGCACTCAACAAGAGCAGAGCCAGCAGATCCCAACTGCTGCCACATGATCCTATCAAAATGAAGCAGTAGGTATGGTTTCAGGCAACCTAAACAGAATCAGAATTCCAGAGCAAATGCCATTAGCAGAACTAATTTTACTTGAAGCCTTTAAACCAGACTATGCCTTTTCTATGACCTGTGCATCATGGTGATAATGGTTGGCCTGGCCCAGGAATAACTTGCATCCCTTCACCTAAACTGCAATTGGGCCATACTCAGACTCAGGGAACACACAGCAGAGTAATCCCATCCTCTGTTCTTATTTTGCTGCTTCATGCACCAGGCGTGGATATACAAGTATATTGCACGGCCAACACAGGATTAAGCTCCAGCCACTTTCAGAGAGCTGGTGCACTCCCTCAATGGCATACTATATAGAATTGTGCTTTGCAAATATATGTTGAAGGATTATTATTTCTTTTTTTATGACAACGTAAACCCAAGCCTAATTCAGCAAGACTTTTACTACAACAGTATTTTTAATCTCAAGCTTAGATGCTAAACTTGCCTTTTAAAAAAAGCCTTTAATCAGCACAGGCCATTGCGATCACTTGTTTAAAACACACTTTAGAATCACTAAGTTAAAGATCTAGAGTGCCATCTACTGGACTTTTCCGAAGATGGCAGGAGTTCGCACAGAGGAAGGACAGCTCGGGTCGTGGTTTTCGGGTCCGGTACGGAACTTGTTTCAGTAAACAAAGGGGAAGTGGTGATATGAACTAATTTCCTTTAAAATAAAGGTTTTAACTCTGCCCAACATATCATGGTCATAAGAAAGATAATACGAAAGAAGAGCCAAGTAAAAATTGTCATATGCACCTGTGAACTGGCTTTGAAAAAAAAAATAAATAAAAGATCCTTCTCCCTCACGGGGTAGTAAGTCACAAAGCACTGACAAATCAAGTAAGAAATTTCAAGGTGGGTTCCCTGGAATCTATACAGGGACCAACAATGTTCAGTCTGAGTGACCAAACAGAGACTAAGAATTAATAAGTGCACCAAGCTGAGAAAAACAGCAAATGCAGAAGTGAGGAATAAAATTCAGGATTATCTCATGTGACTGGTGAAACAGTGCAAAATCATGATGCTGATATTCAGCTGAAAAAATGAGAAAGAAGAAAGAAGGGAAAGAAATAGGGAAGGACAAGGTGGGCAGCAACGCAGAAGGCAAAGGACCTTTTCCTTCTGAATAGGATGTGAAACAGGTTATGCTGAACCTCATGCTAAAAGCCCAAGTCAATAGCTGTGTGGCATGAGGAAAACAAAACAAAAGACAAAAAAAAACACTAAACCACAACGAAAAAAAACAAAAAAACACAGTCCCAAGCTGGGAAAAATGTCTGGAATACCACAGTGTTGTCACAGACCTTTTAAAAGTAAAATCTTGTCCTGGAACTGATCATCCTTTCCAGTCCCTTTCACCACTGCATTTCAATGTACCCTGATCACACAGAGATGGTACCAGTGCTTGACCGAAATTGGCTTCTTTCAATAACTCTGACTCTAGAAACTCATCAACAGCCTACAAATAGCTCTTGACATGATCTACTTACACTCATCTACTTCTGAGCTGTCATGAAATATCTTGAAGAAGTGATACAGTTCAAGCATACCCACATGACATGCTTCATATATGTAGAATTTAGAAACAGGTTTTTATACAGATATCTACGTGACTGATAGTTCATACCTAAACAGTTCATACCATAATCCTGTGTTCCCAAAACCCACACTGACCCTTACAGATCAGTGAATGAGAACTCCACTGACTCGTTGGCACACAGTGCTTAACTTGTCCCACAGAGCAATGTTTTAGCAGGGCAAGGCAGTGGAAAGCATGAAGGATCTTCATATTTGTTGCTAGAGAATGGTTCACACATTCTGGCTACTCAGCTCTCATATTATCATTTGGCAAGGTACAAACATAAAAGGATATTTCTTATGAATAATATTTGTTGTAAATGAAATCTCCAATAATCAAGCAGGAGGATAGAAATATATAAGCAATTATTAGGCTAATATTTAATCATAGGAATTACATTTACCTAATTCAGATGCTTAGCTAGTTTGCACAAGATAATTAGCTTCTTTGACCTATTCCAGAACTGTTCCACACTTGGAGGAACCTCTTTCATATTGCCATTATTGAAGAGAAGAGTAGCTACACACACACACACACAAAAAAAAAACACCAGCAACAAAACCACAACAAACCCCACCTCCAAAAAAAAAAAAACAAAAAAAAAAAAAAACAAAAAACACCCAACAACAACCAAACAACAGCACTCCCCAAAATTTCCTCCTTTATTGGCCTAGAAGAAAATTTCTGTCTTCCCTTTTAAAACGTACAGCCCCATGTTCTTGTTTAGGTACTGAGGAGTCGCATACTAAAGTGGTTTCCTCCACCACAGATTTCTGAAAACAGAGGTCCAATATCAGGTCACTAGAAATACCAAGAACACCATTTTTTCCATCTTTGCTTGATCATGTTCAGTCTCTATATGACAAAGTGATGGAGAATGGGATGCTTTCAACAAGTGACTGATTCATCTGCATCTGGCTACTTTTAAGGTTGCTTGGAGGGACTCATTCACATTAAAGTGAAAAGGCTTCACATGATTCCATCCCACTGATGTCACCTCCCAGTAAATGGCCCTTCTTCCTGCTTGTATCCTTGCTCTTAATCCTAAAGCCCTACAAGTGTCTGTACTACAACAGAAAGGCGATGAAGCACAGAGTAACAGCATTCTATTGCAGTTGGACCCCACCATCCCAAGCCAACCATCGATGTGGAGCTGGCCAAATCACTTTAAAGTGGTACAGGGTACATCCATAAGGACAGTTCAGAACATAATCTCCCATAGTTTGTTTGAGCATAACAGGCTTTCCACAGACATGCTTCCTTAGCAATGAAGAATCACTTCACAGTTCTATTACTCCCCACATTTCCTTCTGCTAAACCAATCAGCCCCCTGCTTTATTTCAAGAAAGAGAACAAGGCAGTTCATCCTTCCAAGTAACTATTTCCCAGCTGTTGCTTATGGTGACTGATTTGATGGTGATTTGATTAAATTCGAAATTGAATTGTTTTCACAACTATGGTATGTTTTGGTTTTTTAGGGTTGCTTACCTCTTAAGACGATAGAAATTTATTTAGATGGGCTAAAAAAAATATCAAGTGAATCTGGAAGTATCTACTGTCATGAAGATTTTTTATATCTCTTTATCCTTGTTCTCTTCCTATATGCTTAACATACATTAAAGGCCAAATTCATTTGAAAACTCAGTCACAGCATGCCTTCCTAAGTGGCACATTAAATTCCCTTTATTATTGCTACCAAAATACAAAAAACAAACTGCATTGTTTGCTTCTCCTTATTTAGAGCATAAGTAGCAATGAATGAAATAACTGGTTCCAACAACTTTAATAACTTCTCTACATTTCAGAGCATGGAGAAAATGAGGACAAAAATAGCAACACAAGAGAACTCATGCAAGCTTCATTGCATCCTCTCTGTGCAGTTGCTATGCAGCAATTGCCTTCCTACAAAGAACTTTGGCTTTTTTGCTTACTAACATTTTGTCATTCAAGTAGATACAGTATGTTCAGATCCAAAACAATTTAAAAGGACTCTTTGCTCTGAGAGCTGTCTCAGATAACTACTAATTAGAACGTACATGCCCTCTGACTTGCTCATTTTGGAACTATATTAGGAATAGGACAGAATATACAACATAAATAAGCAGCCAACACTACCACAAAAAGAGAAAAGTCCTCTCTTAACCCTCATGCAAAAGACACAGTGAAGCAGGCAGGCACTCAGCCTGAAGGAAAAAAAAAAAAAGCAAGTATTTTTGGCAGTTAATGTGGGCAACCTTTGTCAATGGTGTCTTTTCCAACAGGTTTCTGGCCCACTGCTGTTCTACACTCCTGTATATTGCTATAGATGTAGACATATCAAAAGCATGTGTTGTAAACAGGCCACCTGGTTACTCTTTCAGCAAAAGTAAAACACTTTAAACTTTGAAAAAGGGAGTTGTGTATTATGAACACATCAGGAAAAGAATCAGTAAGTCAGTGTTCTTTATCTTGATTTAGGTAAATAATTTTTTCTCTTTCCAAGGACAAATGAGGAAAATTAAGTACTCCACAGAGGTCCAGGGCAACAATCCTAAATTAAGTTACCAGCATAGATTTCACAGCTGTATCCCCTTGCCCATAATCATTATCCCATACACCATATAGTCTCATGCAGCAGGGAAAAGACTCAGCTGCTTCTGAACAGTCACCATCCTCCTCAATCACCAGCACAGCTGCACCCAATCCTGTTTTCCCACCCTTCTTGTTACCCATACTACCAGGTAACACTGTTCATTTAACCCTGTAAAAAATGCACCCAATGTGAAATTGGATAGGAAGACAAAACACTCATAACGTCCCTCTGTTTTTCTCAGTTTTAATGATTCCTCACTAATCAGTATAAGAGGGCTGTCAGGGATTTTTATCTTCCACACAATACCATAAATATTATACACATATTTCAAAGCAAACCAACATTGCTACCACAGCAAAAGAAATCACATACAGTTTTATCCTTTTAAGTGGTCATGCATTTAACAGATTCTGTGGCCGTTCTGTAAAGGTTAATTGAACCTAAACTTCATTAGGTTCTTGGAACTCAGCAATAAAGTTGGTAACAAAGTTAGCAGCACTGCTTATTACCATATTTCTTTATTTTTGTGAAGTTTTGATGAAGTTCAATCTATTTTTTTAGCTTTTACAAAATAGACAGACTGTTAAAGGCAACTTCCACAGAGTTCATTGCAGCTTTCATTTAAGACTAGCATGTAGAGACTTTCAGAGGTACTAGAAATTACTTGAGTTGCTATCAATGGAAAACATAACTCTGAAAAAATCATCTAAACCACCTAGGAAAAAAAAAAGCAAACTAAGAGATCAGGTTACTTTTGAGTATCTGAAACTTCATTTCTAGTCTTCACATTTCCCTTTCTTTTAAAGGAAAACAATGGTATTGCTTACATAGTTCAGAAAGCAATTTTTCTTATAATATGCTTCCTTATTAAAAGTACACAGTAAATCAACAAAAGAACATTTTAGAAGTAGCGAGGTAGTGCATTAAGAAACAACAATTCCATAGAGCTATAGATCAATGTAGAAACAAGTCTCAGCCTCTGAAAATCAATAAATCTTTCTATAACAATAGCTGTATAAACCAGATTTATAAAGTAAAATTACTTACAATTATCGGCTTTGTCAGAATAGTCCAACGATTTCCTAAAACAACTTGCCAGTTTTCAGATCATACTTTTCATTCTGAAATCAAACCAAATCGGACTGAGGTCACCACAGAAACTTCCCACCCTCCTTCACTGAGGTGAAGGACCAGACCTTCTTTCTCCCACCAATACAATGCTATCATGTCCAATTTCCACCACTCCCAGTTGCCCCACTGATGCAGGCTCTCCTTCCCACCACTCCCAGATCAGATACCACATAATGCTCTCATGAACATTTTCTAACCTATACACATTCAGAACAGGTCACCCACATAGGGATCCCCTCTGAACACAGAAGTGCTCTCAGAAAGATGTTACTCTTGACTCTTTGCACAAAGACCAAACTAGAGATTTGCATCAATAAACCCCTGCCTGTTATAGCTCAGGGGAAAACCCCAAGCTCCCAAGCTAAAATTTTCTGATCTTATCTTAGAGCAGAGGAGACATTATCCACTTACACTCTTAGGAAGGCAGTTTGTTAACAGAGCAAAGATTTCCTTACATTTACCTTGATGTTCCCATTCTTGCTGTAATAAAGTATCCTAATGTTTCTGCTCTACCCCGAGAGAAGAAAGGAAATACACTTCCTTAATGATGGCTCCAAACGCAGGTTTTCAACAACCCGCTACCTGCCCAGCAAGGCAGCTGGGAGGCCTCAGGGAGGGGGAAGGACCTTCCTGCAGGTTCCTCAGCACCAACAGGTGCAAATGGAGCTGGTAAACACACGGGGTTGGGGGTTTTCACTCCTTCCAGAAAGGTTTGAAACAAAGGGGGAGGGATAAGATAAGAAACTAACCATAAAAGTAAAAGACAGAAACAAACAGCATTTGGGCATTGCCCTCTTGATTTTAACTATACTTGCTTGGCCTCATGCTGTCAGTTCTGATTACAAGGGATTTTTTTTTCCCTTTAAATTATTGCACTACTGTAGCAAGACGAACCTCTTTTAGGGCACAGCGCTCCAAGGTCCAACCAGGTCCTCCAGGAGAAACTCACGAATAGTGCTCTGAGTCTAATGCTCTCAGGGCTGACCAGCCTGAATCGGTGCTACTGCTCCGAAAGTGACCTCCCTCTGGTTTCCTCAGGTGTGAGCTTTATTGGCCCCCTAATCCTGCTCATGAGCAGTAGGGGCCCGCCCTAATCAGGCACAGGTGGGCTTAACACAAGGTCATGCCCACTACCTGGCAATTAGTGCCACCTGGTTGCCTCATTTCACTACACACTACCACAACTAATAAAGCACAACAGTGCTTGGACCACCACTGAGAAGATCCGTGTGGACACAGCTCTGTGAAAGCAAGCCATACACAGCATTAGGTTGGCTGGTCATAAAAGCCATACAAAATGAGTTGTGAGCATGCAGGTTACTTGGGCATTGGCGCACACCCTGCTGCCTGACAAACCAAGTTACCAAATGGGTCATTTGAGGCTGGGCACTTATCAAACTGTGCTCACATTGGTGTTACTGCAGCTCCCACCAGCTCTTTGGAGGATGCGTTTGAAGGTTTCTCAGAGGTGGCTGTGGTGCCCAGCACACACGCCTCCTGTGACCCACAGCCCTTCCTGGGCTCTGTCACCCTGTGAGGGACCACGACAGGGTGTAACAAACGCACACCTCATCCAAACTAAAAATAGTGTGGTGTAGGCGTGTAAAGAGGCAAAGACCAGAGTCCTAGCAGGAGCAAGAACTCCTGTTTCAATCTGTTCTCTGAAGACCACAAAGGCGTAAAGTCTTCAACGCTTGTGAGCTTGGGAAACTGACCGTGCAATTGACACATAAAGAGTGGGTGGCTTTTCCAAGACTCATTTGTCAGAGAACAAAGTAAGCTGTGCATACAGAGAGACTCATACCTACCTTTCCCACCGTATGTAATCTGCCCGCTTTATTCCATAAATACGACAGCCTAGCTGAGCCTTTTTTGAGCTCTCCCAGCTAAGCAGCCCGGGTGCACAGAGGAGATGTCCCCGAGGGCTGGGACATCTCTCCAAGCTGCTCTTCGAGGCAGAGACTCAGTTTTCCTTCGCGTGTTTCTTCCCGTCAAACACACCGCACCTTGGCAAACCACTGCTAAATGCTGTTCAGCTCCACCGAACGCACATGGCTCGGCCAACGCACGATTTTTACCTCAGCTCAACACACTTCTGCCCCCTCAGACCGAGGTGCATTCTCCACAGGGAGCCGGGGGACCCTTCTCCCGCTGCCTCCCCTCAGTGAGGCGACGACCGCCTTCCCGCCTCCGCCCCGCGCCCCCCGCGCGGACACCCCCCCGCGCGGACACCCCCCCGCGCGGACACCCCCCCGCGCGGACACCCCCCCGCGCGGACACCCCCCCGCGCGGACACCCCCCCAGAGCCTCCGCGGGCCGGGGGGCGGCGCATGCGCGCGGTGGCCGTGGCAGCGGGGCAGAGTGCGCGGGCAGCGATGGCCGGCGGGGAGCAGAGCGGGGCGGGCGACGGCCCCGCTCGGGTGGCGCTGAAGAAGGAGATCGGGCTGATCAGCGCCTGTGCCATCATCATCGGTAAGGGACCGGGGACCCCGCGGGGCTGCGAGTCCCTCCGCTGCGCTGTCCATGCGGGCAGCCCGTCCCGCAACACGCCCCGCCGGGCTGAGCCCCGCTCGGCTGCCGGACAGCACCCGCGGGCGGGGGTAGCGGGGAGTCAGCTCCACTCCCACACCCCGTTAGCGGTACCGGGAAGGCTCCCGGGTGATGCTGTTGCATGGGACGGAGAGTCTCGGCTCAGCCGGGAGCGGGGTAGAAGGAGGGGGCGGCGGTCGGGACGGCGTTTCGCTGTCGCCTGTAGCGCAGCGTCCTTCTTGAAGTACCAAAAAAATCCTGAACACAAAATCATGGGGTTTTCCAAAGCGTTTTCCCGATGGTCTTTCGAGCTGCTAAGTAGTACGCAGCTCTTATATCTTAGGCTAAAACAAGTTGATTCTTTCATCTGAGATTGGAGTTCTCCCAAGTGAAGGTGACAGCGTGGGCTTTCAGGAAGCCACCGAGCATCACGTCCCACGACAGCGGTGCGGGAGTTGGCAACGCGGCCATAGGCAGCGAGCGATGCGCTCTCCTGCCTCCCGCACCTGCTGATGTCTGGCAGAGCCGCTGCCCGGCTGTGCCCTTTGGGACAAAACTTGAGGTTTCGGATCTGCCAGCGGGGCTGAGCCTGCGCCTCACGCTTCTCCCGTGGTAGAGTCTGAAGTGATGCATGGGGGGCAGGCTGGGCTCCGCGTCTCCCCTCGGCTCTGTCTCCTCCGTGCTCAGGCTACAGAAGTGGGGGCAGACCTGGGGAAGGAGCAGTTTCCCAGACAAATCCAAGCAGCCTGTACAAACCCAGTGAGACTCAAAAGCCCGTGAGAAGACTCAGCCTTTGATTTCTCCACCATGAGCTGTTGGAAAGACAGTGACAGCTGGGGAGAGGTCTGTGGCACGATAGGAAGGTGGCAGTGATCAGGAGAGCTGCCACGTCCGTGAAAGTATGCTGTGCAGAAGCAGAATTGGCTGGGACATGTCATTTTGTCTATGCAAATGATGTCCCCAAGCTTGAGAAAGGAGTTTACTGCATACCTTCTGTGGCATTTATATTTATATAATAAATACATTCTGCTGCAGATACAGAAAATGTAAGAGGATGTTTTTGTATTATCAAAGTTTGATGCTGTGAGCTGCCAGCGTTCCAGCCAATACCCTGTTTTAGCTGACCACTCTACAATTCTAATTAGCTACAGGAATGATATAGAGAATTATAATCTTCTAGTAATTAGTAACAGGAAGAGGAAACACAAGGGAGTATTTGGAAAATAAATATGAGCATATAAATATGTGATTTATAAGCTTGTGGTTGCCTTCTATACATTAATGCTGCATGTTTAAAATAAAGCATTATACAAGTTGTAGCTGGAAAAAAAATATTGTCATCTTTGTTCTCCCTAGCATAATAAAATTAGACGAAAGGGACAGGTTGGAGGTAGGAACACTGTTACGTGGTGTATTTGAGAGTATTCCAGCAGTGTCAGGGTTTCTCCATAGTTCACAGTCCATAAGGACACTGTGAAATTTCATAGTTGCATCTGATAAAAACTACCTCTAGGTGCAGGTATGTGACTTCATCCAGCTTAAACATCACAGGCTTCTGGCTGTAAGAGCTAAGGAGATGCTCAGTCTGTCCTGTGAACACAGAGCCTGTGTTACAGGAGGGCAGAGGCAGCCCTCATCCAGCTCTTCTGCCAGCTGCCCTGCACCTCCCATGGCCTGTGCTAATTCCCTGCAAAGCAGGTGTTCCTTTTTCTTCTTTCCATGTTTTGAATTATAGGAAAATTTTCTTATTACTTCTACAACTGAAATATATATCAATGTAATGAACTGCTATGCCATATTAATACACACAAAACATCCTTTCAAATTTTATGCTGTCTTTATAGAGGTTTGAAAGTATTTGTCCTAAGAAATATGAGTCTTACATGGTCTTATATTCATCCTATAGGACAGTCTCCCAATTTCTCTGAGCAGCCAGGCTTTTTCACAGGACATAAGACTACCTTTCATTACTTTATTTCTTTCTTTATTTTTTGCATACAAACAAGCCTACTAAGGGAAGAAAGACTGTTTCATGTTGAGGAAAAAGACACCTCTTTGGGGTATCCTAATGTAAATGCAGGTACTAAATACAAATCAATTTTGGTTTAATCCTAAAAAGTGACTGATACTTAATTAATATAAAGCTGAACACAGTATTTAGTAGTAACAACAAATCTTTCTGGCAATTCATTTCTGCCACAGAACTTTGGAAAGTGCCTGAGACTTGCTGCCAGAGCACCCAAACCACTGTTTTAAACACGGTTACATACCTTGAAAACAAATCTCTCATGGGCTTCGGCTATTAATAATCTCCTAATATACTCAATTACACTGCAAATTAAGCTTTTCAATACTCAGATGAAGTGATGCACCTTAAAAAGCAGTAACATGCTTTATTATCTACTAAATAATAACTCACAGATATTACCTAACAGCTTGAAAACTCAGTATTTATTTCACAGATGCATAAATCTGCCATATTTAATTCAACAGTTATTTTATGCACTTTCTACATAGCTGGCTTTATATCCTACCTGTAGAGCTACATGTGTAACTAAGATTACTGCACATGTATCTTTTATATAAGCACAGGCATATTAGCTATAGAGAGAAATTTTTATTCAGTGCCTTCAATAAAGAGTTTTGCCTACGTAAATGAAAAACTAAAAAGCTCCATGACTTGGCTTTGTGTGGATTCTGCCACATAGCATTGTTCTTTAGAGAAGTAAAAGAATTAGAAACAGCAGCCAGATTAAAGTCTTATACCAGCCTGATACTGATAATAATATTCACCATTCTTCTATTGGATACATACATGCATCTGTATACACAAATTGCATGGATAAGACATTTAACAAGAGATACTTTATTTTCAATACAGATCTAGTAGTTTAATATAAAATAAGCTGTTAAACACCTCTTAAAATATTTGTATATGCAGCTTGTAAACTGCATGAAAGTGGCCATAGTGCTGCACTCACATTATGAAGTCTGTTGTATAAAGGTGAATAATTTTATGTCAGTCTTTATAACACATATTAGAAGACCTACAAATTGAACCACAATAAAATGTCAACTAAAACTAAATACATCTTATTTTGCTGAGCACAGGCAGTCAAGTTATCTGTGTCAGCTGACTTTGGGTCGCTTTAAAGAATGCTTGCAGTGCTAATTCTACTCACTCACAAGCTTGGTGTAAGATCCCCTGTAAACATGTTACTGATTCAAGTCCAGTGGTAGTACCAAAACTGTTATCTGATGGTCACCATGCAATACATTGAGTTATTGCTACTTATGGAAGCAGCTTTCTGGAAATTGTCTGTTCACATCACCCAGAACACAGCACACATTTACTTTCTCAGCAGAAGGTGGGCAAGCTGAAAAGCCCCTTTACATTGGAGAGGTTTCCTTATGTCAGCATTATCCTAAAACATAGTGCAAATTCTACATCATAGTAATCCATCAAGGGAATGACCACATGAATTTCCTTGGTTGTCATTAGCACTATATTTATTTACTAACATTTGCACCCGCATCACAGGGAAGTTTCATTTACATGAGTATCACTTCCATGGGCAGAGCTCTGGGGTAACACCAAGTTTGGAGGTATAATTGCTCTGGATGTGATCTTTCCTCCTTTCCATTAACACAAAACTATTTACCAACCTTCTTTGCCACCATGTCTCCTGCCATTCCAACATGCCCTGAATCCAGCAGATAGTCTTTTTAGACAGAAATCTGTTACAGGATTCAGCAAGATGCTAGCCTAACACCAGAGAAGGAGAACACAAGGAACTTGGAAGAGCCTTCATACTCATGCTTTTCATTTTAAAACATGTAATTAAATTTGTAACTAAAACAAAACCAAAAAACACCAGCAACTTAAGTGGAAATGCATAGGTACTTGGCAGCTACTTGGCAAATTGTCTCCAATCATGTTTCATGTGCCACCATTTGTTTAAGAGACTGGTTATTGGTCATTCAATCAATTGGAACCCAGTCCAACTCAGATCCATCTCTTTGTCAAGTAACATAGCAAATCATTCCTAAGCAGTCCAAATGGCCTTCACTGGAGTAGTACCCGAGGTACAGAACTGCACCAGAAACAGAGATAGAGGAGGAAGAAGAAAAACACCCACATCTCTAGGTGACTTCCAATTTCTATGATCCTGCCCAGGGCCACACAAATCAGTGGCACTTCAGCAAGAGTCTTCTTCTTCTGAATCCTTCTGAAAGTGTGGGAGCATTTCACTTTTATAGCTAGCTGAAGTTTCAGGGCACACTTTTCTTCACTGACTTGTGAGAGTAATACAGATTACTTTGGTGGTTCTCTCTCTCAAAAATGTTTCTAAAAACACATTGTGAGAAATTCATTGGGTCATTACATTTTGGGGGTGATTCCATATTTTCATGTTCTTTGAGGCTGTGCAACATACAGTTATCCATCAGGATTGTTTAGGGTAGCCTTTTATCTGAGTTTGGAGAGCTGAAAACAAGCTGCAGTTTTGCTTGCAAGTAAAAACCATGGCAAAGTTCAAATTAGCTTGGTAAAAATCCAGGGAGATCCTGCAGCTTCCCTGGGCTTGCAGCTTACCTCTCAGACTGAACTGACAGAGGGAGGCAAAAAGGAGCTCTAATTAGGAATTCCTGGCTGAGGAAAAAAAAAAAAAAAGTCATAACTTTATATTTTTCTTAATTGAGACATTCTGGCCGTAGAAAATAGTTTTGTTTGTCAACAGATGTGCCTTTCTGCTGCAGTCTGCATCCAGGAGAATTCAGCATGTTAAGTTCCTCATGTACAATACAAAGACCAAGACACCAAAACAGCAGCAGCAAAAAAAAAAAAAAAGAAAAAAAAGAAAAAAGGCAAAAAAAACCAAAACAAAAAAAAAAAAAAAAAAAAAAAAAAAAAAAAAAACACAAAACAAAAAAAAAAAAAAAACAAAAAAAAAAAAAAAAACAAAAAAAAAAAAAAACCAAAAAAACCAAAACTCAGCATGGGCAAATCCTTCCCATATGATCTCCAAGAACAGCAGTAGGGTATAATGAACATCTTTCGCAGAAAAAAAAAAAACAACACCAAAAAACCCAAACATTTTTTACTTTATAAAAGCAGTGACACTTGAACAAAAATTGCAACGTTTGTAATGCTATTCTGTTTTCAGGTCATTAGCTGTCAGGTATTCATTGACTGGTGATTTTGGTTTGGGTGGGTTTTGCTAGCTGCTTTTTTTTCCCCTTCTAAAAAAGTAGAAAATTCTTACTGGAACACAATGACTGATCAGAAGGCTGAAGCAATGGACTTTCTGCAGTGGCTGTCAGTAGTTCAGATATTCTGCAACAGACAAAACATCTTCCTTGATAGATTAAAAAAAAAAAAAAAGGTAGCATCCTTTGGTAGTGTCTTACTCCTAATCTGGCAGTACAGTGCCTGCTTTCAGTAGTGCCATAAATCTCCACTCGTGTTCCCTTTTCCTGTGCCTTGCAGCTCATTTCCTTCTAGCATAATGTAGCCTTTTCTGTTGAGAAAGTCTGTTCTGCTTTGGCAGGCTCACAACAAGCAGAAATGGTTTGGTAGAGGTTTAGCTTTTTTGTGTTTGGAGCTTTCTGTGTGCCAAACTTTTCCTTTTAAGACCCCGTTTTTTGTTGGGCTGTGGGGGGAGTTTCAACTCACTGCCACACTTTTTTGTCATCTTGATTGCAGCATGATAAAATGAGAAGGCATTTGTCAGTACCAAAGTGCCCCAAATATAAAACACCCTAACAGTGTTGTTTTTTTCTGCTGGTCTTGAAAAACCCAGAAGTCTCCCAAAGAGTTCTTTAGCAGATGTTCCACAGCGAAGAGCAGGGAGCTAGCAAGCCAGCATGGACTGAGCATCTCAGCATCTTAATTCCTTTTTAAATGCCTGTATTCCTCTCTGTATAGTGGGAAAGCATAGAGAATATGCAAACCCTGTTCCCCTGCAGAGGAAGGCCATTTGTAATGGTAAATGCATTTCTTCACATGCCAGCCTCCACAAAAATCTCTTTAGGCAGTATTAGTTCATTCTCCTGATGTGCTCTTCTGGCAGTGGTCTCTAAGTCAGGGCTGAAAAGCAAGATTAGAGAAGTGGTTGTCTACAAATTGTTCCCATCTTCAGGAACTTGTAGATTCTGGGATTTTTATCTCAGCATAATGAATGGCCTCAATCTCGTGTTAGGGTGAGCTGATTAAATTCTTGCTCCTGGACATGGTTAATCATCTCTTTCAGACATCAGATGCAAATTCCATTGGATCTCAGAGAAAGAAAGGTGGAGAGAAATATACTTATGATGTTTAAGCCTGAGTAATTTCTTACCAGGGAGTAATGGAATTACCCTCATGGCTGAATTGCTCTGATTTATTTAACACTTTCTTTAGAATAATACCAAAATTTATGGAAAAATAAAATATTTCTGCATATGAAAGTTAAGTTGAATTCTTTTTATTTGATCCTTAAAGATTGTTGTAATCACAATTCAAATATGAACCTTTCAGATCAGTAATGTAAAACATATCATTACATTTAGTGGGACTTCTGAGAGGTTACTTCTGACTCCAAGAAACAGGTCAGTGATCTGGATGAGAGGCAGTTTTTCTATCACAAATAACAATAGCTCTTTCATCAGTTAGATGATAATCTGGATTAAGATAGATATCTTAATATAATACACCACAAAAATTATGTTTGAACAATATAAGGACCTTATTTAGAATAGAAAACAGGAAAAATGAAGTTAAGGAAGAATCTAATTCCATTTAATACAATGGGTCAGAGAACTAAAATCCACAGTATTGTGTGATCTTTGACAATTAATGTCACAAGGCTGCTCATCACAATACTTTTAGGTCACCTGTGACACTGGGCAACCTAATTATGCTCCATTAACTGGGTCAGATAACCACACAGGGCTGAGACATCAGGCTAAAAAAAGTTTCTCCCCAAGTAGACAGATCCATTCAGGTGATGGAGGACAGAAGTTGAGCTCTAAATACTGAAATGCCTTCTCTATACCTTAAGCAGTTTTGCAAAAAGGTATAGAGAATACATATATGTGATGCTACAGGTCTGATAAGAAAAAGCAGGGTTAGTTGGCTCATCTCTTGTTGTTCTTAAGTGTCTTCCATCTTTCTGCTGCCACATTGTGCAATGACCATGAGGTAAGGAGAAAAAAAACCTATTAGCATGTGTCATACATAAAGGGTTTTTTACAGGGCCATATTGTGCTGTAAGATCACTCCTGCTTGGGCCCCAAAATGAAGGCTGATGAATCCAGAAGAGTTTTCCTTGTCTCCCTGCCAGCCCAGGCCCTGGAAAGAATCACTATGTGCTTCTCCACAAACCTGAAGATAATGACTGCCAAGGACTTAAACCTTTAAGATGTGCACATTTACATCATAAAAATCCATCCTTTTGCACAAAAATCTCAAGGGATCAACTTTTCTTAGGAAGTGCAAGGAATGAACAGATAAGAATGAAAGCATTGAGTTTCTTCTCTGGATCATTTAAAAATTCTTTGGCAGCTCTCCTGAGAGCTCTATAGGACAGGGTTTGCTGACTTCATTTTGGGGAGGTCATCTCAGACTATATTTCATTTCCATAACTTTTTTTTTTTTTTTTTTTACCTCTGCCCAAATTTTGTCCTGTTTTGATGATAGACTTACCTCTTTGGTATTTCAGGTTCCAAGCCTTATTTTTTCTCTAATTTAAAACAGTGCAGGCTGTTCTGATGTCCATGAAAGTGAGAGGAAACAATAAAACTTGCCATACTAGGACTCCATAAACACACAATTTTCATTGTTTCTGATACTCTTAAATGCAGTCTGAAAACTTGAAAAGCCATACACTTTGGAAACATAAATAATCAGCTGTGTTTATAAATATCTTGAAAATAGTAATAGCCTTAATTAGTACAAGACAGCAGAAGGTATCCAAGCTTGTTAAGCTTCCAAACACTGTACTTAGGCTCAAGTAAATTAAAAAATAGCAGAATCAAATTTGAAAGAATAAGGGGAAGAAGTATTTGATTCTGGCTGGTGTCCACACACACCTAGCCTTCTAGCCTTCAGCTTGGAAGGGATTTCTCTTTGTATGACAGCCTTAAAATATTTGTAATTAAAAAAAAAAAAAAAAAAAAAAAAAAAAAAGCTGACAAACTACTTTTTTGTACTACTGCTAGTAGATCTTGTTGTAATAAAGCCATTTCTTACAGTAAACTCTGCCAAAGAGCAGTAGGACACAACGTCTACATGTTTGTTGGTCGTGGCCACAGCCAGTTCCCTAGCAACGCATTAAGATTTAAGCAGACTATTACAAAAGGTACCCAAATCCTGTACATATTATGAGTGCATGCAGAAGAAATAGCTCCCTTTGCACGCTCAGGCTCCCAATAAGGGATTAAAGACCCGTTTCTGAACAGGTCCTGAGTCCCTAAAATCCAACAGAAGTCAATGAGAGCCAAGGATTTCACTGCCTCATAGGATGAGGCCCTAAATTAAATGAAAGCATCTGGATATGGAGCACATTATCCCATTGTTACCCATAGAACATATCACCATGTTTGACAGAGTGAGGCCACCCATTGTGCTGTACTGTTGGGTGTTAGGGAACCATACTGTGTTCAGGTTGCACAGCACAGCAGAGAGCAGTGGGGACAAGAATAATCTGTTCCTGTTAATTAAAGTTACAGGGTACCAGTTTTGCATACTTCTTTTACTACAAATCTTATCTTAAAACCACTTGTCATTGACCAAGCATGGTCAGGGCACCCAGCTGCCCTTTGCAGCAGGTAGGGATCAACATCTTGTATTCAGAGACAGAGGAAGTAGCATGCAAAGGTCCAGAGGAGCAAATTCTCTTCTACTCACCAACTCACAGGATCTCCCTGAAGACAGAGCTCTAAAAGCACCACCTATTGAAATATCTGCATTTCCCTTTGCAGCCCTCTGAGGTAGCCCAAGGACATCTTGTCTGAGATTTTGCTGCTCAAAAACACCATAACTGGAAAAACAACAACCACAAAAGAAACCAACAATGACAAAAGTCCTGTCAAGTGACATTTTTAAAGAAGCTACTTCAAGCAGAGGTCCACTGTCTTTTTTTCTTCTTTCCTAGTTACCTAAAACAAGTCAAACATCTCCAATCTGTGGCAGAACTAGAACAGAATGTTCATCATAATCAGTGTCCAATATGTTGTGATAGCAGGGGTGTTCGGGGCTGTATTAATCTTATTTTTCAGGATCTCCTAATTTAATTCTTTGTTTCTGTGTATTCTAAACACTCTACAGCCAAGTTTTTCCCATCTGAGGGGAAGGAGTGACATTTTTGGATTAAATTTTCATACAGCTGAACAACTTTTTAGGCAAATTTGATACATCACAATCAGTTAGCATTGTGAAGTCTACCAATTCTGAAAAAAACTTCATTTCAAAAGATAGTTCCAGTATTTGCCAATACAGGATTCATATGTGAAAAAGAAAATTTCATAGTAATACTGCTTACTTTTGAGATCATATTACAACAGATCTGGCATTTCCCTTAAATGCCCAGATCACAAATATTTAAGTTTCAAAAGAAAAGGGAAAGCTGACATTTCTTTTGGAATCAAGAAGTTCCTAGTTCTTTTTGGTAAAATTATCTAAATATATTCTTTAAATATAAAGAAAAGATTAAAAAATAAAGTCAAGATTCAAGTCAGCACTAGTTTCTCAATACATGAGGACAGCAATATGGCATTGTAAGTGATCCCTGTGGAAGTGTATACTAAACTGATAAGTCTTACCACTACCATAGAATTGGCTGGGTTGGAAGGGACCTCAGAGATCATCAAGTCCAACCCTTGGCCCACCGAATCTTGGTGAATCTCATTTAAACTCAGGTTGATAAGTTTAAGTTGATATAATTTAAATGCACTTAAATTTAGGTGTGAGCTTTAAATTAAATATTATGCAGGAAACTAATACCATTTTCTCTTTTAAATTCCACCTCAGTTCATTAAACATGGAGAAATATAAGCATATCTTTGTGTACTTTGCTAAAATTGAATCAAAGTCAATAGAGATGTAATGACAACATGCTGACAGAAGTAAAAATAAATACACCAGAATTTCCTAACACAAGTTTACAACCAGAATATAAACTTGAGATCTTGTTCCATGAGGACTGACAGCTTTCAGGAGTGGACAGAAAGAGGCTTTCCCACTGGGCAGCAGTTTCCGATGAATTTTCCAGACTGTTAGAATAATCTGTTTGCAATTCTCAGTCACAATGAGCAAAAAGAATACAACTAGGGAGAATGAGAAAAAAAATATGCAGCTTTTTAATGAATCAACTTATGCTTAAAAACATGGAGCCAGGGTCCCTTGCCATTGGCATGAGTGGGGCTGAAGAATCTGGGCTGGCAAAAAGTTGTATTTATCCTACTGCCCTTGTCTAACCCACAGCACTCCCTGATACAGCTGAACTCTTTGGCTGTGATTTAAGCTAAGCTAAGGAGCTTTAGAGAAGCATTTTGTAATTTCTTCTTGATGAAAACTGAAAAATCATTGCAGGTGCAGAGGGCAGTGTTAGAGGTGTCCTAGAAGCACCGCTGTCTCTTGCAGAATTTCTCAGCCAAGGGACACACATTAAATCTGTTGCATGGGCTGGCATCTGTTCTTCAGCTCCACTATCAGCTGCTTTCCTTAAAATCAGGATATCTGGTAGAAGTCAGTCACATGGGATCCTAGAGAAGATCCTGACCTCCTCTAGTATGCATGCAGGGCAGGGCACCAGGAACTGCCCTTTTTTTACATCAGTGGATTTAATGACATTTCTGCCGTTTGCAGGTAAAACTCCAAGTAAGGAGAATATTGAGGTCCAGAGAGCACAGAAAACAGATATGGGACAGGTAACAAGGGCTAATACTAAAAACTGCACTATTTATAGAAAGCAATGTTCGGTGCTGCACTTTCTTAACAGGGAAACCCAGGGATTTTAGGAACATTAGAGTGGTTTCATCAGCATCCCTCAATGGTGGTTAGCATTCAGTTTCTCTTTGGAACCTGGTGGAAGGGTTGGAGCCTTCTCTTGGCTTGGCTTCAAGGGTCACAGTAGCTCCTTTACATGCTGAGGCCCCACAGTCAAGCAGGTAAAGTTTGAGCCCCTGTTCCCCACAGTCAAGCAGGTGCTGCCAGTGGTGATACAGCTGGACCCACCCAAAAGATCTGCTCTGCAGCTCTCCGTGGGAGCCCCTCATATTCTCCTGGCAGCACAGCCCTGCTGTAGACCCTACTCAAGGTCCCTGGTGCCAGGGAAGAAGGAGGCAAAGGAAGGTGCAATACAAAGCTCAGCAAAGGTGGCTGGGAATAATCCCCACCCAGACAAACAGTCCTACTTCTAAACGGGCTGCTTTCAGTGTGGCAGCGTGCCAGAGCTTGCTCAGTGTTACTCCTTTGAGAACATCCCAAGGAAAATGCCACACGGTCCCCTTGGAGAAGGTTTTCCCCAATATTTCTGCCTTATCATTGCAGTGTATAGAGAAGGCACGGGTGGCTGAGATTTGCTCTCCATGGTAATGAAATGCAGCCCACATATCCTACACTGGCAAGAGAAGAGGAGAACAAGTCAGAAGTTAAGGAAGTGGAGAAATCAGACCAAGTACAAGAGTCAGAACAGAGGAGCAGGAAATAAAGCAGTGGTCTGTGTGCCTGAAAAGAGCAGACAGAGCCTGCAGCCACTGAAAGGATTAGCAGAATAAAAGGAGTTCTCAAGGAGTCCTCAATTTAGAACAACAAAAATCCTATCATGCAGGCTTTAACTTCTCCTTTGATATGACCACACTGCAGCACCACTACTCAACAAAAAAAAAAAAAAAAAAAAAAAAAAAAAAAAAAAAAAGCCAACATGCACTATCAGGCATCTGTCTTTATTATTTCACATGCTCCTAAGAGGTCTGATCCTCATCATCTCACTATTTACCTACCATAGATCAGGTCTGTCTTTTACACACAACATCTGAATGTTTGGTCTCCAGCACAGGGAGTCATTATGCATGTGGGCACCAGCACTGACTGATGGCCATAACCATGATTCCTTCCAGGTCATAAATTACAACCTGCAAATTTGAACACACAGATTTGTGAATTAATTTGTCATACCCAGTGTATGCTCACATGCATACTCAGGAGAGCTTGGTGCTTACAAGCCAGCAGATGGGATTAGAGTTTCAAGTGCTGCTGATTTTGGTTAAGGAAGCATTTGACTAGTAAATATTATAGTGATAATATCCCCACATCATATCTTTTTCAGATATGTGATTTACAGTAAAGCACCTGCCAACGTAAACTTTGACTGTTTTTCAAGTAGCAGATTATTTTGTGATGATCATGTTATCAAAACACAGGTTTAAAAGCTTTCATGATGAAATTTCTCTTGTGTAGCCTTCTTCAGTAGAAGAAAAAACACTGACAAATTACTACTAATTCTACAAAGAAGATATATAAGAAAATCCCCTTTCAGAAAAGGTAGAAGCTTTAAATCACCACATCATTGTATTTTTAAGCTACTGGGTATGTTGGCAGAGGCTGGACTACTACTGGTCTGAGGATGCCCAGCCTCATGTGGTAACCAGCAAACTTCAGCTGAGAAGCAACATGCTACAGTCCCACGAACACACCTCAGAGGTTTTGCAAGTACAGCTTTTCTCCAAGGCTGCCTTCCACTGCTGGTAGAAAGCCATTCCAAACTATTAGTCATTATTAAACAGCTTAAATACCTTAAGCCAGAGCCAAATGTGCAGCCTACTGCCTTTAAAAAAGCTTTTCAAATGGCCCCAGGTATATTAAAGGTCCCAGGAAGACTGAGGCTAGCAGTTCTCACAAGTTTTTCTCTTCTCTAGATTATGAATTTCTCAGCTAATTGCAACAGACCTGGCTAGCACACCCCCAAAAGCACCACAGAGCAGCCTTCACATACAAGCAGGATCCACTTGCTATCAGCTCTCTTTGCAATTTAATCAGTCTTTTGGTCTTTAAAGTTTCAAGAAAACAGTGTCTTCTCTCTGAAGGGGGAGAGACACGCAGTCACCTTGCGGACAGATTGATTAAAGTTACACAGGGGGAAGCAGCAAACCAAATGTGACAGGCACAACAACATTCCCTTAAATTCTGGTTATTCCATCCGCACCGCCTCTTCCCGAGCGACTCAGGGAACAGGCGCTTCCCAGTCGCTCCCGTTTCCCAGTTGATGGCACTGCAGCGCTGCTCACCCGCGGGGCCGCCAGCGGGGCCGGGGCGATGCCCCCCGCGGCCTGGAGAGGGCGCTCGGGGACAGGGGGGACCGGGGGAACCGGGGGGATGCGGCCGGAGACCCCTCTTGCCCACTCGCTGCTGCTCCCCGGAGAAAAGGGGAAGGATGGAGAACCCGACCGGGTTTCTTTGGGGTTTTCCGTTCACAAAAGAATTTTTTTTTCCTAAATTAAAGATTTTTGCAGGAAACCGAGGTTGGCAGATTAAATGTTCTACTCGTGAAAAGATTGTGAGGAGGCTACAGCTCATTTTAATATAGAGATATTACTTTTGAATATATAATGTGAATTCAAACCTCCATAGTAACTTATGCAATAGCAAAATATAACCCCAGTACAAAAGCAGTCACACCCTCTGTAAGACCACATTTGTTATTATTAAACTTATTCCTGTTATATTTACTTTCCGTTACCCAGTTTTCTCTGCTAACCACACCTTCATTGTTAGAGAAACCTGGTTCTTAAGGTCCTCATGAGCCTCACCTGTATCTTAGTGCTTAAAAGGCAAATATCTTGTTTATAAATCTGCGACAAGTTAAAGAAAACACTTTTGTCAGGATTTTAAGAAGCTTAATTTCTGCAATCTTTAAACTTGAGTGTAGCATAATCAGATTACAAATTCTTAACCCAGTAAAATCCAGTTGGAATGCTGGAATTAGTTTGTAATGACTGGTCATGTTCTTACTTGCTAGGAATTTTAACATAAATATTTGAAATGAAGTCAGGCTTTAAGATAATTTAATTTTGTTAAATACCAATTCCCAGAGACATTAAATTATCACCCTTATTTTGTAGCCATTTTTCAGTTTTTCCTTTACAAGTATGTTAGCAGAGGAGAGGTAATTCATCTTCCAGTGGTACAATAGTAATATTTTTCTACTCACATATGAAGTTAAATGGCTATTACTTTAATGCTAAGCTCTATAGGTTATTTTCTTCATCATCCATCTTTCATTATGGTTTTCTGACTGCTATTTTAAGTACAAAAAAGTTCAAGACCATTACATGAAACATCTAAAACACTGCCATATAGCCTAAATTCATGCTTAACTAGAGATTAAAAAAAAACAAAACAAAACACATTTGGAGTGTTTGCTGATTTTAATTCGGGAGAGTCCTTATATTCTGGTGGGTTTTTTAAGCCAAACTGCTTGATTGATTGAGATCATTTACCCTTTGTATTTTAAAGGTAGGGGGCAGGGTGGGCACTTAGAATCTCTTGTATTAAATGCTATACTTCTCTTAATAATCTGTACAGGAGCAGGGCAAAGGCCAAGCAGCACTCTGCCCGTCCATCCCCTTCAGTCCTGCCAGTCCCACAGTGCTGGTGAGGGGGTCAGGGCAGAGCCTGAGGTCACCCAGAGCAGAGAGCAGCAAGTTTATTTCCTGGAAATAAGTAGAGGCTGTAGGACTGCCTGTGCTGCCCCAACATTTATGGTTAGCACCAAAATTTTGAGCTACGCATGTTACTCCTCGGCTGGTTTTGTAGGTGTGCCATGCTCTGAGTTCCCAAACATGGCAGTGACAATCAAAAGCAGTCACTACTGTCCTTAATTAAGAGTGCTTAACTCCTGAGACCCAATTAGAAACTGACAACTGGCTGGACTGGAGGCTGCTTAAGTTTACTTTTCTGCTAAATAAATATAAAAATACCCACGGTGATTTATAGCGTTGCTATTATCGATGTAATCCACCTCATATTTAATTTGGATTTAACTGATTCATAAAGCATTATTCCTGCTGGCTTAATCTGAAATCTTTACAATATTTCATACTCAAATAAGATATATTTGTTTATTAATTCCCAAGCAGGATGTAAAGCTTCAGCACTTGTTTATAAGAGAGCTATTTTAAGATGTGGGAGTCCTGAGAGTATGGATAGACTTTTGGTTATTCTTCTATTCACAGCTACCAGGGAAAACTGTATCTGCTGTTGAGGCTACAGTAGCAAATGTAGCTACATTGTACCAATGTACCAAAAGAAAGCTGTAACTGAAACCAGATTGGTCTCAATCGTTTCATTTTTTTTAAAAATAAAAACCATTTTCTACCACTTCATTTAAAAGAAATGACAAATAATGGCTTACATTCCCCACACTGGCACTGAGAAAGGATGCTGGACTTCCTCTTTATAGCCAAGATACCCAGACATAAACACAGAGCATCTCTTAAATTGTAGCAATGAAACACCCACCATGTGGCTGGGGACATAATCCTTGAGGATGCCGATTTCTGTCTGAATGCTGTCTTCCCAATTGCTGCTCTGATTCTATAAACATGGGACATGCCTGCACAGCAATGCTGGAGGAAGCAGGATGCCTGGGTACTGTAAGCTTTCCCTCTGCCTTCCAACATCATGTCCTCCCCATGTCAGTACCTGCAACGAGCCACCAAGTGCTGGGTGACCCACCTTGGGCTCTGGAGTACCAGCAGCACTCAGTGAAAGCAGGAGTCTGGTAGGATTTATGCCCACAAACCATACAGTTTTTCAGAAACAGTGCCTGCTGTAGTCCTTCACTGAACAACCAGTCACAGAATCATTTACCTTACTGCAGGGAAAAAGATAAATTTCTGTGTTGTTAATGTTCCCCTTTGTAGGGGAAAGAGCTGCTTAGACAAATTTCTAGTCCATAATACAGACTCATTCAGAATTTCAGATGTGTAACAGAGATCTTTAATGACATGCACAAGCAGTAAAAAAAAGCATGAGTGATATTTTTCTTTGCTAACCACACAGGAAATTGCTTCATTTTATCAGAAACATGATCTCTAAATATGATCAGTAAGGCCATTCCTGAAGAATTACTAAATATTTTCTACAGACTACAAGATCCATTATTTTTACAGTCTGTGTTGGTTGTGCTGGAGATAAATAAAAGGTGCCCTAAGGATTTTGCATGCTAAGTGAATATGCAAAGTATTACCAAGTCCCTTTATTTTCTCACAAGCACAGCAATATTTAGTGCTTTCCTTCAAAGTGCAGCCCTTGAAGTGTTTTAATAAGAATTTAGCTTTCATTTAAAAGATGAGTTTCAGCTCCCATAGTTACATTCAAAGTGTTGAAAAGCCAGAGGCAAACCAACAACATCAGGTTTTTCAGTAAAGCCCCATTCCCTAATTCTCATCTCAGTTTGGAGCTTGGCTGATAGCACAGCCTGAACTCACTTCACACCCAGTTCCCTGCCATGTTACAATAGATATTTTGGACAGCAGGCTGGGTGGCATCAGCAACTATATTTATACAAATAAATATTTGTATTTTATCTATTATATTTATAAGATACATCTGTGGCATGAATATATATGCAATGTGGGCATTAGTTTCCTTTCAGTTCAAAGAGGCAGCTTTGTAGCCAAGAAACTCTAGTAGAGGCCATGAAGGAGCACAGAAAGTGGCTATGTTATAAGTAGGAGTTGTGGGTTTTTTCCATCTATTCACATCTTAGGAAAAAAAAAAAATAAATGCAGCAAGTATCAGGAGTACCAGTGCTAGTAAATCTGAAACAAGTTATCCCTGGCATGGTGATACAGCAACCAGGGCTTCCCTGAACTGTACTGCCTATTTCTTTCTTGCTGTAGAGTTGCTCATCAAATTCCCTTGTTTCTGCTGACCAAGGCTTGCTTTAAAATACCTATTGTAGGTAAAGCATGTGCCTTACTGCTAAGTCTTCTGGCCAAGGAACTTCTGATAAGGAACATGAGACCTCCTGAAAACTCTGCTTCTCATCATGCACTTACTGACATCCCATTGGAGCATTTCAGCATCTCCACTCTATCTATTTTTAAGCATGTCTTACATCAAGTGAAGCAAAGGTACTTCCCAGGCACATTTACCACATTCATGGCAGGTTTCCATAAGAACATTTTGTTTCCAGAAGGGGTGTAGCACTTCCACTCCTCCTGATACGGCTTTTGCACATGTTGAAAGAGCTAAATAATAGGAAACCCAGAATGAGGCTGGAAGAGAATTTTGCCTTAGCACATATTCATTCATAAAGGGCACTAGATGAAGTAATTAATCACATTTTTTAAAAAAATCTAATAAAAACATTCCTGTGACTGTTTGTGTGAAAGGACCATCCAGAAGGCTGCCTGTTCCTTCTTGTCCTGCTCCCTCAGGTAGCTGCATCCAGAAAGCCTTACCCGTAAATAACAAAAGCAGTAGATATTTCCAGCTCCATACAGACTTGCACACATGGAGGACTGCTTTGGCAGTCATGCCCTAGCAGGAGGGTGTTACTCTAAGCCCAGTGTGCTATGGACACCCCCTCCCCACAGCAATTTAAGTTTAAGTGACAGCCTCTTTATGCCCAGCACCCAGGGACAAGCAGTGCCCTTTCCTAGCAGCAGAAACCCAAAGCACAGACATATCCAGGGCTTTGACAAAGCCAAATACAAACATTTTAAAAAGCACACCACAGGCTTTCTGTCTATGCACCAAGACTGCACTTTATCATTGCCACGTGAGATGACTGCCATCACCTTATCTCTGTGGTTACACCTCACTGAGGCTCATCTCTCTTACCCATGTCCCTCACAGCATGGTGTGGGTCACACTGCTTCCCACTGCTTATCTCCTCATTCCTGCACCTCCCCAGCCCATCCACAGCTCTTCCCTTCACACCAGGGCAGCTGAACAGGCACAGAAAGCCAGGGCACACTCAGCTCTCCCCTTGCCAGCCTGTGGGCACAGCAGCATCTGGGGGTCACCCCAGCAGCCCCACACAGCACAGGTCTGCAGAGACACCTTGCTACAACACTGCACACCAGCTTGAACATTTGCTAGATTTCTCATCCATTATCAGTTAGGATAAAATCCAAATGGCATCCTCCATTCTCCACGTACTGACACAAGAAAACAGTGACAGAGCATGGGGGTGGAAGCTCTTGCCAAGGGTCTGCTGACGGAGGGGCTTTTGTATCTGCTGTTTGGTGCTGAAAATAGCAGCAAACCTGAGGTAAGGTAAAAGAGCACTGAGCAGGAGGAGAGGGTGTGAGAGGAGCCAGGGGACTCATTTATGGGTTATTCTGTCTTTGGGCAATCCCTGTATGTTCAGCACTGGTGTTGCCAGAAGAAGAATGAATACTGTCCTATTATTTCAAAGATGAAATTAAAACTCACAGTTCTGTCATGGTGAAAAGCAGGATGTGCTGAATTCAGTATGCTCCCCAAAATATCACTGGCTTCTCTCAAAGCTGCAGTATTTCCAGGTGCATTTATTGTGAAAAATAGCAATGCAGAGCTATCTATGCTGGCAGGTAAAGGATCATTTTTACAGATCTTCTATAATGTAAGGACTTCCTCCATATGCACAAGTAAAGTACAGCAGTTACAACTGCAGCACACAGCAGTGCCAGAGACTTTGTCAAGACACTTTTCAAACTCCTAAGGCAAGTATTTCCTTTACAGCTGAAATTCAAGATTGAGTACAGCTTCAGAAAAGGGCAATACCAGTCTACCAGAAAAGCGTGTTTGCTTTATGTTTGTTCCCTGGATCAAAAGCACTTTCTAGATATTAAAAAAACAAACAAACAAACACAAACAAACAAAAAAACCAGCAGGAACTTCACATCCTTTTAGCAAAAGGTGTTCCCAAATGAGATTTTGCTGAAAAAGTCCCACGATTGACAAAAAATACCTCCTTCCAGACCCTGAGCAGCTTTGAAGCACCTCTTGCTGAATGATTCCCACTGATCCGAGAGGCTAACCATGCCCTGGCCCTGTGCAAACAAAGAGCATCTGTGACATCCAGCACTCCCTTTCTACACCCAGCACTGCCTCAGCTCACACACTAATTAAACAAAATTAGTAAGACAAAGTCCACACTGTTTGGTATCTCAGTCACCCCATAATATCCCCTTAAAATCTATGGGCAATGACTAAGCAGCACAGGTATTGCAATATAAAATGTTAATTTATTTCTAATACTTGAGACTTAGAGTTGAATTTTCAAGCACAGTCCTAAACCTGCCCTAGTGGGAAGAGTGCCTCTTGGCCTCTACATTATAGATAATACAACAGAGGGCTTTTCAACTTCCCATTACATGAGAAGATGGGCTTTGTCTGGATTCCTTTCAGGAGATGATGAAGATCTGCATTACAAAGAAGCTTCTAACTCCTTTCAGTAAAACACTCGGCATGGCAGGTGACAGCAGCTGTCCCAGTTCATGCCACAAAACCACCAGCAGCAAATGGAGCTGCACACTTGAGACTTACTGGGCTCCAGCAGAGCTGAGCACACACTCTCCATCCTTGATTGCTGATAAACAGCAATGCTTTCCCCAGGCTGAGCTCAGATAAAACACAACTCAGCAAAATATTGGAAGAGAGGATTTGGAGGATTTGGTGAGGTGATTCTTGTTTGCTTGGGTGGGGGCTGTGGGTTTGTTTGCTTTTTTTTTTTTTTTTTTTTAACAGAAAAGTTCTTTTCTTGCTTTCATTTATCTCACTGGAAACCTTCTGTCGTTTCTAGGTAATATCATTGGTTCTGGGATCTTTATTTCACCCAAAGGAGTTTTGGAACACACTGGCTCAGTGGGACTGGCTCTCATTGTTTGGGTGCTTGGCGGTGGGGTGGCTGCCCTGGGCTCGCTCTGTTATGCTGAGCTGGGAGTTACTATCCCCAAATCAGGAGGGGACTATTCCTACGTCACAGAGATTTTTGGTGGCTTAGCTGGGTAAGTACTCTATCTCTCTAAATTTGAAAACATGTTTATATTAAGTATAGTAAGTGTGGAAAAGACATCTAACTTGGAATAGTCAAGCAACGTTTGTCAATAAAATGCTTTTGCAAAGCCATTCTCTCTGTTCTCATTAGAAATAACAAATTGGCCCTATGCAAAGCTTCAGACCCTTTCACTTTCCTCTCTGACTCAATAAAATCTATGACAGAAAGGAATGGTGCTGTAAATGTCATTGTGTCCAAGTGACATTCCTGCCTGCCTGTAATGACTGATCAGAACCTTGTATTGAGAAGCTTCAAGAACCAGGGAAGCCAGACTGGAGCTACTTAGTATAAACCAAAGTCCTCCTGTAACTGACATTGCTTCAGGCTACACTTTCCTGAGCCACCACCTAAAACCTGCAGCTGTGGGGAACTCTCACAAGTGCTTCCAGTTTTCCACTTGGGAAGCACCCCATTGCCTGCCCGCACTCACATGTGGGGCTCCAAGCTGAAAGCAGCACTTTGGGAGCTTGCACTGCACCTCTCTGAAGGACAAAAAGCACTGCTTCTCCTCCTAAACTCAGCTTTTTCTTCTGAGTTATTCCTTCTACAGCAAATAACAAAATTCATCAAACAAAGCTTTAGTGCATCTGCCAAAGGATTTTCCCAATAGCAAACCTGGATGGTTTGGTCTACCCCCACTAAAATGTTTAGGACAGGAGCAAGTATTATACACACCCAGACCAGGACATTTTCACTTCTACTGTCTTGTCCCTGCCCTGAAAAAATCCTCCTTGTTTATTGTTTTTCTGCAAAAGGAACAAAGCGGTGCTGTTTGATTCTAACAACCACTGGAGCACTGCATGCCCCAGCTTCTGTGCTTGGCAGTATTGACAATTAGATGCATAAATAAAAATGATCATAACACTGATAGGTGTGATGTAAACAGGTAAATGGGGTAACAGAGAAGTAGGACAAGGCCATCTCCTGAGCTGGACAGTGTGTGAAATGCTGCTGAAAGCAGTAGTGCAGGCAACACTCATCTGGAGTTGTCTCTACAAGAAGGGACAGTCCCCAGCAGTTCCAGCCAGAGGAGAAAGAGGTGGCAAGAAAGAGTTCCTGTCCCACCAGGCAGAGAGCAGTGTCCTGCTTTCATCTTCATTCAGAAATCACTTTGTTTTAGGTAGCATTTCTGTGTGTGAGCACACTGACTGCAGGGAGTGTGTCCCATCCCATGCTGCTGGAGCACAGCTCACCTGGCGTGCACACAGGCTTGCATGGCTAGACAGGTCATTA
This sequence comes from Heliangelus exortis, assembly GCF_036169615.1. NCBI lineage: Eukaryota > Metazoa > Chordata > Aves > Apodiformes > Trochilidae > Heliangelus > Heliangelus exortis. The sequence continues at coordinate 8,914,860 of NC_092434.1, forward strand.
AAAGAACATCACCCAAACCAGTAAGTAATAGGCTTAAAATCTATTATTGCAGAAGACAATTAATAGATTCAGCTTCAAGAAAAACTCACTAGTGCATTTCTGGTAAATGCAGTTTCTTCTAAATGCTCAACAAGAACACTGCAACTGTTGCAGCTGCTTCACTAGCAGTGACTGACAAATGAATATGCATCCTTCCTAAAAACCAATAGTATTGAAATCAGAGACCTCTAAGCCAAAGCTTTAATAAGTGTCACTCCAAACTGCAAGTAAAATATACTTCAAATATACTTCTACATTTCCTTTTGGTTGTTGCAAAAACTTGAATTTGCCAAAGGCAATAATTGTTTCAGCAATCTAGGATAATACTAATGATAATTCAAACTACTCAGACTTCTTAAACCAGTTCATCTTTTCCTGTGATAAGGTGATCTATATTACAGCATCTACTTAAAACTTCTTTTGTCAGTGACACACCAGCAGGTTGCACTCTGATTTTTTTATTTTCATAGGGTGCTTGACTCTATATTTTATACCTAATGTGAGATCCTCTTAGGAGTACAGACACATCCCAAGTACATGCCTGAGAATCAGTTTCACCAAGTCCTCTAGACTATTAGAGACCGAAATAAAATCATGCTGTTTATTCCTTTCTACAAGAGAGTTTGCACCTCATTGGGTACAGTCACCTTCAGCAGCAGCTGCAGGCTGGTGACCAGTCTGAGAGGACCCTGGCTGGGTTAGTGTAGAATGTTGCAGCACTCAGCTCCCCAGGTCACAGAGACAACCTGGATGGTGACAAGAAACACTCCAATGAGTGTTGGGGAGCTGGTAGCAACCCCAACAGTGCAGCTTGCCTGCAGATGGGGGTTCTGCTGAAACCCTTCACAGATGGCTTCAGTGCAGAGGCTGGTGCCTGCTCTGGTGACATCAGCCCAGGAGCTACAGAGATGCTTTTGCTATGATGTACAGAGCTGAATCAAGGCATACTCTCTGGGCATAATCCTCACTCTTCCATACTTCTCTAAACTGTGATTTGCTTTAAAATGTTTAATTTAAAATGTAGATTGTGCTGGGAAGTTGGGAAAAGGGATGAAGAGAGGCACAAGTAAGTGACTTAGGTTTGACTGGGACAAAGGTGCTTGTTCCCAGTGCCCCAGGAGCCATCTCAAAGTACAGCACAGCCAACCAAGCATCACCTCCTCTGCCACACCCCAGAATTATTTCTTGTGCTTTTCTTGTCTTTTCAGGTTTCTGCTGCTCTGGAGCGCAGTGCTTATCATGTACCCCACCAGTCTGGCTGTCATTGCACTGACCTTCTCAAACTATGTCCTGCAGCCTGTCTTCCCTAACTGTATCCCCCCCTATAATGCCTCCAGGATCCTCTCCATGGTGTGTTTACGTGAGTATTTGCTTCTTGTGCACACACAGAGCTTGCCTGGGGTTTGCATGGGACCACTCAAGGGGCTGCTGCAGCCAGGCTGGGGTCATGGCCACCACACAAAGGCAAGCAGGGCAGTTCCAGGGGAGGCACTATGACTGCTGTGGGATAATCATTCCTTTCCCACTTGCCTGCAGCAAGGTTCAGCAGTGCCTGACTCCCTGCAGGTCCCAGAGAAAGTGGCAGCAGGGGTGCTCATGGGATAAGACAGTGCTGTGCTCCCTGCAGAGCCACAGGCACCCAGCACAGCTGCCCCACCAGCATGGGTTACCCACCACCATTTGAGTCCTTCCTAATCTTCTTTTACATTCACAAATGTAAGCATGTAGAAAGCATGAGACATACCTACTCTGCCTTAACTGCAGGGCTGGCAGAAGTGAACCAGAGCTATGGGGAATGTTCACTGTTTCCATAAGGAAGCAGAGATCCTTGCACACAGAGGCACTGTTACCAAAGCTGAGCCCCAACCAGCAGTGCCCCATCTGCCAGGGATGTCCCTGCAGCTGGGTGGCTCCCAGGGAAAGGCAATGCTTCTCCTCACCCTTGCTTCCAGCAATGCTTGAGCTCCATGCAGGATTAAATGCATTAGTCTGTTTTTTAATGCTTTGACTGTGTTAATAAATAAACATTTCATTTCACTGAATTCAATCTTTTGCTCTCCAGTTCTCCTGACCTGGGTGAACAGCTCCAGTGTTCGATGGGCAACGCGCATTCAGGATATATTCACAGCAGGAAAACTCTTAGCCCTGGCCCTTATCATTATTGTGGGCTTCATACAGATCTTTAAAGGTACTCTGTGAGACAGCTCTAACATGGGTATGGTACTGTTGGTAGACTTTGTTTTCCCCACTGACTCCTCTGTTCCCACCTTACAAATTGACCCAACAGAGCCCTGGGTATAGCCAAGCTGAGGGGCTCTACACTCACACTACTGTGAAAAGGATAGCACAGAAAAATCAGCTGTGTCCCCTTAAACAAGTCCCTTTTCAGCCCACTCTGTCAGTTCTGATAGGATAAATAAGGAAAGCTAAAGATGTTTCAGAATAGTTACTGAATTTTTTTCATCTGTTCCATGTTCCTTAAATTTTAAGAGCTCTGGGTGTAAAATAAATAAGTGATTCTGGGCAGGAAGGTACCTGCTTCATTTTGGGCACTGGTCCAATTTCTTACAAAAAAAAAGTCACTTATAAAGTCAAAAACAGGCAAAAAAAAAAAAAAAAAAAAGTCTCACTGATACACCAACATAATGGAAAGCACAAAACACAAAAGGCTCACTATGTTTATATTGTGTATATGATGAGTCATGTAAAGGAAGATGAAATATGACACTTACAGAGACTGTAGAACTTGTTTTCTCAGTGGAAACAGTCCAATAATCTTGACAAATCTTCCAGCCCCACAGGCATTGTGTTTTTCAGTATTTCTACTAAACACCACCAAACTCCTGTAAAAGAAAACAGCAGCAGGGACAGGTATGAATTAGCCCTGTCAAGGAGCCATGCTCAGACAGTGTGTTGGTCCCATGGGTGGCACTGTGACACCAGCTCTGGGTCAGAGTGCAGCAAGGGACACCCCTGTGCACAGCCCTGGCCTCCTCCCCTGGACACCATCCCACAATGCCTGCCCATGGAGACCTCTAGAGCATAAAGTCCCAAAGCCAGTAAAGGACAAAAATAAAGACTAGAACCTCAAAATTGACCCATTTCCTGGTACCTCCAAGTAGCTAACACTTCTCTAGGGGTGTTTTAACCTCTTGCTTACACTTTCTGTGCAGGAAACTACAAAGAGCTGACACCCAGCAATGCGTTCAATTTTTGGATGACTCCAACAGTGGGGCATTTAGCATTAGCTTTTCTTCAAGGGTCATTTGCCTTCAGTGGCTGGAACTTCTTGAACTATGTAACAGAAGAACTGGTTGATCCCCGCAGGCAAGTATCCATTTCCATCCCATCTGCATTTTCTTGAAGGGCAGAGACATTGGAGCTAGCTGGTAATATTATTAATTTCATAAGGTGCAGCAATGTCATTTCATGTCTATGGGACCAGTCTCCCTAAAGGAGTGAGAGATATCTTCTGTTTAGAAAAGATAGCAGGGAAGGTAAAAAACACTGAAATTAAGGATATATTGCACAAGGCTGAGTCACATCAGCTTATCAGCAAAGTATTATCTCTGTGGCACTATCCAATCACACACTACTTCTACAGCAGAAAATTAACCAGTGATGAGATGCCACACAGGTACCTATGGGAAGAATCACCACTATTAGAAAGATGTTGAATTACATGGGAAGTTGCTTGGCTTCTTCACCCAAAGGGGCTTTTCCACAGACACCTGAAAGGTTAAGAGAGTCACTGTGTGGTGAGGGCAGTGCTCCCTGCCCAAGCTGGGGTGACCAACGTTGGGTCACTGCTGGTCTGGGTGCAGGATGGGGCTGGGGAAGGATTTATCATGAGCAGGCTGGCAAAGCCGGAGGGAAAGTGAATTTTAGTTTAGTAAAGCAAACTCCTCAGCATTTCTGATCTGATGAAGCAGAACGATGAAGGCCTAGAGCAGCTCTTGGAGGGCGAGTTATTTCTGGGTATTCAATACACACAGCAATTAAACAAGAAGTAGTTTAAGCTATTACACAGCCTGAATGGCAATGAATTACAGCTGCAGTCTTACGAGGGGCTCTGCACATGCCTCCACATTAGTGAGTAGTAAAGGGAATGTCCAGAGATCTTGGCAGGAATAAAGAAACCATGGAATGTGCTCCCCTCAATAAACACCAACAATTTAATGGACCGGCACAATTTCAAAGCTCAATAACAAAAAGTTATTACTTAAAAAAGGCAAATATGGCCTCAGTTGACAAATAAAAAGGATGGATTTTATATATTATTTTTGCAGCCTCTTAGGGAAAATTAAAATATAAGGAAGTAATTGGATAACCAAAAAAACCTTCCCATTTTTAATAAATCTGTTCAAAATCACAAAGGTCAAATACCTTTTTAGAAAACTTTTTCTAAACCCGACACAAAGAGAAAAATGCTTCATTGTGTTAGATGCAGAATGGTTCAGGTGTTCACCTCTAAAGAGGTCTCCTGTTCTTTTCCAGAGCAGGTGAGGGTAAAGCAAAACAAGGCATTTTATTCCACCACTGGTGCCTGCATCTCGGGCTATTCAGAAATGGCTATTTTGCTTTTCATTGGTCTGGTGATCTGGTCCCAGAGATCTGCCCTTTGCAGACACAATGTGTCACAGAACTTTTAGCCTTCTCCAACCTGCAGTAGCTTGAAGAATTGATGGAAGTGTGGTTCCCCTCCAGAGAAGCAGTCCAGGAACCCACCCAGCTGGGTGACCCCCCCTGGGCCATACACGGTTGTTGTGCTCTTGATGTGCATGACTGTAATTTCTTATCTACCCTCCTAATTCTTTTATTAGGAACCTACCTCGTGCCATATTCATATCCATCCCATTGGTGACATTTGTGTATACGTTCACCAACATTGCATATTTCACTGCCATGTCACCCCAAGAGCTCTTGTCCTCCAACGCTGTGGCGGTAGTAAGTAAACCATTCCCTGGAAGTCTAAAACAAACTTTTATTTCAGTTCTGTACTTTGCAGTGTATTTCAGTTTCTCTGCCTTCTGTTGCTTTAGACATTTGGTGAAAAGTTACTGGGCTATTTTTCCTGGGTTATGCCAGTCTCAGTGGCCCTATCTACATTTGGAGGAATAAATGGATACCTTTTTACCTCATCAAGGTTAGATGGAGTACAATTTTATGAATGTTATCTAATTTGGGGAGGGATTGTTTAATCTAATTTGCTAAAGAAATACTAGCTAGACATTTTGAATGCTGTAGAGCATGAGGTCACTGTTGGGTGTGTTGGATACATACAGTTATTAATTGCTCTGTTTTGAATCAGCAAATGTACTACTGGATTCTGGAATCTCTTGAGAAACAATCCTTACAAACTACTGAAAGCATCTTCAGATGTGCAATAATTCATAGTAAGAGCTAAACATGGCTTTAGCATGGAACCAAAGTCATTTTACATCAATAAAGCTCCAGTAGCTACAATCTAAACTGTGCTTCCCTACAAGAAGAGTTTTGGGGCCTGGTGCTGTTCCCAGTTCCAGAGGTTTTCATTCCCATGCTGTAAAAAATCCTTTCAGGCAAGATACTTTGTGTGCACATTGATGACAGGGGGACAACAAAGGTGAGGTGCAACAAATCTGAGTGCATACATAACAGATTATGCACTTAAAAATTAAATCTTAAGGCATGTTAAACCTTATCCAAAAGCCTTTTGACATTGGAAATATTATCTATGAGAATTTTGTATGCCTTGGCTATTTATGACTGATCACCTCACACCCTTCACATATTCATCCCGCCCTGGGTAAGGAGGTGATGCTGGCCAGCAGACAGGCACTGGGCAGATTTCTGTCCTTCTCCTCAGAGATAGTTCAGCATCTCAGATCAGTCATTTCACAGGTGACATTAGCTGGTAAAGGTCTCATATACTGAAAGGTTTGGTTAAAGTAACTTGCTCCAGGTTGCACAGAATCTCAAGTGGTTTTCCCAGTCACAGCCCAGAAGCCACTGGCCACAGCCACCTTCCACAAAAAGACCAAGGGGGGCCATTGAGATTAGAGATGTTATATGACTAGATGTTAAAAAGGCTGTTGTACACCCATTGGATTCAGTGTTACTGTTCTTATTTCCAGGTTATGTTTCTCTGGTGCCCGAGAAGGCCACTTGCCAAGCTTGCTTGCCATGATCCATGTCAAGAACTGCACACCCATCCCTGCCCTGCTCGTCTGTGTAAGTCTGACTGCTCCTGCTCTGCTGGCCTCTAACCTCCTTTTAGAAATACTGAATCACAGAGAGAAGAGTGGGAAAACTTATTCTTACCCCAAAGGAAGAGAAAGGAGCTGTCCTGAAGGCCTGCTGGTGGGTGCAGGCTGAGCAGCTCTGATAGCCCCAGAGAGGAGCAGCCTTCAGCCTCCAAAATCATCCCTCTTACTCCCTCCCAGCACTTAGAGGGCTTCCCTCACACCCAACTTGAGCTGCAATATAAGCCTATCACCCCTTGTCCTACCCAAAGCAAAGACAGAGACTGGTTTTTGAAACAGAGATACTTCATTTATGAATATATGAGCTCTAGTGATTAACTTTGTTCACTTTCCACACATGTCTGGAAATTTCCATGACCACTGCTAATCCCACTCAAGCAGAGCAGGTTTAGATCCCACCAGCAAAAGCAGAGACATGGTAGGTCCCAGGAAGAGGGCAAAGTGCTCTAAAAGTGCTCTAAATAAACAAAGCATCTTGTGAGGGATAATGGGGCAGTGCTCACAGGACCAGGGCTATTTATTTTCTGTGGGCCAAAAAAGCAAGTGGGGACAATGATTACAATAGCCCTGAATAAAGCCTCTGCTGAATAATCCATCAGGCAGACAAGAGGCCACCTACAAACATCAGAAACCAACAGGCCCAAATGTTTGGAGGGCTTGGGACTGTTCAGATTGCCAGTGTGCCCCTGCAGGAAGACTTCTCTGCCTTTTTATACAGCATAAATTATACTAATGACTTACAGAAGTTTTTCTTCAAAACAAAGAGCTTTATACAGTTTTACCAATAGTGAACGTGTGATGCATTTTACTGTGGCATAAAATATGCTGAAATTATTCCTCATGCTGTCATCCCTGACTACGTGGTCCAAGTGAGGGAATTCCCTGGATGGCATTTGCTTGAAACTTCGGCTACATCAACTGCTGCCAACTGCAGATTTGCCACTGATACCAAAACAGTGAGGGTTTGACCCCAGATGCACTAGGAAGGTGCACACTTATGTATCATCTGACTCTAAGAGTAATCCTGGCACAATACACCCAGACCGAATTTCACCCAAGAATCCTCCTACACATTCCATTTTTATGAGAAAGTACCCATCTAGCTGAGGCATTCCCTGGCTTTGTGCCTGACCACAAACATCTCACATGTTACCCATGCAGGGTTTTGGGGTAAAGTGCCCAAGATCTGCCCTGCCCCAAGCATCCAGAGAGCCCATCCTGCCAGGCAGCTCAGCTCTACTGGTGCCGGGGAAGCAGAACTCCTCTGTCCTTAAAAAGGCATCAGCTGAAGTAACATGTTGAGCTGCAGAAACTGTTTCACTGGGGAACAGCACTGACAGGAGCAGGCTGCCCAGGCACAATCAATCAGACATACACCAACCCCCGCTCTGCTGAAACCATCCCCTTGAGTTACCAACACTGCACATCCATTCATCATCCAAAGGCATTTTAATGCAGCACAGGGTATATCAAATGCTGTGAAGAAATATTAATTTCTTAACAAATAGAAATATAAAAATGTACTGTAGGCAGCTACAATAGCAAACTGGGTCAGACTTTAGGCAAACCTAATTAACACATCAGGTTCCTTTTTCCCTTCCAATGAATCCCACACCTAGCTCTTTGCATACAGAAAGGTTTCTTTGTACCCAGAGAAAAGCCTTTTTAACATGACCGGTCAGACCTACACTTTTACTAATCTTTTCAAAAACCAAGGGATCAAATTAGATATAGCATAAACAGAATGGGATTTTTTTTGCGAGACAGCAGGGAGCAGCAGACTCTCTCTCTCTCTGGCTGTGACCAGGTGATGGGGGGAGCAGCACCTCCTCAGCAGCCTCAAAGCAGCCAGGGATCACACCCATGCTGGGAGCAGATCTGACACATCAGTGTCACCTACACAGGAAATCTCACTGGTCCCAGCAGCATCACTGCAAAACCTGTTAGTGGCAGGAGAGGGTCGTGTGTGTCTGTGCAACACCCTGTGCTGGCCACAGGAAAGCAGGGGCCATATTACAGCACAACAGTACAAAACACTGTCCCTGTTGTGTATCTGTTTTGGGATCAGACTGCTGGAGGTGTTGAAATCCCTCAGCCTGCCAAGCCAGCAAGGCTTTGAACAGAGGGACCAAAGGGTTGTTTGGTTGCAGTGGAGCATAACTCCTGCTGCCAGTGGTGCTGAAGCCCTCCCTCCCGAGAGGACTTTGCTGTTGAAACAGCTAATTAAAATAAAGGAATATAAGCAAAAAGAGAGCCTGGAATAATACAGTCTCAAATCCTGAGTGCTACATGGAGAGATCTAGATGTTTAGTTTCCTCAGGCTCTCGCCACCAGCAGACAAGGTTTGTAGGACCCATGGTGCAGGCAGGGGCTCAACTCCTTGGGTATTGGAGGGGAAGGGGTGTGGGACATGAGGAGCAACCCCTTGGCCCTCGAGCCAGCTCTAGTGTCTCTACAGAACTATGCAGAAATACAGCATGAACAAGCAAGACTAGGCATGGAAATGTCCCCATCTCCCTGCCAATAATGCTCAAAAGATTAATGATGCTGATCGTCCACAGCATGAGATGTGGGCTGGCAGGGGGAAAGGGCAAAGCTCTTATTCTTTATAATATACAGCTAACCTGCAACAATGCACTGCACTGACCACAACACATCAGTCTGCAAGAAATCTTTCTTTTATCACAAGTCCCCACCATAACGTTCAAGAGCTTTTAAAATAACATGCAACAGAAATGGGTGAATGGGGCCATGGGGAGCTCTGCCAGCCCTGCCTTCCTAGCCATGGGCAGCAGAGCCACCTCTGCCAGCACCCCAGGGTATTTATAAACAGACCTGCTGGTCTCAGACTTTGGCATGCTCCAGATAACCCCAAACCCCCATTCAGCCCCAGGCACAGCTCAGGAATAACTCATCAAATTGCAGAAGGGATCAAATGCCCAGCAGGGGCCATAAACAAAAGTTTAGCTGCTTTTATGGGTTCTTTGCTTGGTTTTACAGCTTTTAAGCTCATTTTTCAGTAATGATCCAAGTAAGACAATGCTTCTCTCTTTGCAGTGTTTGGCCACTCTTATCATCATGCTGGTTGGAGACACATACACACTAATCAACTACGTGTCATTTATTAACTACCTCTGCTATGGAGTGACAATTATAGGCCTGATCGTGTTACGCTGGAAGAAGCCCAAAATCTTCAGACCTATCAAGGTGACAATGTTAAAGCTAAATCTCGTGGTTACCATAGCAGTACAGAGAGCAGGACAGGCACACCAAGCCCTCCATCCTCTCATTTTGAAGAACAGTTTTGTTGGTTTTTTTTGATGTAGCGGTAACACTATAAGGTCCCAAAACATGTCCCAAAGTGCTGTCAGTATAAAAACAGAATACACAAGCAGACCCCTTGTAAACTTGCTGGGATGGGCAGAAAGGATGACTGGAAAGTGGAGGGAAGAGGGGCACAACCCAGGGTGGGGTCCTGAGGCTGCAGCACTGCCCACAGCCCCCGTGGCCAGTCGGCCACTGCTGGTGCTCTGCACAGTTGTGCTCTGCTCTGCTCTCTCCTGGCAGGTGAACCTCCTAATCCCCATCACCTACCTGGCGTTTTGGGCATTTCTGCTGATCTTCAGCTTATACTCTGAGCCAATTGTCTGTGGAGTTGGACTCATCATCATTTTAACTGGAGTGCCAGTGTTTTTTCTTGGAATCTACTGGAGAAATAAACCAAAGTGTGTAAATAAGCTAATAGGTAAGGCAGCACCGCGCTCCTGGGGCCACTGGTTGTCCATGGCTCCACAGGGATCTGCTTAACCTCTGATGGATGCATCAGTACTGGAACAACCCAGAATCACCTGATTCTGGGATGCGAGTCCAACCATCGCCCTGAGCAGTCCCTGGGCACAAAGCATCTCTGGCTTCAGTGGCATTTTGGGGATCAGACAGCACTTGCCTTTGAGCGACTGCTTCTTTTGTTCCTGGGCACATTTGCCTCCTTCCATGGCTCTGGGCATCTCCCCACCCTCAGCTCACTCACAGCAGCTTGTCCCAGGGCAGATGCACAGGGGTATAATTTTAAGCATATGAAGATTAAATGAATAAATGGCCAAGAGTTTTGCCTTCGTCCTGTCACTGTGGCACCAGCAAGTCATGCTGCACAAGCCCCACATGGCACAATGCATTATTTACAAATAATAAAGATAAGAAAGCCTTACTTATGTAAAATTAAAACTGCACCCAATTCTTCTATTTTATTTGTCTGGCTTTTAATTGTTTTGCTCTGAGGATGCACTATGGGAGGCTGCAGGCTCCTTTTCACATTGCATGGTCCCAGCACCATGCTTCTGTTTAGAAGTGTTAAGGATCCCAGTTAACCACCCATGTGTTTGCTCTTCACAGAGTCCTTGACGTTCTGGGGACAGAAGCTGTGTTTTGTGGTCTACCCCCAGGGGGGAGCTGCCGAGGAGGAGGAGACGCCCTCAGCCCGCTCTCTGGGACCAGCAGGAGAGACCACAGCAAAGAAATAACAATGCAGCCTCTGGGGCTGAAGTGGCTTCTTGTTTACATGCTGATTTTTGCAAAAAGTTTTTCTGTAAAAAAAAGAAAAAAAAAAAAAAGGAAAAAAAAAAGAAAAAAAAGTTTTAGTGCTCCTATAGTGAAGACCAGAAAATGAGCTACATCCTTTATGATATCTGTAGCTTTTAGGTTTCTGTAAAAAAAAAAAAAAAAAAAAAAAAAAAAGGAAAAAATAGAAAAAATAGGGGGAAAAAAATATTGGTTTGTTCACTGTTTTTTTCTGGCACTGTACTTGCTCAGCAAGGGAAAGCAGCACAGATACAGCTCTGAAATATCTGAAACACTGGCTTCAGCTGCCATGAGGGTTGACCAGACACAAACATTGAGGCATTTCAGAAGTACGGCAGCTACCAAGACAAAATCAAAGTGCAGAAATCAAGAAAAATTAGACTCTCTGACATCCATACCAGCAGAAAAATTCTGGGTGGGTGAATCTGCACGTGACACATGAGGTTTCAAAGTTACAACCCAAAAGATGGTCCTTGTACACACCTGCCAGAGCAAAACGCCCCTCGCCGGGGCAGGGTCATTGCACCAACCACCAACCAGCCTGGGCTGACCTCAGGGTAAAGGTACAAAACCAACAGGCTGCTTGACTACTCAGACATCATTTGGTGACACAGAGGAAAAAAAACCATACAGAAGTTGAGAACAAATCATGAGTCTCTCACTTCTGAAGCATTTTTGCAAAGGCAAAGTTGGGTTTCTGTGTGCCAGGTGGGGATGGAGCTCATTCACTGACCAGGAGCTCTGGAATGAAACTCAGCACCACCCAGGTGACAAGAGACAGGGAAGGGTTTTCAGTGGGCTCAGCAGTGGGATCTTGGGGAAACAGTGGAACCAAGCCCAACATTTCTCCTTTTTCTTGAGGTATCAGATGATGTCACACATTGCTTCAGAGACAAATTCCCATTTCAACTATGCTCAGCCAAGTAGCAAGCCTAAATCGTTCTCACATCAGATGCTCTCTAGAAAGTGTTTTGCATATTTTATTTGTGGCAAACCCTAGAAAAAAATCTAGTCGTGTATTTAATTAATATATAGAGATTTGCTGCAGTAGCAATATGGCCACTTTCACACCAAAGAATCTTTTGAAAATGCAAAATGTGAGAACAGCTTTTAGCAATATTTTGAATTGCAATTCTTTTGCAACTTTTGAAAACAAAAACTATCATGCTCAGTAGCCTTGGTAACAGCCAATTTTAAAAGCATCTTCCCATGTGTCACAGGCCCTGGTACAAAAATGAAGGATTTGTTATCTCTTAGATTATCAAGTACAACACACACTCTACAAAGATTTGAGAACAGACTTAAAATGAGGAGCAAGTTCAAGGAATCTATCTTTCCACCACAATACATTATTCAGAAGCATTTTTATTTTTAAATACCTACCTATCTCTCACTGAACTTCCAGATGGTAGACACTAAAAAGAAACAGAACTTATACTCTTCTCTTTGTATAAAGCTGCTAATCATAAGAGATTAAAATATGTATTTAGCTAAAGAAAAAGGCGTGTTCTGTGTGTACATATGCACACATGAAAAGAGACATTCCATATTCTAAAAAATGTTATGACTACATAAAGTTTGCTAATGAAAATCATATATATTCAGCTTGGGTTTGGTTTTTTTGTTTGTTTGTTTGTTTTTTAAATCACAGCACACCTCCCTTATTTCTACAGGCAAAGAAGCACCTGAGTATTTAACCCATGTCAGAGGCTCTTGTGGTTGAGTCTTAATTTCCATGGTTCAAAATCCACTTTCTGTGGTATAATTTCCAACAGATTAATTTTTTTCAATAACCTCATTATCTAGTGAGAAAATTAAATGCATTATAGCACCAGCAATAATGATTGTTTTCAGAACTACTATGATTTAGTGTGGTTTTATTTTGTTTGTAAATAATTAAGTTATGGAAATCAGCCACCATGGAAACTTTGCAGGTCTTGAGAAAACAAGTCTCTATGGTAATGAGAAAGGTAGTAGTAGTAAGAGTAATAACAACAACAACAGCAACAACAGCAATAATAATAATAATGTGCTGTAACTGCTACCAAGGCCTTTCCTTGGCTGTTGTTTAATGAAATCAAAAGCAAAATTAAAGGACCAATTGTCTCATTGTCATTAAACGGGTTTGGTTCAAATTTCTCCTGATTATCCTGCCATGCTTCAAAATAATCAACATCTGGCCTTAAATGAGAAGGCTGAATTTAAAACAGGATAGTTAAGTAGAGCTCATCTTCAAATTACATACCAAGCCTAAAAAGCTATCCCATGATGTCTTATTTCATTTTCAGGAACTGCTTCATCTGTGCTCCCAATATTATGTGTATTATTTTTCAAAGACTTTGCAAAAGCAGGTTTCTAATGTGTACAGTTTCTAACTAGAAAGATAAACTCATATGCAAAAGAAGTTTAAACGAAGCTTTAAAAGCAATGCAATATTATATAGGAATATATAATATATGCTATTACATTTATGTAGCATATAATATTAGAGGCTATAATGCAAAAAAAATACTCCACGCTGTTTATTCTTTTAGCATGGACAGTAATACAGGATTCAGAGAACTTCGGAGGGCAAACAAAATAATGCAAGTATTGACAAGAGAATCACCTGCAATTTACAGCCTGCAAAGTCCATGAAGGATGTACTGGATTATTCTTACCTGCATTATCACAATATGAAGAGCAGCAACAGATGAGGATGTCACTGTGCCATGCATCCTGCAAACCAGAGCTGGGGCAGAGGCCCTCTGACAGAGCAGGTGCCATTCCTCAGGAAACAGAAGCTGGGGGGCACCAGGGCAAACACAGGGAGAATGAGGCAGAGCTTCTGCTGCTGGCCCATCTGAACTCAAGTTTTTTCATCAACTTAATAAGAAATTGGTTGCTTTCAGTTCACATTACTATTTAACCCAGAAGAACTTAATCTCAGCAGAGTCAAGGAACGAGACTCCTATGAGGCCAGAGCTTTCCTCCAACTCAGAAAGGATTCATGAGTCACTGTGTATTTTAAATTACATTTGAGTTGGCAGCATCTTCACAAAAAATGTATCCAAAAAATATGCAGAAAAGATTTCATTAGCTACACTCAATTGCTTCTGAAAGCATAACCCTGACTCAGCCTTTGACCATGGGAGGAGAGATGGTGGCTCCAGAAAAGCCACCACCAGAGTCGGGTGAGGAGCTGGGGTCAGCTGGGAAGTCCAGCACAGCTCACTGCTTTCCTGTGGACAAAGCTAATGCTGGGAAAGCAAACGTGCCTGCCCATGCCAACGAGCTGAAGCTACATAAAATGACTCATCTTTGAAGGGAAAGCAAACAAACAAACAAACAACCCCCAGGGAATGTGCTGTCCCACTCTTCATTTTCAGAGACCTTTGTCAAGGTATTTCTCATGTTTCAACTCCCTTATTTGTGAATTCCTGAAACCTTGAAAACCAACCCTGTTTCCATTCTAGCCCCTTTGCACCAAGCACCAAATGACAGGAAGTCAGTCTTTACCCAGAGGCTGAGGAGTTTTAAGAGATATACTGAAGTGCATGTCACAAATAAAAATTTAAAAAAAAAAATTTAAAATATAGTGCACCTTGCTGGAATCCATCTTTTTCTAAATCTTCATAGTTCAGGTGTGTGTGCCCTGTCTCAGCACTTGACCTGGCTCCATTTGTAAACGCAGACAAAGCCTCCTTGGCTTTCTAAACCTCTCCTCATCATTCCTGGACACTTCTCACCAGTGTTCCAACTTCAGTGAGAAAATTTTGCACTTGGATACATGAAAAAGGAAAATCCAAAGAAAAGGATTAGAAAATGGCCACAAGATGCCAAGAGGCCAAAAAGAAATTTATCTTAAAGTCCTAAGGTGAGAGAGAGTGATAGAAAGGAGACCTAGGTGGCATCACAAGGCAGGAAACAAAATTAAGAGGGAACAAAACATAAACCTCTACCACTTGCATCAGCCTTGGTCATCATGTAACCCCTGTAGCCAGGAACACAAGAGACAGAATCAGAAAGGGGAGGATGGCTTATTGAACAGTTTGCCAGGGTAACAGACTGACAAGAGACAGGGACAAAGTTTGCCCTGTTCAGGTCATGGGCAGATTGCCATTTGCACTGGGTTTTTAATCCGAACATCTGCCTGGGAGATTAAAACTCAGTTTCTTGCAAAGACAAAAAAACCCAAAGCAAGTAAAAGCAGTTCTTCTCCCTGTTGGAGAAAAACCTGATTAAAAAATAGTAATTCCCTAATTCCCTTTTCAAGCTAGCTCCTTGGTTTGCCATACGCCATATCTGTTGGCCTGGATGGGCTGACAACAAATTCTGCTGCAAGTGCAAAGGTATCATTTATTAGTCCATTTCCATTTTATGGAACCTCACTTACATTAGGATATGGTTTGCAGTGTTCCTGCTTCTGTCACTATCATAGCAGCTGAATCATCACTTCAAGAGAAAGCAAAGCAAACACTCACTCTACTAGGTTAGAAGGTATTATCCCTCTGCATCAAGCTGTATCCTCCCATCCTTCATGGCTACAGATAAATCTGGACAACCAGAGTCTATCCAATTCTCTCAGTGCAAATAAAAATTTCCAAGCCTCTCGAGTAAATCTCTCTCAACATAGAATAACTTGACCTCCACCTTCTACTCAAAAACAGCAGGACAGAGCCCTCCAAAAAGCCTGAGAAGGGGAAATGTCAGCAAAACAAGCACTGCCCTCACTGATGGGAAGGAGCTGCAGTTCAGAAATTATTATTGTTTTAAACTACCTGAAGTGCCACACGCTTGAGAGCTTCATTACCTGGGCTATATGGATACATGCATTTTAAAGGCAGCTATATACAACACTGAGTTACTAATGGAAAGATTTCACATGTACTAAAAAAGTGATGCATCTCCACGGTTTCAGCTACTAGAAAAAGCAGATAATTAAAAACAAAACAAAACAAAACAAAACAAAGCCCACCCAAACAAAAAAAAAACCGAATAAAGTCTACATATTCATGTCAATGTATTGAGCCATGCATTGGTATATACAAGGTCATACAAAGGAGTACAATTTAGACACACTTGAACTTTGTTGTTAAGAGTGACAGTCAGAAACCCATAGACTCTGGGCACATGAAATTTTATTAAAAATTAAGAGATCCAAAGCATGAGCAGAGTATTATGATGCCCAGCATCTTACTCACTTAGTATCACTGTCCAGGAACCAGCAGACATGGCAACCATGAAGCCATCCCTGAACTATATAACTGTACATATTTTACTGTAAAAATTGTATATCTCAATGAATATATACAACATGTAAATAAAAATTAAAAAACAAGAACAAAAGAAAAAATCCAAATAGGAGAACAGAAAAGAAAACCAGGTACAGTTAAGGAATGTTACAGAATCATAAACAAGCTGGAAGGTGTCAGAACTCCGAACAGAAATATAGCTCATGTTTTCATAGCAGTAAGAGAAACCCTATAGGCATTGCTTTTTTCCTTAATCCTACCTATGATCTTGCATTCTTCTTAAAACACTGTAGGTATTCTCTCTTCAGAAATGTTTTAGGGAGGGTTTTTTTCTTAAGATACAGAGCTCTCCTGTTTTAAGCAGTCAAACAAACAAAAAACAGAACTAGCTTACATATTTTGTTTCTCTTCTGTCTACAAAATTCTTCAAGGAGTGCAGAAAAGAATTATTAAAATAACAAGAAATTAACATGTTAGCTGATAACCTTAGTGTGATTAGTAATTCAAATGTGATGCTTTCCACTAAGCAAACAAATGTAACAACCAAACTTTCCTGTTCACATCTGGCATAGTAGCAGTTTCCCTGGTTTTGGGGTTTTTTTTGTTTGGTAGGTTTGGGTTTTGTTTTTTTTTTCTTTCTTTCTTTCTTTCTTGTGGCATCTGTTTGTTTTGTGTTGTTTTTAATTTTACAAAGCTCTGAATACAAGGAGGCAGCTTACATGAAACAGAACTTAGGTGTCTTTGAGGACATTAACATGACCTGAAGGAAGGGCAGACATGGAATAAGGCAGACTTTGTGGTTTCTTCAGGTATTAACATTCCAGGACACTGCAATGCACTTATTTGTGCTCAAAGTGCAGACAGAAATTTCTTCTGCAAAATTAACAGTATATTTGTGACCATCCCCTCCGAGGAATGAGCTAGGGGAGCTGAGAGAATATTGTCTTGCAGACCACTAAAGTTAGGTGCTCACAAAGAGCACCAGACTTGTGTAGCTTGATGCATGGTTATAAACTCCTGCAGTGAGAGGTGTGAACATCTCCATACACTTCAAGCAGTGAATTTTCATTAGACTGGATGGTTAAAGTTTCTAAAAAATAAAACCTTCTCTGTGAAACTTCCACTGAGTTACCAAGTGGATGAGTACACAAAATGAGAAATTATGAAGTTCCACATCTTAAAATAAAATACAGTGCTAGCTGTTCAGGGTTATTCTCAAATATGGCAGTATTCTGAAGTACATATTTCAACTTTAAGAGCCTTACAGTGGTGTTAGTTTAAGACATAAGATGATCAACATTTTATTATAGAAATAAATTTCTGTAACAGAATTAAATACACACTTATTTCTAAGGTCCTTCACATCTGCACAACATTGACCTTAAAATATAATCTCCCTCTCAATTACAATTAACTACTTTACACATAGAATTCTATGCATTTAAAATTACCTGTAGGCAAAAGAAAAATTTAAAAAATAGACTTAAGCAAGTAGGTGCAAACTACTTAGATGCAAACAACCCTGACAGTGTAATAACTACAGTACATGGCCTTCCAAAGGTGGAATGTACCAAAAATGTTTTCAAATGCTAAAAAAACAAGACCCCTTTCGAAACTACATTTCCCATGATGAAATTAATTCTAACCACAAAAGCACTTGGAAAAAACAAAAAAAGGGAGCAGTATTTAGTTTACGTAACTATGACTCTTACTTTTTACAAATTTTGCCACAAGTCCTTCCTGCTATTAATGCCCTTAAGTAGCTTGAATCTTCTGTCTCTGGAATGCAGTATGAAGCCAGTTTGCAACTGAAGAGAAAAAAAGAAAAATCAATCACTTCAATTTAATTCTTTCATGTTACACTTCAGTAAAGCCAAACTCCTATTCCTTGTTCTTTCTAAGGCTCTCCCAAGGGAGTCCTAGTAAAAGAATCAGGGCGTTTAACATAAAAACATCTTTGATACTTTGATGTCAACTTTACTGCCCACTGCAAAAGCCTGCTTGCCTCCACAGCCAGGAGGGTCCTGTGGACAGCCAAGCCCAGGTCCACCAATGCCAAAGTCCACCTCAATTTTAACATGAGTTCAGTTATTAATTTTGGGCAACTTGAAATCCTAAAGCAATAAACAGGCTTCAGAGCACTCAGGTATTTTGCAGAGCAACAGCATTAAGTTCCTTGTCATTTCCTATTTAAGCATCTTAGTTTGTCACTGTGTGTCACAGAGGAATTGAAGCAGAGCTTGCTAGAATGGGGCAGGGGTCCCAGCCAGCACCACAACCATCACACTGGGGACAAGATATCACAGAGTAATGTTCTGTCATTGTGCACCAAGTCACTCCTGTGCAAGCAATGTCAACTTTCTTCCAGGTAAGTAACTTGCTTGCTTTCAGTTAAATTCTAAAACCCAAAAAGGCATCAATTTACATTTCAATATTGTACAATCCACACAGAGCAAAAGAATGAGCAATTTCTATAAGGAGGAAGCTAAAGGATTTTATGTAAGTATTTGTAATCAAAATCAAATTTAAATTCAAGTATGACATCTAAAAAGACAAAAATGTTGTTTCTAGGTTAGTACTCATAGTTACAGTGACTGGTGCCTGCCTCAGGTTCCAACAGAGTTCTCTCTGGTTTCTTTAAGACCACCTGAAAAGCAAAGAAACACAAATTCCCTGAATGCAGAGTAAGTAAATGCACAGAAGACGGAGATGCCTCTAACCTGCAGCAACACATTCTTGCTCTCCAAGCCCCTGACATCACATACTGGCCTACTTCTGCCCCACAGGAGTTTCAGGAATAGCAATGAAGACAAAAACTTGTCCCATTTAGTCTTGTACTGTACTCCCTGTGGGATTAAAGCACACTGGTTTTAAGAGACAAAGTTGAGAGCATAGACATACCACCTGTCATCAAAGTGCACTATCATATAAACAATTAAGTTACAAAATTTACAGGGCCAAACCAAAAATTTTTATTAGCAAACAAGTAAAGATTCATCATCACTGGTATTGATTTCAGAGAGAGGAGTAGAGGACTCTAACATTGGCACTTCCACAGAATGGCAACAAGCTGCATGAATACCCAAAGGCTCCTCCTGGTATGAGTTAGGGCAACGTTGGTTTTGTCCATCCACTTGGACATGAACATTCATAGAGCTGTCTGAATAAGCAGACTCCCACTTTTTTAAGGGTAACCCACATGGCTCTTCACTCAGCGAATGACTTCTACTTAAAGTACTTTCCTCTGGCACAGTCCTCCTGGATGCTGACCCTCCATGGATCGTTTCTGTAACACTTTCAGATAAAGGATCTCTGAAAGCCTTTCCTGAATTCACTTTACTGGCCTGCTTAAGCTCATTGCCAGATGTCTCAGCACCTGAAGACTTATCAGCCTGTTCAGCCTCAGGCTCTGTGTGTGCTGCTGTGCAAGTACTGGGTAAGACATTTGAAGGTGATGGCTCTGTGACTTCAGTCTCTGGCTGCAAGCTGCTACATACAGCTTCTTGTAGGCCGCTGGCTTGGCCATTTGGCTCTAAATTAGGTCCTTCAGGGGAAGGTGGAGGACTCCGAGTAGTCCCATCAGCACGGTTGATGATCCCATCACCCAGAGTAGTCTGTGATGTGCGAGCAGGCGTCAGGAGTGGGATCTGCCCTCTCACCCGAGGTCTGTGGAAGAGTCTGTTCCAGAGCCGCCCCAAGCGCCGCCGTGACGAGCTCCGTCTTGACGAGTGTCGCCTCATCTGCCTCCTCATGGCTGTGCGAATGTTCTGCAGCACAGAAGCCTGCAACACAGACATAACTATGACTTCACATCCAAAACACTTCTGCTAAACCCTGTTCTTTCCACTAATACCTCCACCTGATCAGAATTCTCAGACTTGATTCCTGCACTTCCTTGTTAAATACCGATTTTCCACTGAACTATTTAAGAATACCAAAGGCAGTTCTGCCTGTGGCAAAGACTCCCTTACAGTGTTCTGTTTATGAGTTTAAGCTGTGTCTAGCCAGAAAGATGCTCCACCCATGCAATAGACCACCACTAAAGAAGCAGGCTGCAGATCACCAAGTTCTCTATCAGAAGCAATAGCAGTGGACCCTCAAAAGCTGATGACACCAGCAGAGAACAAGGACCAAAGCAAATTGCTTCTCCCCTTGAGTAACAAAATGCAAGAGCTTTATCACACAAAGAGCCATATCACAGCTGGATGTTTCTGACAGGGCACTGGGGATTTTTGAGAACTCAGCAATGAAATATAAGAATGACTTAATGGCTTCCCAGTGTAATGTACTTAGAAATGAAAAATAATCCCAGAATTTCAAAAAAATACTGCTAGAGACCTTGCTTTCTTATCGCTTTGTGCACATTTACAGTTTTAACTTGAAAAGCCTTTTTTCTATTTACTTTCTGACCTTTCTCTGTCTCTGTTCATTCTATCTTGATGTACAGCAGAACAGCATGTGCTTATCTCACTGCTGTTCCCTAGCAAACACATTTAATGTGTTCAAAACTACCCACAGCACCAAGATGCATAATTGTGGATCTTCAGCTCTAAGGCAAATACACACTTTTTTATATGACTTCCATATAATTAGCATAGCTACTGAAAGAACACAGTTCCAGATTGAATCTAATTTATAGCAGTTGGGATGCTGGTAGGTTTTCTGGTGCTTGTGTGTCCATACTTGTGATGCATTGTACACAGGGAAGTCTTCAACTGGGGGGATAAGTCCTTGTGCAATCAGCTGCCCGTAGGAAGGTGGAGCTTCCCGACGCACAAACTCTGCCTCGAGTCGTGTCATCTGCGTCTCAAATGCTCTGGAAACAGAACCAAGAGGGAAAAGATGGAAGAGAAGTAACAGACAGTTTGTCCTGCCACCCTCACATTAATCTATAAAAGCAGTGTAGAGGACTTATAGCTAGCAGCAAAAACGCAAACTTTCAACTAGGTTCTGTGAAAATCTTACCAGGATACTAAAATGAACAAAAGGAATAAGATTACAGGGCGTAAGTACCAGTGAATCAAATCAGCCAACTCTTCCCTGCAGTCCCAGGTTGGACTCCATGGCAATGCTGCCATTGCAATTGCCCATCTTACCCCAGGAACAGAGGTAACTTGTTCAGCAAGAGCCTAAAGGTTATTTTTGGAAAAGACGAACATTAAGAACTGGAAACAATCACACATCAGGGGCAGCTTCCAGCTGTAGAGAGCTTTGGCTGTCCTGCCAGAATCGAGGCACTGAGGTTAGCAACATAGCACAGCAGCTGTTTTCCAGCTCCTTAATCATGCAGATTTGATCAGGAGGGAACATAAAGCACACTGTGCAGAAAACACAAACCCTGCCAGCAGCACGGCACAGACCTGGCGTGTATGACATGAGATGGGCTTCAGAAAGTCCCTTACAACCCTCTGCCAAAAGGCAGAACCATGCTTGCACAAACATACAAAGGCACAAAAACACGTACACCATGCCTACAGCAAGGCATAAAGGACCAGGGGAAGGGGGTACATCTCACGCTGACGGGAACAGCAGAGGTGAAACTGCCCAGGACAGTACCGACCACTACAGGACGCTGCATTTAGTACACAGAGTACTGGAGTATCGGGGGAGGGACTGGGGGTTATTCAGTTCAGGCTCAGTGAAGATTTCACTGTAACAGTTCAGCATTCAGTTTTTGGCCAAGGGCAAGGGGTTTGTCACATGGGGAGGATAAGGGAGAGGAAACTGCTTGAAGTAGTTTTTTAAGTTAGATGGGGGTTCTGCCAGGCTGCATAATAAATATGTATTTCTCACAGATCACAGAAGAGTTGACATTCCCCTCACAACTTCTGAAATTCTTTACTACTGTGCTCTAAACGTAGCACTATTTAACTGTCACCAATTCCTTGGATTGCTTTCACACTACTTCCCCAATTCTCTGTTTAACAATCAACTTTTTCCCTTTAACAAAAAGGAAAAAAAAAGCAGAATAAAAGGAAGATGCTTACCTGTATTCCCTGGTCCTCAGAGAATATAATTTAAATGCACAACCCAGTGCTATCACCAGCAGCAAGCCACACACGAGACTGCCAATCAGAGCAGCTGTGATGACCTTTCTGGGAACGATCACCAGGCAGTTATGTTCATCACTTCCATCCTGGCAGTCCTCTTGGCCGTCGCAGCGCCAGGTCTCAAAGATGCACAGATTTGTACCACAATGGAAGTTTCCTGGCTGGCAAGTGAAGCAGTTTTTTTCATCCGAGCCATCTGGGCAGTTCTTTTGGTTATTACAGCGGTCAAGTATTGAGTAACAAAGCCCACTGTTTCCCTCACATGGGTATTCATTCTTCTGGCAAGCAGGACAGTTCTCTTCATCCTTGCCATTTGGACAGTGCCACCAGCCATCACAATGCTGCTTATCTGTGAAACACTCCTCATCACTTCCACAAGGGTGTTCCCAAGGAAGGCAATAGCCTTTCACCTGATAGGTTGCATTGAACCCATGGCCAGTGCTCTTGGAATGGGCATGATATGAGACAGTGAGCTGGCCCTTTGATGACTCCACGCTTACCGAGTGCCTGTTGTTGTGGTATGAAAACGTTTGCATTAATTTATCACTTCTCTCCCCGATGCCATCATACACCTTGACATAGTCATTGTAGCCTAACTGCAAATCAAGCTGCAACAGAACATGTCGATTATCTTGTGTGTCCACATACCACGTGCAACGAAGGTCTGATCTGCTGTGATCACCACGGAATAAGTCTGGGGAAGCAAAAGATCCATAAAAATTACCCAGCCTTTTGCCACAGGAAAGATCAGGACAATTATCTTCGTCTGAACCATCACTGCAGTCTTTAACTGAATTACATCTCAGCTCGTTCAACAAGCACTTGGTGGAGTGGGCTGCACTGCACTGGAACATTCCTGAGGGGCAGATGCTGGACGGAGGGTCTGTTGGAGGAAGAGTGCAGTTTCTCTCATCCGAATTATCACCACACTCATCCATGGAATTACACTTCCAAGTACTGGGAATACACTTTCCATTTGCACAATGGAATTCATCTGACTGGCACACAGCCTGACCTATCTTTCCTGTGAAAGAAGGCAAGGAGAAAAAAGTCAGTATCAAAATTTTTGGAACCATCTGATGTCACTTTTTAACATCTACTACCCTGCAGGTCACAAGTCGGGAATACTGTTAAAAAGCTGAGTGGAAATGGTATCAGAGTTAACACACTAAAACTTTACACTCAGCAAGACTGGCCCAAGGCTCCTGTCAACAAAAATTACTACCATCTTCAAGTGTTGCCAGAGAGAGTGTAATTGAAGCCAACAAAACTGTAAGGTTTTACCTCTAATATAAGAAAGGCGAAATCCCTGAGCCTGTCCTGAGCTTGCTGCATCTGAGTGAAAAAATATCCAAACGTGGTCCCTTGCAGAGATGAAAGAGGGAGGTATGGAAGACCCACACACTTTGTACTCCTCTCTCTTGGAAGAGGGGCCAATCATCAACCAGTCTACTGCACACTTCTGAGAGTCTTCCAAATCAAAGTTCTTAAAACTGTTAGGAACAAAAGAAAACAAAAGTTACAAGGAGGTTGTGTACCTGGAACAAGGCCAAACAGAGAAAACATTCTGTAACAGTTGACTTTCTGCACCAAGCAGTGCTGACACGAAGAGATCACATTCAGAGATGATGAAACACCTACAGTACCTTTAGTACCTATAAACAGAGCGCTCAAGATTCCACCAGTTTGGAAAAGCACCCCTCTCACATGCATAAACAGCATGCCAAGTAGCTCCAAGAGCTGGAAGGATTATTCCTCTTTTACTCAGAGTTCTTAAACAAAACTACTTCCTGACATACAGATGAGTAAAAGCAAAATTCCAGAATACACTATACAGAAGGTAGATGAATTTCAACAGTCTTTCCCAATGTCAAAAGCCATGGAACTATGAGATGACAGGGAGACTACAGTCTTAGAAATATAATGATTGGGACCAGTAAAAAGAGCCCTAAGGTGAGACAAAAACCAGCTCTTCAAGATATGGAATAGGCAGGGAGAGGGCAAGAGGAGGACTGCAAGGGGTGGCAATTGAACCTGAAATCTAATGCTGTTGTTTTTTAGTTCAAGGATAAAATTATACCCTTTCTGGAAACACATATAACTTTTTACAGATAAACTTCCAGCCCTTCTGCTAACCCAAGCCCACTGACAATCCAATAGTAGCTTACCTAGTACAAAGAGGTGCCCCAACTTTTTGCAGAACACTGAACACTACCAGATAATGCTCCCCAACCTGTAGCTCAGGAACCACACAGCTTATTTGTTCAGCCTGATGAAACAGATTACATTTGCATCCAGTAATTTGCAATGACAAGAGGACTGCACAGGCAAGAATCCTCACTAGGAAAAGGCACTTTGTTCAGAACACTTAGAAATTAATTTTGGTCCTCTTTCACATAACTCTGATACACAACAAATACCTACACAAAAGCAACCTGACCTAGCTGAAGATGTCCCTGCAGACTGCAAGGGGGCTGGACCAGATGAGCTTTAAAGGCTCAAACTCAAACCATTCTGTGATTCTAGGAAAGGCTGAAAAGCTGCTATGAAATACAGACCTCCTTCCACAAAGAGATTTTTTTCACAAACATAAAAGATGAATTCCTTGAAAAAGATAAACGGGAATACAATTTTCTATTATCACTGTGTATTTACAAAAGGCTCTCAACGCTTGCCAGATCTTGCCACTTGAAGGTGAAAGGGAAAGAGAAGCAACAACGTAACATTCATTTAGGCAGGAGAGACCCAGCCTACACCGTCACAGGTGCCTGGGAGTCTCAAACATCACTGAATAAAGTTTCTCTGAAATATCTGTATTTCGGCTCTGATGTATCTGTTCCAGTTCTGATATTAAGTTTAATATAAAATAGATAACCATGGCAGTTCCCAAATTTTTTCTTCTTAGGGCAAAAGCAAAGTCAAAGAAACTATATTCCACCTCATGCAAACTAATCAATAGACATTTTGAAAAAAAATTTCATGGGTTAAGTTATACAGTCTCCAATGAAAGCCAATTTTTCCCCATTTATATTGATGATTTTTATTTAAGACCAAAAGCATGTTATATACAAACAAGCCATCAACCAACCTCAGCACAAAAAATACTCTTTGGTAATGAAATACAAAACAAGACCCATATACATGCGTGGGTATATAAATGCATAACATTGGGGTTTGCTTTCTAATGCATTTGGAATAACTCAATTTTGTTTAAGAGGTTTCTGCCATACTAATCTGACATTAAATGGCCCACTGATTCATTTTACCTAAGAGTCCTGAACAGTGCATTCAAACTCTGCTACTTCACTTCTTTCATCATCTATAATTAGATCTGGTGCTGCTGCTGTGACAGTCTTCTGGAGAATAATTTAATCCTTCTACCCACAACATACAGCACGGGGACATTTACTTATTCCATTGAATTTTCTCAAACTGGAATGCAAATTTTTCTGTCAAAAGGATTTGCTCAGTGGCTGGGTGACTGACAGTATGCAGTGGAAATATGGGACAGAGTCTTGGGCTCCAGCTGCTTGTAGGACTCACAATCTGGCAAAGTACTGAGTGAAGGCTGTAGGTACAGTTCTTGGAGGAGATCTCAAGTCCTTTATATCCAAAACCCACCACTAACACAGAACATCCCTCAAAGTGCTTTGTCCTGTAGACTGTTCTCAAAACAGCTGTGATCTCAGGAATAGAGGAAATGTGTGTAGAAGATCAAAAAGATCAAAATTATGAGACCGAATTTTGCAAGTTTGGATCCTACTGAAAGATGCTATTCAAAAGCACTAACCCCAGTTATCTTGATTTTGGAATGATTCTTCCACAGCTAATTCCTTTTTAAAACTGCCTTAATTGTATTTAAAAAGAAGTACAAGAAGAGTTTATCAAATATCGGAAGCACTCAAATTCTGAGGATCAGAACAACTCAAAGTGAACCGACAAATGCAGCACTAAATCCGCTTTTATACCTTCCTGCAGAAAAAAGTGAAATAATCTGATATTTTGTCAGTGGTATGATACTGAAACAAGAAGCAGGACCACAGGAGATAACAGAAAATTACAGGATTGCTCATGAATCAGATCTTGCTTGTGAAATTAAGTGAAGGAACAGTAGACTACGATTATATTTTCCTATTAAGTGTTACATATTTGTGTGCTGCTGGAAAGAACTTTGTTAAATCCACTTTTCCTAAATACATACAGACACTGAAAATACGAAAAAAGTGCTACCTGCAAAACTAATGGTTAGCAGAAGAGATTTTTTTTGCCATCTGCACTGAAAGAAATAGTACCAGCCTTAAAGAAAAAATTACTTCCTAAAACCCTCTTAGTAATTTAAGCACAAGCAACTACAGACTAAAGCTCAAAAAAACCCCAACAAAAAACATTCTTAATAACTAGAAAACGGCAAGTATGAGATGATCATGAACAACAATAAAAAAAGGTAAACTGTTGAAGGCCCAGCAGATGTAAAATCTGAACTAAAGTAATTAGTAAATAAACAAAAAAAATACATGTCCAACTTGGCGCTCTAAACTCATTAAAAAATTGGAGAATAAATATTATGGGTAGATCAGTAGAGCAGAATCCCAAAATAAAACAGATTAGCCAATTAAGCAAGAAAAGTTACTTCTATTTGCCAGCCTCTCACGGCAAGCACAGCCTGTGAACAACCGATGACTTAATTGGCTCATTAAAAACTTCTTCCTAACCACTGAAGCACAAGGACCTGGAAGTCAGGAAAACTGTATTCAACTCCAGGCTCCCAAGCACCAGTTAGCTGTGCAACCTTAGGCAAGAGACACAGCAGTTGTTTTTTCAAAAGTCAAGCACATGCAACTGAATGAAATAAATGACTATTTTGAGTTTTTTCCAATTAATGTCAAGTTCTGAAACACTTTGAGTTTGGTAAATAGACTAAGGAACAGTCCCTTTTATTCTTCATACAGTTGAAGACCAGCAAGCCTTTACATGACCAGGCCTCAGTTTTAATCAGAAACCGAAACTCAGATGGTATCTAAAAATTTCTTTTCTCAAAGCCAATGAGATGAATCACTGAAGTGATAACCACTGAAGGTGATACCCTGTCCATCTCAATTCATAAGAGACGGTTCAAGTGGATCACTAAGTAGATCACTTTTCAAATCCCTGCTTGAATCCTGAACATGAAGAATAGTTTACTATTAGTCCCATAAATCCCTATAATAAAATGCAATTCATTCATAATCTGCCCACAGCAGGTTAATTACAACCATCAGGTAACAGCAGCTCCTAAGTGAAAACAATTTCAACCTTTTTCTCCAATATGAGGAAACACACATATACAAGGCCTGCAAAGGATGTCAAGAATACAGCTACTGCATAAAACATCTTTATCTAATTTCACAGGATTTATACATAGCCCTCTGTGAAAACAGCAAAAGAATAGAGAAAAAGGGAGGGAAAAAATGAAGTGGTTTCCAAAACCATAACTGATGGCCTGAATCTAAAGTGACACAACATAGTCCCAGAAAACAGTAGCTATATCTGTATTCCCAGGTCTCAACAGCACCATTCCATCAGGTGCTGTTACTGGTTTCTTACACAAACCTGTAAGAAAGTATTGAAATGGGCACAATTAACAGAGAGGTATAAACACAAAGAACATTCATTTCCTGTTCTTGTGAAGGCTCCCCCAAGGATTTCTAAAAAGTAAACTATAAAGCAAAAGAACAAGCATCAAAATGTGAGGATATGAAGAAAATCAATATACAGACATGAAATGCATATATTAAGACAAAGCATCTAAAGGGCATGGCCACAGGAGCCAGCATCTTACATCCACATGTACATCTGGGCACTGCTCTCCTGAAGGCTAATGAGTGACAGATTTATAAGAAATTACCACCAACTGCAAAGGTTTTACTTTCAATTGCAATTTTATCCTTTAATGACTCCTGCTGTATCTCAGATATATAACATTGCTGTCTTACTGTCAATGAGAATTCAAGATCAAAGAACATGGATTCAGCATAACACAACACAAAGGAGGTGAGTTTTTTTAAAACCTTTCAAACTCCAGATGTTATCACAAGAACTGTGTTTGATTGTCCTAGGAAAATTTTTAAAGCTAGTCTTTTATGCCCTTATCTGCACACTGTTAGGACAAGAAACATACACAACAGTTAAGAGGAAAAAATGTTTGCATTTCAACCCTGTTTTCAGGTTTGCCCTAATCATGCCAGCATAGGCAAGTCCACCACTTCTTTTATATCCTTGGCATTACAAGGGCTATAACCTTCTGAAGAAATCCTCCAGTGTTGTGACATTCTGCATTTCATACACTGGAGTAGTCATTCTGAACACATCTATAGTCAGAAATGTAACACCACAACATTATTCCTTAGGATGTAAACACATAGCTCCCATTGTTCACAGGAGGGCAGGATATGGCAGTGATACAAAACAAACCCATTAAGAAGAAATCTTTCAAATTGTATTGCTATGCACACATCCAAACTGTATACAAATGTTATTACCAGTTTCCTCATCTTACTTTCCTTTGTTTCTTTAGCCTCTGTTACACTCATACTTGCAGAAGAGAATCCTAATTCCAACTGGGAGCACCAAGATGTTTTCATACCATAAATTGCAATATTATTCTCAAAAACCAAGTCCTGTGTCTCATTTGTATGCTTCCCCAGAGTTTCCAACAATCTCTGCTTTGAAACAAATTCCTCAAGTTCAATACAGTTTAATGGGATCTAAAAGCATGTTTCTATTTAGGGATCTCAAATGCTGGCAGGTATCTACTTCCTCACTTTTGATGAGTAGTTCCTATTTTGAACTAGGGATGATGGAGCCCTCCTATTATTCCATCTGTGGCAGATTTGTTTTTAATTGCTGAGCATCTGCAGTTGAAGAGGTTTGCATTCCTTTTAAGCAGCTGAGCAAAGAATGAGCAGATGGTGTCAAATACAACAGTACTAAAAACCAACCAAAAAAAACCTTTCCTAGGTTTGCTTCTTTTTCTTTTTTTCTAAGTAAGAAATTCTTGGTTTGAGAAGGATATTACAATTAGCCCAGACAAACCAAGCACATTCACAGTATGCTGATGATACAGCCTAAACATTCTCAATAAACCCTGTTCTATTTTTTTCTGAATAGTATTTTTACAGAATGAGCAGAAATTGTACTACAAATGCTAGCTATTATTAATTTCTGTTGGAAATAAATTTTAAGCAGACAAGTATGTCTTTTGTTTATGAAGTAACAATAAGCGATTATAATCTCCAACTGTCAGTTAAACAAAGCACCATTTGAAGACATGACAGAAAAAGCTATTTATGCTCTAACAATTTCACGTAACTCACTGACATTGTTCCAAGTTTTACAGCCTTCACCTACTCCTGTTTATAAGCAATGAAGAGGGACTATTTAGTGTGAGTAAATATACCACTGTTTCCTACTTTCTCATCTATCAGAAGTGAATGAAAACTGACACAGATATTGACAAGAATTATACTGAAAGTGGTTTACATCTGTAATAGCAGATATCAGAAGTAGTCTACAGAAACAAGACACAGCGGGACATCTCTAAAAGAAGAGAGGTGTCCAAACTGCAATCATGCTCCCATGTAACCAAATTCAGCTTCGTTATACCATTTGGTAGCTCTGACAAACAGCCTCACATGGGTACATTGGCCAGGAACTCATATTTTGTTTCATTTCAGCAAAAGCAATCCTTCAGTTGCATGGAATACAGAACCATACCTAATTGTTATCATGTCTCCACGATCTCCTTTAATGTACCAGCTGCAGTTCACAGCTGGAGGATAGTTCAATGGCCAAGAAGGACTGTAGATGACTCCTCGTCTCTCTGTGTGCTGTTCCTGTTCTCCTCTGCAAGGAGCTGTTAATAAGGGAGGAAAAAAATATTACTGTTAATGCTTTGCCTAATCAACAACCTACAAGAGCTCTCAAGAGTTTTGAGGACTGCAGACAAAGGAGAGTTACCAGTTTCATCCTCTTAGTGCTTTCTTCCCCGCCCCCATTTTTAATTAAGACACCCACTCGAAGTGTGGGTAAGCAGAACCTGCATTTCAATGCAGGACCAATCAATAACCCTGTATGAATCTACCAAAGGCTACAATCAATATCACTGCATGGATCTGCCAAGAGGATGTAATACAGAAATCCTCCTTACCAGCTTCCCAAAGCCTGGGTACATCACCCAGAAACTCAAGATCCATACTCAGTGTAAAGTAACTAGAATCTCATTTTGTTGTAACATGTCCTTGGACACGTTGTTAATTCTCCTAACCATATGAGAGACCTGAAGCCTTTGCAATGGTTAAAAAAATCCCCAACAAAAAAGAAAAAAAGTAAACCATGTTTACACATGTTTCACTGAACAATACTAAGTACTCTACATTCCTTATGAAATCCCACAGATAGGAGAAATTTTTCAGATAGGGAAAGGAGCAAACGGGGCTAAATTAAACTCAGTATTTTCAAAGCACTTTCAGATCTTCCTATGGAAAACATCAGGGCAATTAAGGCTACATCAAATACTTATAATTTGTAATTAAGCAATTCAAAAATCAAAGTGAAATGTTCCAAGGACAAGTGGGAAAGCTGTTCTGATGGGAAAATGTACTCTCAGCAGACTACAAAAGGGGAGATTCTGTGCAATACAACAGCTATTTTGAACATTCTCCAAAACTATTTTTAAAACTATTTTTAAAACAAATGACTATCTAGAGCATGACTTGTGGATCACAGCTGAATATTCCAGTTTTTGAAAGACATTCACTTTCTCGTAGCTTAAAAAGGTGGCAAGGAAAAACAAGATTGCCTGTACATCAACTTTTCTCACACACATACACACCCAAATGTACTGTGTTATAAATCATAGATTTATAATATTGCTTTAAATTCAGCCACATAAATGCATCATTTTCAATTCACAGTTGGGATCAGATTTAGCTGCACTGGGGGGACAGGGTGAGGAAATGCCTGGCTAGGGCCAGGCTGAGGTACCCCCCATCAGTAAACCTGTGACTGGCACTATTCTATTTGTTCACAATAACCACTTTTGAAGTGAGAGCCACAGGAATACAAAAAGCATGAGGTAACTTACCTAAGGCAAAACATACAAAAAGCCATTAATTTTACTCTCCATGCAGGGCATTCCACTGAAACATATGCATATAATTCCTACTAGTTTCAAAGGCCATGGAAGCATACAGAATACATAAATACATGAAAACATCTATTTTCCAAAAAAATATTTTGCAGTAAAGCAGCTATGAAAAAAAAGAACATTTCTGTTACCACACTTCCAAAACCAGAGAGGCTCTACACTAGATGCTGGCAAAATACTGAGATGCAGATGCAATTATAGACTTATAAAAGCAAACTTAAGATCCACAGGACTTCTCAACTCCAGTTCACAGTTTGCTGAGGTCTCTGAATGTGCTCCTTCAAACACTTGTCACTGCATCAATGTATCACAACAGCGTAAGAGGACCCAGAGCTAGCAACCACATAAAAGGAGCTGGAAAAGACTGCATTTGGTAACTGCCAGATTACTTAAACTTCTGAATGAGAAGGAAACAGAATGCACAAAGCAGAAAGAGCAAATACACCAGTCAGCACTATCCAGAGGCTTCTGGCAACACCTCTGCAAATATTTCTATACCATATAGCATTAATATCCCTTGCTCCTAATACATGCATTAGAAGAGAGAACAGAATCATAATGACACAAAGCTTATTTTAGTTTCTACTCTGAGGAAGTCCCATTGACATGCTGGGGACTCCACCAGCGCATTCATCAGTGCAGTCAGGCAGAGCTATTTTTCTACCAAATACTTGTTTCTCAGTTTCAGGAAGTATTTACAAAATCATGAGCAACACTTATTTGAAGTATCCCAGATTTTTTGAAGTAACATTGCTAGCATTTTTTTCTTTTGCAACAATGTACAGTTTCTTTATTAGTAAGCGTTGGATCTGATATTACACAATAGTTCAGGTTCTCAGTGAGAAATGTTTTTTCTTATTAACACTGCACATCTGCTATGAACATGAGACATGGAAAGAAGAGACAAAGAAAAATATTTTCCATTTTAACAGAAGAATTTTAGCTGTGAAAACTAAGTATGTAAGCAAGGTCAGGGCTGCACTGACATTACATATCATTTTGGGCAGTTCATCTGGCAACAGTCATTGTTGCTCAGGACTCACCCATGGATGGCTTTACCCTTCTGACACCTCTTTTAAGGATATGTCCACAGTCCCTTACTGGGACGGTCACCACCCCAGCACCTCCCAAAAAGCTCCTATTGTGTTTACCCAAACCCCAAGTAATTGCCTTATTCTTCTGATGCCTTTCATTTCCCAACAATGCTCATTACTATGGTATTTGCAATAGATCAATAGATCTCATGCCTAACCAGTCATCTTCCTCTTTACTCCTTGTGGGCTGACTGCTGTGTGGCAGAAAAGGTGAAGTATCCAAGCACAGCTTTCAGCAGCTGTTCTTTCACCTACATAAATTTTTTTGGAAAAAGACCCATACTACACAAAGCCTTCAGTGCTGGCAACGAACAGAAAACTGCACAAGGGCACAATTCTGTACTGTTGGTGTTTCAGTGTCAATAAAGGGGCCCCAGTTCTCTCCTCAGCTCCTGGCCATAAAGTTTGCAGAATCACACACACGTGTTAAGTATTGTGTTATTGAGCTGGGCTTCAACACGACAGTGTGATTCCTGAAGGAAGATAAACAAAAGTCTTTTCAAATTGCCAAAACATCTAAAGGAAAGGGAAGTCTCTAAATAGAAAGGTACAGTCCTGGATTATGAGGGCCTTTATCATCAGCAACACACTGGAGAAGAGTGGTGACATTTTTTCAACAGCTGTTCTGTAACTTTTTCTGCAGCCTTTCTGTACAAACCCAGAAGAAAAGCAAAAACTCAACTTACTAAAAGCCCAAATGGCTTACATTTTCACATTCAGGATTACTAAAGAAACCTAAGATAATACCGATCCCATGATCCATCAAAAAATAACCCCCCTGGTATCCAGCAAAAAATCTTACCTGGTGCGTTTTTAAAAAAAATTAATTCTGAAGACAGGCAATAATGAATCTTTTATAGATTAAAAAAACAAACAAACAAAAAACCGAAATTTTTAACAAGTGTCAGAAGAGGTTTGAATTCAGAGTTTCTGTCAAGCAGGCACAAATCTTAATGAGGTTCTTTCTGGAATAAACAAATGGATTTCTTCTACTGTGAACAGCAGTAGATTCACCCTGCCAGTTAAAAATGCCAAAAATATTTGCAAGAAAGTTTTCAAAATTTTACATGAATAACATCAGTGCTCTTTTTTGCAAAAGCAAATGTAAAAGAAAAGACAGTGAGCTCCACCAGAGGACAGTGCTGGGAGCACTAAGCTATGCAGGAATAAATTTTCAGAACATCCCAGCAGAAAATAAATCTGCAGTTTCACACTTCTGAAATACCCCGGGGTCTGCCTCAGTCCCAAGGGACACATCCCAACCATCTGCTCCAGGATAAAGGCTGGTTTGCACCTGCCACAAGGAACCTTCTCTCAAAACCAAGGGCTAGGCAATATACACTTCCTCAGTAGCTCTCCCTGAGTTCCCCAACAAGGGCCTGCAAACCCTGCTTGATGCAGATCCCTTATGCCTGTGAAGAAAGCAAGGATTTAAGGTTCCTCATCACTTTACACAGTCTCCAGCAGGCTGCTTCTGTCCCCAGCACCAGAATCAGCAAAGGCATAGCCCAAGGACTCTACTCTGATCTGACAAAACCTGAGCTCATGCTCCTCTGAATTCACAAGCTGAACTGGCTCACCAAGAGCTTGGGAAGGGGGCTTCAGGGGAGGATGCTCCCCCTCAGCTGCCGCTGCTTTTCTGGCTTAAAGTCGTACAAATACAGCTGAGATGGTGGCTCAGCCTGCATTCTCCAGAACTCAGTATTTCTGCTTTTACTTGCCTTCTGAAAGGAAACCACATTATGCCCTATCATAGAGATCAACTCTGTAATAAGCTGCTTTGTCAGGATGTGTTTAGGACAGCAAGCATTCCTCCCAACTTTTATCAAGGCTCCTAAGGAACACCTCCTGCAAGACAATTCCTGGCAGGGCCATCTGTCTTGCAACAGCACTATCCTAACCTGTTATCCCCAATGCACATGTAAGAGAAGCTACACATAGATCATCACACTATTGCAATGACCTTTCACATTCAGTGCTGTCAGAAGACAAAGTAACTCAACACTGCATCAAGACAAGAAGACATGAAGGCTAGTGCACTCCGAGCTTTTCAGCACACTTGAAAGAACAAAAGCCAAATGTTACAACTTTGTTTGGAGCAAAAGAACAGCGTTAGAAAGCAGTGAAGCCAACTGGTGAAGCATTATATATTTCAAGTTGAGACAGTATCACCAGTCTAGGCCAGCCACTGTATAATTACTCAAGTTACACTTCGTAAACTCATGTATCACATAGCCAAAGGATGGCAAACTCCACCAAAAGCCAAAGAACTATCCAGGCAGAATAGACTAGGACATAGAAGACCATATGAATTTTTTCCGATGAAAGAATGAAAATACTATATTGCAAGCAACACGTTCTATACAGTTAATCCACATTTCCCCTAAACTGAATTTAAAGAATTACTACCTTTTCCTGATTTAAAACTTCTCTCAAAACCCCATGTTGGCTTGAATGCTCAAGCTGCCACATTAATCAACCCACTGCCTCAGAATTATTTTTGTTTTCCCCATTTACTTTTCTCCTATTTCCCTTATTTGCATTTTCTGTTTTAATTTAAAGTACTAGCTCATTGGGCATAAGGTATGCCTACCAATATGACAGGATTGACAGGCATAAGAGAGCCCTTATAACTAAGAAGACCCTGACTGCAATGTTCCTGTAATGTCAGCAAGTCACAGTACTGCTACAGAGAAGGAAACTACACTAAGTGCTGTAATTCTGGTTGAATTTTTACTTTGACATTCATGAGACAATTTTAACATTCTTGTTTTAGCTCCCCTGGGAAATGTCCCACTGCCCCTGGCTTGATATTCCCAGGCACATTTCCTAAACATAGTTTTCTCCTGAACACATCAGCACGTACTATGACCTTAGCCTCAAGCTTACAATTTTTTCCAAGTGCAGTGACACTGGTGGAGTCTGTAACCCCAGGAAGACTTATATATCCTAAACTTCCTAAAACATCATTGTTACTCCCTCTCAAAGGTCAAAGAGTTTGGTTAAAATTCTCTTTGCATGGGGAAGAAACAGTAACAACTCAAAAGAACAGAAAATGCAAGTAAGAAAAGTACCACTTACCCAATGAGGTAACAGCACTTTCTATTTTCCCAGTCAGGAAGAGATTCACTGTGTAAAGAAAGAAAAATAACGTTATACAGGTTCCAGTGACACAGGGTGGCAGTCAGTAGTTAACCATTTCTAGGTGTTTGCTGGGGTGTTAATATCAATGCCTCACAGTCTTCCAACAAGAACTTTGCTTATCTACACAGTAATCAACTGTTGTCTTCACTGCAGCTGTAAGAGCCAACACACAATATTATCTTAGTATCTGGCAAATATGCTACCAAAAGAAATTACTAACGATCTATTTTAGGTTGTCTTTTGCAGGGTGTTTTTTTTTAATTGGGGAAAACAGAAAAACAATTACACTAACACATTCATCAACACAGCTAGTGACTTTACCTGCTTAAACACTGGATGCTAATTAATGAGATTATTAGCTTTACAAGTATCTCCTCTGCATAAAGCAAAGTTTGTTCCTCTCAAGTAAATGTCACCTTGAAAATAAACTTCTAAAGCCACCATGATTACATTGACTAATCAAACGCAATGAAGTTTCCAAAAAGGTTCACTGGTAAAATCAAAACAGGATGAGGCAGTGCTTGCAACACACATCTGACTTACAAATTAGTTTCCAAATACTCTTCAGTTTCTCAGAAGTCTCCTCTCATAGTATACATCATTAGAATGATCTGGTAAGAGTAGTTAATGCCAAAAAAAATTTCTCCTGCGTCATTGTTGCTCCAGAGGTCAGCATTAACATGTAGTTCCATATTAGTTTCCTCATACAGTCTTTAAGGCACTTCTCTAACAGTTACAGCATATTTCACTATCTGCTCTCATTTTAGCAGTATTTTATAATCTACAAAGACAGCCTTTTAATAAAATGACCAGTTTAAAAAAATAAAAAGGTTTAAAAGGTTACCAAAACTTAATTTACAATATCCCAGCCCAAGCACTCACTTTGGCTTTATTTTGTGTGTGTTAAGTCCTAAATCTTTTTATAGTCAATCTGCTGGCAAGCATTTGTAGAAAACATCATTAAAAAATGAACAATAGAAGAGAGGAAGAGAAACTGTCCCTGTTCCCAACAGTCACTGGGGAAGCTGCTGGCAATTAACACTATTTATGTCTCAGAGCAGCGTGTGCAAGCATGGGCCCCCATTGTCTGTGACATGGTCGAAACACACCACAAAACACCGACCCTTGCTCCGACCACCTTCTGGTGTAACTTCAGCTGGCACAAGAAGAAAAAAGTACCTAGCACGAAAGGGGTGGAAATATAAAAGCTAAAAATGTACCCCTTAGTTTACCAGCTTGAGCTCAGTCAGTTTTCAGACAGTGGTGGATCTGAACTACTAACAAATGGCAGTGGCCCAGGTGCCTACCACAACCCTCCCCTGACTTCTGTCTGGATGTCCAGAATTTGGACCTTCTCTTTCCTGAAGCCAGAGCTTTGAGAGCTGAATGCAGACAGAAGTATCTGCAGGCATAGACTGCTACAGACCTCAGGCTGAAGTCCCCACAAACCAGAGAGAACAATTGCTCCTGGTGTCACCCGTGGCAGAGGACATCCCACAGGCACTTTTGCAAGGGCAGTGACTTCCTCCTCCCAAGTGGTCACAGGAGTGAGCTTTTAGCAACAGACAGGGGAAGGAGGGCAACCAAATGGCAGCATATGTATGCTGTGGCTAGAGAAGAAAGAGGCCCAAGCAACAGATTTGTAACTCAGCATTAACATGCTCATTAACAAAGGACCTTAACAGCACTGATTTTATTACATAATTAATGTACAGTAACATTTGTTACGTGACAATAACAAGGTGCCATATAATTATTTCCTTTGTTTTGTGGCACTAGTCTGCTCCTGTAGGTCAGTAAGCATGCCTAGGAGCAACACTACCCCTCTGAACCAGGAAACAGCTCAGCTCCCTCAGCTCTTGCTCTGCCACAGAGCAGCACATCCGTTTGTGGCAAGCCCTGGATCTCAGCAATAACCGTTATACAAAATTTTCTCACACACTATCAAAGCATGGCTACTCCTGTAACCATAGTAATATAGTCATAAAAGTCTGAGAATAAATTAACCAGTGATTAAGTCACAAATTTAATTTCATGAAAATTAAAATGTTTTGTTTTGCTCCAAAGAAAATACATTAATCTGCTCTGCATAACTGTTACCACCACAACTGAAAAGAGTGTTTGAAGATGCATTGTATGGAAATGTCTGGGTCTGTACTACCATTCTACAATCTTTTTTTCACTTATCCTACCTGAATCTTCCCAATGGTCACAATAGAACCCAAGCTCCCAGACAGAGGTTCTCTGGCATGGCTGATGAAGGGCCCCTATGCCCTTTAAATGGAAATAAGTAGCACAAAGACAAGGCGTGTGATAGAGTGGAATTAGCAGACTCAGAGTCACATTATTCTCTTCTGAGATCTGTTAAACAGACAGCCCTGGTTTGCTACCAGAAGGACAGTGACAGGCAGCTTTTCACACCAGGCCTGGCAGGTTACCTGAGAAAGACAACCCCCAAAAACATTTTTTACCTCTGCAAAACACCTATTGGCTGCTATTCCAAATTCTTTGCTTTCATTTTCAAACTCTTTCACACTAAAAAGTCAGCAGTCAAGAACAGTTCTTTAAAATAAATTCAAAGTCTCACATCAGGTACTTTCCCCAGTGAATTAATAAGCTCACAGTTTCCAGTATCTGTTTTCCTCACTCTGTCTGAAGACCATCAAACCAAACCACAAGAGCACTGTAAACCAGCATCTTCTGAGGCACTCGGCTCTCAATAGTGTCAGAGACCCAAAAGAAAGAACAGACATTCCCTGCTGGTTTTCTTGCCTCTTATCAAAACAAAAATAGGTTAGAGACTAGGGGTATATTAGGTAGCTTTCTAGATGCTCTCTTTCTTAACTGTTGGGCAGAGTTATGGGAAAGCCAGAAAAAACAGAAGTGGCTCAGTTGGCTTGAACTCCATGTAGGAAACTTACTGTGCCATTCATTTGGATTGCTAAATAATTCTCAGGGTGAGGTTTTCAGCTGGGAAAGTGGTAATTTGGATCAAAAGGGAAATTTACATCTTGGCACCTGCAAACCAAATGACAGCTACCAGGCTTTTCCCACAGCCAGAATGGGAGAGACATCAGCTTTTCTGTGTTCATTGCTTCCTATTTGATAACTTTCTATGTCCTCCAGAATTTCTCAAGAATGAGAGACAAAATGGCCTCATGACAGAACAGTTGCGACAAATCCAGTTCCAGTCTTTGAAGCAGAAGCAGTTTACAGACAAGGTCATGTACAGCAATGGTCAGTGGCAGTGCAGTGATGCAGACATCAAACACAGCCCATGGAAAAACAAAAAGTAAAATAAAAGAATGGCAAGAAACAAAGCCAAGGATGAAAGGACAGACAAGCAGGAAGTAAAATACAAAAACAGTTAAAGCAGCAACATTTTATTTTTATGGGTTCACTGAAGCAAAATACCTTACAAGCTTCCCATCTCTCATGTTTCTCAACTTCCACTACTGTCAGTTGTGCAAGGAATAGGAATAAAACATTCCAGCTGAAAAAAAGAGCCAGACAGTGAAATTCTAGAAGTCATAGAAAGTAGAAATCTACCAAACTTTCAACCTGGCATTACCCACAGGTAACCAGAAGTGTTCTCACTTAAACTCTGGAGTTTACATAATTTTTTATTATCTACTTAGTGACTTTAATAATAATTAAGCTATTTCTGTTAAATAACAAAAGCTTTGTCAAGTGCCTGATTGGGCCAAAAAAAAAAAACCAAAAAACAAAACCAAAAAACCCATACTATGAAATTCAGATATATGGTAGAAACTTGTATCTTTCTCTAACTTTAAATAAACAATGCAGCAAACATTACCCCCATGCTGTACACATCTCTGACATCCCTTTAAGTCTCTGAAAAAAAAAAAAAAAAAAAAAAGCTGTACTAGCTAGAACGGATGTTCAAACTGTTTTCTTGTTTAGATAGCTTTTTACATCGCACTTCCGTTAATTAAAATAGATACGTTTCAAGTAACCAGAGCAGCTTTTAAACTTTAACTTCCTACATTTTTCTAGGCAAGCACTGAT
The DNA here is from genome assembly GCF_036169615.1 of Heliangelus exortis. NCBI lineage: Eukaryota > Metazoa > Chordata > Aves > Apodiformes > Trochilidae > Heliangelus > Heliangelus exortis. The sequence goes on from NC_092434.1 coordinate 8,954,457, forward strand.
GTTAAAAAAAAAATAAAAATCTTTTACAAAAATAGAACAAGCAGTCTGGCCACAGATACCCATTTCTGATCATTTATATAATATACATAGACTAGACTGTCATTTGGGATAATTAAAAGTTTACTCTCATCTACCCATTAGCAAGCAGCTATGGGTTTAGCACATGCTAGTTTGAGGAGCTGTAACAGTTTACCAAGTAACCATCACCAGAGTTCAGAGCAGCCCCAGCACTGCTCCACCAGAATCTTTGGCAGCACACATGAACAGAGCAGTCAGCTTTAATAATTCCCAATTTCTACAGGACCCTGTTAAATACATGGGGCCTTTTCACCTCCTCGTTCTAGTCAAAGGCGTCAACGCTACTCCCTAACAAAAAGCATCATCCCTGTCAGAAAGAGCTGACAGACTGGAAACCAGTAACACGCTTCATCACGTTGCCATAACTTAACACCTGCTGCGAAACAGAGCGAAAAGCAATTGCTTCAAGCAGAAGGGAGGGAGAAGAGTAGAATATGGACGAGAAATAGGGGGGGGAATATATTTCCATCCTGCCAGTCAGACAGTGACAGGCAACCGAAGAGCGGGACCGAGCGCCGGGAGGCACCGCGGGCGGCTCCGGGACCGCCCGGGAGCCGCTGCCCGCTCCGCGCCTCAGCAGAGCTGCAGTCCCGAGATGGCACCGATTATGTCCAAACTTTTTTTGCTTCACCCCCCCATGCCCCGGCCCAAGCGCTATGCGGGGTTACCGCAGCGGTTTCCAAGCCAAGGGCAAAAGGCTGGTTTCAGCAGGACAGGGCAGAACTCTGTTCGGCCTCCCCACTGCGGGACCCGCAACCACCTCACCCCGTTAGAAACCGAGGGAGTAAGGGGAGGGAAGAGGAGGAGAACGGGGATCCGCAGACCCAGTTTCGTGCGTCGTCGTCCCGTCCCGCTCCCCTCTCCCCCGGTAACTTCCCGTAGCGGGCTCGAGGGCTCAGCACCCCGGCCGCAGGTGCCCGCGCCCCCTCGCCCTCCGTGCCCGGACATGTCCCACCGGCGGGGAGCGGCCGGGCCGGCACTCACCCAGACAGATGGCGGTGAGCGGCACCAGCGCGCCCTGCCGGAGCTCCGCGGCCGCTGCCTTCTCCATGGCGGGTCGCCGCCGCCTGCCCTTCAGCGCGGGGGGAACCACGGCAGCTCCGCGCCAGCTTCGCCCCTACGCCGAGCCGCGGGAGCCGGCAGTGCATCCAGCCGGCGGCGGCCCCGCAGGCTGAGGGACCGGGAGTGGCGGGGGCGCCTGCCGCCGCAGCCCCATGGCCGACCCGCGCTGCCCGCTCCGGGGCAGGTGGAGGAGCACAGACCGCAGCGCCGCCGCCGCCGCTCCGCCGCCGCCCCACGTGACAGGCCCCGCCGTACAGCTGCGGCGGCCGGGCCGGAGGGCGAGGGGAGCACCGCCCCGCCGCGCACACCTGAGGGGCCGCCGCCAGCCGGCGCAGGCGGAGCGCGGCCCGGGGCGGAAGGGAAGGCGAGGGCCGAGCCCGCCCGCGCAGCGCCAGGGCGCCGGGACGCCGGGCTTCCTGTCAGGCGCGGGGCGCCCCATTGCCGCCTCGCCCCGGCTCCCTCCGCCGCGGAGCCCGCAGCCATGGCGCGCCCTAGCAGCCCGCGTCGGGCAGGGGGTGGCGGCGGAGCGCCCCGCACGGGCTGCCCCTCCGCCGGGCGGGCTGCGGGGAGCCCGCGGCCCCATGGCAGGAGGCCGCGCCCAGCGCCGCCGCGGCCCGCCGGCCCCCCCTGCCGGGGGAAGCGGCCTCCAGGCGCGGGGGCGGGCGGAGCTGCCCCCCGGAGCTGCCGCAGCCGGGCTGGGGGAGCCCTCTCAGCCCAACTGAGCCGGAGTGTCCCCTCCTGCCAGGGCTCCCGCACAACCCGGGCTGCGGGCCGTCGGCGGGGGCTGCCTCCTCCGCGGCTCGCGAAAACTGAACGCGTTGAAGGTTTTAAAGCAGATGTCAGCGGTACTGCGGGGCGGGAGAAGAGCCTCCCAGAAACGCGGCTCAACCCGGGGCTTTCCGCACCCTTCAGAATACGCTGTGGGTCACTCGTCCGAAAAGACGGGACCCAGATCCTTTCAGTGTGAAACAAGCAATCTGGCCGTATTAGGAGTGCTCTGTATCCACAGCAAATCAGCACAGTTGAGGTGAATGTAAATGACGTATAACCACCCTGTTCCACTGAATACGGACTAAGCCTAATGTGTTCGTAAGCATCAGGACAACAAAGTTAACTGTGGACTTAATGCGCAGAATAGCCAAACAGCAAAAGATGAAAAACACCCTTTGTTAGGTGACAAAATGCTAAAATGAACCAACTCTATCTCGCACGTTTCCTGAACTTTTCATTGTTTTCCTGGTTGCAGGCACTCACATCCTCCTCCAGAAACCAGTACCAGCTCCCCTGTTGGTGGCCCAGGTTCTGCCTTCCGAGGAGCAAAGCCCCCATGGTGCTGCCGCAATGCTCTAATGCGAGCGCTGCAGCCCACTTGAATTCAGCTACACATAACACAAAACGCACCTTTTCTTAAATTACACTAATGACACCTTTGCTACAGTCACAGTTTAACCCTCCAGGGCAAAGATGGGGTCTTGCCACATCTCACTATCAACACAGAAAAATTCCCCTCCATGCTTGAAAAAGAGTTTATTTTTACATTCTGTGGCTGTATCACCAGACCTGCAGTCTGTGGGTATTACAAAAGAAATTTTCCAATCACTGAATTAAGGTGATTGGTAAAATCTACATCACAAAACAATCACTAACATGTTGCTGAAACCATGGAAAGGATTCAATTCTGAAGTAAAATTCGTATTTAAGGGGTTTCTGTCCAACATTTAAGGTCTAGTGGCACACATAGATGTGAGCTCACAAGTGCTGGCTGACATGCCCTGCAGGGCAAGCTGTGGTAGGTGTCATTCAGTTTAAAAAACAGACTCAGTTACTCTGTCATCAACAGGCCCCGGTTCAGTTCATCACTCTGACCAGGCCTGGTGGAGTGATCATATTGAAAGGGTCAGTTCCTGGGAAAGAACAAGAAAAGCATGAGGCACAGGAACTGGGATGCTGGGGTAAAGCTGGGGTAAATGCCATTTGCTGACAGTGAACATCATCTTTTAGCAACACACACACCATAAGTGAGATTCTCCCTCAGGAGATGTGACAACATAAATTAGAGTTACTATGCTATATTAAAAGCTTTTTGCTGTTTCACCCTTCAGACTGTCTTCTAAAAGTCAGGTTTAGATCAGACACTGCCCTTAAAAATAAGCTCATGCAAGAATGCTAATAAGGTTGTGGATCGTAGAATCATAGAATTAGCTGGGTTGGAAGGGACCTCTGAGATCATCAAGTCCAACTGAGATCCACTACTGCCACGGTTACTGAACCATGGCACTGAGTGCCACATCCAGTCTTTTTTTAAATATCTCCAGGGATGGAGAATCCACTACTTCCCTGGGCAGCCCATTCCAATGTCTGATCACCCTCTCCGTAAAGAAATTCTTTCTAATGTCCAGCCTAAACCTCCCCTGGCACAACTTGAGACCGTGCCCTCTTCTCTTGCTCATAGCTGCCTGGGAAAAGAGACCAACCGCCCCCTGGCTACAACCTCCTTTCAGGGAGTTGTAGAGAGTGATGAGGTCTCCCCTGAGCCTCCTCTTCTCCAGGCTGAACAGCCCCAGTTCCCACAGCCTCACCTCATAGGACTTGTGCTGGAGTCCCTTCACCAGCCCAGTTGCCCTCCTTTGGATCTGCTCCATGAGCTCAATATCCTTCCTGAACTGAGGTGCCCAGAACTGGACACAGTACTCGCTCACCAGCGGTGTGTACTCACTGCTGAGTACAGAGGCAGAATTACTTTCTCGGACCTGTTGGCCACGCTGTTCCTGATACAGGCCAGGATGCCATTGGCCTTCTTGGCCACCTGGGCACACTGCTGGCTCACGTTCAGCTTCCTGTCAGTCCAGACTCCCAGGTCCCTTTCTGCCACTCACACCATCCTCCGGTGCTAACACCAGGCTCAGACACTCTACACAGCCAGAGGCCTGAACAGCTACGTCTCTCTTGCTGTCCCTCTTAAGGGATTCCATTTGTGTGGACACACCCTACGTCTTAAGAGCACCAGGTTTTGCTTTTTTGGAGACCATTGCTCCTTCAAGAGAGCTGGGAGGTGGCTGTGCCCCTCCTGCTTGCCCTGCCTGCGCGAACTGCTGCGCTAACAGCCGTGCCACGTTCCTGCCAACTGCCGTGCCCCGTTCCTGTTTCCCTGCTCCTGTTCACCATACTCCGGGTCACTGGCGCTCCTCTCAGCCCTATATATCCCTCTCCGCAGTGCTGGGTGCCGCCCCCTTATCAGCTGTCTGGCCTCGCCCGAGGCCACCAGCAGAAGGGTGTGCCCCTCGTCCCAACCCTTTATAATAGCCCTCTCCGCAGTGCTGGGCGTTGCCCCCTTATCATCTTTCTGGCCTCGCCCAAGGCCCCCAGCAGGGAGTATGCAGGGAGACAAGCCAGTGGCTGGGTTCCTCGCCCAGCTGTGTGCACCAGCAGGTCTCTCATCCCAAAGGCCCATTTGATCCACACTGAGATACATATTTGGACAGAGAGTTCATATATGTGGTAGTTGTATGTGCCCCATCAAAGAAAACAGCTGCATAATCCTAAATAATCTGTTTGTGTGTTTAAAATATGAGGGAAAAGCATAATTAATTTGTCTGGCATGCCATGGATTTTAAAAATATTAATTGGAACAATTAGAACAATGGTTCTGAGTTGCCCATAAGCTCATGCATGTAATTTTGAACATACATCTTAGTCAAACAAACTCTTTCAAAAATATCTACAATAAAACCATTCCACAGAATTACTCTCCTGGCACCATTTTAAACTAATTCATTGTTTAAAATTAGTTCATTCAACACAAAGGTCCAGAGTTAGATTTGGCCAAGGAAACAGAGAAAAAGACCAAACATGGGAAACACCAGATAAGAATAAAAGGCAGAAATGGATGAGAAAATGCTTGGCCAGGCTGGAACTATTCCAGGGCAATGGTGACAACAGATGATTTCTGGAGCATCTGTGGAAAGTAGGTGGCATTGGACATAAAAAGCAAATGAAAGTCAAAGCACAGACTTGAATTCCCTTTGCTGATAGTGAAAACTTCTGGCAGAGTGGTGAGACAGAGGGCTAAGGGATTTAACGCCTGGAAGCACCATAGTTCACCAAAGGACATCTCTCAGCACACCATGACACTGCTTTAGGCCTTCTTATCTCAACAGTGTAACATGTGTCTACAGTAATATCTTGGAGGTTCAGGTGATACTTATCCTCACTGAGCCTTACCTTAGCAGCCCTTCAGTGGAATTATAATCATTGTAATTCACATTTGTCTGTCACTCTGGATCTTAATGGATGCCTAATGGATGATTGGCCTGAGGATCAATAGGAGCACTTCTTGTCTGCTTGGGATGAGAGAAGCAGATATTAAAATAAAGACTTCTGCCTGTGCTAAAGATGCAGAAACAGTAAGCAGATCAATGCAAACAAAGTTCACTCGTAGGTGAGAAGGCCCCACATGCAGCATGGAGGGGACCTGGCTGCTGTGCAGACACAGCCTGCTTCACGGGTTCATGTGTCTGGGTGCTCTTTAAGCAGAGTAATAAATCACACAACCTTTTCCACAACAAAATTCTTCCTAATGTAAACAGCAATTCTTAAACCTTTAATGGTCCTGTGAGTGTAAAATCATTCTGACTGCTTTTTTGAGCAGTAATCTTGAAATGATGGGTCTGTAACAGCAATAATGAAATGTGTCATAAAGGAATTTTTTCCTCAGTGAGTCTATTATTGTAAGAAAAAAATGTATCGAGTCACCTCTACATTCTGGATTAACCCTCTTTATGATAATTATGAGTAAAGTAATGGAAATCTCTCATTTCCATTAAATAATATCCTTGTATCTCACTGAAACAGTAGCATATATGGGACTGAAAGCAAAGTGACAGATGCACATTCTTTTTTAGCAGATTCAATCCATGCCACTGACTTGTTGTCAAGATAAAACCCACTCAGTTTAAGAATTATTCGCATAATTTGGTGTTTATGTAAGACTCAAAATTGAGTCCTGACTGTCAGATATGCACTTTTGTGTTCACAGAAATATATGTACAAATTAGACAGTTATGTATAAAATTACATATACGTATGCTCCAGCATCTACTGACATAGGAGAATTCACTATTATATTACAACATCCACACAAACACCTTGAAAATATAGCCAGCAGAACCTATTCTAGGTACTCCAGAATGATTTGCAGATCATTTTAAAAATCACTTTTAAAGTGCTGCACTAAGCTAAACCATCACTGAAAGCCAAGTGTCAAGCCTTCACATCCCATTTCAGAATATGTGATATGGAGATGGCTCTAAGGAATTTCATTAGTGGGAATTATACATTATATATGCTGGAGCTACAAGCACTTTTGTTCATTTTAATGTTTTTGACAGAATTGAATCACAAAAAAGTCACGTAACACCACCAAAACAAAGTTCTGTTAAAGTTATACCAACTGTAATCAAACTTGCATTACAAGATTTTTTTTTTTAAATATGCAGTAAAAAGATGAAGACATCATAAAATGATACTGTAATGTTGACAAAAAGGTTATGGATTTCATCAATGTTAGTAGTAAAAATGTTAAAATAATTTGGAACATTATCCTGTCCCTGTGCATAATCTGTCTTGGCCTGACTACAAATAATTTTTTACTGAATTTTCCCCACTGGTGCCCCCTGTCTTTAATTTTTTAACTCGCAAAAGTTTATACATCTTTTATAAACATCTCTTTCTTTGCATTAATTAGGTTGAGATTTCCTTAAACTAAGACTAGGATTTTACCTGTTCCACAAGTTCTTTCTCTGCATTTTTCTCATTTTTACCATAAATCAGTTTCAGTGGAGAGACAGAACATACAGAGTTGTGTAGACAAGCAAGCCTACAATCCCATTTTACATTGTAATCTACAATCTACATTTTAATCACCACTATTCTCTTTTAAACCCTGGAACTAAAGAAAAGTTGTTTGGAAAACATTGGGTGTAGTAACACGCATTATGTGTCTCAATCTCACATAGTTTACCACTAGTTTTATTTTTACAAGGGTTCATATTGCATCACCATACAAGATCTGGCTGAATTTAATAAGGTTTATGTTTAGTGATGACTACACTCTGCCTGAAAGGGAAGAAAATTCCCTTATCTGCACCGCCTTTAACGCTATTCCTGCCTTGATCCATTATAGAATGTTACTCAACTCAATTGTAAACTATTTGTCTTACCCTTCTTTAGGAATTTGTTATTCATGTGTTCTACAAAGCGATGAAAAAACCCTGTTTTAATTCACATTCATTTTATGAAATGTGATGGGAATAAGTATCAGCAACTTGGTATTACAGGAAAGTGAACCCAGATTGTTTGATGGGGAAATCCTATAATAAGATAACCACTGTATCGGCATTTTTCCAAAGAGAGTGCAAAGCTGTGATATTCCTCTGTGGCACTCTGAGTGTTCAATGAAATCCAGAATTTATGTCAAGAAGCTCAGATTATGAGTAGCAATTACATTAGGGTAATTGCTTGAAAAATAAAATAATTTTCTCTTGAAAGGGTTCAGTTGTCTTTGTAACTATTATCAAGGCAGCATTAATTGCAGTTCAATTTTTTTTAAACTTGTAACTTTGCTTTCTTAACAAAACTGAAGGTCCTGATCCATTAAGTCAATTAAGTCTCATTTTTATTTAAGTGTTATTGAGATCAGAGTTTTGAAACATGCAGCATAATTATGGGAGATTAGAATTGTTTTCATTTCTAAAACTGACAGAAATAATTTGAGGAAGTTTATCAGTGTTCCTCATCAAAATTGTCAAGCTGCACTTTATCAGTAAGTTCCAGTGGACAGCAAGTCATTCTTGTCTGAAAGAAAGAGAAAAAGAGAAAGAGCCAGGCCAAGACCACCACTGTTTCACTTCTCTCTTCTTACTGCCTTTCCATATTTTCAGTGTGATTCAGTTTTTAAAGTATCATCTCATGGGGCTGTTTTAGGCCAGCAGTTATGTCAACAGTTTCACGAAGCTCCAGTCTTTCCCCAGCTAACATACACACCTTGCTGTCTGTGGCACACTCCCTGGCTCTGGTTCCTGGAATTCTTTGAGCACCTTCCCAGTCCATTTCTGTTGTACAGAGGTCCTGCAGCCTACACATGGACAGTGAGTTACTACAACTTTATTTCACTGATGACTGCACAGTAAAAGGCTATTTCAACACCACACCATACCTCCTGCCTCCCTGGTGACTTTATCATTTAATAACTGTATTTGGATTGATTTAAACTGTGGTGATGCTAGTTTTTATTATGTGCATACTGGAACAGCTCTGCAAGACAACTCTGCAGTGAGCCCCCTGATCTACTAAGAAGCTAAATTGATTTCTCTGTTCTGCCTGCTCCTTCAGATCTATTGATGAGCTGAGTTTGGATGATTTAATTTAGTTCATGATAAATCCTTTTATGCTCTGGTTAAGTTAGTGGCTTACTCTCTCTGGTAGGTGGAGTCATTAAGGATTTACTGTTCTCCTTGACATACAAAATCTTTCTTAAACGAGGGCTCAAGTAACTCAAGAGTGCATCCCTTTGGCTGACAGAAGAACAATGCCAAAATAAGACTGAATCACATTTCAGGTGTATGTGTTTTCAGATCCCCCTTCACATACAGAAATTCAGGGAAATAATGGGCTCTGTAAAGCCTGGGGCTGTCTTTATTACTTTTCTACAGAAGAAAATGAAACAAACTATCAATACATTCTTTGCCAAAGATAACACTAGGACAAACTACTATGAACTTATTTTAGACTTTAAGTAGGATATCAAACAGATTGGACTTAGAAGCACAAAATCTTCCCTAAGTCACAGGATGAACTGTCTCCTAGGGAGAGAACAAGTATTTTCTTTGCTCAGTATGCATATTGTTACCAGGGCAGATGAAAATACCCACATGGGGTTGCTCAGCAATGTGCTTCCAGCCTCCAATTCTGTGGGGGAAAAAAAAAAATTAAATAATCTGTTGTATGCAACCAGGCATATCTAAAATTGAGCATGTGAGGAAAAGCAAAATATACAATTAGGACTGAACAGACATCTTCAAATGAGTTCAGTGACTGCCTTTTGTACTGTGGGAAGAAGGCCTGGACACAACTGCAATGCAGACGGGGAGGCTGCAGAGCAGCTCCCTGGTCACACTACCCTATAGTGTTCCCACTGCCAGCCTTGAAACCCCTCTCTGGTGTCACATTTCCCGTTGGCTTGGAACACTAATAACATTTAGAGCTGTCTTCCATCCACTCTTATGACTGAGAAACTTGTGCAAAGACTTCAGGCTGATATAAATTAGCCAGAGCATGACATTCAGCAAGCTGACATTTGTGGAACTGAGAAGCAAGGAACTCAGAGCTGGTGCTTTGCCAGTGCCACTTGCAAGCGCCGGGGTAAATATCACTGCAATATTCACAGTACATTTCTGAACTGGACTCCGAGCACTGCAGCAATTCCACTGTAAACTGAAAATAGTTGTAGTCTATACTAGCCAGCATACTGACAATAGCCTGCCATCTTATTTGCTTCCAATTACCTGTTCAGCAGGAAAAGCAAATCAGAGGTTGAGGATAACCACGCTTCTCATGTTTCACTAATAATTAAATAACCTTAAATTTTTTTCCTACTACTCAGTGTGTCCCTAATACCTAAATGTAGCTACTATAGCTACTAATTCTCATTAAAATTTGGCCCAGACACTTCCTTGGAGGCTTTATTTGGCCCTACAGAATGTAACTTGTGTTCCACCTGTCCGAGGAGCTGTCACTAACCCTGATTTATGTCTTCATTTACCTTTTTTGTCTCCTATAGTTGTTTTTTCAAGTTCCAGTGGCATGTGTTTCAGTATGGATTTCTGCACAAAGTGTTGCACTTATTCACTGCAACACCCCACATAATTTTAAAGGTCCTAATGATTTTACAGCATGAGAGTTATCAGCTAAAATATTACTAACAATTTTTTGCATTTTTTTCCTCTTAAGTTCTCAGTACATATTCATAGCGCAGTGATTTTAAGACACCAAACTGTATCTTATTTCCCAAATTATGGGAAAGTTCTGCTTAACATGCATCTGCAGAAAACACAGCAAAATTAGGAACTATGCATCAGTGAGGCTGTTCCACAGGAAGAATGGGAAAGCATGTAAAGGAATGCATGACCTCACCTACTGAATTCTGCCTCTTTTCACAGAGATGAGGATGACAAAGTACCCTGTTCATCTAATTTCACTGAAAGTCAGAGCAAGTTTAAAGCCCTAGCAAATAGAAATATCAACATGTTCTCACACCAGAATGTCAGATTATGACACAGACCATGTGCCAATACTTAAAATCAGAAGGATACAGGACACAATGAGTCCATTCCTACTAAGTCATGAGGTGTGCTCCCACGATACAAAAAGCTCTACTCTCTTTTTCTGTGTCACACTGAACAAACAAACACTGTCTCTCTGGCACCTCAGTCATTCTATCAACTATTAACAGCAACAGCAAAAATAGATACTAATTGTATACTTAGCATCCCCCAAAAAATCTGGAAGTGTGTCATTAGAGATGGTGGGCTAGAAGCTTCAGATAGGAAATTATAGGTGCCCTGAAGGTATAATGATTTCATCTCTGCTTCTTTCTTCTATTTTTTAGTATTAAACAGTGTACAAAACCTTGAAAAAGTAAAAGCTGTCTGAAGCATGCAAGTGAACTCTATCTTACAATATAAAACCAAATAACTCTCTGACAAATGAGCATGATAATACAGACCACATTGCTGAAAAAGATGAAGAAAACAAAAAAATGAGGATAAGCATAAACCATGGAACAAAATTAGTGCTAGAGGTATGCAGAAGAATCAAAGCTGCTGTCCTTCGATGGAGCCTAAAACAATGAAAAGTCAGATTTTCTTTCACATAAAGAAAACCCCATAATCCAATACACCTTTAACTATGACTCAGCTTGTGCAGTTGTATGTTCTGACTAAAACATGTAAATAAAGGAAGAGGTTGTGGTAAATAGGCTGAAGAATGTGAAGGGAAAAATCATTGCAACAATTGTGTAAGAACCACATCCTAAAGTAGCTGAAAGACATCAGCCCTGTGGAATCATACATACGCATGCCTGGAGAGAAATAAAGACAAAAAAAGATAGTATGAGGATACTTAGTGACTTAAAAGATCAAAATTCTCTTAAGAGAGCAAGTACCTACCTTTGTGTAGGTACTTGTTTTCACAAAGCTTTCAAGGGATTTCTGAGAACTCCTTCACACTATTTAAGATCTGGATTTTGTAACTGTATACATCGTAAACAGTGCCAACAGAGCCAGTAAAATATTTGTCAAAAATTGGCAGACAAAGTCTAGGAAAATGTGAGAAAAATTCCTGCCCTTGCACTTCCTTTTTTTCTGAAGGTGAAGTCATCCAAGATCCTCTTTGATATGCATCAACCTCTCACAGGGGATCAGTGGTACTCCCCTGAACTGACATTTGTTTATCCTGGAGGGCAACAGCAGCAAGGCTGCATGCACTACTGCCCCAGATGTCATCCCTTCCCAGAATATTTACATGTCAAAACATTCCAGTCGTTCCCTTAATTGACAGAGAAGGCAGCTAAATTAATGCACAGATAGAGAAGCCAGCTAAATTAATGAAAAACATTATTTTACCAGGAATAAGAAAATCAAATTGGAAAAAATTGCAGTAGAACAACTTACGATAAAATCCATCAGTATCTGGAGTAGTTGGTGGATGAACAGGAATATTACAAAACGGTACCTACTTAAAACCAGAATTATGTGAAGGTAATTTTACCTTACCTGAGGTATTTATACTTTCCTAAGTATATTATTTCTGTACAGAGCTGTCAGTATGGGAAATCTCAAAAGTAAATACATGTTCCAGAGAGGCTTGGGAAGCGGGAGGGAGAACACTGCAAAAGGCAACAATAATAAAAACCAATTTATACATGGTTTTCACTATGTTTATACATTACACATTTATGAATTCTCTTCAACAGAAACCAGTCAAGCTGGTAGATAAAGCCAGAAGGCTCACAAATTCTAAATTAAAAGCAGTTAACAGAAATGTACTTTGATCTTGTACAGGTTTGAGAGGAGTTCAGAGTAATGCAACATACCTACCACTGAAATTCCCATGATACCTGGATTGGCATATGCATTTGCAGCTAGCAGAGTTCAAATATCCTTCATTATAGCACTTTTTCCCATGGCAGCATATTCTTTCGTGTGTGAAAATTAAACCAGTTTTAAAACCTATTTGAATAAAAGAATAAGTATTTATTTATACTCAAATTTGTATTCATTTTGTCAGACTCATTTAGAGACAGGTTGTGTTGATTTTTCAGTTACTCAACCAACCAGTTTCTTAGGAAGTTCACTGTAATTAGCTTTTGTGAATCTGAATTATTCACAGACCATCTTGGAACAAATGAATAAAAATATTTTTATGCATTTGTGTTGTTCAGTGCTAAAAATATGGTGGCCTACACATAATTTTCATGCAGCTTAGGAAAATCTATGCATTTTTAAATATTCTGCTACAGTAACTTGTCAGCTTTCATAAGTGAAAGCAATAATTATAATTGTTAATTTTTTATCTTATTTATATAGTGCTCTTCTGGTCTAACTATAAAAAAAGAGTGATAGTTATGTTCATAAAAATGGCATTGTTCTAGCTTGGGAAAGAAAAAAAAAGTGACGTAAAGAGAGAATATTTAATACCATTGTTTCATTAGCTGACACAGCATTGATCCATTTCCACAGCCATAGGCATAGCAATCAGAGATTCTGTTCTTGTCTCCCCTATTGCAAAGAACTTTTGTACTCTGATGAGTTCATTTGTTCTCAGTCCTGCATTCACTGAACTTAATGGTGAAGCAGTGCCCATTGATTGGACTGATACAGAAGTACAAATCACAAAGATTTCCTATTTCTCAAAAACAAGGCACACTAGCAAATATTTAACTGCCAAGCAATTTTAAATATTTCATCCCATGTCTATAGATTTACTGAAACTACAGGAGTCCCATTTGGAAACAATTACAATTACTCAGTGCAGTGCCCACATTTAGCTCAGCACAAGCCCAGCTGTATTTGCAGGCAATTTACTTGATGCATCCCAGCTCGGAAGGGCTCGTTAGAATTTCTGCAAAGCTCCTTAATGTCCAGAGTACAGGGGACAAAAAGGTAATGCCAAAAAACATTGGTGATACATAATCTTGATGGGCAAAGCTTCACAATTTTAATATTACCACAGTATAACTTTGTTTCAGAAATATTTGTATTTACTGAATTTTCCTTACAGGCAATTTTCAGTCCAGTGGTCATTATTGAATATTCTTCCTGAAGTTCTTCAGAGAGAAGAACAGACACAGAGCAAAGATCTGGATCAATTTCAGGTTGTACAGTACCAACCAAGTGCTCTTCAGTCAAATTAGCTGTGATCAGTGCCAGGCAGGCCTAAAGCCAGTGGTGCTGAGACAGCCCCAAATCTATTTTTGTGCTCTCCTGAGGGCCCCATGCTCTGGAGCTGCTGAAATACGGAAACCACCAGCAGCTGCATAATCAATTTATGTGAAATCATTTGGAAATTATTAAATCAGAGATTCAACAAGGTGGTAACAAAGACATGACTAAATACTTTTATTTCTAGTCATGGAACACCAAATTTAGAGCAATGCATCTAAACTACAGCGTTAGGAGCCTTAAGAGTACCTTTTTAAGAGATATGTGAACTCACAGCAGCCTTAGCTCTGATCATTCCAAATTTGTGTTTGCAACTCCTAATTCATTAATTGCCCCCTAATCTTCCAGGCTCTGTTTCCACAGCCACAGCCAGAAAGGCTGCCAGAACAAATGGCAATTGACCTCATGGGAAACAGTATTAAAGGAGCACATGAAGTTCACCCTGTTCTTGCTGTCTAAGAACAGGGGCAGATTTTGACTGTGGTAACCCAGAAAGTGCACTCATTTTGACCAAGTCCCCCAAGGTATAAACCAAAATAGTTTCTTTTTCTGGGTAGTCAAAGAACTGCAGGACCAGAGACTTTTTTTCAGGTGGTTAGAGCTGAGAAGTGAAAATTGACGATTTTTTTTCATTCAATATTCAAACCCTACCTACTTGAGTTTCATTTAAGGAACTGGCTAGAAATATCTTGAACACATTTTCTCAGGCAAAAGAAAAGGACGTTATGTGATAATGGCACCTGAACAATCTGCATGATCCCAACATTCATTATGCACGTGTGTGCAGCTATAGTGCTTAAGGACACAGAGCTCTTACACTTCAAAGGACATTCTTCTAGAAAACAAAATAACAAAATTCAGAACTCAGCTAATATAGATAATACTGTACAAGGATTGGGTTTGGTTTGCTTTAAAAGTAGGGAAATAATAGGATATTGGTACCCTGCTCAATTGAGGCCATGCATCAATGCATAGTTATGACATAAAGATAACTCAAATGACCGTAAGAAGCACTGAAAAAAAAGAGGCTAATGCATATCAGAAAAAAAGTAGTGATTGTCCTTTGCCTGAAAATGACATGCAATTTAAATGTTAATTTAAAAGGAAATCTTACAGTGAAAATAATAGCCACTGAGGGCTGGCCAAACCAAACTGACTTAATGTATTATTTGACAATTTCTGTTACTATCGGTAAATATTTATTCTAACAGAAAAGCACTATATATAAGATAATTAATCAGACATAAATACACATATTTAATTGAATAGTTTTTATCAGACATTTTTCCAAATATCAACTAAAATTCATAACAAATAAGGACACTAGTATATTATTTTGGGCTATGATGTTCTAGTATTTTCATTCAGCAGGATGTGTCAAACGACATTACAGGTATAAATAGTCATATTAGTTGCTCTTATGATAAATTTGACCATTACATTTTGCTATAATGGTAGAAAAAGAAAAAAAAAATCAATGTGTATAGTACACATACTAAAAAGTACATTTGTTTTAAAAATCATCTCTTAATGGTTGGACTTGATCTTAAAAATCTTTCCAAGCAACACTGGTTGTGTGAAATCATACCTAGTCAACACTTATTTTATAAAAAAGCTGTAATTCAGACTGTACTTTTAAAATACTTTGTGTTAAAATAGTAGCAAGAGATTTTCAGAAAACCTCAGCACTCAGCAGTTTCCATTGACAACAGTGAGAGCTCAACACACTCTGTGGCAGGAATAACGTGAGAACTAATTGATATGAGAGATATGAAGTAATGAATTATCATAAATACTACAGCAAATAAAGACAGACATTTTTATTTTGATGGCACTGCACAGTTAATAACACAGGAAAAACTCTGCCTACATAGCTTGGGTTGATTCATCTTTTCTCCCTTTATGACAAATCAGATTCTTTATCTTTTTACTGGATGAAAATTTGAGTACAGCACATTCAGTGGGAGTTTTGCCATTGACATCAGTGAGGTCAATGCTTGATTAACTCACCAACTAATATTAAAAATATCTTGGTATATTTAAATCTTAATCATACCTTAACCACAATTTTTTTGAAGGAAAGAAAAGACCTGTTGCAAAAAGGAAATACAGACGTTTCCCTCTTTCATAAACCTCATGGGTTATCTTTCAAATTATTTACTGCATTACTTACTGCATTTCTTACTGCTAAGTACATCTTCACATCACTGGGGCGACACAGTACATGGTTCTCCTGTGATGTCAAGGCTGCATACCTTTCAAATCTACAGTACTCCTACACAAAACCAAGATATAAACATTATTTTGTTACACACTTGCTAATCCATTTATATCCTATTGGAACAGAAATAGAAGGTTAAACTGAAAATAAACTGGACTGTAATGACTTTACCATCAAATAAAATAAATCCAAATTGCCAAGATAGGCAATGTACATTTAAAATACGAGAACTGAAAGCACCTTCAAGTAAGTGAACATGAGCCAAGGGTAGCTAATGAAGAAAAAATTTTCAGAGTAGTCAACAAACATCTTCAAAATTGCCTCACTTCTCCTGCTGGTCCCAAAGAACCCCACATTTTGTGGCTGTTAATTTCAGACTTTTGGATGAAAAAATCTCTGTTTTGCTGCAGGAAGGTATACAACTTGCAATTTTCCAGCTAGCCTGTCTCCCTGCTTGAAGAATCTCCATTCCATTCTGAGCTGGAATAAAGCCAAGCTTTCAAAAACTTCCTCACCCCCCAATTCAGATTTACTCATGAACTGGATTGACTGGAGAATGGAGTATCACAGTCTAAAATGGGAAGAATCTTAGTGCTCAGTGCCCAACTCTTACTCTCTCTGCTGCTGCTCCTGTTTTCTCTTTTAAGTGACACTCTGTAGGGTACTTATCTCTAAGTTCACAGGCCAATTTTACCTCCATAAAAGTCTGGACTGTAAATATCAATAGCAGAATACACATGAGGGACTGGTCTGCTTTGTGATAGGGGAAAATCACTTCCTTCTCAATAAGATACTTTAATGTCATTGCTTATTTTGTAAGAACAGATTTAAGAAAATCTTTCAGTAAACCTACAAATAACAGGCACCATTTCTGCAAATTAATTGCAAATAAACCATCCATCCCAATATTTTCTACAATCAACAAAGCAGTAACTGGAAAATGTCTTTGTTTTCTAATATGCAGTCTGCAGTATCCCAAATAGTTCCCTCCCCCCTTCCCCTCCCCAAAGTTCAGAGCTAATTTATTACACTGGGAAACCCTTTCATGACACATACATCACATCATGTTACACAGGCATGACACCATGTAACTGGACATGCCTGTCGAAGGATGACATGTCAGAGAACAGCGTGTCAGGAAATAGGAAAGGGCAGTGTTACAAACTGGGGTTAAGAGGCAATGTGGCTTCACTCAACATTTTCATAAAATACTTTCACTCATATCTCTCTGAATAACTCGCAGGCAGTAATGGCAGCTCACAGGCAAACTGGAGAATATCTTCCCTTAAGCCTACAGTCACTGCTGTTATAAGCAGCCAATAAACATTTGGCTGCCTCTAATATTTTCCTTCTTTAGGCAACTGTCCCTGTGACAAGAATGTCTTCAATATGCACATCTGCCTGTAGGAGTCACTTTGCTTCTTCCTATTCACAGACATGGAGAAGTGAAAGATTAAATTTGATCAGGTCTGTCTGAGAGAGTTCCTTGAGCTGGAAATCACCAGAGGCTGGTAGAGTATTCTGGCAAAATATCACTGCATGTTTGTCCCATGCTCATATTCTGCCATAGACATGTGCTATTGTCCACGGTTATAGAGAGGTCACTGGGCTAGATGTACCTTTGGTCTGATTCAATTTTAATATAGTTATTTTCTTACATTAAGTGATACTTAACATACTGAACCTCACCGAGTCAGTAGCATGAAGTCATCATGACTGCGATAAGTTCTGGATACAATTTAACAGAACAAGCTCGTTATGAAACTATAGAAAATTATTAGTCACAACAGCACAGGAGTCAAAGATCTTCTGGAGCAATTCCTGCCACTTTGAGAATTCTTTAAAATGTCAGACACTGCCTTTTTATTCCACCATTCCACATTATTTTTATATGAATGCTAAGTTGAGATATTACCTCACATTACTCTTCTGTAGCACGTTGACAGAATCTCAGCAGCTGCTTCACTAGAACAGGTTAGTTTTGTTCTCCTAATTCATCTATAAATCAATAATGAGTATAAGTTACAGAGTTTCTGCCATATGTATAAGGTAAAAGCTTATTAAAAATATACTTAGCAGGATAACTTAAATTTATTACCCTACAGCTCCTTAGAGGTACTGTATGTGCTGTGGTTAAGTCAAATCAAGTACGCCAATATAGCACCTTTTTCCACGACTGGT
Organism: Heliangelus exortis; assembly: GCF_036169615.1. Classification (NCBI taxonomy): domain Eukaryota; kingdom Metazoa; phylum Chordata; class Aves; order Apodiformes; family Trochilidae; genus Heliangelus; species Heliangelus exortis. The sequence continues at coordinate 8,972,496 of NC_092434.1, forward strand.
GTACACGTTACACATGCAAGTCAAATATTGTGTGCTTGAATTATGCCAGTAAGACACCAAAAGAGAAAACCTACAGCAGATGAGAACAAAGCTAGAACCTAAGCTGACACTTTTCAAAATGCAGTTCCTGGGCTTTAAAAGTCACTTCACCCAATCCAGACCTCTATAAAGCAGTGTTATTTCAATAGTTTAGACTCCTATTTAAAAAATATACTAATTAGTAGACATTTTCCAGTAGCAGGCTGTTCTAAAACAACAGGAAACATAATTTATTTGTGAACATACAGGCAGTCAGATTCTCTTTCTCATCTCAGTAAATTTGCCAGTACTCAGATAAAGTAAGAAAAGCTGCTAGAACACAAAGATGTCTTCCAATTACATTCATAAAAACATATTTAATTCATTTATACAATGTTAATTTTTGAGGCTTTCATAAAAGCCCAGAAGTCTTTTTCTATTCCGGAGAGAAAGCATTTTATTAGACTAATTCAAGATGAGGCTTTACTTTCAACTCACAACAACTGAGAATGTCACATGAAAACCATTAAGCAGGTTCAGGCCAGAGCACTGGTATACCTGGATCCATGCCCCAGTCACCTGACCAAGTTCTTTTGGCACATATTTTGCATGTTTTGCATTTAAATCACACAAGGACAAGTCAAAGGCAAGTGTCATACAAACAGCCAATGGACATACAAAGGCAGTATAGTTAGTTATATAAAAACTCTGCCTTTCTAAATTGAAAATCTTTTTGCCAAGATTGAGACTGCACTGTGCTACTGACATGGGGCATACAATCCAGAGTTCCCTGACCTATTCATTGATTCATGTCACAGGTATTTTGTCCTTGTCCACACAAGCTAGAAAATTAAGGTAAACATGAATAATGATTAAGGAAAAATAGAGCGTTCTGGGAACCATTAGAGAGACTCATGGTTAAATTAGCTCCATGTAATGGCCACAGAGAGGAACCAAACAATTCCTGTGCCAGAACTTGTGCCATTTCCTTCATCCCAAATTTTCAAAGGCAAGGGGATTCGCTCTCCCTGCTTAAATAATGAAACACCATACTTGCTATTGGCAATTAAATTAATCTTTGGTTCCATTAAACCTTAATAAGATTTCAGAGATTCATTACAGCTCTAAAAATGCTGAACATTGTATGCTCTGAGAATAAAAGGACAAGAGCAATAATCAACAGTTCTAGGGAATTGGGTCTCTCACATGAATTGGTCAGGGTTGTAAGTGCCTATAATACTCTTCTAGAAAAGGTTATAGGTTATCATACTTAACTTACAAGAATTCCCTGTCTTTACCAGATATTTATTTGTTTCATTTGAAGGAGGCCATCATTACAGGAACAGGTCATAAGAAATATGGTATGCATTCTTCTTTCTTACATATTGTGGCCTTTTGGTTTCAGTTTGACATAAAAAACCAGTATTTTTTACAATGAGAAAAAGTATTTTCTAAATACTCATCATAAGCTACCTACTACACTTACCTCTTCTCAGGCCATAGCAATCCTATAGAGATACAATAATGACATAGCTTCATGCAAAAAGTTGAAATATTTTGAGAGGTAAAAAAGAAAAGTATCTTGACAGAAAAATACCAGCTTGTAATAATATGTATTCCATATATTCCTGTAAGTAAGCATAAAATAATGTAAAAAGATAATAAGCACTTTCAACAAGACTAAAGTAGTCCTACAAACTAAATTTTCAAGGAATACCTTTATTTAAACCCTTCAAAAGTTTTGTTTGCAAGTTAATTTTGCACTCCATCAATGAGATTAAGTCATTCCAGACCCTTTTTCCAAGAAAGAGTCCAAATGCACCTGTGAACCTGGCGCCAGCACTATTGAAGAGGCTGAAAAAAAAAGACTGAGCTTACTGAGAAGAAAAATAAAAAGCATTATTTTAATAATATTGATTTTATCCAAAAGTTCAAAGTGCCTCATACAACATTAATTAACTCTCCCAGCAAGTCTTTGAGATCAGTATTATTCTAACTTTGCAGATGGCAAAAGAGATCAAAGTTTAGAGCAGCATGGTCAGAGCTGAACAGCAGCCGAGGAGCAAAGAACAGGTCTTTGGGCAAGAATTAAACAGATCACAATTGCCTGTGTGTGTATTTTCAAGTACAAAATTGAAAGTACCAGCAGCATAAGGGCCAGGGGGTCTGTGACCACTACTTGCTGTGTTTAGAGCAGATGATGGAATGATTATACACAGTGTGCAACTGCTTTACTTCACTGGGTGTAACATTTGGGGAGAAGTGGGAGAAGGAAGCTGATGCAGCTCATATTAAAAAGAAAAATGCAAATATTTATGCAAAGACAGCTGTTGCCACCTGCTACCTGGCAAACCCCATGTAAGTTTTAATGCAGTTTTAACATAATTGGCAAGTCTGTAACTCAAATATTACTGTAAGTGGCTTTTGTCTGGCCTATTCCCATAAGAAAATTAAAGGAAAAAAAATACAAAACCAACAAGAAACCCATACACACTCAACATGCACAGTTAGCTCAAGCATTAGGAATTTGTTCAGTAGTTTTACACTGTCTTAGAAACCTTTCACACGCACTTCAACTATAAAGTGGCAGATGGGAGGAAAGAATGGCTTCGTTTGCCTAACTGAAACGCTACTGAAGATTTGAAGATAAGAAAAAACGGAATTTGAGAGCCATTTTCGAGGGGAGGCAGCGGCTCGCATCCCGCCTGCACTGCAGGGCCTGTTGCTTTAGGGCGCTCCGGTGTCGGTGCAGCTCACGGGCTGCTCCAACTCACGGCCGCCGAGCCAAGGCCCCGACCCGGTTCAGTCCCAGCAGACCCCGGACAAGAAAAAAAACGGACACCTCCGCACAGGCACCGCTGGGATTCGAACCCAGGATCTCCTGTTTACTAGACAGGCGCTTTAACCAACTAAGCCACGGCGCCACCCGATAGGCTCCGCTGCCAGCGGCCTCAATCCACCCTCCGCTTCCCATCCGCCTCCCGGCCCGGCTCCCGGCCCAGTTCCCAGCTCTCTGTCTTGGTGCCCCGGCACCGCAACGCGGCACTGCCAGCAGCGGACCGGCCCTCCCAAGCCGGCGGGACTCGGGACCCAGCTCAGCCCCCGGCAGCGTTCAAAGGCGCAGCTGCGGCTCTGCCAGAGGAACTTCTCTATGCGTGACTCGGCACTGCGCACACGCGTAAGCGTTTGTTTGGGCACCAGACGTACAAATACAAAAGGGAAATACTTAAATGTCTGCATTTCAAAGAAATACTTAGTTTAGATTGCTCACGGCTACGTTCCAGTCCTGATGTATCCCGTAGTGTCTCGGTGGCACAAGGCTCACAACAAAAGATAGCAAGGGAAAATCAGAACTCAATTACCTGCTGAAATAATCTATAACTGATATAAAAATTAAGCCATATGCATGCACACACAAACAGTTTATGTGCTTTATGCTCGGTGCACACACATAGCAATAGAGTGCCTGGGCAAACGCACACAGGTTCCTACAAGATAAACAATCAGAAAAAAAGTGATTTGGGTAGTTTTCTATGGAGCTAACTAGAATTCTTCCCACAAAATCGATGCAGCCACCAGTAAAACACCTTCTGTCAAGGCTCGTTAGACAGTTCCCGTCACCAGACAGCAAACGAGGACACGCTACACCACCAGACTGACGGTGTCACCAGGGGAGAATGAGCCATGACCAAGCACAGAGCCTGTCCCACATCCCAAGGATCATCTTCATCAACAGAGCTGATGAGAAGCCTGCACTGCAGTCGGAACCTGCAAGGCTCAGACGTTGCTCTGGACATTTAACATCCACAACCAACTCACAGATGCTATTGGTAAAGTATCTCCTACAGAAGCCACACTGACTTGGTTTAAAACAGCCTTAAACTTTCTCATCAGATAAGAATGGGGACTGGGTGAATCAGTCACATTTCAGGGATATGAGAAACAGAAAAAGTGCAGATAAATCTCCAGGTTATGAATTGTCCATAATTATCATATTGTCTGCAAAACCTACGGTGCATCCAAACAGGAGCCAACTGCTGCAGGTGAGATCAGTTCAGGGCTGAAGACAACCTGAGACAACTCCTATGGCACCCAAGCACTAAACAGGCAATGGTAATGGTCAGAGAACAGCAATAAATAATAAAACTTACTGCTTTTATTAAAATCAGAATATAAGAATTAATTTTTCCTTTTTTGGGGTGTATTTTTTTTCAATTTGGGAAATAGAAAGAGGATTTATTCAAAAGAAAATTAACAACATAGTCACATTCCTAATGCAAAATGAACTAAGCCTCTATAGTGCAACTACGATTTTTCCCATTTCAACAGAAAAAATAGAGCTTTGATTTTCCAGCTGAAAAGGGTAAAGAAAGAACAATTTCAATTCTAAAATAGCATTAATTATTCTAGGACTAATTTTTCTAACACATAGAAATTAGTTCAGTATTGATTCAGCTATAAAATGTGTAGTTTATGTTACTGATCTGTTAAAAAAAAAATGTCAGGACCACAGATGAAGCATTTTCTTTCAGTCTCTGTAACAAAAAAAAAAATTTAATTAAGGGCTAAAGAGGGGGAAAAATGCTGGAAAATAATACAATTTATCACCTAATGCTTATTTAAAGCCATAAATCTGTACAAAACATGCTATTTCCTAGAACTATTTTTCAGTTAACCTTGAATTCAAGTGTATTTGTTGCTACACAAGTCACATAATTTAAACAAGGAAAAGGGATCTACCTACTTGCAATTTTTTTGTATTCTACAGCTTAACTGCATTCCAGGCTGTTACATGCCCAGTTCAAGCTATTTTCCCCACTTTAAGTTCCTTTCAGAAAGCAGTGTTGAAAGGGGTGAAAACACTATTTTTAGCCATAAAGCTTCCAAATATTTTGAAACACTTAATCTTTTATTAATTGACATACTCACATATACTGAATAGATATAATCCTCTCAGGGTTGTCCCTAAGAAAGTGTAGAAGAAATGTCATGCTCCTTGTTGGAGGGAGCCTTTACTACACAGAACTATTTGTGCTGCATCATGCCAGACATGAACCACAACCCAATGCCGGAAGGCTCCTTTCTAAAATTTTTTTAAGTAGTAATGACAACAAACTAGAAAAAAAGGTCATGGTCTTATTCATGGTTTTACTCACAAAACTCTTTCTGATGTCCACTGACAGCAAAGATTTTATTTTTTTTTTTTTTCTTTTGCCATAGTAAGAAAGAATAGTTTATCTACAGAACAGAAGGAAACCTGCCAATCATGTACATATCTACATATTTTCTTTAAATAACTGAACTTGGCAGCATGCAGCATAAATAAGATTTCTACTCTTGGAGATTTTATTCTTTACCTGATACATTATAGCTATTTAATGGCCTGGTACAATGTATTTTCTTATTCTTCATACAGAATCCTACCGTTGAGCAAAGCTAGGGAAAAGTCTTAGCTTTATCTGTGTATTACATACAGATGTATAGACACTCCATTTATACGTAAATATGTTAACATACCAAGTCTGCTACAGTAATTTACAGATCAGGAGAAACAGAAGATGGCAATGGCACATTTTTTCTCACTGGAGAAGACAGACGACAGAACACACACTTGGATGTTGTTTCAGAGTCACTAGGTTGCAGGCATAAGAAATGTTTTTCACATTCTTCACACTGGTGTAAATATAACAAAAAATAGCATTTCAGTTAATCATCTGTGACAAATGTGCATTATTTCACTCATCAAGATAGAGTCTATATGCATACATCTATCTAGGCCAAATTTTTGAGATGCACTGAGTGTATACAGCTGTTGTAAACTTCACACAGAAGTGGTGCTCAAAATCCATTCCTGTAATGAATGCTTTAGAGATCTTTTTCTTGAATGAAACTATACTTTTTTGTGAACTCTGACTTTATTTCTTTCAATACAGCCTCACATTTTACTTTTTGGGTGGTTTGATGGGTATCCAGTTTTCAACTGTTCCGTCTTGGTGTTTATCACTAGGTGAGATTTGGGGCTTTTTTAATTACTTTTTTTTAAGCTGATCATTGTCTTGCTAAAGACATAAAGAAAGAAAAATAAAAGATGGAAAACTGGTACATATCAATAATTTTAGATTTAATATTAACCCACTGCAGTCACCACAAAGAAGTTTTCCTGTTGACTACAAGCATGCTAATCAACTTTAATCCACTTCTTTCAGAGCTCAATTCACTACTCATGAAACTATTTAAAAAAAAAAAAAAAAAAGATACATTTTTTTATTGGTTGGTATGCTCTAAGCATTGCTAAAATACACCCAAAAAAAACCCCTTCATTGTACCAATTTTAACTATATTCAAATTTTTGTTGATACTTTGAGGAATGTAAATATTTTCACTGATGGAACATTTATAAAATTATTTAAAAGCTTAAAAAGCTGCTCACTACTTTTGAATACCTGCTATTCAACAAGAAAGTCTGATAATAACATTAGAGAAATTTAAAAGATAGTTCTTTTTCATGCAGTTTCACTTAATGGTTATTCATAGAATCCTATTATTGACAAGAAGGAAAATATACACAAAGTCTTGCAAATCCACTACCAAAATCAAATGAGGGACTGTAATGAAAAGCACATTTCAATAGCATTAAACTTGTTAATGTTCTTCTTCCCTAACACCTATTTATAATTCATGGTTTAGAAGTCAGAATACATACAGTCTCAGCTTTAAAAAGACATGGCTCAGAATTCATATAAGCTGATTTATGTCCAGGGGCACATGAATATTAATTGCCTTGGCTCAGTAACACTCCTGTGTAAGTGGCAAATTACTCTGCAGAACCATCAGGTGTAGAAAACCAAAATGAGTTTATTTTTTAAAGTACACATATATGACTGCATACAGTGTTTTTAACCAAAATCAGTTTAAAAATGTAACCATTATTATCACATCCCATTCTCAAAAAAGGATTTGATAATTTTTGCAAAGAGAGAACAAACACAATCAATTTGTGTTTTAAGCCTAGAAATTTGACAGCTTTCATTTAACATTCAGATTTTTTTTCTGAACAAAGCATGAGGTGTGGAAAAAAAGAACAAAGTGTACCTGAGTAATTTTAGAGCTTCTTGCTTCTCTGATTTCTATCACTGAAGGAAAAGTATCTATCTTTTCAATATTCCAGAGTATCAAAGAAGAATCCTGAGAAAAAGATAAAACTATTTCGATATATTTGCAAGCTACCAAAAGAGTGATTTACATGATTGCTCTAAGGATGAAATCTTACCTCAGCAGATGAGCCTTCTCAACATGACAGCTAAACCCTCCCACATTTAAATATCATGTATATAGAAACAATCTTTAGCAATCCTAGATTGCCTGCATACTTTAAAATAACTAAGAATAAAATAATTATCAAATAGTTTTAAAGATTTCCTGTAATTACATGAGGTAAATACTGATTACAATTTAGCACTTTTGTGAGCAATTCAACCATTGTTGAATTTAATAAAATTTTAAAAAAAGCTGAAAACAAGGGATGAAATCTTCCCATTCACTGAAAAGTTAGCTCCTGAAACCACATCAAGAATTATTTATTACCTTTGAGGCTGAAAGAACCCATTTCTTGTTTTTGGTAATGGCAACATCTGTCACCCAGTCCCAATGACCCTACAAAGTAAAATTTAACTATAACACAAGGAAAAAGCTTTTATTATTATAACAAAGCCCACTATTTGTACCATAAATCCCCTTTGAAATGCAGTAAGATAAATCTTACTTGACTGCTTCATGTCCAGTCAAGAAAAAAACATTCCTAAGAAGTTTGTACCTCCCTCCATATATCTGAAAACAGCAGTGATTACTATCTCTGGTAAGCAGAACCCCAGTAGTGATGCTCAGAAGAATGTTAGCTACAGTTTCCATGGGTTTAAGGATAGGTCTTTTCTATTTTTCAAACACTTTGATAAAAGATTGTAAAGACAGAGTTTACTTCTAATACTTATTAGCTAAAAAATCTTGTTTATCATGTGTTTATCATGTGCTAGTAGAAGGAAAAGCTGTGGAAACAAACAGCAGCTTCTCCCCAGTGTTAAGAAAAGGAAACCAGTTCTTGAGCGTGCCACATCGAGAAACTGAATGGGATGCCCTGGTTCCAACAAGAGCAGCACAGCTGATATGAGGTTAACAGCACTGAGCTGGCATAAGAATAGGAACAGGTTAAAATCTAAAGTGAATGATTTACTCTATCTAGGGAGATTAAAACACAAAAGGTATTAAAAGAGAAAATTCTTAGAGTTTAGGAAGGCATGGTGTAGCTTTGATAGTCAAATGCCACACCCAAGAAATACAATTAAAAAATGAACATACATGTTTTCAGCACAGTCACACACGCATACGTAAAACATGGGTTTAATAGAAGAATCTTAAAAAAATGTTTTTAAATTTAATTATGAGCCCAGAATATAATTATATCAAGGCACGGATACTAAACTGGAATTCTCCATAGTGACAAAGATATTAGCATTTAAACAGATACCTCTTTTTTTTTAATTGGGAAACTGGGTAACTTGGAACTGGAAAGTCTGCAGTAGCTGTATTATGTAAAGCATGGATGCTGGTGGAGGATGTGTACCATTACTGCTCAAAATGTACTCAGTACAGTTTCAGTTCCAGGGGGTAGGTAAGCTTACATTTAAGGTAATGGGTGTGAGGCACCCAGGCTTACAAGCTCTCCAAATGAAAATGCTACCTTGGATAAGTAGCAGTTAGAAGCTACTTTTAAGCCCAAGTTTTTGAAGGCAAGTGGTCTTCCCTGAGATCTTCCAGCTGAGTTTGATCATGAGCCTTGAAAATATATGCAGTATGAAATAAAGTAAGTCCATTAAGATCCTATTTTCAATAGACAGGACAGAACCAAGTTTGCAAACCTGAACTCTGACATTGCCTGGTTTCTGTGAAATCAATATTTGCAAAATGCATGCACATAACTTTATGAATACTGTCAGTCCTTTGACCCATATGTCTGATCATTACTTCAAGTCTTGTGTATTGTTTCCACTAAAATAAGAAATTAATGAAAGGCATCATAATAAGATATGTAAAAAATAAAGTCAGGATGGAACAAAAAAAACCTAACAAAAGTTGGACTTTTTTAAAGTTTGTGATGGTATTACTTACCACCTCAAATTTGGGGTAGTATTTCCATGAATATGGAGGAAAAGATGAATCCTAGTTCTAAGCAGGCACAGCAACCTCGTTTGCAGAACTGTCCATCCCAACAAGTACTGTATGTAACATGTTGGACTACACTCCTGTCACTATAAGCAGTAATGTCAACTATGTAACCTAAGGACTGAGCTAAGCTTGGTAACCTCAACACCAGTATTTACTGAAGTTTTTAATGCTACCCTTTTAGCATGCTGTTTTCTCTGGGCATAAGCATATCTGTATGTAAAAATATAGGTATACAAGAGTGTGGCATTTCAAAATTAACACATGCACTCTCCAGGCTCTTGTTAACTTGCTGGAAGAAACTCTCTTCTAAAACATAGGTACAACTCAATTCAGCATAATCCTTAGATAAGCTTGTACATAAAAAGAGAAATGTAATAGCTTATTAACAACTGACTTGATGAAAGTAATACATTTGTAGCTAACTGTATAAGAATATACTGCTCTAGGAAATTAAATCACCCACATCCAGGATATTTTTCCTATGATATTCCTGCCTGTATCTAAAAAGGATGGGCAAGGGTATCTGTCAGATAATGAAATTTGCAATGCTTTTAAACCAGCAATACATTTTAGATCTTCTGATCAAACTAGTAACCGAATAAGAGCTCAGTACCTTTAAGCTTAGCTTTTTATAGCCTCCATCTGTATCCCATACAGCTACAGTTTTGTCATATCCACCAGACACAACAAGTGATGCTGAAATGTAAAATCAGAATACTGTATTTTAGCTTTGCTTTGTCAAAGCAATAAAAGAGGCTCCTTCTAACAGTTGAGTCAGACTTCAAAAAAAGAACTAGTCATGCCTTAAAAAGACAGCAGAAGTTCCTTTTTGCTACTTGTTGTTGATGTTCTTATAACTTAGTGGAAAAAAACATACATGAAAATTTTGTTGATTTAAAAAATTGAGGAGATAGCTTTTTAAAAAATTAATATATAGAGAATACTTCCAAAATTGCTAGGTCAACTGTGGGGAAAAAAAAAAAAAAAAAAAAAAAAAGATTTTAGAGTGGAGAGCATGATTTCACGGGCCTATTTGCATGCCTTCAAACCACAGGTACATTTTCCCCCTCAGAGTTGCTATTTATTTCTTTGTGTTGCCTAACTCCAAAAGCACTGTCTGGGTGTGACTGCAGATTAACCAGCTGTCAGAAGTTTAGGATTCATCTTTACTGGAGTATTCAGATGTGGAGTTGCAAAAGAAAAAAGCCAGTTCGATCACAATGTAAAGAAATTCATGTTACTCTATCTCAGTGAGGTGAAGAGAAGCTATTTCAGCACAGTAGCAATTTGCATGAACATTAATTTCATGTTGTGGAGGGACTAGGAGCTGTCTGTGATCTAGTGAAAGTAATGGAACTAAGGCAACAAGCTCTCCACTGCCCTCACTGAGACAGAAGTAAATTAGGGAGCATATTCATGGGAGCATCAAGGAGACATCAAGTTCCAGGTGCCAAATTGTCAGGCTACAAATCATAAATATGCTTTGAACATGTTAGTTTATGAGCTCCACCAGTGTAGCTAAGAACAAGCTACAAACATGAAGTTTTTCAGAAGCACAAGACCAGCATACGCTGTTTGGGCTGTGAAGTAACATTTCTTTTGGGGATACTAACAAAGACATACACATTTCCATAATTACTACAGATCAATACAGTACTTAATGAACATGTTGAGTTTTTTTCAGCAAACCAATATTAAGAGATTATCTGCAAGTGCTAAGTTAATACTGTAACATATTATTTTACTTTTGCTCCATTATGATCTTTTAATTATACCTCCTGATGGGTGCATCAATTAAGCAGTGTTCCAGTTGCCTTATTAAGACAGAACACGGACGATCAACTTCAATTTACATAGTTATCATTTTCTGATAATTAAACATGTTATCTTGGAAATTATGAATTCATTATCTACATGATTAGAGAGGCACTTGTGGTTTAGCTGAGATGCCCTTTACATAGGTATTGAGATATATCATGCACTGGTATTAAGATAACTTACCATCTTGGCTAAAAAGGCAGGAACTAACAGAGCCTTCATGTCCTTGATTCAAGGAAAAGGGTTCATGACACCCAAATTTTCCTGTCTTTATATCCCATATTTTTAAGGTTTTGTCCCAGGATGCTGTGCACAAATAATGACCATCAGAGGTAAAACAGCAATCTGAGATAGCATTGCTGTGTCCCCTGGAGATCAAACAAAAAATACAGGAAGAGTGAGCTTTTTTTATCATTACATCTCTCTCAAAGATCCTTCTGCAACACTAAGCACCCTGACTCCATCCAGTAAAGCATCTTAAGCATATTCTCAATTTAACCATATGAATCATATGAGTCATATGAGTTAACTATATGAGTCTCTGGAGCTGCTTAGAACCTCAGAGCCAGCACAAGCTTAAATCCCTGATTGCTTTAGGTCATGTTGCAGGACTGAACTGATTGAAACCTTGCTGTTAAGTGACAAGTGACCAGCTTGTTGTTGAACATAAATTAAAAAGAAATTTTTCACCAGCTACAATACAACCACATTTTATTAGAATTACAAAAAAACCCCACCCAGTATTCATAAAACACATAGCACACATCTATGTCTATATCTAAATTTCAATTCAAACATTAAGAGGAAAAGTTTAAACAATTCCAGACTAAGGGTTAATTTTGGAAGTAATGATAGAAGAAAAAAAAAATCTGGATGTTCCAGAACTGAGTGAAGACTCCAGTGCTTCCTGAAATCTAGTAGGGAAAAGGATTACGAGCATTCCTTACAGGAAACAATGCTGTAGTCACTACAATTTAAAAGAAACATTACAATGTTCCAAACTGAATTCCCCATCCAAAGTAATTTCTATTTTCTCAAAGACAATTTTATTACAGTGTTTAAAGGCAGTCTCTCTCTCTCTGATTATTTTTTTAAGAATTCAAAGCTAAATTGATTGTTTTTAATTAAAGTCACTGATATTTTTAATGGCTGATGTGAAATGCTCTGTTGTTGCCTACTTCCTTCTTAAAATGATATAATATCCTAAATTGACACAATGTCTTCACTGCATTACTGACTTAAGAAAGAGATACAAAAGTTTAGCATGTGAAAGCTCAGGAGATCATACTGAGCCAGGCTTCGGGCACTGGGCATGGCCTTTTCCAAAAGCATATAAGGAAAAATGACCTGGAAAAATTATCTCTGTACCCAGAAAGTAGCCATAACTAGTTCACTGTGAAAGCCAAAGTAAATACTGAACTGTGATCCACAGCATCTGTTTTGCATCCAGTCCTGTTTCATACTTCCATTAACAATGTAGGTAATGAGATAGAGTGCAGACATGAAATTAAGCCCAAGAGAGTCTGCAGTTATACAAGGGAGAAGATTAAAATTCAAAATTATCTTCACAAATTGAAGAAATTATCAACAAAATGTTTGCAATGGTCTCTACAGGAACCAATGCTGTCATCACTGCAGTTTGTAGGATTCTTCCAGTGTTTAGTCAATTATCTAATATGCATGATGCCTGATCAGGTCAATTTTGTTGAGTCTGACATTCTGTAGCAACATAATTAATCAACTTCACAGAAAAGGGGTGGGAATAGTATCACAGTTCTGCAAAAAAAAGGATGCAAAAAATACCAAGTCTTGACTATCATGCTGTCAAAAAAAGAGTAAATCTCATCCCAGGATGTATGAACAGTGGCACATTCGCAGAGAAGCATGCAATAATTAATCTGTATTCTTTTCCATTTAGAGGGAATCCTCTTTACATTGTGGGAACATATAGCTCAAGAAAAACGTGGGCCAGTTGTAAAGATCTCAGAAATCAACAAGAATGGCCAACGTTTTTCCTAATTAGTAGAAATTAGAATGAGAAGTTTACACTGCAATACCATATGGCAAATGCTATCTTCTGCCTCTCTATATGCAAGAACCTAGAAGCTCCAAAAAATAGTACTAGAAATGCTTACAGTAATCAAAAAAGAATTTTTCAGTTATTACAGCAGGAAGCTTGAGTGGACTGTTTTATTCATGCTTTCTAGGTATGTCATTTGCTTGTGTATTACTCTATTTAGTTCAACAACTATTATTCAGTTTCTCTAGTACAAATCTTAGCATAAGTCTCACTGACAATTGTGAAAGATGCAAACAATGCCACAGATAATTAACTCTAGAACAGTTTCTTACTCATGAATTGTAACTGAGGTGGATTGTGTGATCATATCCCATAGCTTTATGGTCTTATCATACGATACTGAAGTCACTCTTTGGTAACCAGGGTCAAAACAACATCTTGTGATTGTACTTTTGTGATGACCTATACAAAAAAACATCAAGTGAGACTATTGGTTATTCAGAATAATTACATCTGTATCTCAGAACACAGAGACTGTCCAACTTTTTAGAAGCTCATTCTGCAGCAATAGCAAAGTCCCAGACTGACAGTCCTGAGGGGAAGCCTCACGGGGCTGAGGTCTCACTACTGAAATTACCTTCACAAGGAAATTACCCTTCAAAAAGGGTAAACTCATTTTGGCCCATCATCTTTTTAGAAGCCTGTTCTGAAAAATACTGGGTTTAATGTCTTATAGGTAAGTTTCTTTTGCCTTGCTCAAGTAACTTGAACTGAACTGAATTTAATTAATTTTCTCAAATTTCTGCTAGAAATTTAAAAAAATTCAAGAGCTGCATAAACAAGATGTCAAGGTCTTACCTCGGACATGTGCCACTACTGTTGCACTTACTGCATCAAAAATGTGTATGGTACTTTCTCTGTCTGAACTGGATACCACATATCTACCATCACGAGAAATATCACATGAAGTTACAATGCCTTCATGTTCTACTGTCCACTAAAGAGAAAAGAAAAGGTTTTAGAAACATCCTCAAGGGTTGGAGAGAGTTTTACAGCAAACTTTCTAGCATCTGTAAGCAGATTCAGAGGGAAGGCCTTGGATATTACTTTGTTTTGGTAAAAGATGATAGAAAAACTGGATATAAAGACATGTATTTTTGCATTGGCAATAAACTTAAATTTAAACAAGGCCATCCTCTTCAAATCCTGAAATGCTAACCAATCTTAACTCTACCTTCTGAGACAGGTTATTAATATCTATTTGTATCTAAACACATGTTCATCAACAGACTTACCAAAGATCAAGCAATTATCAGCACCAAAAGTAGGACTAAAGATCAAGCCACCTATCCTAGCTATAATGTATTGTGATAATTATTTATCAATAACAAAACAATAAACCTGAATTTTACAGCTGTACCTTCTGCAAGATGCATTCAAAAGGATACATACAAGTATTTTTCCAGTTTCCGTATCCCAAGCCTTGACAGTGTTATCATATGAAGATGTTACCACTCTAAAAATAATGTTAAGGAAAACAGCAATCAATGTTTTCACTTAAAATAAGGTATTTTAAAAAATAAATGACACTTAAATCTGACAATGATTTGACATCCTCACACCCACTCATTTAAAAGAGATTTTAAAGTGCTACAGCAATAAATATTGCATAGCTTAGCTGAAAAAAATATTTATATTTCTGATAGAAACTAATAATAAAAATGTCATGTATGTAAATTTCAGTGTAAGCAGTCAACTCAGCTTCATTTCATCCATTACATGATATTTAATTATTTCTAACATAATAATTTTAAATCCATTATTATGTCATTTCTTTAATGAACATGATGTATTCTTGTCAGCAGGGTTTTGTTTTTTTGATTTTCAGTGGTTATGTTGCTGGGTAACACCCTGACACAAACACTGCTCTGCACAAACACAAAGCCACATTAGACAACAAAGCTATTCAATAAGGTTTACAAATTTGGCAGATTTCCATTAAATGAGAAGTAAAAATTTTTGCCCTTACAGTTTTATTAAAATATTCCCAAATATAGAAAGTAATATTTATACTGAAAGTCATGGGATGTGAAAAATGTTTTAGTACCATTGTAATTTTTTATTTTGGTAAAGTTCATAAACTGTCAATTTTACACATTTTGCCCAAGAAACTTGATGCATTAACACTCTAACAAGTAAAAACAGGCAAATATTTTCATATTCTTATTTTTCCATATGTGTGTACTTCCTGCAACCAACTCAATCTCTGCTCCTAAATGAAACATGTAATGCAAAAGACCATGTGAAGTTTATGAACTGGTAGTGGTTTTTTTGTTAGAAAGTTGTTTCCAGAGCTGTACACAATGGTATTTTAATTGCTGCTTAGCAAAAAAAAAAAAAAAAAAATTAAAAAATATACAAATTTGCAATAGGCAGCATAGCATGTGTACTATTCAGTGATCAAAAAACTGATCAGTCAACTCTACAGTCTGATAAAAACTGCTTTAAACTGTAATTTGATGATAACATATGCCAGAAATAGTACCCATGGAGGCACTGCATGACCTACTTAATCAAAAGTTAATATATGCTGCAGTTGTTTTAATTATTATGTCCACAGGTTGACAATGGATTAAGATAAATTTCTTCTTTAATTGACAAGACAGGCTTAATGGAAAGGCTATAGAATAGTAATTAACAATACAGACATAAGAGAACTATTATGAAGGTATAAATCTCAATGACAGATGAAACCCTGAACCTTGGCTAACTCAGTGCTGTTCTTTTATACAAATGATATATATTTATATCCCCTTTCCACAACATATGGCAAACATAGACTTGCAGCCCATGGTAACTCAGCATTAGACAAATCCTGTGCCCTAAAAGAGCATAATCTATCAGACTATTCCAACATGCATTTAGGACAATAAAAGCATTCTTGTTTAATTCATCAGATACCATATGCAAATCAGAATTAAGAGCTCCTGTTGGTGAGAACAAGGTGAGGTTTATGGCAGTTCATGTAGGTAAAGGAGTCTGGCAGTAAACAGTCTGCTAGCAGAGAACAGACAGCATAAGTGAAAGTTCAAGAAGGAAGACAAGTAGGAGTGTACAGAGGAAGGGAGATGTAACACAAAATTGGAACAGGATGACTTATCACGGAGCAAAAAGTAAGTAAAAGATGTTTGAATTTGATGTAGCAAAAGTTAGGAGACCATAGGAAGGACTGAAAAAGTAATTTTTTATTCCAAATTTTGTACTGTTTCCACATGCAACAAAATTAAACCTTGAAACAAGGAAAAAAAAACCAATCAAAACACTTTTTAAAATTAATTAAGATAAAAAATGGTCACCTTCTGTCATCAGGAGTCAAGCTGCACTCAGAAATTGGGGCAGTGTGTTCTTCTTCAAAAACTTGAATAGGAAAACCTTGCTCAATATCCTTGAATAAATCCAAATTACTGATTAGGAACTGCTTTACTAAATTGTAAAGTGATACAAAGCATGACAGAAAAAGGGAAAGCAAAACTTGCAAAATCAATAAAGTTAGTTTTACTTTAGTTGCTTTTACAATCTCAGACTCTCTATTCCTTTTTTTTCCTTTGAAGAAGACTGAAACAGAGTCCAGTGCCTGGACTTCTATTTATCTCCATCCCACCACAACAGTTTTCACAGAAATATTATTGAAAAGAGTTCTCCTTAGACTCTTAAATCCACATCCATACCTGAATCCTGACAAGTTTTCATAAAGTAATATATGCTTTTCCACTTTGATTTGCATAATTAGAACTTTCAAGGCCATTCCTGCATCAATTAATGCAACATCATTTCCTTTACAGATGCAGTCTCATCAGCTTGTGCAATGCTCTTTCACAGATTGCCCTTTACTGTCTGTATTACTTCATTCCCTGTGTTCCTTCATTGATTCCTCATTCTCAGTCACAAATACAAGCCTCTTGTTTTCAAAACCAAAGCCCTTTGTGATTTACCCGACATAATTTCCCTTCATTTGTGAGTTCTCCTCCATGTTACGAAGGAGTCACCTGTGAAGAACTGGAAATACAAAATTGCCTTTAAATGTCTGTTTTGAGATTCCTGTTACTTCAATCAACAGACTGCTTAAGTGCTGTGATGATGGCCCATACTGCATTACTGGTCCACTCCTCATACAATAATAAGGTCAGAAAAGACCTTTAAGCTCACCAAGTCCAACTGTTAACCCAGCACTGCCAAGTCCATGACTAAGCCATGTCCCTGTGTGTCATGTCTACAAATCTTTCAAAGGATGGTGACTCAACCACTTCCCTGGACATCCTGTTACAATGCTCAGTAACGCCTCCAGTGAAGAAAATATTTCTAACATATCCAATCTAAACCTCCCCTACTGCAACTTGAGGCCATTATATTTCTCCATCATCTTCTATCTACATATTATGTTACATGGAAAGTTTCAAGTGGTTTCAGGAAGGGACTATCTTTCTGTCATACATGTATGATGTTCTGAGCATAGTGCAGTCCTAACCCTTAAGCACAGCACTGAAGTTCTTGAGTAATACAAATAAAAATCAAGTTTTACAAATGGATCATGAAGCCTGCCTGTAAATATCAAAACAACAGGACTGCTGACAAGCCAAGTAACTCACAGATCAAAGCCTCACAGGACCAGTCATCATACCTTCATCTAGATGAATAATCTTCTATTTCCATGATTACCTAAATTCTTCAATTAGATATTTTTTTGGTGTGCAAGTATCAAGGTTTCAGAATCAGTCTGGAAGCAGGCAACAAACTCCCTTCACTGTGCATGTGCTCTTTCATTTGTCTATAGTATCAGAATAAAATCTTGCACCTCTGACTACTATTCCCCTTTTAACACCAACTGTCAAGTCTCAGATCTAGAGCTGCTCCCTCACAAGGACCTGCTAACTTGGCAGCTCTTGCTACCAGATGAAAACAGAGCAAAAGGAGATGTATTTTTCACTTATTTTCTGAATGTGTTTCAGTGCACTACAGACCTAACAACTGAAACTAGTATCAACAGGAATGTCTCTAAGACCAAAGGGAAAAGAAAAATTTTTTAAAAGTTACCATATGTTCTTGTTCTATTTTTCTGACCTAAAAAAGCCTTGCAGTCACAACTGCTTGCCTAGACCCCTCTACTCATTGTCTATCAATCCATGTGCAGATTGCCAGTGAGATACCTGCTCTCAAGAGGAATTTCAAATGCTTTCTCAGTACAACTCAATCATCTGATACCTAATCTTTAAAGTGGTGGTGGGGGAGAAAGGAAAGGGAGAAGGCCAATGTGAAATTGTCAGGATTGGCCTTGCCCCCACAGCCAAGGCCTCCATACTGCCCAAAATTCTAAGTGTTTCAGGTGCTCAGCAGGGGCATCAGGCTTCTCTAGGTAAAATTAATCTTACCAAAATAACTGCGTATTACCTTTCCTATTCACCACTACCAGAAAGTTCTCAATACTCAGTAAAATACTTTTAGATAGACTATCTGAAAAATAAGTATCAAAAGTGCTGAATAGATCTTAGGAGAAAATTAAAAAGATAAAATATTCTTAGATCAGCCCCCATGTTTCAGGCAATGAAACAGCCTTTGCAGCAAAAAGAATGTTCATGGACCTACTGTGTTTAAAAAAAATATCGTTATCTTTGGATTTTGGGG
Organism: Heliangelus exortis; assembly: GCF_036169615.1. Lineage (NCBI taxonomy): Eukaryota > Metazoa > Chordata > Aves > Apodiformes > Trochilidae > Heliangelus > Heliangelus exortis. Next base: position 8,991,250 of record NC_092434.1, read on the forward strand.
TCTTTCAGTTTGCCTACTTGTAAGACATATCACTAAAGACAGAAAAAACACACGAATTCCAATTCTGATTTCAGATGAAGCAGATAAGCTTGGAACTGTCAATCTGACAGTTATTAAACTGTAGATGTCATCAATAACAACCTGAAAGACTTTTACTACTCCTATCTACAATATTGGCTTAAGAACTCCACATTTATTTACTCTAGAACTGATAATTTCAAGACTGAACTTTTTTCATCCTAGACTTCCCAATTTCTTGAATCTGGCCAATTCCAGCCCTTTGATCTGCTAAGGCTGGTTAGCTGAAAACTTCTCAGTCTCTTTACATTCTTGGTGTTCTTGGGCTTTTTCAGTACATTTTTAAAAAGGCCGAGATTATGGTAGAAACCTAGTAACACTTAGGTAAGAAGACAAAACTTTAGACACTTTCTAAAGCCATTTCACCTCCATTCATATCATATATTAAGGCACTCCTATAATTCATTACTAATTCTTGAATCAACTTGTGACTGTTAAATATATGCCAGATCTCATACCCACAATTTATTTAGCATAGCTACCTTATAATTCGCTTGCATAGAATTCTAGGACTCACATAAATATATGTCCCCAGGCTATCTTTTAGACTAAATTTACATCAGCCAGAACCCGTGCACTTCCCCAGATCAGATCTTGCTGTTACCCAAGGTAGCTAATTTTACAGTTGCTATTTTTAAACTTCAGTAAAGTATCTTAAAGGCTCTTTGATGATTCAGTCAATCTACATGCCTGTATAACATTCCTTCCTTGATTTCAGCTTTAAGGTTTTTTTAATAATGTGTTGCTGTTGCATTCATAACATACCCAGAGCTTCACTGTTTTATCATAAGAGCATGAAAGTATTTTTGTGTCTTCAAAGCAAAAATGGCAGGAACTCACAGTATCACTGTGTCCTTTCAGAATTTTAAATTTGATCTGTAAAGGGAGAGAGCAAAGATTAGGAATATTTTTCCTTAAAAATATTTTTTACAGCTTGGTCCACGAGGGGGAGTATGAAAGTGAGAACCAGAGGAGAATAACATCGCATTTGTCTGAGAAGGGTTCTCATTCTTTCCTTGGTACCAGCTTGGAGCAGATTTACCAGTCTGGCTGAGAAAGAAAGGTTGATGGATATGGGTTTTATTTTTCTGAAGGGGTAGGAGATTTGGTTTCCCAATTCTTCTTCCTCTCATGAAAAGCAGTATTTACCTTTATATTCCATGAAGTCTCTCTCAAGTCTTTTCAACACTTGTTTCCACGATTCTGGCCCATCAAAGGGCAGCACACCAAGCCCTCAAGGCCACACAAAAATTTTAGCCAAGACTGTATTACAAATTTTGTCAAAGATTATTTGAAAAAACTTTTTGGGAGATTGCCCATTACTGTCCAGCACGTTTGTATGAACAGAGCGAATGGAAAATTTCGCTTCCATGAGCATTAACCTCACAAAAAGCGATGCAGAGCTTTCCAACCCCCACCTTCCCGCCAAGCCCCGACTCCAGGCGGGTGGGCGCCCTCCAGGCCTGCCCCAGGCCCTCACTCCCCAGACTACCTGCGCTGCCGCCTCAGGGCCCTCCCAGCAGCTCTCTGCCGGGGAAGGCTCCGGCTCTGGCCCCAGATGGGCCCCTGGGGACCCCGCTTCCATTGGGGCCCCGCTCCGCACCTCAGGTGGCGGCGGCACCGCAGCGGGCGCGGCCCCGAGGCCCGGGCCCCGCCGGTTCCTCCCTGGAGCGGCTGCGTTACCGCTCCCGCCGAACACCTCGGGCCGAGCCACTCCCCGGCGATGCCGCTGTCGGGTTTAATTTTTTGCCCGCAAGGGAGGCAACCTCGCGGTCCGATTTCTTGTTCCTCCTGCTATCATTCGCGTTTTCTTGTTGACTTAATATTTAAAAACCGCGCGATCTGCGCATCTCCTCAGGAGGGTTCCAACACTTGACTCTGTGGGTACTGAGAAATCCATTAACCCATGCCCCAAAGAACTGCCACCTAGAGCAGTGAGTTCCAGTTTAAGGCTTCTGTTCATAGCAGGAATATTCTTTCAGCTTCCCTGTGCACCTGGGAAAGGAAGTGCTGAAGGTCTAAGCCTCATCATTCAAAAAACAATATTATACCATGTTTTATATTAAAATAAATCTACAAAATTAGAGTAACTTTTAAAATGTACTTCATGACACAAAGGAACTATTAACAGTTTTCATTGTAACTACATAAAATAAGGCAGATTATAGTAATAATCTTACAGTACATCAATCTTAACAATCTCAAAATGACATTTTACTGTTCTTGATCTGCCATGGTAAATGCTATGTACAGTTTGGAGGGGTAAAAACTATTTCCAGTTCAGCCAGGTATTGCAAAACTGTGATGTCCAATGCTGCATTATACTCACTAAAAATATTACACCCAAATACAAATTTTACACTGCTTTAAACTTCCTGACTTAATTCAGCCTGAATATTACTCCCAGCATTTCAGATCCTAGGCAATGACTTCCCATACATATTTTCTTAATACTTAGGTTTATTAAAATACCTTGTTTCATGTTAATCAAAAGAGAGCCTGCAGTACTTCCAATTATGCTGCTGTCCACAGACAGGCCTTTTCAACATTCCATAATCCATACATCTTGAACATTTGAAGCAACACAAAATAAACATATGCACATATACTTTCAAACAAATTCAATATGAATACAGTATCTACAGTGCTTCAAGGTATACATGATTGATCTACCATCATGGAGGAGATCAAAAATTTGAGTCCAAGTCACACGGTACTGAAGGAAGCAAGCTACTTCTTCAATACTGAAGTTGTTTTAATCTAAAAGGAAGAAAGAAAAAGAAAGAGGTCAGATTGAACAGCTACATGCAAACTTCAGAAACATTTAATTGAGCAGTAGCATTTAATTCAGAAGCATTTAATTGAATCTGAGTTATGCAAGATAAAAACATTTTCTTAGTGATATAAAGAGAGAAATACAAATGCAGACTTCCAAAACAACTGCTTGCACAAAAAAGCCAATTTTTTACAAAATGCATAAACACATATTTTAGCTATTTAGAAATAAAAGAAGTGGTTTAGGGTTTTTAATAAGGAAACACCAATGCATAACTTAAGCTCAGTTCCAGTGGAACAGAAGGCAGAGTTCTTGAGTGCCAGGCTTTCCATCAGTACATGTCCATTTCACTTAACACCTAGATAGACCCTGATGATTTTGCCATTAGTCCAGCTGGATGTGGCATTTCAAAATTCCTCAAGACCTCACTCCTTCAGCTAATAAGGGATGGTAAACAGAAGCTAATGCAGTGACTGTTCCACATGGAATGCACTTAAATTTCACTATGATTTGTACTAGAGTTAATTTTATTTGCACTTCAAGTGTGTGAGTAAAATGAAACTGTGAAACATTCTTTTTCCATCTTCACATTTCTGTTGCCACCATGTTCAAGTCTCTATAAAAATATAACTGCATAGTCTAAATTTAGCAGACATATATACATGACTCAGGTGGTGTTGTACTTGCTTCACTGCTCCTGGCTCAAGTATAGAATTTTCTTCAGCATCAATGCCATGCAATGGCTCTATTTGAATCAGATCTTTCACTAATTTTCAACAAACTGAAGCAGACTTAAGATATTCTGAAGCAGTTAATGTTGCTTCCAATGTTTCTGAGTAAAGAGAAGGAGACAGGGTAACAGAAATAGGAATCACAACCTGTACTTGTTCAACTTTTAATTCCCTTTCAAAACACTCCCAAAAATCCCAGTCATCTTTAAATGTAGCCTCCATTAACAGAATTTTATATGCATAAAGAGACACGCTGATCCATATTTGCTGCACTTAAATTCTCTAGAATGAGAACACAAACTGATGTTTTGGTTATTCAAAATTTGCAAGTGTTTAAGGAAACTTTCTGCTTACCTTCTTAGAAGTTCTTTGGGTGACAAGCCTCTGGTATCTGTATCACTAAGACTGTCACTGCTATCTGTAGTATCTGAGCTGCTGTCTTTTTCTGTTTTTTTATTCTTATGCTTTCCTTTGGCTTTCTGTTTCTTATGTTTCTTTTTCTGTAGAAAGAAGAAAAATCACAAAGAAATCAAGAGAAATCTCTTATTTCATTGTGGGCTTTTCTGAAAGGCAACAAAAAGTAGGCTCCAAGCTTAACAAAACGTTAACACTTAACAGTGACCCTTTTCCACTACTCAGAACAAGAAAAATATATATTAAAATCAACCATTTCATCCCAAGCACTCTACCTCCCCTACTCTAGACATTTCATTATTAGTATTTGTATCCAAATCATGAATTTTATGCAGTTTCCAGGATATGCCTGACATCTTCAGCATACAACATTAAACTACCTGCAATATTCTGTAGTCATATTTCACTTATGGAAAAAGCAACAGCCTAGTTGGGTAATTTTCTCTTCTGAAGTTCAGGTTTCAAGACACCCAGGGAACTCAGTTGCTTAAGTTCTAGTCCCAGTATATCTATTTTCTACAACCTAGCATAAATAATATTTTGACTGGAAGGCCAAAGAAAAAATAAACTTTATTTAAATTAAATACCTTTTCCTTTTTGTGTTTGTGTTCTCTCTTAGCCTTGTGTTTCTCTCTGCTCTTCTTATGTTTTTCTTTCCTACTAGGCCCAGGAAAACTTGCTGGCACTACTGGTCCTTGTTGCCAACTAGGGCCTAAAGTGCAAAGCACATGTGGACAAAAAAGATCAAAAAAGTTAATTTTATTATTTAATTCTATATTACTTTTAATTTAATAGGATAGTTTAAAAAACAAAACCAACACAACCTAAGCTTTCAAATTGAAATTAAACTTTTACAACTCCTAACTGCAACCTTTCTACTGCAATTAAATGCCTTTGCAATCTATTATTAAAAAAAAATGCAAGGTTAGTCCTGTATTTTCACTATCATCTTTTTATCACTGCCATTATAGAGTACAACAAAAATGGTACACAGGTGCCAAGGTTCCTGTTAGAGGATCACAGCACAGTACCAAAGCATTTGCTGATGCCAGTTGGACATAACACAGACATTTAAGAGCTAAACTGTCTTATCACAAATGTTTTTTGAAGGGAATTATGAGCTATCTTACATACAACTTCAATGTGCAAATTTACACACTAAAAGTCTACAAAACATACCAGAAGTAAAAGCTGGAGGCAACTTTGGTCCAAATTCCTCTGCTGTATCCAATTCCTGCTTTGAAGTAGGCAACAAAGAAATGCCAGGATCAGTAGTACCAGCCAGATTTTCTATGAAACAACAAAAACTTCTTTATTTGAAAGGAAAAAAAGTAACAATTTTTCCATGAAGCACTGGAGAAAGTTCAAGGAGGCTTTCTAAAAACCTCTAAGAAAGCAAACTGATCAGCATCCAGTATCTCTGCGGACTGCTCTGGCCAACTGGATAACTGACATCCTGAAACATGACAGCATGCTATTTTTTTTTTTTTTTTTTTAATCACAGTTGACCTTCTACACAACACAATTACTAATTACATTAGTATCAGTGCATGTGTTTACTTCTATCTAGTAATACAGTACTGTTTCCATTTCTTAGAATGACTCTCCATGACACAGAAGTCCATAAACACTCAAAGTCAGATGTTAAGAAAACCAACCGTGAAAATTAGGTGGTCAAAGTATTTCCATTGTAAACTGAGTGTATTGTAAGCTTGGTCAATTTAAGAACACCTTAAAAAATATGAACATTTACAGCTCACTTAGTAAATTTTACTATAAATCAGAGTACAAGGTTGGTATGTTCTTTCTCTTGTGGAAGTTTTCTGGCAACCTTTATAACTAAAATACAAATAAAATGCAAGTTTTTCATGTTTTAGTAAAATTATTTTAACATGACATTTTACTGGAATGTCAGTATTTAGACAGTGAATTGTCAAAGAAATGGAAGGTATTTTTTTCTGAGTTTAAGTGTCCACTGGAAGATAGCAATTTTCTCCATCTTATAGTTTTCCACAGGTACAAAAATTTCCCTGTATTTCTCAGTGAAATATGCTCTGACATTAGATGTTTTGTTCCCTGTCACTTTTTAACAAGGATGTTCCATAGGGCAGTATGCTAGTAAAATCTAAGCAAGACACATGGCAAAGTAAATAACACTGTAACACACAAGGCATTGTTCAGTGCTGTATTATTCACTTCTCCTACATGCCCAGCTCCACCAGTGCTGGATGATCTGTACAAGAACACAGCACTGTCCTAGTAGTCCTGGCATAACTGATCCATAAATGAATTTTTTACAAGATATTTATAAAAATTAACATCCATTATGTACTACCTTGTACACAAGATGAGGAACTGTCTGGTAAATCAGCTTGCTTGGTGGTTTCTGAATCTGTTATTGAAGTAGTTGGTTGTTCATTTTCATCATGCTCTTCTTCATCGCTCTCTTCTTCAGAGGAAGATGATTTTTCATCTGAGGAACTCACAAAGATGGCCTTAAACAAGTCCATGGGTGGTCTGCTTTCTTCTTCCTGTTCTTCATTAGCTTCTTTCTTATTTTCATTAGTTTCTTTCTTATCTTCCTTAGATACCTACAAAAGAGCATCATAACAATCTGCATCTCAACACTAAAGGAACTAACAATCTCTCTCTGCTAAGCAGAAACTTCAAATGTGCTGATGTGTATTTACAAAATACTCAAATACAGGAACTGCGAGTCCAAAATAATAAAGCTCTGCAACAGTGCTAAACTGAGCCAATATCCTGCAAAGGTAGTGCAACTTGTTATACACAAATGGCTGAAAATAGATCTCAAGATACTATAAATTCTAATTTCTTAATTCAAACTTCAATTATACACTGCAAAATTTAAGCAAAAGGAAAACATGATCTTTCTCCCTCATCTTTCTCCATCATCTCCTCCTCCACCGAAAGCAGGAAAAATTATATTCCATGCCTGTGAGCAAAGAGGGTGTAAGGGACTGAAATTCACTCCCAGACTCCCAGTAACTCCCAGTTACTTTTTTCCTTCTCTCAAGCTGCTGCTTGAAGTACAGTCATATTTGCTGTCCTTGAACATTTTCAAGTGTTTTACATCTGACTTACAACCTCAGAATTCTTCAAAGTAAATCTCATATCTTTGCTTATCTTGAGCTGGCTCTTCTGCAAACTGATCTGTATTAAATCAGTTGTTATATTACACAACATTATTTCACAGTTGTGGAGGTTTACAGCTGTACCTCAGTGGGAAGAGTTTCACTCGGCCCAGTTCCACATTCTTCTGTTCCTGGCACTCGTGGCTGCTGCTGAGTATCAGCTTTTGATCTTGCAAGACTAATGAATTCACTGATGGAATCTTTTTTCTCCTTCTCTTTATCTGACACATCCCATCTTGAAGGCTTCTTTGGTTCTGCAAAGGTCACAAATATTCAAATCAGTTGCAAGCCAGGTTATCTTGCATTTCATGGCCTGATTTTAAATTATTCTGCTTCTTCAGTATAGCTTGACATTTTCTACATCTTTCTAATGAGTGTATGACCTATAAAGGTCTTCTAGGTACAAGAAATTAGCATAATATCACTGGCGTCAGATTTTATGTCACTGAATTTATTTTCAATTTTTTGTTTGGGTTTTGTTGCTTGTTTGTTTCTAATTAAAAAAAAAAATGAGCGGATAAGTTGTCCATGACAAAGATATGCTTTTTCTATATTGATATCTCATTTATAGTAAATTAATGAAATAACAACAAACTTACTGTTGAGAGTGTTATTCTGTTGGGTTTTTTCATTTGTTGCTGGAGTTACAGATGTGGTGGGCTCAGGCACAGTCAAGAAATTAAACACAGAATATTTATCTCGTTTCACTTTTGGTAACCCAACAATTGAAGAACTAGAGAGAAATACAAATATTTGTTGAATATTGTCTGCAACACAGAAAAGGCCTCAGATTATCTACAAGTTTAAACACCTACAGTAGTCCTTAAAAATGCATACTATTTTTTCAGAGGTCACCATGTTTGATGAGGCAGATAAAACATTAGGCAGTTTACATTACATCTAGAAGAAAGAGGAAGAAAATGCTCAGCAGAAGGAAGGGGACAAGGAGGAAGAGGATAATGTAGAGCAAGTGGAAAGAAATAGAGAACACAAAAAGAAAGAAACACAAAACAATAAAACAGCAAGCCAAATTTTCCACAAGCACATGAGAACCCCAGAATTTTCAAAAAGCATTAAAAATATCAGTATCAATCATCTTACTCAGGATATGGATCAGGAACATTAAATCTTTTACACAACAGCTTTTCAGGATGCCATTCAAAATTGTCTCTTGTGAGTTTGCCAAACATTTTCATCTTCACAGCTGTTTCCTTATCATCAATATCATTCTGAAAAAGTCAAACATTTATAGCTGCTAAATAAGCAACAATTTACTGAACTGACTATTACTATTGCATAACTTAACAGGCCAGAAACATAAATATTTAAATGTAGTTTAACAGATCACTGCTTTGTATGCACTAAGCAGTTGCACAAGTTTGCTAAACAGAAGAGTAACAAAACACTGACATCTACAAAAGCCTTTTAAAGAAGGAGACTTTCCAAAATCAGGACTAAGGCAGCAACACAAGCTCCTTTTACTTCAGTAAACAGCATATACCTCTTGGTCCCGAGGAACTTCAACTTTGTCAACATCATCCTCATATTTGGCCCGAGTAAACCTGGATGACAGAGTTGAATTTGAGGATTTGTAGAACATTGCTGCACGGAAGAACTCCTCTTGTTCTCTTCCTCGCTCCCATTCTGTCATATTTGGGTCCAAATAACGCTCCAATGTATCTGCTGTGTGAGAAGGAGATAAGTGCCCAGGAGACATTACAGCTTACTTAGGTCTGAGGCTTTTCAAACAAGTACACAGAAAATAAGCACTCATTCTTGAAAGTATTTAATGAGCATTTAGTTTAAGGGTAGAATTAATCTCAACTGTGTTATTTCTTGATAAGCAGAAGCAGTTTTTAAAGATAGCAAGAATTATAGCATTTGTCAAGTGCAAGATAGGTATTTTAAACAACTTTACAAGCAATGTTGATGCCTCATTCATTGCCCTCTAAGGAATCTTCATAATATTTAATGTAATTAATAAGTGTTTAAAACAAAAAGTCCAATTCAAAGCTTTATGAAATTACTAAATCACAGACCAAAAGAGTTAACCAGTGAGTAATCCTGGCCAGGTTTTGGTAACCTCAGAGGTTTCTGATATATCAGAATTCCTTATACCTTCTGAAAGTGCAGGGTATGGGTTTTCTTTTGATTTTTCCCATCTTGTGTGGAAAGGGCAAAACAACTGCCATTCTACTGTGACTCAGGAATATTTCTGCCTTTATAGGGTACACCAGTCTTACTCCTCACACAAAACAAACTAAATGAAAATGCATGTTCCATGCATAGTTTATGGAACTGGCCAAAGCTGAAGTCTTTTTTGCCAAACAGAAGATTGGAAACGCAGATGTAAAACATCCTTAAGAACTTCACTTCTAACTGCACCATAAAAGTATGAAATGTCATGCATAAAATCAAGTATTGCTTTCCTGAAGTCAACACAATTAAGTAAGTATCAGTATAAGAATTTTTTTTAATATTGGCCCTGGAAAGAAGTGGAGGGAAAAATGCTGTGAAATTCAGAAATTAAACTCAAATGAAATGCAACAGGAAAAAAAAATTAAAAAAAAAAAAAAATTTTTTTCAGGTAAAAATTTAAATGTCAGGGTTAATCACTTCAGTTACCTTTTTCTCCTTGTTTAAGGCTTTTCACAAAACTTTCATATCTTCTTTGTTTTTCTGGATTTTTTGCAAATGGTTTGAAGTCACTGGAACCAGCATTTGCTAACTGTCCCCCCAACAACATTTGCCATTTTTGAGAAGCATCATCATGAGACGCTGGCTGGAATCTGCTATTTCGTGACTCCTGAGGCAACATCCTTGCTTTCATTTGTTGTTCAGATGCTTGTTTCACTTCTTTGAGTCTTTCCCTGTCTTTCTCAGACAGATACTCCAAAACAGAAGGAGCTGGACCTAAAACCAAGAAAACAGTAAGATATAAAATGAAATTACAAATTAATACAGCCAATTTTACTTCAGTGGAAGAAAAAAGCCTACCACTATGTACATACTTTCAGAGAAATTACTCTCAAGCATTAAAAAACAGTATAATGGCAGAGATAGCAGCTAAAAAACTGGCCACTCTTCCATCTTTCATGATATTTACTACTTATTTATGTATTACTTTTTAAAATTTACTTTTTAAAATTTACTATTGTAGATACAAACGTCAACCAAATTTACTAATTACATTTTCAGTCACTTTGCACATTTCAGTGAAACTTCATTTTACAAAACTTCACTGCCTACCATATTCAAAAGGACACAAAAAAGAAAAAACAAACCAAAAGAAACCCAACAACATGAAACAGCAAAAAAAAAAACCCACACATAGTTTTCATTTTTAAAACTTGTAAGTAAATTAAAATATAGGCATATATGTCAACAATTCATCTGTGGAGATGAAACTAAGCAATACAAGGTATTTTAGCTAACACAACCAGATCTAATATTTTTAATTAGAAAATAGTGTTCAAGGCTAGAACACATTTTTTACTGTTATATAAACAAAAAGGGAAACACAAGCAAAGTCACAAGTCACAGATATCGATACCTTTTAGGCCAGCCTCTCCTAGTCTTTCCCTCCTCTGAGATGCATTCAGAGCATGCCTGCTTTGTTGTGTCACATCACCCTCCAGTTTTCCAGTTGATTCCTCTAATGCCTTTTGTAAGTGGGAGCTTTCATTCCCAGCTGGTACCACAGGTCGAAAGTAATGCACTGGTCTGTAATTTCGTGGCAGGTCGGGTGGTGGATAAGTCTTGGCAGGAATAGGACAAAACAAAAATCGACTGAGAGAGATACAACTTTTGATTTAACGCCTACAAATGTGTTTCAGAAAAAGTCACCTCAATCTAAAACTTCTTCTATTCACATCTTAGAAGTAGAAACAGATATTACAAGTTACTGATTCCTTCAGATCCAGTCAGTAAGTGGCATCATATTAAAAAGTCTTAATACCTATTGCTTTTATTTGAGGAAATGCTCTCAGTTTTGCTTAATAACTTATTTTTTTTAACAGAACTCACATGATTTTATCAATTAATTGGACTGTTGAGTACATCTGTGCTTACTGTATTTTAATGACTTTCAAAGTCCTTTTCTCCCACTTCCTTCATTCAAGCTGTTACTTCCAAAGTTATCCCTGTGTAATGCAATTTTTTTGTACACCAGGCAAATGTTCTTCCTTCTTCATTAGAAAGAGGACCATGTCACACAATTATGTTTGTCATTCTATTTTGTGTATATATATATATAGCACAAATGATACAAACATGATAATAGAGCTAACAAATTAACTTGTCACCAAAAAATAGGAATGTGGATGCAGCTCAGGACCTGATTCTTATACAAAAACTGAATCTGTATCTGAAAGATTGATAAGCAAAATATGTAACTTTTTTATTTCAACTTTAAATCAAACCATTCTTGCAACTTTATGAGAAATAATAGTGGGTAGTGTTGAAGGCATTTCCTCAAAGCCAGTACATAGACAAAGTCGAAATCAAGCCAGTAGTTTGACAAATTTTAGGTTTGGCTTGAACAGCCTCCAACACTATAAAATTTTGCTCATTCTGTTATCTTTATTGCTGATGAGAAATTTTATTTCTAAGATCATAAAAAACACTGAGCAACAGTAAACTCACAAGCCCGTTGCTGATATTATTCTTAACAAAAAAATATGAATATTCACTTACCTTACTTGGAGTTGATGATTTTGATGCCAAAGAAAAACCATCCAAGATTTTGCCTATGTATTTAACTTCTTTTTCAGACCCTACAAAATGACCACAGAGTTAATCAATATTCAAAACATGTATGCTTGGCAAAATGCATTTTTTAATGAAAATTTTCCATTTTGCAATATATTTTATACAGCATAATTGTGGTTCTTCTTCTTCACTGCCTATTATTTAGAATTAAGGGCTCTGTATCTGGGTCAGTATTAAACAGTTAAAAAATATACTACCAGAGAGACTGCTGTAAGTACCACTACTGTGGATAGATAACTTCATAAGTGCCATTTAATAGTGTACAACATGTATTTCATGCACTTAAAAAGAAACCACCAAGAAAGTGGTATCAAGATAAAATCTACAAAGGTTGTTTGAAAATACTCAAGTATGTTTAAAAAAAATAAAACTCTCTTAGTGAGTATTGGGTCATATTTTATAGCAATGAGTTCCAATCATTTCCCTCAGTGGAGCTGAACACTGTATCTCAGAATGCAGCGTGTATTCTTCTAGAAGTATAATTTTGGAGTTTAATCTACATTGGGATCAGTGAAGGACTTTGGAAATTATTTCCAGACCTGTATACTTCAACACAGAAGGAAGGTTAGATAAAATTTCAGATACTAGGGCTGGAAGATAAAAGTCCATTGAAAATTAATTTTTTTTTTTAAGAGAGACTACACATATGTATTTTCCCCCAAATACAAGTTACACTAGCTCTTTAAATAGGACTACAGTTCTTACTTTTTTTGGATTTATACTGCTTAGGCGCCGTCCAGCCATACAAGCCATCTCCTGGTTCCTCATCTTTTAGAACTGTATCATATTTTGACAGTGTTTCAGTTGCATAAATATCATCATCCTCCTCCTCTAAAGCTCCTACACCAAAAGCCTAAAATATATTTCAAATAAAAATAATAGGAATTCAAAATTGTAAAAATAATACTTTAAAGTCATATGTCAGAACACATTTACATGTGTGTCAATCCCTCTATTAAAGATGTCCAGTATACACATATGTACCATATACAGCTTCACAAATAAAAGTGCTACCAACTAAGGAAAAAAAATTAATTAAAAAACAAAACAACAACAGCAAAACCTCACCAAACTCAAAAATAAACATATTCCACTCCCTTGCCATGGAGGAGCAGTGGGTTTGGTCTGATCAGGATGAGGACAGAAGCCTAATTCCACAAGGTAACATCTGCACTCTAAGAGCAGGTTAAGTTCTCAAAAGGAAAAAAATGTAAGTTGGCATGAAATTTGAACAAGTGTAATTCACAGAAATATAAACTGACAATTTTTCTATACAAGAACAAAAAATACCATGGTGGAAAGCAAAACCTCTGTAGCTGGCAAATTCAACATTGCTGAAAGGATTCAGTAAAATTGACAAAAAAATGTAAAATGAAATCATATTGATTATTGATTAGAGAAAGTAACACAAGAATTGTCTCTACTCAGCTATTTGGGTAAGGTATTTTATAGTTCTCTTTAAAAAATATCAATAGGTGAAGGCATTTAAGAGTTCTAAGGATTTGCCCACATCTTCATATTAAGCAAAAATAAACCAAACCAAATCCTATTCCCAAACCACATTAAGATTTTATACAATAACCCTACAATGATTTCCACATTAGAAAAATCAAAATGTATTTATATTTTTCTGCACTAATAATAAAAAGCATTCAGAAATGTCCTTACCTGACCTGTGATACCTAGTTTTCTCCCTTTACTGTGTCTCAGGTCACCAAGTAGATTGCTTGAGTCTTCAGAAGCACCTGTGAAAAGATTCAAGTGTTCTCTTCCTGATGCACCAAACAAAGCTTGTGAGGGGTCCAAACCCTTATAGCCAAGTCCATGGAAATTCTCTTTTGGAGTCAAGTCTACAGGCATTACATCTTTTGGTGCAAATGTCACATTCTCTGGCTGGTATTCATCCTCTTCATCCTTGTACAAAACAAAAATATATAACACACAAATATGACTCAAGGTTTTGTCTAATTAGTTAACAGGAGACTAGGCAAGTCTGATTTCTTAAATTATATATGAAAATATATATGAACTACAACTTCTTAGATAGCACAAGTGTAAGTTTAGTTACAATAGACTAAATTTTTTCACAATAAGCATAATCAATATTTTTTAATACTTTTAACAAAACCTGAAAATGCTTGGTGAACTACTGTTCAAAAGCATCAAGTAAATTTTCAAGAAGTGTGTTAACACACGTTCTTACTTAAATTAACAAACTACTTCTGCCTGTTCAATACCTCAGAACCCTCAGACAGTCCAGGTGGTAATGCACAACCATATACTTTCACTGTAGGATCTGTAAAAGAAATAAATTACAGTTCTTTACTAAGTTTCTCTAAGATTAAAGAAACAGACCAAACAGAAGGAGTTTTTAAAACAAACTTTCTAATCAGTCTATGAATGATAAATTTCTGAGTTCAGAAACTCCAATGAACTTACCAGGTTTCTGCCTGCGTGGCTTTCTTTTGACTCGTGGTCCAATTCCTTGTCCTTCTTTCCAGCCCATTTTTCTTAGTAGTTCAACCCCAATAGTAATTCTAAGAAGAAAACATTTTCATTATTTCCTGAGAAATTACATACAGGTATACCACTCAAAATTATGTTTTTATACCCGAATTTATAATCAAATCTGAATGTATCAATATTTGCCTATAAACTATACCCCAGTTTCTAAATGTTTACCTTGTAAAAGTCCACACATAGGAACCAAAAATCCAGGCAGAAGTCATTCTGGAAGTGTAACACTGCAGAGCTTCCTGTCTCTTTCATGGATTGCTGTGGTCAAACATTACTTTTCTAACCAATACAACACTTCAAAGTGAAAGGAATAGTTTAGTAGACTTTTATTTAAATTTGCTTACTTTGATGGTCCTATTAAATCATCAAAGGCAGTGGTTCCTGGAATGGCAGCAACTACTCCAGCAATCTGCCTGGCTTTTTCTTTTATTCTGTCTTTAGCTTTGGATGCAAAATCATCTGTGGTTGTAATATCTTTTGGTGCAATCCCAAACTCACTAAGATCCTGCAAAAAATCGACAAAATGGAAAAATTTAGATTAAAATGTTTCCTTCAAATGCTCACTTACTGAAATGGTAAAGGAAAGAAAACAGGATATAACCCTCATAGTGGCTAAATATTTCAAGGCATTCATGCAGTTGCTTTTTCAATAACTTGAGTGGCCATGTTTTAAGCAGCTTCAAGAAAGTTCTGAGGGCTTTTTCATATTGAGGTTACAGGAGCTTCCTATAAGTGAATCTATGAAACATCCTATAAGACTTAGCCTTATAAAACTGTATACAAAAAATAATTTTAAAGTTACTTCCATTCTAAGTTCTTCAGAAGATTTCACTGCCTGATAAACCTGCTGCCATGGCAACTGCTTGCAAAAGATTTGTATTTCTAAATTTACCTCTTCATCCATGAAGTCTTCTGGTCCAAAAGTGGTTCTGTCTGCTCTTTTCTGACGTGATGAAACAAAAGCTGAAGGAGTCCATCCTTTAAAGAAAGCATCTATATAAGGTACTGTGAACTGCAACACAATATTTAAAAACAACTCAAACATTTCAACCTTGCACCTTATGGATACATCAACTGAACATCCACAAAACTGCAAAGACAAGTATCATCAGCAATACTGTTTCAAATATTTACAGTACAAGTAAAAGCAGAAAACAAAATCCATAATGACAACTGTTTTTCATTAACTTTAAATTACAGTAATGAAGAAGTTGTGAGGAGACAGAAAAATATCTAACCTTCCTTTGTGCCAACTGTGTTAAAGTAACCAGCAGAGAAACCACCAGTGAATGCTCCATGGAATCGCTGATATCGCCCCTTTGCATCTTTAACAGTCTGTTCCTGAAGAGGAACTGGCTTCTTAACTCGTTCACCTACAATCAGAAAAATCAGAAACAAAGCACTGCATAAAGAATGGACTCTCCACTTGCCCCAGATGCCACATCTTCCTTGCAATTAAGAAGTGAATCAAATAGTAGCCACCCTAAAGTGGAAAGCATCACCAGCTTATGTGTACTTGTCTACATTGCTGATGTACACTGCTAAAGTGTGAGTGTTCAAATAAAAATTCTAAATTCTGACAAGCTCCAAGAACACATTTTTTTTTTTCTGTAAAAGGACAACTCTAGTTGTTAAGCAAGCAAGGCCCTTAATTGAATTTCTTTTTTAAGTGATTGTTTTGAAAAATTAT
Source organism: Heliangelus exortis (assembly GCF_036169615.1). NCBI lineage: Eukaryota > Metazoa > Chordata > Aves > Apodiformes > Trochilidae > Heliangelus > Heliangelus exortis. The sequence continues at coordinate 9,007,381 of NC_092434.1, forward strand.
ACAACATCAGAAGTGATACAAAACACAAAAGCCGTCAACTTTGACATAAACATTTGCAACTTTCTTACAACATTTCTATGAATTAAGTGGCACAGACTCAGGAGTCAGAGCTGTGCCTAAATCCTTGGACAATGCTGAGTATGTCTCAGAAATGCAAGTGCAGGATGTCGACATCAGTACAACTGCACACACTTGAACTGTCACATTTGAACTCTGAATGTTTTTTTTCTTTTTGAGACTTGTGGAACGGAGAAAAAGAACGACAGACCCTCAGCTCCAACCAAACCACTACCGGCACAAAACCAGGGGTACGCCAGGCCCAGTCCCGCACGCTGGAAAGCAGCTGTAGTGTCGGAATGACACTTTTATACCCCTGTCGCAGGAATCTGCTTTCCATCCCCAGCCTCCTGTACCCTGAGGCCCCTCGCCCAGGGCCAGCACCAGTCAGTCCCTCTTTCGGAGGCCAAGGAAGACCCCAGGGGAACAGGAGAAGGGGCAGGCAGCTCTGCTGAGCCCACACGCCACAGCCTTCCTGAGGTGAAGGCGTTAAGGACACGGAGAGCAGCCCCAGACCCAGCCGAACCCGCGGGCCTCCAAGATAGCCCGGCCCCAGCGCCTCATCCCGGGCTGTCTCCCGGCCCGCGCTGCTCCAATCGCCAGCCGCAACGCGTGGCGCAAGTGCCGAGGAGAAGCAAGGGGTTTGCCTGGAGATCCCTCACCCTCCTGCAGGGGCTGCAGCGCGGTCCCAAAGCTCGCCAAATCCTCCTCATCGCTGTCGCTGGACTCCGCCGCCGCCATCTTGCCGCGACGGTGGCCGCGCAGGACAAAACCGCATCACGTGAGGGAAGCAGAACCGGCGCGGGGCGGGCCCGGAGGATGGGGCCGGGCGGGGCCGGGCCGGGGCTCGGTGGCGGAACCGAACGCTCAGGTCCTCCCCGTTTTTCCCGGTACGCGCTGCTGTTGCTCCCCGCCAGGCCGCGGCCGTAGCAAGGAGCCCGCTGAGTCCCCTTGGCAAAGGAGCGAGGGTAAAGCGGGTCGGACCGAGCCCCGCCGGGTCCCTCCGGCGCAGCCGGCAGTGCCGGTGCCTCCGGGCAGCCCTTTGGGCCCGGGCGCTCGGTGAAGAAGTGTGAAAAATGCGGCCGTGTGCTGCTCCAAGTCTTGAGAATGGCAAAAAACGTCAAACGGCAATGGGTGGCGATCTCATCAGCTGCCGGCACAGAGGCACCGCAGCGGGTCAGGGCCTCTCGCAAAACATCTGGACAACAAAAATCCCGTGAAACAGATTTTACCTGAATCACTGTGCAAAGCCAACTCCACCCTGAATCAACATGAGCCAGGGAGGTGTGGATTTAATTGAATGACCCTTTTCACCAGATGCATGACAAAATTTGGTTAACAGCGCAATTTTATCAGCTATTAAAAAGCGTGTGCAGGAATCGCTGCGGAAACCTCTGCATTCGAACCTTCAGTAAAATAACTTCACCCCTTTTACACCCTCTGCACCTGTTCGGGTGGTTCTGTATCATGAGAATGAATGTATTTTTACTGAATGTATTTCATGCAAAGACCACGTAAGAATCAGTAAGACCCAAGCGTTCACAAATCTGATCTTAATTGTGGGGCTTTCCACAATGTTATCCATGAGAAACTTGTATGTTGGTTTTGATTAAAATTGATTTCTCAAACTTACATTTTACCTTAATAGACATATTCACTACAAGCACAATATACTATAAATGTAAAGAACAAACAAACAAAAAACCCCAAACTACTGAAAACCCAAACAAAACCCACTTCCTTTTGTGCTGTAAATAGACTCTATTATCAATCCACATCTTTTCTAAGGTAGTATCAGCAGTTTCTTGAAATCCTTGAAATCACATCACTGTCTTGAGACATTCCTGCCGTTAACAGGCAATCCTTGTGCAAGTTTATTGGTGTAATCTCTAATCTGGTATTTGTGATTGACTTTATACACAGAACTAGTTTCTTTCAAAGTGAAACTGAGTTTCATGTGGTTTCAGGTTTCTATTATTTACCTGGTTCCATGCAAATAGGGAGTAATCTCTTTGATTTAGGTCTCTAATTCACTTTTAAACAATATAGTAGAAGCCACAGACATTTATCTACATGCATTATCTTTTCTCATCATTACAAATTAGCAAGCAGTTAGCTAGAATATATAGTAGCAAAATAAGTTGTTAGCACAGTTGCTGTTTCTCATTGTTTAGGAAACAATTGTTCCTGAATAGTCAAGTCTGTGACTTTGATTCAACACACAGGCTTAAATAAACCTTTTTTGCACAATGTTAACAGAAACTCTTTTAAGTGTCAAGTCTTTTATGTTTTAAGAGCTGGGGTAGTCAAATTCTGAAGGGTTTTTCAGTTTATGGCTTTTATCTGATGAGAATGACTTTTGCATCCCGGTGGTATTTCCTTCCCCATAGTAAACTCTTTCTCCTGTTTACAATTGTTAAACCAGGTGACAATTGCTATTTGTAGATGTTCAACAAGACAGTCAGTGTCTTTTGATGACTGTAATGAAACTAAAATAGTGGTAAGTCTAGGTATCTTGCATTTAAAATATTTTTTACAGCTAGTGAAAAAACAAAACCAAAAGGTTTTTGAATGAAATCTCAAGTATTTGCCCATAAAAATAAGGCTCAAACTGAGCCCCCAAGCCATATATAGACTTGAAGACATCAAGAAGCTTGACTAAAAAAAAGTGTTGTCTTCCTACATCTGTTGTTACATTTTTTAAAAGGAGTTTCTCAAATAGATAACTTCATGTTTATTAGTTATAAGTTTTATGAGTCACTGGTACTTCATATTAAGAGCAGCAAATTGGTATATAAAAGAAGGGTGTAAAAAATTGATTCATTTACAGAGGTGTTAAAAACACGTTAAAGAAAAAAAAGAGAAACGTAAGTATGAGAACTACACACCAAGCCCACACCCTGAAGCATTTTAGCTTCTACAATGGGCTAATTTTTGTATTTTAAAACAATGGGGGGAAAAGTAGAAAGGAAAAAAGATAACAATAATTGCACTGATTTTTATCTATGGATCTCAGCTAAAGGCAAGGCATTACCTGGGAGAAGTGATGATTTTGCCCATGTTTGGCCTTATGTTCTTGATTCCCACTGAAACTGCAATGTCTTGTTTCCAGTACGAACTCCTGTAGAATAGGCAAAGCATATTAGCTATTCATTAGTAAATGGGATTTTTTTTTTCACTGAATACGAAGCTGCAGTTAACACTTAAAGCATCAGCAGTGAAATGCTGTACCTATAGCCATCGTGACCATCCAAAGCCCATGTACTGAGTGTGTCATTTTTGTACCATTTTGCCATCATTTAGTAAAGGTATTGGTAAGGAAAGGACCTACTGGCACTTATTACTTGTCATTCCTGTCTGGTCACTTTTCAATTCATCTGTCATAAAATGCAGAAAACTTCTTTTGTTATGAGAACATGTACGCTCTCTTTACTGTCAAACTCCTCTAACTTGAAAATTTCCTACATCTTGCAAACTTCTAACAGTATCAAAGCAGATTCACAACACTATTGCTCTGTGCCCTCATGCCCTGTTTCTGCTGTTTTCAATCTTTTTTTTTTCCCACAAATACAAAGTTCGAAAAAGTTTGGGAGGGGAATCAACCTATTATCCATTTTCCTCTCTTCTAGTCTAAAATTTCCCTACAGTAGCCATAAACTTGCTTATTAAGAACTGAAATCTTCAGAAACACAGAACCATACTTATTTGACTAAGTTGCTGCAGTTGAATTAATTGACCATAAAGCTATAGGCTGTCAGGTGATAAAATCTTTTTGTGTTCCCTCTCACAAGTTTAATATTCAAAGCCATCAACAATCGTAGAAATATGTAACCATATTGCAGGTTCAGAATTCTAGAATCCACCTTGAGAAACAGCAGGAGTTGATCCATACTTCTCTCTCCATACAGCGTAATTCTAACATGCTTAATCTGTGTCTCTCTGGGACAAAAACTGTAAAATGAGGAACCTGTTGTTCTGCAAAAATCACACAAAAAAAATATTATCTTTCCAGAGACCAGCATCTGTCCTTACTAAGTCAAAGCAGATTCATATCTTCAGTATGTAACAGTGCATCAAGGCATTAATGTCCCAGCAGGAAATTAATTTCCTGAACTGAAACGATTTCCTAGTGGCCAAAGAGAAGACTAAAGATGGAATTTCATCTATCCACATATTTTTTCAAGATGGGGATGGGGAGGAGAGGATCGACTGAGTAAGTGGAGTGATACAACCATAACAGAAATGTGGCACGCATAGTGTGCATCTACATATAATACTCTGTGTCTGCAATAAAAGTATCCAAATTCCAGTCCTTTCTACTTTCATAGGACAAAATCTGGGACAACACAAGCTCTGCCATTCTTTACCTGTTTTCAGCGTGATCCTTGTTTGGATCACTGACTGGTTTATCTGTGAAGATGTGCAAAACCACATAACAGTGAGTTCTGTAAAACAAAGAGATTTAATGCAGAGATAAGATTAATTGCTTCAAATTCAGTAATTTACGCACAACAAACTGATACTTGGATGCAAATTCTTAAGCGCTTTTGATGTGTTCTCAAAGACTGTGCCCTGTCCAGCTCTGAATCACTGATTTTACTGTCTTCTAATAATAAAGATAAGTATCAGCCAAACGTCTGATTCTATACACCCTGTTTTCTGAGTGGGAGCCTGTTATTACTCAGTCTTTGCAATGCAACAAACCAAACCTTCTGACTAATACAATCATGAGAAAATATTGAGAAAGTCTGCAGTACAGACCCTCCTCTAGGAATTCTAACAAACCAAAAAGCTACTGGAGACAGTTTGTTTAACCAACTGATGAGAAGAGCAGGGACATGTTTTTTTTTAGGGTAAATCGGGTTTTGGAATGTTCTAAGCTCCAATTTACATTCCATGGTCAGGGAGCACTCCTACCCAGTCATTATCCAGCTCAGCCCCAAGTACTGAGACCATACAATCAACGTGTGCCTTTTGCAAAAAAGCAAATTCACCATATACAGACAAAACTTCAAGTGACTTACTTAAGGAACATGGTCAGTCCTAATACAGTCATGATAAAGTACACTTTACCCAAGTGAGAGGAAGGCACAGTCTGATCTGGCAGTTGTGAGAGTGTTGGGTGATGTACCCAGGACCCTAAAGATGGGGGAGGTTATCTTGGCCTCCACGGATTTTGCTGTAGAAATGTGGTGTGTGTAGCACTCACCAGCAATGAAGAAAGGCTGCCAAGATATGTTATCTTCAGTACTGTACTGTGCAGAAACTTCTGTAGATTTGTGTTTCACACATATACATTATAATTGTCACTGATCCTTTTGTTAACTGTCTGATCCTGGCTACAAACTCCCAGAACTTTATTTGGAGTAATAGCTGTAGCCTTTCAGTGAGATCCATTTTCAGTAAATCTGTGCAAAGCTGCAAGCAGCAAAACTCCCAAGACGGTCGCATTAACACTTTTAATTGCCAGATTTTATCAGCGTGGCATATGCTTGCAAATTACTGATTTATTTCTCATTTAGATTAATTTAAACTACTTAATATGTATCTTATTGGAGTTTTAAACTGATCTTGCTAAATTTAAATTTTAAAAGAACTTTTAATTTGGCAGGTAAGTGCCTTTCCTAATGGCATAAAAGTAATTTAAAACATTTTTATGCCCTCTAAATAGAAATTGGAGCAAGTTAAACTGCTTTCCCCCATTTACCTATTTATATTTAACACAAAATTTGATACATACAACCAATTATTTTTAGAATAATGAAGATAAGGTGAAGTGAGGGTGAACAAAATCAGAGCAAAATTCATCTGACTTTAAGAGACAGCAGATCTCTAGATCCTAATTTCTGTTGCTGACTCTCTGTAGTCTTCCTCCTTGACAACAGGCAGCAGACAGGCAGTTTAACCAGGGTGCTCTGCATAACTCTGTGGAGACAGGGACTTTTTCAAAGAAAGTTTCAGTTAACATTTCATTTCAAAGATATTTATCATTTCATAAAGAGACATTGCAGTACCTGTGTATTTTTATCTGACACAACTACACTAGACTTCTAAGAAAGAGATAAAAAGATTGAAGAAAGTGTGTGGGAGAAGACAAACATGGTAATACAGACTGAAGTATTTTGCTGAAGTGCTGAATGTCCACTTAGCTCCTTAGATTAGGCCTGGCTTGTAATAGGAACCAATGTTGGCGATTTCTTAGATGAGCATCCAGTAACATTTGCAAAACCGGTTACACAATGGAATATTTCGAAGACAGGAGGTTTTTCAGTGCACTGCGAACACTGCAGATTTTTGCAACGTTGAGTTGATCCCACAGCAGCTTCTCGGAGCCGGGACCAGCTCCGCCCTTCACCGAGATAAAGCTGCCCTTATCAGGGGCCAGGCCCGAAGCCACTCCAGCTCCCCGGGCGCTGGGATATCCCCCGGGATCCTGCCCTCCCCCAGAAAAGGGTGCGGGAGCTCGACCCCCTCCATGCCGTGCCGCCAGTCCCGCACACACCCCAAAGCCCAGCGCTGAAGCGCGATGTGGCCATGCGGACTCTGGGCAGAGCCCCCATAATGGTCCCTGCTGCGAGAGGCATCCCCGGGGCTGGGAGGTCCCCCCCTTGGGGAACGATCACCGCGCTGCAGCACAGCCACCCCCGGGAAAACTTATCTCCCCGCGGCGAACACCAGGCCCAGGGAAAGCTGGCAGCAGCCCCACGGTGGGTACAGTGGCACCGCCGGAGAACCGGGGGGCAGCGGGACGCCGGGAGAGGGGCTACCGCCTGTCCCCAAGCGACGGGCACCTCGTCGCCCCACACCCTCCCCCGGTCCCCTGGGGCTGCCGGTCGCGGGGCTTCCAAGGGGAGGGGTCCGATCCCGGGGGACCCCGCAAGTGCTTCCCCGGAGTCCACGGGCCAGCGCGGCCGGGGAGCGGAGGGGCAGCGCTGTGGGGCGGGGCAGCTCCTCCCCGCCACCACCGGAGGTGGAGCCGGGCGGCCCCGTGGGGCAGCTCAGACATTTCCCGCAGGGTCGCGGCTCCCCACAGCAGCAGCAGCGGAGGGACGGCTGACTCGCCCGGAGATGACAGACGCCCTGCCGCCCCGCGGCTGCCCGGCGGCGGAGCCGGCGGAGGATGGCTACTTTCGGAAGGTGGGAGGCACGGGGGGGGGGGTTCGGGGCGGTGGGCTGCGAGCCCGCGGAAGCCCCCTCGGCGGCCACTGCGGGTCCGCCGGCTGCTGTGCGGTCCGACCCGCGGCAGCGGACTGGGGACAAGGCGAGATAGGGACCTCGCCCGTAGCTGAGCGCTTCTGCCTGGCCGGGGCCGCGCACGGAGCCGCGCTCCGGTTTGGGGTCCCGCGGGGCGCCCCGCGGGTCCCGGGCGGCAACTGTTCCTGAGCCAGGTTTCACCCTGCAGGACAGGAGCACTCCTACCTCTACAAAATCAGTGGATTTCCACCTTTTTTTTTTTTTTTTTTTCCTTTCCTGTTCGCTCCTTGCTGCGTCCCCGGGCTCGCTGTCTAGTAAATTGTCTTGTGTACCTGTAAGAAAGTTTACTGGAGTAAGGCAGCGAAGTTAACAGACTCGTTAGGAAGTTTTTAAAGAACATCCGCCCTAATTAGTTTTCAGACTGAGTGGGCGGCTTATGCCATAACCTGCACCTGAATTCTTTCTGCACAACAGTAATTATAGTTAAGTATCGCCTGTAATGCAGCCCTGTGGACTTCTGTGAACTTCACCGGAGGTAAAGGGCAATAAGTGCCATTTTTGGGGAGCTTTGATTCAGCCTTCCCTCAATGTTTTTATGTTCTCCACGCCTGTAACTTTTGCTGATGGGCTTTGAAAAAGGCTGTAGTTACACGGTGGTTTCAGTGTAGATTATTAATCCTAGACCATAAACTGTTTATTCTGTGAGGGAATAAAAAAAAAAAAAAGCCTCATACATCGCGTTGTTGCTCCTCACCTCTGCACGAAAACATCCCTATGATGCACTTCAGCTTTCCCCTGGAGAACATGGGGAGAAGGAACATATACTTTGCTCTGTTGCCCTCTTCACAGGCTGTTTGGTTTTTGCCCCAGTAGTCACCGAATTCATAAACCTGCAGGAGCTTAATCAACAATATTGCCCTTCAGCAGAGGAACTGTTCATAGCTGAAGAGAGATTAATTTTCCCTGTGCAAGCCGTGCTGTGAGGAATCAGTACTGCCCTATAAATAACAAATCAGACTGAAACAAAACTTCGATGGTATCTCGTCTGGTTTCTTCATTTGAGTAATCCTACTTAATACTTTGTGAGTAATCACTTCTTTCTTAGGAGTCCATAGCAGGAAACCATGAAGTGTGGCAAAGTTGTAATTATTTAGGGTTTTCACAGCTATGTTTTCTATAGTAAGGGATGCTCCTAGGCTGTCTTGAGGCACATTAGTAAAAAAGTTGACATACTATGACCTTTTCAGGTTTATTAAGTTAGATAAATCAACTTGTCCACCTATATGTTTTTACTGATGGGGATTAATTGAAGATTAATAGCCAAGTTGTGCTTCATAGGTTATAAGAAGAGTACATTTTCAGCAATCATACTTGCTAAAGGACTAAGTTTATTTTGGCTTAAATTGTTGTATATCAGGGCTAAGTGAATTGAAACAGCATGAGATCATTTTAAAGCCCATATCCCTATCCAGGACTTTTCTCATATGGAAATATTTTAAGATTAATTTTATACCTAATCACGAGCATCATTCCCACTTTTGAATTATTTACATCTAAAAGATGTAGAAAGTGGGTATGAATCAGATATTAAATAAATCTGGATGAGGCAGTGTTGTAATGGAACAGTTTTCCCTCTATTCACTCAGATCTTTGAAAGGTTCACCTGGCTCATAAGTGTCTTCATTAAAGTTGTAAACATCAGATCAAGCTAAATGCTCAAAGTTTTCTGTCCCTAAAAGTCAGATGTAAGCTGGAAACCAGTAGTCCTTGTTATACATTAGCTGAATGGTCTCAAAGATCAGCTTTCAGTATGACTCAGTAGTTCTAGGAGAAGGGGGGAGGAGGGGAAAAAAGGCAACCCAGCAACCTAAAACCAAAACAATCCCACTCCTGAAATCTTCAACAGGAACAATGAACCCAAGGAGGTACTTTACACATGGTACCTTGGCCCTACAATGGCATGCTAGGTGATCTCAGGTAACTGAAACCAGTGGTGGAGCTGTTCATGTGTGTCTGTGGGTCTTCACTGCCCCTTCCTCTCTCTTTTTAAATTGCCCTACTTCTGTTTTCCTGAAAGGATCAGGGGGTTGGTTTACCAGTTTTGTTGGTGCAGAATCACATCCATTTTCAAGGCTAGTTTTTAGATCAGAAAACATTTACTTAATTGACCTTTTTATTTTATAAACTGTGGAGCAAGGTGAAAAAACTTTATTTTGTCCTGCCTCACAAATTGGTTTCCAAGCACTATTTACACAATGAGCTTGTGCACAATGAAACTATAATTGAGAAAAATTGAGCAATTCATACAATACCCTTTTGGTTTAAATTCTTGATATTTTTCTTTTGATGAATGGATTCTTGTGGTAAGTATACTTCAAGTCTATATAGTGTCCTTTTGTGTATTATGCTTTTGAAATCTTAAATATAGCATACAAGAAAACAGCCTTCAGTATCCCCAGGATGCAATATGTAAAAAAACTTCTCTCCCAGTGATGTCACAGCTGCTCTGTAGAGACCTTTTTTCTTCTTCATTTACCACATCTCTGTCCATTTTTACCCATGGCAAAGGCCCTGCTTTATTTACATCTATTTTCCTTAAACCTTTAAGATGTCTTAAGATGGCTCAGATGCTTCCCCACCTCCTTTAGATCTAGTTTTAAGAAATCTACCTATGCAGCCACACAGGGAATATGCAACTCTGTCAGTGTTGCCCCCCATTACCTCCCCTTTATATCTCCCCTCTGAAACAACCTTCTTTAACCATCTGATTAGCTGCAGTTGAACTTTTGAGTAGGATTTTAGTTTTAAAAGCAAACTGAACTGAAGCCCTTGCTAATGTCCTGAACAGGATATGGCAAAGTGGAAGAAGTACCTTACTTTCCACCAAAGAGATGATGGAATTTCTGTCTGAAACATTTTACTTTCTGGGAAGATAACACACCAGGGAACTGGTTCTGCTAAAGTTTTATCTCAGACATCACATACGGATGGCTTAGTTCAGTAAACTCCATGGTACATTGCCAGAGCAAACTGTACCTGTACTCCTGTGTGGTGAGAGCATTCTTGGACTGTCAGCCTTGTGTCTTGACATCTTCTGTGCAGAGTTCCACGTTCCTTAGGCATTACAGGCAGCAACCTCTGAATCAGCCGTGCCTATCCCACACACCCATCCAAATTCTGCCCCCAGTCTTCCTTTCTGATGAGAGCCCTGTGGTCAGCAGAAAATAATGACAAAATTAATGATAAGAGCAAAGAACAATTTGCCTTAAAAGTATAGTGAGGCATCTAGACAGGAAGGATTTTTCAGCAGACCAATAGTAATTAAAGCAGGTCTGTTCCTGTGTTTTGCTTCTCTCACCTCTAGGGAAGTTATTCTTTAAGCCTGCCGTGGTTTTGTGGATTGCTTGGCCTCCCAGACCTCTTCCTGTCTTTTTAGTTCGTTTTGAATTCTTGTGGAAGAAACAGCTCTGTTTTTCAAGCTGCCTACCCCTTCTTTTTTTTTTTTTTTTTTTCATCACAGTATCTCACTTAACCAGTAAGTTTTCACAAAGTAATTATGCCCAAAACACCTCAATATACAGAATTCAGAATATTTATAAAGTAGTACTCATCTAGTCACAGGACCCAGTGCTTGCATAGTGATCTATTAGTAGGGCTGTGCATGCCCGGGGTGTTTTGTTTCTTTTTTTGTTGTTGTTTTGGTTGAGGTTTTTTGGTAAGAGCAGAGTAAGGAAAAGATATCTAGCAAGTTCCTTCTACTATATCTTTCCCATCTTGGTTTACTGCTTTGTAAAACCTTGTGCAGACTGAAACTCTTCAAATTTCCTAATCAGTTAGGAAGTTGCAATAAATTATTTTAAAAAGTCACAGTAATTCTCCAAGGTTACCTTTCCTGTAGCTCTTTAAGTGTCTGCTGGTGCAACATCAAGCAGTCTTCAGTTTGGTTGTTTTGGATAGCAGTCCATTGTGCTACACAGTGGCAGAGCAGTAAGACAGTGAGGTTAATGAATATGCATGGTTTCTTTTTGCTTTTTTAAGGCTCTAGTTCCATCATCTGTGAGCCTAGATATTTATCATATAGACAAAGCTGATGATTCAGAAAGAAAGCCCATTAGTATATCTTAGTCCTCCCTATCAGGGGAAAAGGATAGAAACAGAAAGCAAGCAGTTCCATAAATGAAGCACCAGGCTGAAAATGATGATAGGTATGGTAACCACCTTGCGAATCAGCACTTCCCCAGTGAACTCCCGCTCCTTCCCCTCCTTAGCTGTTGGGTGTTCTTCTGCAGGGCTTCCCCCCGAACTGTGGTTCATGTATCAGTTCACCAACCTGCTACACCTGTGCTTCCACTGGGGTTTAGCTCTTGTGGTTCTTTAGTCATTAGTAGCCAGGCAACCACCAACATTAGCATGGACACAGAATAGTTACTTGCCTATTTGTTCTCTTTCCACTTGTCTGGCAAGGCAGAAACAATGTTTCGATGATTCATAAGCCCTCTGTCATGCCACTTCCACTCATTATATCCAAATTCATGAAACCTAAAACTGAAAGTAGGCCTTCATGTGAAACTAAGAATCATCTGTAACTTAGTCAACAGGCAAACATTTCTGTTGAAATATTAATTTTCATTTTGCTTAGTGAGCAGTGTGACAAGATGGAAAAAACATTTGGAATTTAATTTAGTAATGAGTTCTGAACTTAAATTGATCTTTGGGGCAAGGCACTTAGAACTGTGAAATACTTGTTCATGGCACAAGTAGTAGACCAGGCTTTGGAAGACCAGATCTTCCCCCATGCTCTTTTTTTTTTTTTTTTTCTTTTTTCTTTTTTCTTTTTTAACTGATAAAAGTACTACTATTGAAAGACTTTCAGTATGCAGTTAAAATTGAACTAGTAAAATTCAAAACTGAACTAGTAGAAACATGGGAAGAGAAACCTCAATTTATTACAGTAGTGGAAGAAGGTAAGGAGAGCAACATAATTATCGTGACTTAGGATCAGTTCTACAAACACGGGTATGAGTCAGACTGTTACTGCAATTGTTTTAAGAAGTTCTGTGCGCAAGTTAAATTCCACACAGTTTAAATATCTGGAGGACATGGCCATTTACGTACACTACTGGGCTTGACAAGCAGTACAGGTTGCACTGGCTGGAAAGGAATGTTTTATTTTAAGTAAGAAGGCACACCCAGTTTCAACTCTGTGTCACCTTCAGACAGTGTGTGGCTCATCTTAAAAGTTCAAAGCGCTACTTTATAAATCATATTTATGTTAATTTCAGATGCTTACTGTGATTACTCATTGGCAAAGTCATGACTTTTGTGTCCATCACAACTGGATTTCTGAGACTAAAAATATACTTTTCTCTTGAAGAAAGAACTTCCTGGCATCCAAATTAAATACAATTGCTTTTTTATTTGAGACTCACGCTTTTGACAGCCAGCTTCCCACTTGGGTAGGTAATTTCCCAAGGTTTAGAGTCTAATATTGGAAAGCAACAAAGATCCAACCTATGCCCCATGGCCAGGGATGCCTCTCAACTAGACCAGATTGCTCAAAGCCTCATCCAACCTGGCCTGGAACACCTCCAGGGAGGGGGCAACCACAACTTCTCTGGACAGCCTGTTCCAGTCTCACCACTCTCATACTGAAGAACTTCTTCCTAAAATTCAGTATAAACCTAGTCTCCTTCTGTTTAAAACTATTGCCCCTTGTCCTATCACTGGACACTCTTACGAAAAACCCCTCTCCAGCCTTCCTGTAGGTTCTCTTCAGATTTGGAAGGTGAGGTCCCCCTGGAGTCTTCTCCAGGCAGCAGAGGAGCTCCAGCTCCTGGATCATCCTCATGGCCAAAGGCATTAGTTCTAACAAAAGATGAGCAGCAATCCCATTGGAATCTGCAAGCTTGCCCCGTTAGTCAGATTGTTATCAAACAAGAAGGCCCTGCACAGGCCAGCTTCCATCAGAAGGTGCAATTTTTTCTAATACCAGTGTCTGTTTCTCTCAAGACACTACCTGACTAGGTAATAAATAACATGTGGCAAGAATCTAGAATTCTTGTGCATATCTTGCCTCTGCTAATGATACATTAAAACCATCTCTACCTCTCGATTTTGCAATCTATTCAACAATCTATTTAACCAATCAGAAGTAATTAGCCAGCTGAATTTTACTTTTAAAAAGCCTTTATTGGTTTGGGAGCTAAGGATATGTTAATATCCTTAATCATGTTTAAGCATTTTTTGATGAAATGCAGCTATGCTCTGAGGAGAAAAAAGGCTCTAAAATTGATAACTTAGTTTACTATTTAAATTGTTTTCACAGCAGAGTTTGTTTAATTTACTTGCCTTTACTTGTCTTTATTTCACAAAAAAAAAGTGCCCGCAATGGAAACTTAAATCATATTCAATTCTTCGTAATTTTTGCCACTTCCTTAGTAATAACCATTCTTTTGTTGCTCTTCAATTAATAATTTTACTGATAGTGTATAAGCCAGGGTAAAAGCTCATTCACTCTCCAAAGTGCTTTGGCTCGACAAAGAAATAAACAGTAATTAAATGAAGCACCTTGCATCCTGTTGACAAGAAATTAAACAGTAGGTGTGGAAACCACTGGGAAGTGTGGCTGCCAGATATTGTAATGAACTGAACATTAACATTCTTGGGATTGTCTAAATGTAAACAAAGTGCAAATGCTGTCTGGGATCAGCAAAACAAAATTAAGCACTTTCTTGGATGTGTCTGCTAAATAACTTCCTAGTACACAGAATTTGAGCTTTACAAGGGGCAATATTCCTTAGATTATATATTTCCCCTGTTGTGGGATTTTTGTTGTTTTTTTGTTTTTTTTAAGATACTGGTAATTTTCACTGTCCTCTATGCAGACTTCTACACATCAGTTTTCTGGCAACCTGATTATAGTAAAGAATTTAAACCCACATATGAACACAAAGCAGCTGAGTCTTCCCACTCCCTGTATAGCAGACGTAAAAAGCAACATTTTCCAAAATGTAAAACAAGAGTTCCTTGTAGGCTCTGAGAAATAAATGGGAGCTACATGCTTGTGACAGGTGAGCTGACCATGAAAACAGACTCCTCTATCCACAAGAAGCCTTTCATCAAGAAGACAAAAGTGCAGCACTTCCAGACACACTGGAGGTGATACTGATATCTCAGTCAGTGCCTTCTCCTCTTAAGCCTCAAGGCTGTTTTTGAATTAAAACATCATGCAGAGATCAGTGGCTGGTCCTGAAATGCAGGGAAACATCTCTACCCCTTTTTCTCTTTGCACTGTGTTTAAGATCATTGCAGTTTTGCACTCATTGTTCAGTGGGAGCTTGTTTGATTTTTGGGCTGGAGCTTGATCAAAGGTCCTCTGAAATAAACACACGACTTCTACTGAGCTTTATGGGGTTGGGAATCAGGCAGTTGACCTTCCTGAAAGATTTCCCAGAAGTAGAGCTGTAAAGAAGTATTTGAATGATGCCATGAAAGTTGTTTAGCACACAATAAGGGCAAGGAGTTCAGGAAAGAAGCTGCAGCTTTAGAGAGAAAATAAAGACAAGGGCAAAGCAAGCATATGTTTATGAAGGATGCTTGGGCTAAGTAGTTGAAAAAGAACTTGGAAGAAAGCAGCTCAGACTCATACAGGGATATAATGATGATAGTCTCAAGATGAGAATCAGGTATTCAAACTGAATGCCAAAAGCAAGAGGAAATAATTGGCAAGGTTCAAAAGAAAAATTGCATGGATAGAAGACTAAATACCAGTAATAGAGGAAGAATACACAACACAAATTGGAAAAAAAGCAAAGTAGGAAAAAGAGTGAGAGTCCAGAAACAGAAGAAGGCTGGGAGCAGAGAGCAGCTTGTGGATACAAGACCAGACCATCTATAATTGTGCCTTGCTAATGTCTCTGTGTGTAAAGGAGCATAGAATATTTGGTAGTTAAGGGACTATTTTAAATCCGAAATGAATGAGTTTCCTACATATGTATGTCCTTTCCAGAAAGAAGTTTATCTTGTATGTATTATGCTTGTTGTCAGTACTTCCTCAGTGAATAGAGTATGTACTTGCATGCCCAAGTTTTGGACTTCAGCTGTAATTGGTGTTTCAATACAGAAACATTTCTGCTGTAGGAGTAACTTAATGTAGTGTGGTTGTTTTTTGTTTGGTTGGTTTTGGTTTGGTTTGTTTTGTTTTTTCAAGTTACATGGCAAACAGTACTTCTGAAGATGTTTGCATAAGCTTCCTGTCATTTTACCTCCTTATTACAATATTTTCAAACTACAGATTTAAAATTAATGATATTAGGCTGTGTGCTTTCTCTGTTGAACTACTGCAATCTAGATTGATCAGCTCATTTCTCTATTGTCAAGACAACCTGCTTTCACTTGCCAACCCAAATAACTGAACTTCAAGTAAATGATTAGAACTTTGTTTTATTTAAATATTTGCTTTTGTTGCGCTGGTGTGTCACTGGCTGACTACTCTTAATTAAAGCTTGTTGAGAGACTTTTAAATGCTCCTATAGGAAAATCAAATTTTTCAAGTCAAAACTAAATATGAGGGAGAGGTCCAGAATAGTGCATAGCTTAATGGCTGGAGCAACTTGTATCAGACCAATTTGAGCCTCTTTCTTGTGTAATCCATGATCCAATAGGACCCTGATAAGCTTTGTCCTCAGAAGAACATGATATCTTTAAGGGCAAGTCTTAAAACAGCATGATCTTATTTGCTTTAGAATCAGTAGTTAAGACTGCAGGGATGTGCTGGTTGGCTATAAATCACTATTAAAAGTCAAAGACACTTGATATTTTAAAAGAAGGTAGGGGGGGTAGGCAAGGATAAAGAATAAAAAAGTAGATATAAATCTTCTTACTTATTAAAAAGGGTGTTAAGATTATGTTTCTCTCTCAAAAAAAGAGAAACGTAGTCTTATTAATCTATAATAATTTTAGCTTATCAGTACTTATTAGAATACAATGGTGCAGTCCTGCTCAAACACAGGCTGCAGTAGTTTGAGTCTTGTGCTTGTGTAAGGTGTGCATGTATGTACACAGAAGCATTATTGTGAATTTTGGATTTCATGCTTTACTCTTTAAGGACTAAATTTGATGAGTGTCTGAAGGTAGAGTCATCATCTTACCCTGTCAAGCTCTATTATTCCATACACCTGGATGTGAGGAAGAGCTGTGCAGATAAGCAATACTGCACCAAAAATCAGTTTGAGATGTAAAGAGAGGAACCTAGGGAAGGACAGGTAGGAATTTTACCAGAGGTTTGAGGACCAGAAGGAACAAGGGCAGAGATCCTTAAAAAGGTTCTTAAAATTGTGAGCAGTGGTGACACCAAAGCCTGTTTTTTATGAAGTTGCATTTCAGGGCTGCATATATCCTGGTATAGAACTTTGACATTTTGCAAAGATTAAACAGAAGCTTAGATAGAATTTACTGCCTTGACAGATACTGGTTTTATGAAACTTGTAGCAACCTAGTAGCACTGACAAATTTGTCTGCAGCTGCAAAATAACTCGGAAAAGATTTTTAGGGGAGAACAGGCTGGCTCACACATACACATGAGCTTTAAAGCCACTAGTTTCTGCCTGGATTTTCATTTCAATGAAATGTCATCATGGCTCTTTTGCTTTTAATAGCAGAGTTTGAGAAAAGAAACACAAAATTCATCACTGATGCCAATGTAGTTCATTTGTATTCATAGAGAACCCATGCCATTCAAATTCATTCAAATTCAGTGTTACTCCCTTTTCAGTCTCTTCCAACAGCAACAAAAACACTTATTTCCTTCATTCTAGGGATGTAATCCTCTTGCTGAGACTGGACGAAGCAAACTGCAGAATCAAAGAGCTGTCCTAAACCAACAGATTTTAAGAGCAGTAAGAATGAGAGCTGGTGCTGAAAATCTTTTAAGGTATGTGTCATGATTTCCCAGTTTCCTTGCCTGAGCACCAAGTTGGGGTTTTGGCTATTTTTTTAAATGGTTTGGTTTTTTGGTTTTGGTTTTTTTTTTTGTGTGTGTGTGTGTGTGTGTGTGTGTGTGTGTGTGTGTGTGTGTGTGTGTGTATGCAAGGGTTTTGTTTAGGGTTTGTTTGGCTTACTTTTTTACAAGTCTCAGCTATTCCTTTTTCCCAGCCTGCCTAACTATTCCCCTAACGTGCTGCATAAATTACTGCTGGATTCTTTGCATATATCCCTGAAGTTGGCTGGTTGTTTTTTATTATTTTTATGCTGTAGCTCTATAGAGTCATTACCTACTAATAAAGTGCACTTTCAAAGCTGTTAAATTGTAGCAAATTATCTGAATGTTAATTTATCTTAGGTTATACTGTTTTATCAGCCATATTGCTAGTGATAATGGCAAGTGAACCTTACGGAATATTGTAATGTGTCTGTTTTGCATCTTAAATCAAATAAAGTATTTTCATTATGCTGCTGCTTTTTCCAAGATCCTTTAGGTCTGTGCTCCACAGTGGGAGAGGACCATCAGTTGCCTTATTTATTCCATGCAGCAGTGTTATAGTAGTAGCAGCAGGGTAAAGGTAAAATTTGAGCTGGGTTAGAGTTGTCACCAAATGCTTTTACAGTTTGAGGAACTGGAAAAGGCTTTGCCTTTTATTTATTACATTTTGTCCACCAGTTATTTTTAATAGACAGTTTCTCGTGGGACTGTCCCATAGGAATACCCTTATGTTGACCCTGTCTTGACACTATTACAACCTGTGACTGAGTGCTTTGCAAACAGTCCTGTAGCTTTCCAACAATCCATCCCTCTGGTACAGAGAAGAATGGAAAATTTCCCCAATACTCATCTGCAATAGTCTCCTATATTGTCTATTTTTCTGCAGCTGGGGCAACAGTGTGTCTCCAAGAACAAAAATCTAGTAAATATACTTCCCTTAGAGAAGATAAAATGCTTGTATAAAGTCACTTTTCTTGCCATTAACTGATAAGTTGCACTTTGCTTGTCACCTTCCTTTATCTCCACTCTTGGCAAGAGAGTTGATAGGTCCAAGGCTTATTTAGTTTTAGCCTTTGTGACTGACTTAATTTTTAGTTCATCTTCTGGAAGTTGATGGAAGGAGTAAAACTTAGAGTCTTTTCCTACTTCCAGTATGCACAGCAAAATTATTATATCTGCTTTTGAACCTGAATACTGTTAATTCAGTAGGTGTTTCTGCATGCCAGCTCAGGAGTGTTTTGGAAAGGCTAAGGAGATGAGGAATTTCTAATGTTAACAGTGGTTACTTTAACATTCAGCCTAAAGGAAGTTCAGCTCCTGATACCAATATTACCTAGTTAAATACTGAAGTTGCTATTGACAACAGTGGAACTAAGCCTATTTGAAAAGTAGAGGATCAGACTTATTTCTGCCTTAGTAAAGATCTAAATTTAATTTACACCTGTGAAACAGTTAAAACCTGCTAGTTCTTTGAAAGAAGCAATTTCAAAGGACCTTAGGACTAGATAGTTCACATGACTCTCCCAAGGAAAACATAAATATTTGCGTTTCAGCAAGACCTAAAAGAAGCCAACCAATTGCTGTCCACAATAGCCTCCTGCAAGAAGACATGAGAAAAAACTGGAAATGCAGGTTTTTTAACTTTTGGCTGAACACAAACACTAGGCTTGAAACAAATGCTCCATTAAGCACAAAGACTTTCGGTTTTTGAACTTCTGAAAGTCACCCTCTCCTTTTTGTTGTCTTTTGTTCTCAAAGTCCTCTGTTAAAACTCAATTCAGAGTAGCCTTCAGTGGATCTCAAGGATATCACATTGCCTCTATTGCTGTCTTATGTGGATATCTACAATGCAAAACCATGAAAAAGTAATAAAATTAACTCCAAATTGGCATGGAAGTTGAGAACAATATAATTGTATTAAGAAAATTCACTTGGATGGAATATCAGGGTGTCTGAAAAAGATACTGGAATCCCTCCTGTGGAGGATGGCAAGCTAGACCAAACACAGAGCCTTAAGAACATCATAAATCAATTGCTGCAAATATCACCAGTTATCCTTTATCAAGGAAGATCCACTCCACCCAATATTTGTGTCCAGTTTGGCTTATGCAGGAAGCAGATGTTAATATTGCTTAATTTAAGCAATCTCAGGTATTCAATGAAGTAAAGCATAGAAAATTCACAGATAATACATATTTATAACACAAAGTAAAAGCTTAGGATTCTTAGAATTTTACCCTGGGAATAACTAGTTCTTCACAAAGGTGCTCTGTACAATCTTGGAACAATCTGGAGGATTGTTCCAAATGAGCCTAGATGAATGACAGGGCTGCTCATAAATATTTACAAAGGTGAACTTTATCCTAAAATGAGGGTAAATGCAGTGTTGCAAACTTGAAATAAGCTTATTATTGTCTAATGATTTGGACTTTACTATAGGAGTACAATATATCAAGCCTGGATAGGGCTGAAAGCCTTTTATCTTAAAATCTGTGGTTATAAATAACAGTTTAAGACTCTTGAAAACAGCAATACTGTATGGAGACAGGTTTGGAGTAGTGACATAATATCCTGGAATACACAAATCATACATATATGCTGGAGGTCAGGGGCTAATTACTAACATCCACTGTGCTATCAGTTCAAAATGTTTTCATGTAAATATATAAATGTCAAAGGAAACAAGCAAACAAAATCTTACTTGGGCATGACAAAATAAAATTATAAAAAAAACTGTATTAAAAAGCAGTATCTGTATACCTGTGTATTTGGCTGTAAAACATTCTGTAGTAACAATGTTATGGGATCAACAGATCATTATTTAATTTTTAAAGCAGGGAAGTCTCTTTTGAAAAAATATCCTGACTCACCTCACTTCCAATCTTACATATTCATCTAGAAAAACATCACATAATCAAAAAATAGAATAGTGACTCTATTTAAGATGCATTAGTTGTGTTGGTTAATGTATCTGAAAATAATCCCAACCCTTAATCACATAAAAAGTTAAGCACATAGCAAACCTTCTGTGTGCTGTTATCTGGAAAATATCCAAGGCTCTCTCTTGACAGAAATACCTAATAAACTCTGAAACATGAGGACTTGTACCATCTCCTAAGAAGAAAAAAAATCTTAAAAATGCTGAGAATGCTAGTAAAGGGGTCAACCAAGCTTATGTACAAAACCTGAGCAATAAGAAAATTACATGCCTTTCTTTCTGCAGAGCAACCACCAACAACAAAGTACGAGAGCAAGTACTACTGGAACTGAGTTTTGTAAACTCGGACCTGCAGATCTTAAAGGAGGAACTGGAAGGACTCAACATCTCAGTAGAAGTTTATCAAAATACAGAGTATGTATAAAGCTACATCACTGAAATGTTAACAGATCTTCTGTTTACCCTTGGAAACAAAACTGTTTCTAGGTGAATGTGAATGCTGGACAATAATTAAACAATAGAGAGCTTGATAGGAAGAGAACAAATTTTATGGCAGATTTGTTGACTAAGGGTTAGTCTGCATATTTGTCTTTCAGTTGGGAATGGTATGTACCACTAATCCTTAGATACAGAGTTCAGTTGTGGAGGAGAAGTATTGCAAGAGTTGAAAGCTCATGGGGCTGTATGGGGAGAAACACAGCTCCCAGCAATATTTCCAGTACTGGAATGGCTAATCACTGCAGTGCACCTGGAGTCAGCAAACTCAGAATAGATCTCTTCTCAAATGCAGTACCCATAGCAGTCCTCCCTTTAGCAGAAGTACAAACTGATTTGGAGCCCAGAGCAGACCTGAGGTAGTCTTTATGGTGTGCACTTCAGTGCTAGAAATCCAGAAACTACATGCTTAAAGCAGAGACATTTTTAGTGGATGAAGTTAGGAATTTTCCAAGATATTTTTCCAACTTTAGAGCACACTAAACTTTAAATTTCAATTAATACCTCAAAGAGAAAACTTCAAAGGTTATTCATTGCATGAGTACTGCGGTGATTTCTGTATCATTTAGATGTGTTGTTGCTCCTAAAATTAAACATTTAATCTTTGACATTAGCAGCTCAAGACAGAAATTGAAGTGCTTTATATGTAGGGAGTGTAATTCTGGGTCCCTTGTAGCATTGTTCTCAGTGAGGTGTTAACTTCCAGGTGGACTGCAAGAAATTCTTAACACAGGGGGACTAAGCACATTTCCAGTGAGGTCAGTGAAAGGCTGACCTAATGCAAAATATCTGTTCCATTTTTCTAAAAAAGAAACTTGTTCTAAAGTTCCTGCCCTCTACCCCCATGGCAAACTGACAACTTTTTGATGCAAAAATGTTTTTCATTCAAGATTTTACTGGTCTTCATAGAGGCATGTAAGCATAAAGAGCAGTATGAAAGTTTCAACTGTGGAAATGAGAGCAAGACTCCACAAGTACTGTTCTTTCTTCTAGCTAAAAAAATACTTGAAATATTTGTGTTCTCAATGAAGGGTGAGGGGTAGGTCAGGCCCCAAGGCAGGCAGAAGCCTTAAGGCTGTGCAGTAGTATGCAGTTTATTCCCTCCTGATTCTACTTCCCCAGTCTGTTTTGAATGCTGTTTAACCTTTGTGATGCTGCCCATTCTAAGCACTAAATGTTTTTTATGTTCTAGCAGCTAAAACAATTAATTCCCTCTGCTAACTGCTCTCCAGGAGTAGCAAACAGCTATTAATAGTTGCCCTCTGAATCTATTGGGTGTATATTCACTGAGGTGAGGTCCCACCCATGTCCCTGGGTTACATGGCTTTGTGTTACAGCAGTCTGAAGGAAGGGCTTTGCCTTCCCAGTGCTTGTGCACATCTCAGCTGTTCTGAGAAGTCTGATGCTATTTCTGCTTCTGGAAATCCAGGATCACCTCCCTAACTGTTCAATGCCCCCGTGGTACTGACTCCGTGGGTGTAGCTCCATAGAAACTTAAAAAATAGAAATTCAGTTCCTCTGGATGACAAATGCTGATGTCTACAGGAACTGTGGGTGGTGCTAGAATTCATTCTATCTGTAAGCTGGGATTTCTTTTGATGTGTCTTGCTTCCTTTTGGGGAAAAAGTCTCAATATAATCTGTTGTAGAAGTGTTGTGGTTTCTTCTAAAAGCCTCGTCAGAAATAACATCGTTTGCACTGCCTGCAGTGATGGTTTAGCTCAATATTCCAGAATTCACTTTCAAGCTATAAGAGCTGCTTTCTGAATTGTGCCAACCAGTTTAAGGACTATTCCTTCTGAGGAAACTCCATTCCCACTCCCACTTTCCTGAGATGGAATTTTCACCAGTAAGAGAGTGATTTTGCTGTATTGTCTGATAAGACCATAAATGACTCACAGCTGTGGGATTTTGTAGTTGGTAATGGAACTCTCTAAACAATGATCTAGACATTAAATCCTTTTTTTTTTTAAGGAAAAAGGAAAACATCATATAAACCTTATTGCCTGATACTGATCTGTTAAACCTACTCAACAAACTATGTATCTGGAAGCCACTCTGATCTTAAGTCACAGATTTCATCCACATCCCCCTTTGATATTTCAGAGGTTGACTTGTTCAAAAGTTAACACCTAGCATTTTCTAGAAACTAAGTAGTTCTCAGAATTCCTACTCTAGACCTTTCACTGACAGAGTTGGTATACTTTGGCCCTGCTTTTCCCTGTGTTAGACATACACACCTACATATGAAATCACTAGTAGCATATACAACACTGTTGATAACTCCTGATAAGGACCATAGCTCTTACCGTAGCAGATCTCCCAGCAGCTGTGGAGCTGGTTTATGTCCATATAGCATGCAGGTATATAAAAGTTGAGCTGTATTTCAGAAAGCTGGTCTTTCTGAGTCTCTTTTTCTTCCTTGAAGGAAAAATAGGCTGGAAAAAAAAAAAAAAAAAGTGCAGGCAAGTAGCTTTCTTCACTCTCTTCTTGAGGAGCCTCAGGCCATTATGCAGACATCCTCGATGAAGGAACTTTCATAAACTCTGTAGCTTCTACTTGAACACTCATCAGCATACAAACTTCCTGTCATCAAATGAAACAAAATAATTATTGTATCAACAGATAAGAATGTTTTTTGTTTTCCACAGAGAGACCTTCACCATTCCTTTGGTACCTCTTGGCCTGAAGGAAACCAAAGAAGTAGACTTTACACTCCCTCTTAAGGTAAATTTCAAATACATGCTTCAGAATGAACAGTCAGCAGAAAGAATTTCCATTTCAGATTTGTTTAAAGAAGCAGAAGTAATTTATGTACAAAATTTGTTGTATTTGCCCTAAAAATGAGATCACAATGTGTTAAAAATTAACCACTAATTATCTAGGTTGTTGCTCATATCAAATTAAGAGTCAGAAGTTAGAAGAAATCTCACTTCAGAGACAGTAGAGTTATATCAAAAGGAATAAAAATTTCTTTTACAGTTTTTTGTTTCAGTAAGACTATTGATTACTAATCTAGTGTGAAAGGAAGTAGTAATGAAGGTTTTACTCAGCATAAGGCTGTGATGCTCCAATTTGTGCTAATAAAGCTGCTCAGTTGGGAAGCAGGGCTGCAGCATTAACTCTGCTTGTTTGGTGCCTAATGTACCCTGCTGGCTGTTCGAGCTACCTTCTGCATTTTTTTGACTACTGTGTATTGTGCAATGTAGATTTCATCTTGTGGTAAACCATTTTGTATCATTTGTCTCTGCTTTTACTTCTGTAGGTTAATCTCCATGGTCAGATTATGGTACCACTTTATGCCATTGCAGCTTTGTTAATTTAAACGGAATTGCCCTAATATAACTGACAAGAATTTGGCAGCCTTTTTCTCTTAACAAGTTTTATGGTCACTTGATTCCCTCGTTATTTTAGCTAACAGGGTTCATTTGTCCCTTTCAAAACCACTAAATGTTGTTGTTTTAAAACTCAGTGGAGTTGATGTAATAGGTGTTTGGCTCCTTTACATCAGATTGAGATTTCTTGTCTCAGATACCAAATCAAAGTATTAGTTCTATTATCTTTTCATAGTCTCACTGCTATGTTACTGTACTATTAACTGGAATGGAAGGGAGTAGACACCATGAAAATCACAACTGAACCAATTTTTACTGATTGCAACTGCAGAAAAAAACAGTAACCAAGGTTACTTTTAGATGTTCCAATTTTTTACTTTTTTTTAAAGGACTTTATTCTGGAACATTATAGTGAAGACAGTTCTGAGTATGAAGATGAAATAGCAGATCTCATGGATCTGAGACAAGTAAGTGCAAGTATAGCATACTGTGATGTCTTTTAATCTCCAGTTGTAAATAGCAGCATTTGTGTGGAATCAGAATATGACATTATTACCTTACAATATTGTTATTGACTTTGGAGATAAGAAACACGAATCACCATTGTCCAAGAGCTTTACAGTCTGAGTAAAGAACAAGCAAAAAAAAAAAAAAAAAATGATGAAGCAAAAAAAAAAAAGATGAAGCAAATCAGTTGAGCTATTGACACAACTTTGTAAGTCTAAGATTTGCCTTACCAACTGTTTAACTTCAAAGTATTTTAAACTTAGCTGGAAGAGTGTTGAAGTGAATTAACCTGGCAAAATACTGTAGTAGAACAGTGGTTATTTCTCTGTTTGGTTTGGTTGTTTGGTTTCTGTGTTATACTAGAAACATAAACTTTGCAGCATTCAGAAAATACCTGCAATCTTTTTTTCATTAACTCTGAGGCTTGCCAAACAGATTCCTTTTTGCTTGCTTAATTAACTCTGAGACTTGATAAACAGATCCTCTTTGCTTCCATAAAGGTTACGTGCTACTTCCGTGCAGCTGAAAAGCTCTTGCTTGGAATGCATCCATATGGCCTTAAGCTTACTGTTCTCACATTCCACATATTTCTATGATATGCAGAAGTGCAAAGGAAGTACAGTTTTATCCTTGGTACTTCAGCATTCATCCTGTAACTCAACAGAATACACTTTAAGTCTCATCTATTGTGTGTTAAGGCCTGCCGCACTCCTAGCCGAGATGAAGCTGGCATTGAGATGTTGATAAGCTATTTCCTTCAACTGGGTTTTGTAGAAAACAGGTTTTTCCCACCCACCAGACACATGGGAGTTTTATTTACATGGTAAGTGTGCAGTTCATGTTTGTCTTTTGGGGTTTTTTTTTGTTGTTGGTTTTTTTTTTAAACACTGTTAATCATTAACTATCTTCTGTGTAATTGGAAGTGTATTAGTGTGTTTCTCCCTTCTTCTCCCTGCAATGTGTTATATGTTTTTTTAGAGTAAACCTGAATATAAAACACTATTTTCATGCTTAGAGTGAAGCCATTACCTAGATTATGATTTGGGCTACAGGTTGGCTACTGAAAAAAAAGAGAGAAAATGGTCTTCATTTTGGACAACTGCAGATGTTTCCTGGATTCTAAACCTTGGTGCATGAACCAGATGGGGAATGGGTCAGACCTTACTTCTCTTTCTTCAATTTAAGACCATTTGTGCCAGAAGAGAGGAGGAGTGAATTTATTTGTTATAGTGGAACAGTTATTCTTGTGATTAAAAAATATTACTACCATGCAGCCAAGAGAAACTGTTAAATTTCTAGTCATAGCTGCAAATAGAAACTTTAAAATACAAGCTATAGAGGATCTGATCATGACAACAGTTGACTTTTGGCAACACCTAAGTACAAGAACATAGTTCATAGCACATATGGATAGTTCCCCAGTATACTCTCAGCCTCTGTGGTGTTTTACAGGCACTTTTGCTATAGATATAATATGCTTACGGGGGTACTGGTATAAAACCTGCTGAAAACTAAGCCTCAAAGCCATGCTCTGTCTTACAGCATCTAGATCACCCTCACAGTACATAATGGTATTTCTATTCAGCTTTTCACTGTAGCAGAACACTTATCAAGAAATCCTCTGCTTTTTTTGAAAAACAGAATGAAATTACCTGCTCTTTCTATGGACTCTGCTACTCTTAACAGTTCTTCTAATATTTTTTGCAAGGTACGATTCCTTCACAGGTGTCCCAGTGTGTCAGCAAAATCTGTTGCTTGAAAAAGCAAGTATTGTATTCAATATTGGGGCCCTCTACACCCAGATTGGAACAAGGTGCAATCGTCAGACCCAGACTGGACTTGAAAATGCTGTTGATGCTTTTCAGAGAGCTGCAGGTACAAATTTTAAAATACTGGGAAGGTGTTAATGAAAATGTTTCTAATCTCATCCTGATACCCTGCAGATTTCCGCAGTTCCCACGGAGTTCATTACACAAAAAAGGAGGAATTTTCAAGAAGCTTAGTGAAGAGATGAGATGAAGCTTTAATTCAAAACCTGGAACTGTAGTCTGAACATGCAGATGAAGACTATGAATAGTGTGGTTAATGATTAATGAACTGAAGTTCAAAGGCCCAAGTAATAGCCCTAACATTAACTGCTTCATTGTTCATTCTTTATTTCACCAAAATAATTGCTTTTACCTCAGTGATTCTACATTGGTGAAAAATCTGTACAAGAAAACTTAAAGGGCTGAGAAAGGGCATAAAACCTGGTTTTCTGCATGATCTCTTCAAAATTAATTTTATTGTGTTTTCTGGTGAAATACGCAATCTATTGGAAATTGACTATGTATTGTCCATAGATTCCAAAGGCAAACAGATTCAAAATAATCAACCTCTATCAGAAGCAAGAAAAAATACTAATTTTTATAAAGGGAATAATATCCCTCAAACTATCATGTTATAAAGGCTTTTTTTTTGTTGTTTGGGTTTTTTCCCAAGTGGATTTTCTAATTTTTTCCAAAGGTAAACATAATGCTACACATAATGCTTTTAAAGCCATAACATGTAATTAATATATACTGTAATATTTATTTCTGCACTAACAACTTGTGGCTATTGGTTTCCACAGTATCAGTAGCTTTAGCAGATACAAACTGTGGATCATAGAGCTGGATTGACTTAAAACCATTCTTCTGAATACACAGCTATCAAAAAATTCGTAGTATTTCTTCATTAATTTATTATTTAAATTATTTCTCAACCTTTGTATTTCATCTAAAAGAAATTTCAGTACTTGAGAAAATTCCCATTTCTGCAGTTGCTCCTTCCATTTTTGCAAATTAAAAAAAATTTTAAAATCATTGCTTTTCACTGCAGCATGTTTGCAGAACAGAATTCACAAACTGAAATGCATCATTTGCTACCACAGTACCTTTGCAGGGCCCCAAAGCAATGTGCTCAGGAGGCGTTTCATTGTACCTGTGCACAGCTCTGTAACACAGTTCATTATGTTGGCAGAGACATAATATAGCACATCTGTTAACCATTTCTCTGTGCTGAATGGAAAACAATTCCCAACATTTAACCTCAACAAACTTGTCTGTGAGTATTTCTGCTTATGCTGTAAGCATGTATATGTTGAGAACAAAATTTAAAAAAAAATAAAATTCCCCTCTTCTTTCAGTATGACACTCCAGCAGTATCTGGCAGGTTTTGGGTTGATTTTTCTTGTGCAAAAAGGCAGAGACAGACATAATGCAAATTTGTGTAGGGACTTATTAAATAAGTAAAAACATACAAGTGTAACACAGAAAATGAAAAATCTCCCTCAACTGATAGTAGGAAAATAAAGGACAACGTGGCTAGAACTGAATGTAAGATTACAGACTCTGGGATGCTGAAAAATCAGAGGTCTTATCATGCTTTTGTAGTATTATCACCAATTAGCAGACCAGCAGAACTCGCTAAACCAGTTGAATGACGTGCATGCTCAACGTTACACTTCCATACATTAAACTGTTACTTAATATTTACAGTTAGTGTTTGGTTTTAATTTGATAAATGACAGAAAAGATATGTTGGTAGAACCAAGTGTCTCCAGCAGAATCTAATTTTCCTCTAATTAATATCCAGTTCTAGTTTACTTACAGGGATGGAACTGAGCTTCCACTGAGACACGTAATGCACTTGGCAGCATCTGCAAAAGAGATTCATAATTAGGTTAATATGTTTGTGTTTTTTCCTTCCATCCAGGAGTTCTACTGTGACCTCCTTATAGTTGTGTAGATTTCTTTTTCTTGTCCTATGCCATAGCTTAACACTCCCATATACAAATTGCATTCAGTTCAGCACGTTATGGTCAGCGATAAACAAATCTGAAGGTATTTTCCTTAAAACTTGCAGCTTTTGCTGCTCCTCTGAACTGCAATTTTGAGAACTGTCTGGAGATGGTTGATGGGAATGCAAAGCAAAACCTGTAGGTCAGTTTAATTTCATGTGTACTAAGAAGCCCTTCAGATTGCTGCACTGCTCTACTAGAAAGTATGCTTTCAGTCTTTATTAGTATGGTACATGCCAGAATTAAGTTAATGTGTTTCTCTTTGTAATGCTGACAAAGACATTTTTTAATTTCAGGAGTCCTAAGCTACTTAAAGGAGACCTTTACTCACACACCAAGTTATGATATGAGCCCAGCTATGCTGAACGTACTAGTAAAAATGATGCTTGCACAAGCTCAAGAGTGTGTTTTTGAGCAGATTGGTCTTCCTGGAATACGCAACGAGTTTTTCACACTAGTGAAAATGACACAGGAAGTTGCCAAGGTAAAATATGAGACTTGAAATTCAGCCTTTAAAAGAACTGTTAACAGTGTTATGTTACTTGCTACAACTCTAATAACATTTAAAAAAATCATTAAACCTAGATGTAACAACCATTACTAAAAACCAGAAGTAATAAGGGACAGATCACCAGCTCCAGTGAGAATCACAGCCTTCCAGAAGATCAAAATGTAAATAGCTGCTAGTTAAATATTATTACTGTGGAACTCCTATATAAAAAACCCAACATGCTGGAATGCTAAGAGAAACATCCCAGGGAGTGAATTTGCCAGTTTTTTTACAACCTATTTGTCATATTGCTCTTTTAAACAGTACAGATCTTGTCCACAGAACAACACACAAAAGGACGGGGTTGTTTAATTGCTGAACACAACCTGCCTTATTTCCCAGCAGCTTCAGGCTGTGCAAACCTAAAGAAGTTAAGTCCAAAAGTATAACTAAATTTTAAGTGGAGGAAGGAGCTTGATGAGTAGAGTCAGATTGGTAGCTGCAGAGCAGTCTTAGGACTTGCCAGGAAAATGGGAATGCAGACTGTGTCCCAGAAAGTAGTGTTCATACTTGATTGAGGTAGTTAACATCAAAATCAGAGAATGAATATGCTTTCTGAGGCATTTCAGAGATATGGTTAGTTCCATACTAAATAAATGGGTAGAGGCTTTCCTGTAAAACCACCATGACTTATCTTTAGTCTTGATCTGCAGGCGAAAGATTTTTGGATTTGGAGTTGCTTGATCTGCTAAAGCAGCATTCACTGCTTGAAAAGCTATTTTATTTCCTTTGCATAAAAGATAGGTAGTAGCTCAGTTTTATTAGACTACACAAACTTCAGTTTCAAAAGTTTCAAACTAGTTTCAAAAGTGAAGCACAAACCTCCTGTATTAATAATAGGCTTCATCATCTTTCTCAGCTGAATTAACCCAATGGGATGTATCTGTAAATTTAAAACCATTTAAAATAAAGTTGTTTTATTGACCTGTGGAGCAATATAGGCTGGCTGACTTAGTCCACCTGTTTTTGTACCAAAAATTGACTTACTTGTAAGGAAAAAATCAAGTGGTGGGATTTCAAATTTTCTCAAAATTATTTTCAACCTTTTCTAACTATCTCCTCTCCCTCCCTCCTGCTTTGACCTTGTGCACTTTAAATTACCTTAAGGCTGAATGTAATATTCGTTACTTGAGCTCCTAATAACTAATATTTAATTCTCATACTTTAATTCTGTGCTGCTTTTTTTTTTTTAGGTGGGAGAGGTTTACATGCTGGTTAACACTGCAATGAATCAAGAACCAGTGAAAGAGAATATCCCCTATTCTTGGTCTAAACTGGCACAAATCAAGTCAGACCATTACAAAGCTCTGGCACATTACTTCATTGCCACCATTCTGTGTGACCATGAATGTAAGAATAATAAATTTTATATCTATACATATAAATAACATATAATAAATATTAATCTAATAATAACCACACAAACAGTTATAATTTAGTCCATTAATAGGACCAGAAGACAGGAACTTTGCAGTTTCAGTATGTTAACTTGTGGCCACTTTCCTGTTCATATTTGAGGCCAAGGCTTTTTGTCCTTTACAGAAGAATGTGAAAGTTCAATAAACTAACATTTGCAGAAACAAAAATTATGCTCACTATATTCTATCAAAGTGCTCAATTATTGTCAATACAGCACACAAGTATTATTAGCACATTACAGATTATAAAACTGATTAAAGTCCTAAAAACTTGAAATTCCCATTAATATGTAAGTGTAAAAATATTTGACTGAATTTGTAGAGAAGGTAGCAATAACTACACAGCAACAAACCTAGATGAATGGGGCATCAGTGGATGTGTAATGTTTAATGTTCTATATTCATTATTATAGTGCAGTCTGGTGATGATGAAGACCAGCAAGAGAAAGCCTTGTCCCAGCTGTATGACTACATGCCAGAAGGACTGATGGTTCTCACTGTTTTAAAGGACAAACTTCAGAGAAAACAACTAGGTAACTGCCAGTTTCACACAGATATTAGCGACAATGGGAAAATTACCTTGTATCTTTTGTTAATGGATGACAACAAACAGTTTCTAATTTGTTTCAGGGAAAGCACATTTACGCAAAGCCATTGTTTACCACGAAGAAGCTCTAAGGGTTTGTGGCCTGTGCAAAAAACTTAGAAATATTGATGTTCTTCAGGAGGTTCTGACTGCTGCACACAAGCGCTCACTTCTCAAATATGCTCAGCAAGAGACAGAAGATGATTTCCTCAGCCTAATCCAGGCTCCAGATGTCCTTCGTAAGTGTTCACAGCTAGAAATAAAGGGCATCTAGCCATACCTGTGTATGTTTTCATGGGGATATGTCGTTCTATGTATACATATATATATAATTTTAAAACTATATGTATGTACCTATGAATCAATACTTAATATACGTAATGTACAAGTTATATATGGTATATTTGAATTCAGATTCCTTGCACCTTTCCTCAAAGAAAAATTACTTTTGTTGCATCTGCTGTACAGTGTTTCTGTCTCTGGCCACATTGTTTTCTGGGGTAGATAACAATGGGTACTATTTAGAATTCCACTTTTTTTGGTAACTATCATGTGAGGTAGAAAAAAAATGGGGAAACTTGAAGCTAAAATCATATAGGCAAAAACTACAACTGTTTCTTGTAGCACAACTCCCACAGTCATTGAAGTTGTTAATTTTACTGCTAGTGTTTCTTCCTACCTTAGTCCAGCTCATCCAACTCTTTCCTCCTTGGAAGCAGTAGGAAAGAATGGGCACTGGCTTAAAATATTTTTCATATAAAAATAAAGAGAAGAATAGCATAGTTTTGCTTAAGTAGATTGTTCTAAGTTTTCTGTACTGTTATAAGCTCTGAAGATATTTTTAAGGTGATTTGGTTCTTTGTCCTAAAAATTCCCACAAAAATGATTTTTTCTAGAACTCAGGAGAAATTTCTGTCTAGCTTGGAATGCAAGAAAAATAAATTTTTGTTTTTTTAACGGATACTTAAGAGAAAATCAATTAGTTTTTCTATTTTCTTTAGCTAAAACAGAGCACAAAATAGAAGCAATTGCTCCTCAGTTTTCCAAGGTGAAAGTTAAAGATTTCTTTCACAGACTGGTAAGTAACATGCTAATGCTGACTGACCTCTGTCACTTTGCTAGCAACTATAAATTCACTCTAACATGAGGGAAGGGACACAAGTATTTTACCACAAAAACAATCCTGTAGCAACTGGGGTTTTTTTTTTCAGAAGGTATAGGGGAGATCAGTGCTCACTTCAGAGGTAGGTTAACTTGAGTCTAGCAAAGAACAGAAGTTCAATTTGTATATGGCTTTGCACAGCATTTACTCTTGATAACCTTCATAGAAGTCCCCTGAAGTTTCAATGGATAATTGTATACAATTTAAAGGTGGGGAGAAACCAATGGTACTTGCATATGGGCATGTAGAATGTGTAATGTTGCATACTTCAAAGCCAGCCTTCCAGGTTGCTTGGTGTGTGACAGTGGGAGAAGAGAACTGGGGGTTGCAGTTAAGATCAGAATATGCAATGCTTCATGAATCAAATTATGTCCTCCAAAATGGAGTAATATAGGACCTTAACACCTGCTGCAGCCAAAAGATTCTTCACACCTTAGCAGAGATCTTAGAATAACTTCACCGTTGCTCTCATCCCACTCTTTTTGAAGTATCACCTGAACAGTCATGAAGTAGGGCCAAGAACTTCAGGGGACATCTTGAACTTCTGGGGGAAAGCTCACTGTTCATTTCAGCAGAAGCAGCTGGAAGTTAACCTGACTAAAACCTATATACAATGAGCTTAAAGCACTATAACTTTAAGAAACAGAAATGATAACTTTAAGAAATAGAAATGCCTACCTGCAAAAGGACAGTAAACCATAACCATGTGCCTGCTGCTCTGTTCCTTCCAGGGCCCACTGACAGTGTTCTCAGCCAAGCAGAGATGGACGGCTCCACGAACCATTCGCATCCACCATGGAGCAGAAGGGCCAGGATTCAGTCTTAAAGGAGGTTCTCCAGTGCAGATTTATTGTCTTGATCCAGTTTGTTCTGCAGCAGTAAGTAGATTGGTGCAGTATTAACAATTTATCACTACACTATAGCATTACCATCTTTTAAATATAACTTTAGCTGTTCACACTAGTGTATGGAGTATTTATTAAATTCTATTACACATCAGTATCGTCAACTAATATAATCTGGCCACATTTTCAGAGCTATATACACCTTAGATATTGGAGTATCTGTATCCCGGACATAACATTAAACTTGAGTAAATTTATTATTTTTTCACACTTACTAGATAAGATTTCTGAATAATAAAAGCAAATGCTAATTCAGGAAGTTGGAAGAGATGGGTAAGGATGAGGATTAGGAAAAGAAGGCAAGGTAGCACACACCCAAGGGAGGAAAAAAAATAGTACTGGTTTCTAGTATGTTGTTCTTTTTTGGGAGTGAGAAACAAAGGGATAAAAAAGCATACAGGGATGATGAACAAAAGTTATAGGAAAGGCAGAAGCAATCACAGAAGCACAAATAATAATAATGAAGAAATAGAAGTAAAAACGGGAAAAAATATCTTGTGGAAGATGAGCAGGTAGCAAAAAACAGGCTTCATTTACTTAAGAAGTTAAAAGAACATAAAAAGAGCAAATATTTGAGTATGCCATAATCACATTTATCAATGGTAACTCAAATAGGTAACTTGTGTACTTGTACAAGTTGCATATTTCTGTGTTATGCATAGACTTCTGTTCCATGTGTTTGGCTTAGACAGTGGTTCTACACCAAATACTGTATAATGACAAAAACATTTCATGTGTCTTTGTAGTTCCAGATAACAACCTGTGCAATTTTTTTTTTTGACAGAAAATGGGCCTAAAAGAAGGCGACTATATTGTTTCTGTTGGTGGTGTGGATTGCAAGTGGCTTGGAGTGAATGAGGTGCTGGAAAAATTCAAAAGCGTGGGAGAGCAGCCCATTGAGTTTGGGGTTATCAGTTGCCAGGATACAGTGGCATCCATGGTATGTAATGAGGCAAAAATGTTTTGCAGATTGGATATGTGGGAATTTTTTCACTTTCCTGGCTTCAGTCCCTGATTAATGTTTATGTGCTTCTAGTCAGATATCCCACCTCACTAGTGAATATATAAAGCATTCAGGTGTATCTTAATTTAAAAAATTTGCTTAAATCATCATGTCTTAGCAAGCTGAAGTACAGTCTGTGTGCATAAGAAGTGTTGGGTGGTGGGTTTTGTTGGTTTTGGTTTGTTTGGGGTTTTTTGTGTGGTGGAGCTACTTAGATTAAGTGCATTATAAATTCCAGGGCATATTTTATTTTATTTTAACGTGTGCCAGTTACCCTGTTCCACATTGGAAAAGACACAGTGAAACAGTAATGGAATTAAATAGACCATCCAAGAACACGTTCTTATTATCTATGCATGTTAACATAAATGATCTGTGACTTTTGTGGTGGACTTTAACTGTCTAGTCAGTCAAGAAGCTGCTGCAGATGCTTTAAACTAAGGAAAAATGATCACAAGATTTAAAAATGCTAAGCTCTAAGTAACTTAAAACTTATTTGCAGTGTGAGAGAACCTGTAGTTCAGCTGAATCACTGCTTCTGCTTCTGACATTCCCTGGCAAGCTTAGGCACCAAAGTAGTGTTGCCTTAGATGTGATCAAGGTGCTCTTACTACTGTCAAGTCTTCTTTTATTTTCCTTCTTAAGGAAGATAAGGAATTGTACACCTGCCATTCCAAGCCGCTACTGGAAACAAAAGGCTTAGACTATAATCAAATTGCTTCAGGGCACAGCTCAGACAAGACAGAGAAGGCTGTGCCTTTCAGGTATCCCAAGAGTGTCCTACAGTAGCTCCTGTTGCCATAGTTGCAATCAACATGGAACTTGTCCAAAAACAGCAGAAAAACTCCCCTTCAGAGATCTGTGCAACTACATAGTTAAATTTTGTAGAGAGGCTAGTGCATATATTATATAGTTAACACTAGAAGTCAGTAAATGCTAATTATAACAGAACCCATAGAAATTATTTTCAAGTCCCTTTAGGCTTTGCATAGTGTTCTCTGGAGTCTAGATGGGCAAAATACCAGAATCACAGCATTGCTGAAGGGCCTTGTGTTCAGTTAGTATGTCATTAGCACAGAAAGCTTGTTGTAGTCTGCCTTGGAAAACTATCTGCACAGTAACCCTTTGTTATCTTCAAAGTTTTGACCCATTTTGGGTGACTGATTCTTACAATGCTTCTCTTTCTCCTACAGCTTAGTAAGAGTGCAACATATTCTGTGGGGATGCAGAAGACATACTCCTTAATCTGCTTAGCCATGGAAGAGGATAAGAATGATCACACCAAAAAAGCCCCACTCAAACTGCCTTTTCTAAGTTGGGGAACTAAAAATAGACAGAAAGCTGCAAGCACCCTCTGCCTACCTTCAGCTGTGGCTGGAAGTTCTCACGTTAAGAAGAAGCTTTCTCCCTTTGCACTTCTGAGTACGGAAAGTTCATTGTACTGAATCTTTCAGAAGAATCTGCTAATGAGACATTTTTTCTTTAAAATGTATACAAAACCATTGATCAATTTCATTGTTATATATACATGTGTATAAAATCCAGACAAATGCCATTGACTTAATTTACTGTACATTGAGCTATTATGAAGGTCAGAGGCTGGCAAAAACTCTGAGACTTAAATATTTGAAGGTTAGAATGAAGTAGTTTGGGAGGCATGCAATAACAAGATGTAGATTATAAAACTTGCTCACATGAGGACTGGATTCCTTTGGAATTTCAAAATACAGTATCACTAATTTTTTATAACTATGATAGATGAGAATTATTTATTACAGACTTGATCTACATGCAAAACAATATATACTCATTTACATTCACTAATAAATCACATAACACTAATTGAAAACATTATCTTAAAGCACAGGAGAGAATACTGTGATTCAGAGAAACTACCCTTGTGCCAAGGGGCACTATCACATAGTTGTGGTTTTTATGCATAGACATTCTCTTTCTGAGAGTACTAGGGTATATTCTGCTGAAGAGTTAATTTAATTCGGGAAGAGAATTAGAAGTTAAGATCATTTGAACTACAGAAGGCTTTTACTCTGCTCTTTGCTCATCTAGGTTACATTTCAAAAGCCTGCTGATTCAATTGTTAAAACCAGGCTTTACTCCAACCTTGAAATTATTTAACCTCCTTACCATAAGACTTGTATCTCATTAGTCTTGATAAAACTGGTAGCTGTGAAACCAACCAATCTTAAAACTGACATATTCCAGCATACTGGTTGCATAAATTGTGACGATGCTTTAAAATGCAAGAACAAAAGTGCTTGTGGGTCCCTAAGTGGCCGAATATCTATTTACCATCACACTAAGTAAGAGAAAACAAAGATACCAAATCATCCTCCTCCCCTTGGAACAATGAATAAGTATTGGCTATATGTATTAAGGAAGGAGACAAAAAATAACTGTGAGCATTTCTTATGAGATTCTTCTATTTTCTGAAATTGAAATAAATTGAAACTTGCTAACACTGTAGTGTTAGTTAACATTGCCATCTACAAAGTAGATATATGCTGTTTGATACTCAAAACTTAATAAGGGCAAAGTGTGTCTGGGTGTAGACTTCAAAGTTGTCATTTATTTTTAGTTTATGTAATATGTGTAAATATGTTGATGACACTTATTTAAGAATAAAAATCAGATGCTGCCATTTAGTAGTAGCTCTTTGATTCTGCAACAGCTTGGATGGTACAGCATAATTTACAAGTTTTCAGTGTTTACTGCTGACATACCTCTTGCATGCTCCTGTAATGTCGCTTACAAAAATCTAAGAAATTATCTTTCTTAAAATATTATATTATATTGTATAGTACAAGAACTTAAAACCATAATCTAAAACTCACTTCCTTACAATGAATGTTAACATATTTCTGTAGTTCCCCTGTAAAGGTTACATAAAATTATGTTGTAAATTACCTGTGACTCACCTCCTTAGCAGTTATTCTTCATGTGTAGTCGTAGTAGCACTTCTAGACACACAAGCAGCAGCAGTTGTACTGATAAGCATGACCCTGCCATGTAATATTCCATACAGGAAAGATTTACTTTGCATGATTAAAACTACTATCCAGCTAATGAATCTTTAGCAAAGTCACATGAATCACCCCTTCCAGCTCTTCATTTCTCTTAAACCACCCCTACAGTCTTGCAAATATCTTTCCCCTGCAACTGCATAATTAACTGCTTCTCCTTCCCATCAACACACTCACCCGACCTTTAGGAAAGGTGAAGGTGGGGCCATTCTTTACTTAACCTCCACCCACCCCACCCCACCCCACCCCTCCTTGTCAAGTAAAAATCTGGGGTTCTCAAGTGTTGTACAAATATATACTGTTTTCTGACAGCTAACTAAACACTCATTCAACACTAAGTAGTAGCCACCTTAAGACAAATACTAATTTCACAGCAAGTTACATTCTTGCTTAGACCAAAGGAATATTCCTTACAAGTTTCTGACCACAATGATGTATAGGGCTACTATAAAGCCCTAAAAATAAAAGTTTGCAATATATAAATGGTTCAGCCTATAACTCTATTGGTATTAATTATTACTACTTGAATTAAACTTTATTTAATTCACTAATCAGATGGCCATTTGCAGTAGTAAAAAGAAGTTTGTCTTGCAACATCAGTAGCCACATACCTTTATATGCAAAATCCAGTTACCATAACAAAGTGACAAAGTCTGAGGAAGGGAATAAAATTTAAACAGATTTATAAACCAGCTTAAGCATCTTCTAATTGTAAGAAACTAGTAGCTTGTTCTACAAATTGATACTTTTCATTAATACTTATGCCTAAAGTATAAGTGTATTTTCATCCCACGAAAGGAATCAGTATAAATAAAAAGTCTGTAAGCTGACCACACAAACCAGTAGATAAGATTGGTTACAGAGGTACCAAGGTTCTATTTTCTTATCTCTTTATAGCTTACAAAAGGAAGCTGAAAATCCTGCTCAGCTGCCTTCCTGATGAGACCCAAAATTCACACAGTATGAAAGAAGCTTTTCTCCTACCTCCTTAATTGGTACATAAGCCAAAAGGCAGGTTTACTCTTAGTAAATGGAGCAGGATTATAATTTGAAATAGAATTAAAAGTATAATTGACAGTCAATGTCAAAATATATTGCAACTGATAATTATTATCTCAACCTACATTCAAAAGCACAATATGAATTAATCAAGATTCTGGATATTACATGGAAAGGAATAAATTTGATAACACTCTGTGAACAGAAGAAGAAACCAGAGAAGTTAATGTAAAACCAAGGCTGTATTCCAGTAGAACTTTCCAAAAGAATTCCAAAAAGTTTTAAGTCAAAGATATTACTATAAAGTAACATATGCTGACTTTTTAAAAGCACATTAACTCACATTTCCAGTAACTAAGATAACACCACCCATGTGAAAATCTCTGGAAGACAAAAACAAGCATGCAAATTGCATTTCCATTTTTTCATGTGGATGCTGAAGATGACAGCTTTCTGGTTTTTATGCAAAACAGTTGAAAAACACCTTACAGCCTCTCTTTTCAAAGCAATTTTCACAGCTCAATTTATGTGAGCAGAACACCTGTAAAGAAGCAGCAGCAGAGTAGTACCTAGACAATTAGTCAATATCCTCCAGTTGTTACAGTTAGAGAAATAACCTTAATATGTGATTATTAAAACAAAAAAATTATAATTCACAATTACAAAATAAACAAAAAGTCTCTGCATGTCAGGAACATAAAAAAGTGTGAATCTGTTGTGCTACCGTTTGCCCAACTACTTGCTCAAGCTCGTTGACAGATGCATTACAAAGTCGGTGGATGCTTCCAAACTGCTGCAGCAAGAGCAGAGCTTTTGTTTTCCCAACTCCTGGAATTTGTTGCACCGTCCGAAACACTGACGGTTCTGCCAGCTGAAAACGCTTTTGACGAAGAAAAGGGTTTCTGCTGGGATCCTTACTTTGTTCCCGGACCTAAAGCAAAACAAAGACGTAACTGAAACCGAGTGCCCTCTGCTGGAGCGCTGCTTTGGGGTTTTTTTAATCGTTTTTTTTTTTATCTCAAGAGTTCAATGCAAGCACTAGGAAGTTTTAGAAACAAGCTCCCTCCTTAAGCGTGCTTAAGCGTGCAAAACCCTCTTACTAAGGGTTTTGATGCAGATCCACAAAGTCTCACAAGGAAAACAACAGTTTCTTAATACACAGGATAAAGAGAAACAACATAAGAACACAATTTGCCCAGTCTGGGACAAATCAAAATCTCACGTTGGTTTGGATAGAGAACTCTGGTGAGGATTGCCTAATGCTATCCAGTGGCACCTCAGTGCAACATCTTATTGAAATATGCAGTATCATATCCCTCAACATTTTTATTTGTTCCCAAATGATCCCTCTTTCTTCTCTTCCCTTTACTGTTGCTGGATATTTATTCCTTACATTAAGACAACAAAATATATTGTGTACTTTAAGATCTGAGGTGTTCTTTCTGAAATGAGTAATGATTGTTGGAAAACAAGTAATTTCTCGTGTCCTGTAACTAGCAAATGTTTAATCACTCACACAGAAAACTTACTAGTTGAGCAATGAGTTGAGAAGCTTCTCCTTGATTTGCTACAGGAAGCAACACCATTCCAAGTTCTAGCACAACAAGCTTTTGTACTGCTAAGAAGTACTGATCACTTATTTGGGTTTTCTCTACAACTACAATTGCACCAAGACTGCTGGCCTGTATTGAAAGGAAAAGAGAAGAAAAGACTTTGTTAATGAGAAGCTGATGCAATGCAAGAGAAAACTTCTGTCAAACTTGAGCTGCCTGGAAGCAAATCAAAGGAACAACACAAGTTGCAGCAACAGTACTGAAGTTTAATGTAGCATTATTACACACTCTTCAGTTTTCAGGTGGAAGTTATCACAGAAGTTTAGCCCCACTGAAATAACACAAGAATGCTTTCAGAAGCCTGGAATAAAGAAATACCAATTCAAAACTTCTCTTTATGTAGTACTTACATTTCTAAATCGAACTAATCTTCGTTTGAATTCATCCCCTGCAACCAAATCTGCTTCAGAGATATATAAAATGCAAGTTCTGCTTGAGATATGAAAATCCACAAGTCCTAAGCCATCTTCAAAGATGAGTTTAATTTTCCCTTGAGGTGATATTGGTAAAAGAAAAAATGCAGTAGTTAAAAATCTGCTTATAACTACTTCACAGCACAACTTTCCTAACATGTGAATAAAATACGAATAAAAGCAAAATGGGCAAATGCAATCCAAGGTACTGTTTGATGCCTTTAGTAGTGGCAGTTAATAACACTTCCAAATTACAAATTTGAAAGCATTACAGTTTCTCAGTAAACTGAACTTCAACAAAAACATCACATGTTATTCTGAAAGGATCATCATCTTAATTTACTTTGAGATGACAGCACAGTCATGGTACCCATGTAAATTCAAGGCACTTCAGTGAAAATGCATATTCACAATAGACCCACTGCTGTGGGTCCCCAGAAGACCTTCTTCTGTACAGTGCTCAGAAACTGCAAATATGATAGAACTGATCACACAGATACATGATAGACAAGTAATAATTTTTAGCCTGCTAAAAACGGCTCTACCACAAATACAGGACCAGTCAGGCCCAGAGTAAAGCACATTCCAGCCAACTTTAGCAATACCAGGTGATGGAGGGGAACGCTCTTTGCCTGAATTATTTTTCCTCTTCCAATCTGTTTGTGCTTACCTTGTAGCCTTTGGGCTATCTCTGACCCCCTCCACTTTTCATTTCCAATCACGTGCCCATAAGGGACAGAGATAGATCCTGCTGTCACAGGAGCGTTTGCTTTCGTTGTCATCTGAGCTCCTTTAAATCTTTACTTCAGTAGCAGCCACACCCTGGAAAGAAATGTGGAAGAGGTACAAACACATTTTATAAACCTGTTCCAAGCTTAATTTTATAATTAAAAGTTATGTTATACTCTGGAGGAGACACTAGCTCCTCCCCAGAAGTATTTTACAGTTATGTTAACATACCAAAATCAGTAAGTAACACTGGTTTACTTGAATTGAGGCTGCCGGCTAGCAAGTTCCACTCCCAACCTTGCCAGGCAATCTGAAAACACCCGATTTCAGACAGATGGGTGGCGAAAAAAAAGACACCGCCTTTTCTATACCTTCATCCCCCCTTGCTGGGATAAAGTCTGCTCCACCTACAAAGCTGACTCCACGGGCACCTCCAGCCCTCAGAAGTCACCAGACAGATTATTAGAAGGCAGCTGCGGGCAGAGGTTATTTTCAGGTTTGCCGGCCTGACGCGGTGCTCTGACTCGGGGGGGAAACGGGAGACTTCGAGGGAGGAAAAGAAACAAACCAGGGCCACCGCAAACACCACCACCTGAGCCACATCCCGAGCCAGCTCTCACCAGGAACCCGCTCTGACTGGAGCGGGGAACGGCCCCAATAGCAGGCACCAGCCCCGCACTGCCTCGACCGAACCAGAGCAGACCGGACCGGACCGGACCGGACCGGACCAGCTCACACCGGGCTCCCGCTCTCCCCCTCAGACCACAGGACAGAACGTCCCCACTTCCCGCCCAAACCGCCCACCCTGCAGCACGCGCCTGTCTGACAGCTCCGGCCGCGAATAGGAAGCGAGAGCTGTGCGGCCCGTGAGCCAATGAGAAGGCGGGAGGGGGCGGGACTCGCCGCCGGTACGTT
Organism: Heliangelus exortis; assembly: GCF_036169615.1. Classification (NCBI taxonomy): domain Eukaryota; kingdom Metazoa; phylum Chordata; class Aves; order Apodiformes; family Trochilidae; genus Heliangelus; species Heliangelus exortis. The sequence continues at coordinate 9,049,039 of NC_092434.1, forward strand.
GCTAAGGCCGGAGGGAGGGGTGAGTAAGGCCCGTGCTGATTGGGGGAGAGTAAACCCGCAGCGAATCAGCCGCGCCGTTACTAGCAGGCGGGTCGCGACGGGCGAGCGTCCCAGACGGCGGCGAAAACAGTTGCGAGGCGGAGAAGCGGAGTCCGTCCCCTGTCCGGTCCCGATGGCGTTTGTGTTCAGGAGAGCGCGGAAGGGCCCCTTCGTGAGTACCGCCCTCCTGACCCGCGGGCAGGTCGTCGTCCCCCTGGGGCTGGGCCTGCGCGGGGCGGGACGAGGGGAGGCCCTCGGCGGAGGAGGCTGCTCCCGGCGGTTGGCGGCGGTGACCGTCGGGCGATTTGACTGAAGCGAAAAACGGGGAGAAAAATAAATCCTAAGCAAAAGAAGGTGTCCTGAGGACGGGCGTGGGGGTGCTGCAGCTCTCCTCGCAGGCCTGCGGTCTCGATAACCAGCCGGGTTCGGCGGGGCGGGCGGGTGTTCCCGGCGCCCTTCCCCTCAGGGAGGCCTCTGGGTGCTGGCGGGGCGGGAGCGCCGGGAGGGGATGTGCGAGGGGATGGTGGAAGCTGACGTTCCCCTACAGTGAAGTGATAAAAGAGTTCATAGCGACACCTTAGGGCAGGCAAGGGTTGTAGGACGGTATCACTGATCATGGCTTCCGTGTCCGAAGGGGGCCTACAGGAAAGCTGGTGAGGGTCTTTTTAGGATAGGTAGTCCTAGGGTCTACCTAGGAGGGTCAAGTAGTGATAGGACCGAGGGGGAATGGGTTCAAACTAGAGGAGGGTTTAGATTGAGATTAGAGGTTAGGAATAAGTTCTTCACCATGAGGGTGGTGAGACACTGGAACAGGTTCCCCAGAGAGGTGGTGGAAGCCCCATCCCTGAAGCTTTTAAGGCCAGGTGGACAGGGCTCTGAGCAACCTCATCTAGTGGGAGGTGTCCTTGCCCATGGCAGGGGGTTGGAACTGAATGAGCTTAAACGTCCCTTCCAACCCCGAAAATTCTGTGATTGTGTGACTGTCAGCAGTAGTGCCATGTTAACCTTTTAGAATACTCTTGAGTAAGTGAAGTGTTTTTAGTATTAGAATGAAAATAAAATGTTGATCTGTTGTCTTACCTTCCCTGTGGGGTGACAGCAAGCATCCTTTTACCTCTGTTTTCCCTGGTAATTGTAGTAAGGCATCTGTAGTCTTTGGTAAATAAATTGGTGCATGCCAGGCTGACTGCCAGCAGTAGGGAGCAGTGCATTTGCCAGATGAGACCGACTAAAAAGTCTTTCTAGTGCATCACTGAGTTATTTGATGTGCAGAAACATTTCCCAGTTTACCTGTTCGTTATCCTGTTGAAGACGATTTAAGGAATAATTGCAAAAAATAAAAATACGTATCTATAGCAGAGACTTAGTCTGTTCCCCGTAAAAAGCAACATCTGTCAGAAGGTCATGGACTTTATTATGACTTGGTATTTTCTGATGCCTAGAGAGCATCAGAGGTAATGGCATTGAGCAAGAGCATTGACAAGAGGCAATGGGCACAACGTTAAACACATAAAATTCAACTTAAATTATTATTTATAGTGATACTGTACATTGTGAAGGTGGTCTAACACCAACAGATTGCCCAGGGAGGTTGTGGAGTCTGAACCCCTGGAGATACTCAACCCAAGTGGAGAGAATCCCAGGCAACCCTCTCTAGTTGCCCCTGCTTGGACCAGAAAACCTCCAGAGCTCCCTTCAACCTTTATGTGATTCCATTCAAAGTGCTCTGTGGGGAACTCTGCTCCTAGTTTTTCTGAGCTGGAGTTTAGTGCTATCTTTTTTAAAAAGTTAGCTTTGCTATCAAAAATCCAGGAGGATTTAGTTATTCAGGCTGAACATCTGACTGCAAGACTTGTTTAGTTGTATTTCTTTCTTCTACCTTGTACTGCTGTGACAGCATTACTTCTGACTGACAGAATCTTTCTACAAGAAAGAGACGAATATTGTTACTCTGAAACAGGTTTCAAGTATTTTGAAAAATTAATTTCTAGTACTATTTAAATACATACACAAGAAAAAATACTTGAGTTAAGTTAAAATTCTGATTTTGCAGATGGTATAGTGGGTGGACAGCCTACACTCATGAGTCTTATGTACATTATGTTTCTAACCTTCATTAGCAGCTGTTCATACATGTTAAATGTTAAACTCAGAACCATTTCAAGTCTTCTGTTTACATTAACTGCATGTAATTTTTCTTCCCTTTTATATTATTTTGCATTGTTACTTTTGTGCATGTTCAATCCTGTGGTTTTTTTCATTGTGATACTTAAAAGTCATTGTCAACTAATTTTATTTTAAATTGTTTAGAAACATATAGCTCATGGCCTGGTCCCTGCTGCTACCATAGCTCCTAAACCTGCAGTTCCCCGCACCCCTCCCCCTCGTAGTCCAAACCCTTCTCCAGAAAGGCCCAGGTATGTTTTGAGTTTGGTTTTGTTTTTATTTATTTATTTCATCAACTGCAATACCATACTAGAAAAGCATGATTTGAAGAATTGCATGTCCTTGCTGCAGTATTTACATGAATCTTTCTGTAAACTTCCCCATTTTCTGAATTTTAAAGATACCTGGTTTTCTCCCACACCTAAGTGTGTCAAACAATTAGAAAAATCACTGTTATTAATGTATAACTTATTATAAAACTGGGTCAGTAAAGACAAATAGACTATTAAACTAGGGCCATTTTTAATTTGGCTGCTCACATAGACTGTAGGACTGTAGCAGTACTAGTACTGAGACTCAGGACATTTAAACTCATTAGAGAAGCATTAATTAAACATTACTAACATGCCATTTTATTGCATACTAAAAAAAAAAAGCAGGGACTTAAGAAACTGACATGTAAAACCACAGGTCAGATTTTAATTAGCTTTAGAGGCAAGTTACATAAAGAGACACTTTCTTTTTCTTTTCATTTATAGTTTCTTAGTTTTTTTTAAATGTTTTCTGTTTAGTTCCAATTCCAATTGTTTTCCATAGTCTTTCTAGTGTCTGCAACATTCCAGCTTAAACCTAGTTAATTTCTTCTTCCTTTTTGAATTCCAACTGTTGCAATTCCTGTTTCAGTCCTCACCATTTCTTTCCTTTTACTTTTGTTCCTACTTGTTTTTTCCTCTTTATCTTACCTTTCTCTGTACTCTGCAGCATCCCACAAACAGGCATTTTTCTGCCTCCTCCTGCTTGTCCTTGTTTGCAGTATGCCAGCATTTATTAAGAATTACAGAATCATAACTAAAAGGTTCAGAATAGGGAATAATGGAAACTAGAAGACAAAAGAGCAGAACATGGAACATTTTTTTCAACACAAAGCCAGGTAGCATTGTTATGGCTTATGTTTAAGTGTATGTTAAGTACTGTAAATTATCTGTGTCAATTTTAGAAATATAACTCAGTCTATTCCATGATTTTCATGCATGTAATTTGGGAAAGCAAATAGGTATTGTACTTTACTCTTAGACAGCTGCATTGTAATAGCTTGCCTGGTTTTGTCCTTTGCCTTGGGAGCTTACAGGTAATAACCAGTCCCTTAGTGCTTTCAGTGGTGTTTATGCCTGTTAATTGTGAACGTTGTGCTTTGCTTAAATAGTGAAGGCATTTTGCAATTGAAAGAAAAATGCAGGCCACAGAGAAAACATGAGTATTGTTTTACTTCTTTATTCTGTTTTCTTCCAGATCTGCTCTAGCAGCTGCTATCCTTACAACAACTCTAACAGGGCGCACTGTTGCTATTCCTCAGCCTCGGCTGCGATCCCTGTCTGAAAGTGATTCCACCTGTGTGGAAAGAGAATGCTTTGAACCATATGCAACAGTGACAGAGCTCAGCATGGGGTAATGTGCACTTTCTTTTTTGGTATTTTCTTGGCTGTTTGGACCTGTATATATTCTAAGACTGATGGTCCTACTTTACTAGGGTTTATATTTTTTGGAAGAGTAAGCGACATTAAAATGGCCTTTACACTGCTTTCTACTTGCAGGCCCAACTGGAAATTTGATGGTAGTGAGAGATCTGTACAGTCCCTGGAAATATCAGGCAATTATTGTGATGATGAGAACATGGAGACTTATTTCTCAGATGCTGATAAAGAGGCAGAATCCAGCTGTCATAGTAATGAGAAAAGGAGAGGAAGCTTTAGTACCAGTGCTATTTATGCTGTTCCATGCAAAAATACAAAGGTAGGGTTTTCAAATCTATTAATTCCTTTATTGTGTTTTAATATATTCATACAGATATTTACCTTTTAAGGCTTTTTATGCTCTTCTTACTCTTTAGATGTTTATTCAATTCTTATTTCACATGCTTCTCTTTGCAGTTTATTTACTCCTACACAAATTAGGTTTGTTTGTTGATTCTCACAGATTCTGCATCTCTAATTATTGGAACAGTTTTCTTATTAGAAAAACTCTGGTATTGTGTATAATTATTATGCATAATTTAGTCTTCCAAAATGTCTGATATTTCATGTTACACAGTTGATTTGTTAAAAGCACTAGGAACTTCACTTCTACAAATGGTGAAAGCTTTTCGATTCAATATTTTGCTAATGAGCCTCTGCACCTATACAGAGAGGCTTGGAGATTCAGAATAACACAGAATAGATCACCTTGTCTTGAAGACTGGTGGATTTTTCTGTGCTATAGGTTTTTGCTGTTTTAAGTGTTACCATGATTTAGATGGTGGTGTCTGTTTTTACACAGGAAGAGTGTCTACCATCTCCCAGTGCTAATGCTGACAAGAAAGAGGAGGTGCCTGCTCATGAAAATGAGTCTCAGGTGCTGGTGGATAAGTCAAATGTGCAAATGGAAGGTAAATAAACATCCTTTAGTCATAATGCTGTACCTTTGATACCATGGGGTAAAATAACTTCTTAATAAAATTTTATCTGGTAACAAATATTCCCTTTTTTTAATATTAAAAAAAAAAGGGCAGTGAAAGAAATGCTACTAAATATTTAACCATTTCTAGGAACTGCAGAAAATAAAAAATCTGTATAATGAAGGAAGATTGGTCTGTAATCACTGTGTAACTGAAACTTCCCAATCTCCACTATCAGCAAGCGTCAAAAAAGAGGGGAAAAGGAACCCAAAAAACCCCAGTTTTGTGAACTCTGTTTTGTCTAGTATAGTCATTTTCTACTAAGTATCTGTTGATACATGTATCAGAATCAATCCAGTTTATACTCTGGAAACTACTGGAATCTTACTGTGCTCCAAAATTATTCCACTATTTGAGATCTGCAAAATGCAGTCTTTCCAGAGGACAGCAGCATTCTGAGGTGTTAAATAGGAAGCAAAAGTAGAACTGAATCAGTTTTTAAAAAATCTTTTTTTTTTCCCAAGTTTTTTTCATGTTGGATCCTAGTGTTTCAAATGGAGCTATTTGAAAAACTTGTAGAGAACAAGATCCAGGCAGAATGGGTTGCTTTGATAAAATCATTTGAAAAACAGATGCATTAAACTGAAAAGAATAAATTATATAAGCTGTTTCTAATCCCTGTTTTACACAGCAAGTGCTGCATATCTTGGAAGCTGGAAAATTTACTCTTCCCTTGCTCTGAGATGCAGTAGGATTCAAGCCCAGTAAAATGAATTAAAATATTTCATTTGTCCTTTACTTGAATTTTCCATAGCCACGTCTGTGCAGTGTGAAGTCAAGTAAGGTCTCACATCAGTATCCCCATACACCATTAAAGAGATACTGGCAAGTCAGGGATGTAACCTGGGGGTCTGGGAGGACATTGTTACATTTATTTGCAGTGTACTCCCATATCCATATGAGCCCTTATAATTTATGTCTTTACAAATACTTTTGTTTTTAATTGACTGAAAGATCTATTTTCTTTAACAGAAGACCAACATCTTGGCTTGAATTTAAAGGTAAGACTTAATATGAAGGTTAATTTGTGATGCAGTTTGGAAAGAAGGGTGTTATAAAGAGCTGGTAATTTACAGTTACTTAAGAGAAAATTAATTTAATTACCATTAAGGAACCTTTTTCTTTTGGAGTACAAGAATGGCTTATCATTCCTTTTGAAAACACCATGTAGGTAAAACAGGCCATATAAAAGTTTGGGTTATTTTGCTTTTTAATACATCTGTTGTTCCTCATGTAAAAGAAGAACTGAGAGTTAATTCTTCATGATAATCTTCAAATTCTGAGCCTGGCTTTACCAGATTTTTATCTAGTGTTCCAGTCTGACCCATCTGAATGCATTCTCAAGTTTGAAAAAGAATAACCAAAAGTTTAGTTTCTCAGCTCAACTTGCTAGAATATTATTTACAAAAATGGGCACTTCCATTGTTAACATACCTTTTTTTCTTCAAAGTCTTGACCAGATATATTTTCTTTTGAAATCGCTTTTGAGTTTTGGCTCATTTAGTCATCAGTGTCTTGGTTTGTTAAATTAAATGGCATCATATCCTTATAGAACTTCACTGCTGTTTCATAAAAACAAGGAAGAGGTTTGTGTATCAAACATGTTCATCTCAAGTAAATACATTAGTATAAAATTGGCATATAGTTCTTTCCTGATGAAAACCTTCTGGAAATGTAAAAATATGTATACTTTTTTTTTTTCCACCAGTGAAGGGAGAACAAAGTTTAAGATGGGTAAATATCAAATTGTATATTGTTAGTAGTGAATTCATCCTTATTATTTTTAATATTAAAAAAACCTGTTTCACAAGTTCTCTTTCTTAAGTTTTCCAACACTGATACTGTTCAGAGTATCTGATACTTCAGAAAGGTTAAAAATGTTAAAGCAAATTGTCTCATTTTTCTGTCTGCTAGGAAGAAAAATCATTAGCTGAAAATCTGATACGTGAAAAGCCCCCACCATCCCCAGGTACTTCTGATTTTTCTGTGACTTTACTACACACCTTCACTTTAATAATATGAATATATATATATGTATATATATATAAAGACATTTTTCTGCTTCTATTCTCTAAACCTAGTTTTGGTGGTGTGGGAGGGAAAGTATTTCTTCTTTACAGATGAGAAAGTGCTGAAATGTGTATGTATAGAAACAGTAGTTCCATAAATTTTATGTTAGGTGTTTTAGATGTGTTTTTATTTTCCAAACTAAAGTAAACAATTGTGAAAAATGTAATGAAATAAAGTCATACTGGAACTCTCCAATCCCTGAAAATTAATCTGGACTACAGGATGACACCATTATTAAGTATCCTATTGCAACTGAGATGGTTGGACATACAGTGATGTGAGATACCTGGTCTACCTTCAGATAGTGCCTTATTTGCATGTTATTGCATCCACTTAACAGTTCCAGGCACAGCACCTTTTAACTTCGTGTGTTGCATGGGTGGGTATGTGCCTGTCATGAGTTCATGGGGTTTTTTTGTGTAAGTCTGTGCTGTCAAGCATCTTATGCCTTCTACAGGAAGTTAACAGTGACCGTAAGTGCCTGAAATATGACTGAACATATAAAGCTGATATGTGTCATCTATAACAGAGATAACTCTGTATTTCAAAACCAATTATTTGGTTTCATAAATATCCTAAATAGCTGTTCTGTACTAAGTTATATTCACACCTGTATGCTATTAGATTATGCTGGCTCTTGAAGGTCTGAGGGTAAGGGTAACATATCAAGTTTCATTTTAATAGGTAAGCTGCTGAGACCATACACATGAAAAGAAAAATTTGCAAGTGTGAGTCAGTATTAGCAGTGCATCAATATAGCCAAGATTTTGCAGATTTTTATTTCTGTAACAACTGCTAAGTAACTTCTAGTCAGTAACAGGTCATTGAAGCCCGTTCTGGGGGCAGGAGAGTGAAGTTTTCATTACACTGGTGATTAAAATATAAACTAAAATACACTTTGCTTACTGCAGTGGATATTTCTGTCTCACATTTCTGGTTGCCCATGCTAGGAAGAGAGATGTGCTGCACTTTCCCTTTAAGGAAGGAATGTTTTCAGTGTCTCAGAGAAAAGATAGGAACTTGCTGCCACTCCACTATCTAGCACTCTTTCTGTATCCACTTTTCTCAGTCTCTCTGGCTTTATCTTCTGGGAGCCATATGCTGATTTGGATCTTACAAACCATAACTTGCATGTAATACTAATATTAGGGAAAATTTTTTATAGTTTGCTAAAACTCATTCACATCTGAATTCCATTTAAATACATTGTAATGTGGCATTCCAGATGTGTCTACTCGGGCAAGGCAAGCATGGGAAAACATGACTAAGGAAAAGCTCAGAGAACTTAAACAAGAAAACTGGTCTCTGCACAAGGCATACCAGGCTATGGTCCAACAGTTGGAGGGAACAAAACAGCAAATGGAACAAGAGCAATTAAAGATGAAGAGACTAGAACAAGAAAACAGACAACTTAAAGAAGCTGCAGAGAAGTCACAAAGAGAAGGTAGGAGAAACATTCTGTGAATATAAGCTATTCATTGTTAACTTGTTTGATGGTTTGTTTTTTTTTTTTCTAATTTCTTTAAACCTGTTCCAGCAGTAGTAGATTTCCAGTCATTAGTTTGAGCAAGCATCCATGCAGAAGTATTTTCTAAATAGTATTTTCTACATTTGTAGAAATTTTGTCAAGGAATACTTATTATCTTGAAAGGTAATGGTTTTCTTATAGTAATTTTTAATGGGATTATTCTGTTACATTATATTGAGAGAACTTCCTTCTGGTTCTAGCTAACTGATATTTTTTTTCTTACAGTTAACAAATTATTGTGAGCATTTCTTGAATTTTGATTGAACTTTCTTGTTGGATTTGTTTTAATAGAGGAAGCTGCAGAATTACTTTCTCTCAGACAACAAGCACAAGAACTGGTAGATGAAAATGATGCTTTGAAACTGACAGTCCATCGTTTAAATGTAGAACTAAGTCGTTATCAAACTAAATTCAGGCCCTTGTTCCAAGAAGAGGTGAGAATTTTTGCTATAAGGCAGTCTGTACTGAAATGTTCCATTATCCTTTCACTGTTGAGTTTTTAAAGACTCTTCTCTCCAGATCTGCCACAAAGTCTACAGGTAGCATAGGCTTTTTGTGGAATTTAAAATTAACATTTATCATTAAGTCTGACTTTAAGAAGTTAAGACTTTGCTATATTAGTAAGATGCTGAACTTTGAGTTTTGGGGTTGTTGGGGTTTTTTTGTTCGTTGGTTGGTTTTGTTTTGGGTTTTTTTGGGTGTGTTACATATGCAACACATGCAATTAGAAACATCATCTTGTTTAGGGTAACCATTTTAACTGCAACGAACACTGGTTGGTAGTTCAAAAAATCAGGAAATAATTTCTGTATCTTTTAAAAAAATCTACTTTAGCATCAAAAACTGAAAAGTTTACCCATGAAAGGACCAGCGCCACCATGGCTGGTAAGTAATCTTCTGCTTTGATTATTTTTAAGAAGATACTGTAAGAAAATATATTTAGTGATTCTGATGGCAGAAATGGTCATAGGTCCACAAGTACTCTATGAACCTCTGGCAAGTAGAAGGCAAATAGTCTCTGGAATTGAATGTATTTGTAACATGTGAAACAATTTCTCCTTGCTCTACTAATCAGATCTTAAATTTTCCTTTCTCACTGTTATTCAGAACTGTACAGAAATAGCAAAGTCCTCCTTCTGCTCTGTCTTTCTAGCTATAATACCCAAAGAATCACATACATATGTATTTAGTATTAGAGATGCATGTTTCAGAGTGTAAAAATTCCCTTCCCTGAATCTCGACTAAGTTTGGTTATCAGCAACTGTATCCACTGCAGCTTCAGTTTGGTTTTGTATTCATTTGCAGCCACATTTTGCTGCCTTACATTTATGGCTCAGTAACAGCAGCTTGTTAGCAAAGTGTGCAAGTGCAGCATCCAGCCCTGTCCCTGCCAGAGCTTCCTCCTAAAGCAGCACAATTAAGTGCTTCTGCAGCACCATTTTGCATATGGTGGTCTGTATAGGTCCTGCACTTTTGTCTGCAGAGCTTATATGAAAACCCTAAATAGCTTTTAAAACTAGCAACATATAGCAGGAGAAGTAGTAAAAATATTGTTGAGATTATGGTTTGCATTTGAATTACATGGGTTTGGGTTTTGTTTTGTTTTTTTTCTGAAGTTGGATATGAAGTATTTGTCACCTCTCCTCTTGGCATATGAAGACAGAATGAGAGAAAAGGAAGAGATAAATCTTGAACACGAGGCAAGTTGCCATTTGAAGTTGCTATTTTAAGTTTCTACACTAAAGCAGAAATAAATCTACTGAAATTTTTAAAAGGGACTTGTGAGAGCTGTTTTCTGCCTAAAATTAAAAGTGACTTGGTTTTACTTCTGCATGCATAGATAGTTCTGTGCTAGCTTATCCTACCTGGCTTGCTTGTACATGTTCTGATGTAGAAGCTGGCACTAAAGTGATTGATGGATGGATGGATTGTGCTCTTTGAATAAAGTAAACTATAAACACAGTCAGTGGTAGAAAGAATTTACTGTGGTCATTTAGAATAGGGATGCAGTGCCATGTATAGCTGCTCTTCTGCTTACAGGCCAATGGATTTTATGGTAGAAGGATATTTACTTCTAGTTATTTAGGAATTAAATTATTTATTTATGGTATTATGGAACAGCTGTTCTCTTTAAGGTATGTGCTTAATGCAAACAACTCTTGGCAAAAATGTCACACAACTCAAATATCTCTATTTTTAAACAAATATTACTAGATTAACGAAGTAATTCTGAAGTATGCACAGGTGAAATAAAATTAAGAGTGAGCAGTGAGATAATATGCTGTTAACATAAGAATTAGAAGGACCCAGGCATGTATAAACATTTTTGTTGATGTAAAAATTAAAAGAAAATACTTACCTTAAAGAACTTTATGTGGAATCCTTTGTCTTCCAGGAGGATATGAAGAATTTTAAAGTACGAGTTGAAGAGTTAGTGAAGGAGAATGAAGACCTGCATGAGCAATTAAATAAAAGTAACCTGATTACTACCACAGAATGGCAAGTTATATTCATAGAAGTTGCTTACAATCTTCTCATTATTTTGCTTGTTGCATGCAAACTTTTAAGATTACAGATTTTAAGGAAAAAAAATCTGTCCCACTCAAGCAAGATTAAATTTTGCTTAAGAGTTAATAAGGTGACAATGATGTCTTGTTTGAACAATGCTGATATGCAATGCCTGAAATAATTTTAGAGCAAAGATAAGATAGTGAATATGCAGTTTTGCACCTGAAGCCCATGTAATTCTTCCCTAAACCTTGCAGATTACATACTTAACTTTCACACTTATAGTAGGAATGTGCCCGTTATATCAGAATGTAGTGTCATGGGAGGGGAAATTGTCCCTCTCTAGATGTATATTCAGTAGTGTGCATTTTTATCTAGGTCAGGTTACACATGAGCAAAGTACATAGACTTTTTTGTTTTATAGTTGTGTTAGTTACTGCCATCAGAAATCCTTGGTACATATTTTGCTACATGTTTGTGTTTAATGTGGTATCATCTGACACTTGTACTGTATTTCTACGTGCATTCTGGCTAATATTTATTAACTCTTTAAGCTATTTTTAGAACAGCAAATAGATTCTTATGCTTTTATTAACATTAGAAAGTATGGCACTGGTTTTCTTGAAAGCAGAATTATGCTAGTTATAAAGCAGGTATTTAAGTTCTCTGCTTAGGATAGTTCAGTTTAAACACACACCTTGTTTACAGGACTATAAAACACTGACAGTCTTTTTCCAGACCAAAGCCAAGTAGATCCAAATCCTATCCAAGAATTTATTGCATGTTTTGAAAACAAATTTGAGAGAGTTGGGACTGCTCCACAAATAGAAGGCCCTGGGGGATCCTATCACTGCATATAAATTTATATAAATAAAGTGAGGCTGTAAAGACAGCCAGGTGCTTCTCAGAGGTGGCAGGACAAGAGGTGATGAGCACAAACTGAAACTCAGGAGGTTCCCTCTGAACATGAACAATTTTGCACTGTGAGCAATGCAACAAGCTGTGAACAAACAACAAGCTGGAGGTCATGGAATCTCCATCCCTAGAGATTCTCAAAAGATGTCAGGACATGGTCCTGGGCAGCTGTCTCTAGGTGACCATGCTTGAGGAGGGGAACAGGACGAGATGACCTTTAGAGGTCCCTGCCAACCTCAGCCATTCAGTGATGCTATGATTCAAATTCACACATACATATTTTTCCTTCTTTCTGTGGGAATTTTTTTCCTTAGCTAGTCAAATATTTTAAACTTTATTGATAGTAATTTAGATATCGAGGGTTATGAGTTCATGTCTCTAATAAGCTTACCTTGGGTTCTGACATTACTTTTGCTTATTATTATTCAAATATGATTTTGTAGATTTACACTCTTGGAATTCAGTTCAGTTTGTTCTTTGGACGTAAGTTAATATTCCAATTATATTTTGTGTCAAAGCTGTCTGTCATTTCAGGCAGCAGCTGCAAACTCAGGCCAAGCTGGTCTTGGAAGAAAACAGATTGTTGATGCAGCAGCTCGAAATTCAACAAGCTAAGGCAAAAGACAGTCACAAACAACATGTTCAAGAAGGTAAAGTGCTTGAGTTGCTAGCCCTGAAAAGCTCTTACAGCTCTGAAAAGAAGCAGTCTTGAAGCTGTGTCACTTTTCCAAAACAAACTGCTTGAGACAGGGGAAAAAAAAATCCAAACTGTTAAAATACAAACCAAACTGACAAATCCCCTGTTACATAATGCTATGAACAAACAGGAATGAACATATTACTGACTTAGCTGGAGTTTCACAAGGTGATTAAATTAGTTTTGCTGTACTCAAGTTTCATATTGTTTATTGTTTTTTTCTTTTCCTCCCAAAAGCTTCAAAATTGACCAAACAGATACTGATCTTAGAAGATAAGAAGCGCAGTCAGGAAGAAGAGATAGCAGAGTACCAGAAGCAGCTGGAAGCTTTGTGTTCTACTTGTGAAGAGCTGAAAGCCAAATTGGGTAGCAGAATAGCACCAGAGGAGCACTTTGCTTTAGTGAATGATTTGAAAAGGTGTGAGTTCACACATGGTGCACAGAGAAACAATTCTACAAAGCATTCACTTGAACAGATCAACATACACATCATTCTGTAGGTAGGAGGCAAGTGGAAACTTAACACTGGTAACTGGTAACTACCAAGGTACAAAGGAAGGTAAACAAATAATACTGTCTGACTTTTTGTAAACAATTCGAATTACAGAAGGAAATCCCAGCTCTGGAGAGGTGGCAGAAGTGTTTCAACCATAGTGTACATACTGTTAAGTGTACCCTTTTTAAACAGTGGAAGAGGAGGCATTAAAACCACAATTTTTGTCAAACCTATTTCTATCAACACCATACATAAAATGTTCTTATTCTTTTGTTCCCATCTTTGGGATAATATCTGAAGGATCCTGAAATTGCTAAATTTTTAGTGAACTGTGCTTGTTCTATGTTGTTTTTTGCAGCCATTTACAAGAGGAGCAGGAGAAAAAGCACTCTGAGGTAGAAGATCTAATGGGAAAGATAGCATCACTGCAAGCTGAAAACAAGAAACTACTGTTAGAGAAAAAGAACTTCATGGCTGACAACAAAATCCTGGAAACTAAGATGAAAATGACACAGAAGGCCAACAGGTCATATCACATTCTCATTTTCTTATGTAGAAATACCTTATTTCTAAAAGTAACAGCTGATATATCTCTAAAAATATTGTCTGACATCCCACAGTGTGTCTGACATCCCTTTGTGTTTTTTCATGCATGCTTTTCAATGTCTACATACAAATTTAAGAATATATATATAATGCTAGTAGCTGGCTAAAGCAACTCAGCATTTGTGTACTCAGCTGAATAATCAGGTGTTACATTATTTGCAGACCTTATGATACTTTTAAAAGTAAAAGTGACATTATTGTCATATTTCTTATTACGTATGAGCTTGTAGCCATTGCACAAATTTTTTTGAATTGTCATTACTGTTGTTACAATGTACTATAAAGCAGAACAGCTTCCAAAAGTGGAAAATTCTACTTTCAACATTGCAAATATTTTGAGCAAATAGATGTTTAACAGTATATTTGACAGACAGAGTGTTGTACAAATTCTTTTTACAGCTCTGTTAATTTGCAATCTGAAGATTTTCCTTGTTCTGTTAATTTTTATAGGAAATTAAAGAAGAATATAGGTCTTTTGACAGTGCAGTTGCAGGAAGCAATGGAAGAAGAACTTGCAGCCCAGCACTATCTAGCCAACCTTATTGGTTTGGTAGAGAAGATAGCTCAGGAACGTAATGATCTTTTTGTTTGGGTAATTACCTTTAAATAATTAATATTGCTTTATTGATATTTCACACAATTATCATCCTGCTGGCACATCTTATTGTTACTTTGTATTATCAAAAAAGTAAGCTATAATCTCAGTGTAAGGATTTAGCTCTTGAAGTAGACTTTTGTAAATAGGACAGGAGAGGAAAAGATCATTTTCTACAAGAGTGGCTGGAACGTGTTCAGCAGACTGCATTAGAAATGCCACAGAGATCCAGAATTACCTCTAAGTACAAGGTGCCATTTGCCTTAATAATATCCTAGTAGATTTTCAGAATACTTTTATCCATAAAAGCCTGTTTCTATGAAGTTTTTCTGCACACACAAGAAGCTAAGAGTAGGTCTGTGGAAGACAGCTCAAAATGCAGTCAAATATGGCCTTTCTTTGGGTATAAACTGATCCAACAATGAGAAGCCAGTCCTGTCATGCTAAACAGAATTTCTCTCACTTTTAGATCACATTCTCTTGTGTATGTCTAAAATGATGATACATACCTACATACATACTTGTCCTTCCTTATGTGGATTAGATACTAAACAGTGCAGTGGTGGTTTTGCTTGTTTATTAATTCATTGTCTTTGGACAGACTGCAAAGATACTCTGAGACAAACTTTTCTACTGGAATAGTCTAGTATGAGTAAAACCTTTAAATATCCAGTTTACTTTGCTGCCTGGGAGAGCTGACTGAGAACAACCTGTTCCTACTTCTAATTACTAAACTTAAAACCTACCTTGGCAGAAAGTTAGACTGCAGGTACCTTGTAGTCAAGTAATCTGGTAAAACTGTCTGATGGGAAGGCCTAGAAAACAAACCAAAAATTAATCAGAGCCAGACCTTTATGATTATGCAGAGCCACTACTGAGCATGATGTATCATTAAAAGTCTATTATCATTCACATCAGTTCAGCATTGATTAATGTCAGGATTATTTACTCATTCAAGTACTCCCATTACCCTTGGCTTATTCTTTTTTAATTCACTAATTGAATCAAAGCATCAAAATTAATTTTTATTCATGTTTAATCCAGTAGAACGGTAGC